>NW_028227268.1:0-600000 GCF_978045245.1 Mus caroli | reverse complement strand
TAAAAAAATAAGGAAAATATGTTCAAAATATATTGCATGACTTTTTTCAATAAAAAATAATTTATGAGCCAGGTGTGGTGGCATATGCCTTCATTCCCAGCATTTGGGAGGCAGAGGCAGGTGAATCTCCATGAGTTTAAGGCCGGTCTGGTCTACAAAGAGAGTTCCAGGACAGCAAGGGCTATTACACAGAGAATCCTATCTTTAAAAACAACAACAAAAACCCAAAGAGTCACAAAGAATTTATACATGTACATATACATGTACACACACACACACAGAGTTTTATACATGTACACACACACACAGAGTTTTCTTGAGACAGGGTTTCTCTGTGTAGACCTGGTTATCCTGAAACTTGCTCTGCAGACCAGGCTGGCCTTAAATTCAGAGATCTTCCTGCCTCTGCCTCCTGAGTGCTAGGTTTGAAGGGGTGTCCAATCGCCACCTGTCTGGCCTTTTTTTTTTTTTTTTTTTAAAGATTTATTTATTTATTACATGTAAGTACACTGTAGCTGTCTTCAGACACTCCAGAAGAGGGCGCCAGATCTCATTACGGATGGTTGTGAGCCACCATGTGGTTGCTGGGATTAGAACTCTGGACCTTCAGAAGAGCAGTCGGGTGCTCTTACCCACTGAGCCATCTCACCAGCCCGCCTTTTTTTTTTTTAATGATGAAATGCACTATGTACATGGGGAAGAGTATGATCATACATATTTGTATCATTTATAAGTGGCAACTTCAGTTATAAATCACTGCTCCAGGTCAAGAAATACAAAGCCAGAGCTGCTAAATGGTTCAGTGGGTAAAGACATCTGCCACTAAGCCCCATGACTGAGATCCATGTGGTGGCAGGGGAGCACTGAAGGGGAGCACTGAAGGGGAGCATTGATTCCCTGGGCTTTCCTTTAGGATGCTAGGAAACAGCATCACCAGAAATAAAGGCAGTTAACTTCATGACGGCCATAGCTCTCAGCTTAAAAAAATTTTATTTTTCATTTTCATTTTTGGAAACATTTTCCTTGGGGAAGTTGTTTTCTTTTGATTATAGTCGATTAGTCCTCTATCTTTTGGCTTCCAGAGAAAACAGATGTTAATCTTTTTTGACAACTTTGCTATTCACATTTCAGACTTCCTTTGCTTTGGGTATTTTATTACTTGACTGCTATTTGTCTAAGAATGGACATCTTTTAATTTACAGTGTTTCTGTAGGGCTAGAAAGAGGGCTCAGCAGTTATTCGGATTCATTTCCCTGTACCCACTTCTGAAGGGTCTCAAAGGCTTGTTATTCCAGCTTCAGGGACACCCAACACCTCTGGCCTCTGCAGGCACCGGCACTCTTACACACATGTGCACATAACCCCACAAACACACACACACACACTATGTGTGTGTGTGTGTCTACCATCCCAGCCTCTAAGCACCTAAGAGGCTCAGGCAAGGAGGATCAAGAATTGGAGGCCAGGGACTGGAGAGATGACTCAGTGGTTAAGAGCACTGACTGCTCTTCCAGAGGTCCTGAGTTCATTTCCCACCAACCACATGGTGGCTCACAACCATCTGTAATGGGATCTGATGCCCTCTTCTGGTGTGTCTGAAGACAGCAGCAGTGTACTCACATAAAGAATTGGAGGCCAGCCTTGACTTTAAAGATGCAGAGTCAAAACAGCAGTAATGTTTCTGGGACCTTAAATCAGGAGGATGGTGTATTTTGTCAGTCTAGAGCATGTCAGGTGGTTTGTTTGTTTGTTTTGAGGGCTTGAACTATAAAAGGTTCTAGTTCAGAAACAAAGCAAATGCACCAACACACATCCAAACACCACAGCAAGCATCCACTGGGTTTTATGAACTAAAAGCCAGAACTGTATTCAGAGATGCCACTGTTCATGGTGACATGGGTACATTGTGGCTTGCAGCTGTTTAGAAATGCATGCACAATGTGAAGGAATGGAAGACCGAGTGGCCATAGTCACACTTTGAGACCCTATTACCCACTATGTGTGCTTTTGTCCTGACCTCCTGAATTAACCAGCAGGTAAGTGCACAAAGAACTTAATATCAAAGAACACTTTCAAAGGTCCAAAATAGATTCAAGATCAGAGCTAAAGTTATCCTGGAGGTCTGGGGGTGGATGGCGGCGTTCTTAAAAGCCAGATTTCATACATTAGCAGACACTAAATTTAGTCACATGTGCTTGCGGTAGAAAAAGAAACGCTGGCTGATAGAGGTTGGATCTTCCTGATGTGCAGGAACTCTCACAATCTACCTCGACATCTTCATCTCAACCGGCCTCATCAGTCTTTCTCATCAGTAAAGCTCTCCCTGAACCCCTTGGCCACACACTTCAGGTTTTTGAATAATATTTTTCCAGTCTCATTGTCATCGAAGAGCTTGGGAACCTTCAGGATTTCTTCTTCGGTGCTTTTCCCCCAAACATTTCCTGAGTCATCGTTGCCAAGAAGTTACTAAAGCTCATTTCCCTGTCCCTTCCTTATCAACATCATTTATCATTTTCTGGGTTTCTTCTTTCTTGGGTTCGAAGCCTAGGGTCCACATTCCCACCTTTAGTCTTTTGATGTCTGTAGGTTCAGGTCAGTCAGTATCAAAAAGATCAAAAGCTTCCTGAATTCTCTGTTTCTGCTTTTAGTAAGTTCAGGCTTAGGGCTCATCATTTTTCTCTGGCCACTGGATGTCATGTTGAAATTCGAGGCTATTATGGAATGAACTCCACGACCTGTTGTTAAGGCAGTGGCAAACACACTGTGTTGGCTCTGTTCCCACCTCTCCACGCCCTGACTAGCTTCCTGTCTCATTCCAGTCCTTTTCAGTTTGTCTTTCTTCCAATTTCTGGATGCCCACTTACATCGTTACAAACACTTGTTCTGTTCTTCATGTCTTTTAGCCTCAGTTTTCCTTTCAGTTTCTCCATGCCACAGTACCAGTAACTTTTCTGGCCTCTTATTTAGTGATTCTCTTCTCTTCTGTGTTTAATTTACATATAGGTCTATTAAGATTCCACTCTGGGCTGGGTGGTGGTGGAGAGGCAGAGACAGGACTATTTTTGAGTTCGAGGATAGCCTGGTTCACAGAATGAGTTCCAGGACAGTTATCCAGAGAAACCCTGTCTCTAAAAACCACGCCCAAACAAAACAAAACACCAAAGAAAAAGCAAACAAAAAAAAACCAAGCTCACCCCCGCCCCCCACCCCCCACCCCCGAAGCCACAGATCTCACTCTGAAGCTGTGCATAGTGGGTATAGTATCTAGTGTGAGCTGCCACTAGAATTGGGAATTGAACCTGGAATCTCTGATATAGCAGCAAATGCTCTTAACTGCTGAGCCATCTCTCCAGGCCCGCAGCAAGTAGTCTTAATTGCAATCTCTTAAGCTCCTGATTTTTCCTTTTTTTTTAACATTAAAGGAATAACTGTCTTGTTATGCACGTGGTAATGCCAGCACCTGTCATTATCTGTGACCTACTGTTGCTTCTTTGGTGTGTCAGTTGACTAGGGGTGCCATTCTACTGCCAGGTTCTAATAACAGAAAGTTAATCTTCATACATCTTGAGAGTGAATGTCTGAGATCAGAGAGTTAGAAGAGTTAGGTTCACAGGGGATCTCATGTTTCTGGTCTGTAGAGAACTGCCTGCCTGCTATGTCTGGTCATGGCTTTTTCTGGAGTCTCTATTTATGGAGTCACTTGGTAATCCTCTTGGATTATGGCCCCACCCCATGAGCTCATTTAATATTAATTACATCCTTTAAGTCACTGTCCCCAAGTTCGTTATGCTGGGATTGGTGACTCTATCTGTGAATTCTGAGGGAACATAAAGCATTCAGTCTACAGCTCTTGGGCAAGGCAGTCTTGTGAAAATGGTTTTTCAACCCTCGTGTGACATTTAAGAATGAATTTTGTGGGGGCTGGAGAGATGGCTCAGTGGTGAAGAACACTGCTTTTCCGAAGGTCCTGAGTTCAAATCCTAGCAACCACATGGTGGCTCACAACCATATGTAATGAGATCTGATGCCCTCCTCTGGTGTGTCTGAAGACAGCTACAGTGTATTTACATATAATAATAAATCTTTAAAAAAAAAAAAGAGCACGGTAGAAACAAACAGAAAAAGAATGCACTTTGGGGCATGGTGGAGAAATGGCTCAGTGCTTCAGAGCACTGGCTGCAGGGCTAGTGAGATGGCTCAGCGAGTAAGGGCACTGACTGCTCTTCTGAAAGGTCCTGAGTTCAAATCCCAGCAACCACATGTAATAATATGTAAGAGTTGGGCTCACAACCACCCATAATGAGATATGATGCCCTCTTCTGGTGTGTCTGAAGTCAGTTACAGTGAACTTATGTATAATAATAAATAAATCTTAAAAAAAAAAAGCACTGGCTGCTCTTCTAGAGGACCCAGGTTCATTTCCTATCACCCTCATGGAGGCTAACAACTGTCTGTAACTCCAGTTCCAGAAGAGCCTAATGCCTTCTGGCCTCTGTGAGCTCCAGCCATGCACATGGTATACAGACACAGATAAGACACCCATACACATAAAATTAAAAAAAATACAATTGGGTTGGCTTAAGCTGGCCTTCATTTTACTTCAATCCCCCTGCTTCAGATCTTAAACACTGAGACTAAAGGAGTGGACTATTGTGTGCAGTCACCCCATCACTTTTGACTTTGTTGTCCTTGAGTTATGTAAAGGATTTCCACGAGATCTAGTGTTTCCTTCTCTCAGAACACTAATTGCCTAAAATTAAAAGTAAAACTTGTGATTTTAAAAAATAAAATAATTAAGTAATATGAGTTTGGGTTGCAAATCTAACCAAGGGTAGACAATAATGACTTCTACCAACGCCATCACCATTTTATTCAAGGACGAAGCTTCACAGGTGCTGGGTTCAGGATGACATTTCACCTTCTTGAAGCTCAAGTAGCCTTTCGGTGTCCTAGATTTATGGGAAAGTTGTTCTTCCACTACATGGTCACCTTGAACCCATCTGGTTCCATACTGTTACTTAGATCTATGGTTACTAAAAATAAAATACAACGAAACCTAGCTTTAAATTCTTAAAAATCATTTTATTAGTATGAATGATTTGCCTACATATAAGTGAACTACGATCGTGCCTGATGCCTCCACAAGCCTAGGGTTGAATCCCTTGGAAGTAGAGTTAGAGGCAGTTGTTTGTAGGTGACTTGTCACGTATGTGCTAAGAGTAAAACCAGGTTTTCTGGAACAACAGCCAAGTGCTCTTAACTGCTAAGCCATCTCTCCAACTCTCTAAAACCAGCTTTGTCCCCATGGCAAGAACAGTTTTTGAATTTTTACTTTTTACTCTGGGCTTCTATCACCCAGATACTAAGCCTACATTCCTCTCTGTCTTGTCAGCTTTTTGGTGGGATGTGTTTTTTAGCTATTTCAACCAGCATTTATTTCTAGATGTTCTCAGCAGAAGGTTAGGTTAAACAATCTGCATGCTTTCTTCAGTTGCTTTTATTCCTTTAAGCTTTCAAGCTTTCATTCATTCGCTCATTTTAGCACATTCTTATTGAATGTCCACTTTCTGTTGTGCTATTCGCTGGGAAACATCGGGGAACATGGTGGTCAACTGTGTCCACTTGATTGGACACAGGTATTTGGGGTCTTGGGGTTTTATTGCTGTGAAGAGACACCACGACCGAGGCAACTCTTACATATTATTACATTATTATTTAGTTGTGGCTGGCTTGCAGTTTCAGAGGTTTAGTCCTTTATTATGATAGTGGAAGCATGGCAGCATGCAGGCAGACAAGGTGTTGGAGAAGCTCAGAGTAGTACATCTTGATCCAAAGGCTGCCAGGAGGAGACTGAAATCCCACACTGGGTGGGGCTTGTGCATGGAGACCTCACACACAGTGACACACCTCCTCCAACAAGGCCACATCTCCTAATAATGCCACTGCCCAAGCATTTAAACACATGAGTCTATGGGGGCCAAACCTACTCAAGCCACCATATTTGGTTAAGCATTTTTCTGTTAGGGGCTGTCATCTATCATTCCAGGATTTGGTAGGCTGAGGCAGGATTTCCCTGACTCTGAGGCTAGCCTGGGCTATATAGTGAAACCTTATCTCAATTTTAATCTTCCCTATTGCACCCCAGTCCATAATCAAAACACAAAAAAAATTATGTATGTTTGTATCCTGTTAATATTTAAGCCAATGGGTCTGGAGTAGACGCATTTCCCTCCATAGTGTGGGCCAGCTAGAGGTCTCAACAGAACAAATCAACCATCTATGAGAAGGAATTTTGTGGGAGGAGGACCGTGACTCAGACAACATCTCTTTATCTCCAGCCTGCCAGCAGATCCTACTGATTCCAGATTTTCAGTTTCTTAAGTCTCTTTATACATGCATCCTGCTGGGTTTTTTCCTCTGAGTGAGACAGATTTTTTAACCAACCTGTGTTGGAACTGAAGTCTGGCTGAGACACAAGCTAATCTGTTAATCTCGTATAATACAAAACGCCTGTATTGGAAGCAGCATGCCCCTCCAGTTTAGGACTTACACACTTAAACAGTCTGAGTTCTGCACTGCAGATCATTGTCACAGACCTGGAAGCTCGGACAGACTGAGACGACAGCTGAGCTGAGTGCTGGAGGGTGAGCATCCAGGGTATAAGTTATAACTTTGCTCCTGCAGGGGAATGTTTCTCCAGCAAAAATGTTGTAGCTCTGCTCCAGTGGGGGAAAATTTCCTCAAGACAAGTGTTACAGCTCTGCTCCACAAAGTCACACTGCACAGCAAACCTCATACAAGATATTTATTGGGAGGGAAAACCCAGGAGGGTGGCTTCCTCTGCTTGGATGAGAAGCAGCAGGGAGCCAAGCAGAACACAGGCTTTGTGAGGGGTTTCTTGGGGTGGAGGTGGGGAGCTTTCCAGATTGTCCTGGAGATTGGTGAAATTTTTGTGGCCTAAACTTGGGGCAAGTTTAGAGATTGGTGTGATTTCATGTTCAGGGATTGGTGTTTCTGTTTCTTGGCCCTGGATTTGGCTTGAAGTCAAGTCAGGGTCAAGGTGTTTTTCCCTTTGGCTCTGGTCCTTTTACCCTACATTTAGGACAGGGATGGCTGGAGAGGGTCTTTATAACCATTACAGCTAGCAGAATAAGGATAGACAGGCAGAGGCAAGAAGTCAGTTCTGGGTTTTTTTAGATAGGGTTTCTCTGTGTAGCCCTGGCTGTCTTGGAACTCACTCTATAGATCAGGCTGGCTTTGAACTCAGAAATCCACCTGCCTCTGCCTCCCAAGTGCTGGGTTAAAGGCAAGTATCACCACTGCCCGGCAGTGGCAGTTCTGTTTAATAAGACTAGATGACTGGTGTTGGTTCAAACTTCAAGTCTGACCCAGTGTAGTTTATTTAGGCATATTTTAGTCGCAGCACAATTTAGTGAAAAATTTCCTGGTGATCAACTCAATCTTGTGTGCAAAATAAAACTTAAGGTGTGAGTATGTTGAAACTCTTGGTGACGTAATGTGACATTGTGAAAGCCAAAGTTAATGTTTTAAGTTTTAATTACTATGCCTAAGCGACCCATGAAATAAAATTCATCTGACCTATAAGCTCCTTGCCCAAGGACAGATACTTCTTGAAATGCTAAAGGCTATTATTTATGGAAAATAACAAGTCATGAGTTTTCACTTCTTTAAACAAGTTTATTTGGCCCATCTATACCAGATCTGCTTGTTCACACGTGGAAGGGAGGTATATGGGTAGGAAATACGTCAGAATGTATGCTTGCCACTGATTGGACCTGACTGGAAATGCGCTGAATTGTGTTTTTTGTCTTTTTTAGCCCCTGCAAAATCTGACTGGGGCCATTTCCCTGGGAACCTGGACAAGGATCTGACCAAAGTACATCCACGTGGGCAGTACTTAAAGTATTAAAGCTTGCTTGAAATTTGGTTTTAATTTATGGCAGTGGTCTTATTCTTGACTAGTGGGATCAACATCTTAAAGATAGGTTCTGTAGATTGACAAGCTCATGAGAAGGGTTTGGGAGAGGATCCCGTGTGGTCCAGCACACAGATAGTTACAAAGGTCCTGAGCAACCACATTTGCTCACAGGCTATGCATCCTTTCCTTCGAAGGAACAACTCTGCGTTACATTCCTGGTTCCACTAGTGCTTACTTGTAGGCACAAGGACCTCCATACCTCCCACAAGAGGGCAGGCCTCCTGGCCAGGGAAATGGTCCCTCGGCCAGCACATCCCCTAAGGGCTCAGCTTCACCTCGCTGACGGTTTCAGACAGAACCCGGAGCGGAGGGAGCAACCTCCGTCCATCTACACAGCTGTCTGGGAATTGTTTTGAACCGGTTTGAATCGAGAGAGTTCAGCACACCAGAGCGGCGAGGCTGGGCGTCCCACCCACTCACCAACCGGCTCCTGCGCTCCAGCAGCCAGAGAAAACTTGGCAGCAGTCGCTCTGCCTCTCAACCAATCCTAACCAGTCAGGCCACGCCCCTCCACAGGTTTCCCCGCCCCTTCCTTCTTGTCACCCAATCCCGTCACTGGCCTGTGTCTACCCCGCCCCGCCCCTGTACCCGCTTTTGCTCCAGGCCTGAACTGGGACTGCTGGGGAGCTGCTCTCATGGAGACCCTGCTTAAGCGGGAGCTGGGCTGCAGCTCAGTCAAAGCTACGGGTCACTCGGGAGGCGGGTGCATTAGCCAGGGCCAGAGTTATGACACGGACAAAGGACGAGTGTTTGTGAAAGTGAACTCCAAGGCAGAGGTAGGGCCACCGGCTCTGGGTGAGGGTCGGGCTCGTTGACCCGAGGCTAAAATGGGGCGCTGGTTTGGGTCCGGGGTGTGTGAGATCCTGAGCTGGCCCGGGTTGGGTAGCGCTAGAGACTCAGTCTTCAGCGACAGTCTCTGCCCGCCGTCCACAGCCCGGCGTTTTCCCTTTGGCCTCCCGCTTCCCTGCCCTTGCCCGCTGTGCCCACTAAGGCAACGGTGGCTATGCAGGTGCAGCGCGTGGTATTCAGTGATTGCGATGCCCACTTCTTTGAGAAAGCCTTCACGTTTGACTGGTTAGTTTTGAGAAACGCCAGAGTACTCGTGTTTATCTGGAGCTTATTTCAAAACTCAGATCAAAGATCTTAAAGGATCAAAATAACGCACTCACCCCACCACGTTCTGTTTGAGTGTGAACTTTTTCTGAAGCGCCCAATGGAAGATAGGGTGAGAGCCCCAAGGCTTCAGTTGTGTTCCTGGTTGCTGCTGTCCCTTTGTCATTTTAAGCTGTTTCACTCCAGGTTTTGTTTGGAAGGGACGTGGATGGCTTCTGTAGAACTTGGCAAAGTTTTTTTTTAAAGACGAAAGTGAAGGTGTTTATCTTCTTGTTAAGCCCTACACCTCACACACCCTTCAAGTTAGAGTTGGTTTCTGTCACTAAGGCTGACTTCCAAATTCAACCCTTTTGTTTCTGTCTCTTGAGTGCTGGGATTGCAGGTTTTAGCCACGAGCCTAGCTTTTTGCATTTGTGGTCATTTTTCTCTCAAGAAAGGAATCTTGCCTCTCCCATGTGTGTTAACCTTTGGAAAACCCTTATTTTCTCAGGACTTGCCTCAACCCTTGTCTTCAGCCATCAGTTTGCCCTCAGCCACAGTCTTCGTGGTCTCCTGCATGTTCTACAGCTGGGCCTCTCTGTTCTGGTTTTGCTTGTTTTTATATAGTAGCCTTTCTCTACAGTCCTCAGTATTTCCACCTTGATTTGTTTTTTCTTTGTGATGACAGGTTGAACCCAGAGCCATGCACATGCTAAGCAAGTACGATTCATACTCCTGAGCTGCATCCTCAAACTAGTGGTGTTTGTTTGTGTGTGTTTTCCGTTGTTTGGAGTTGAGTTCAGGCTCTTTTCTCTCTTTTTCATATATATATATATATATATATATATATATATATATATTTTTTTTTTTTTTGGTTATTGTTTAATTTCTTGAAACAGGATCTCACTACGTAGCCCAGAATGGCCTTGAACTGACAGAGATGTGCCTACTTCCTTCGAGTTTACATTCTCTCTTGCAGGAAGTGGGGTTTGTTTGTTTTGAGGCAGTTTACATCTGTATGTAGCCCAGGCTAGTCTGGAACTTAATATAGAATTCTCAGCCTCTCAAGTGGTAGGATTCCATATGTTAGCCAGCATGAACTGCTGAGTTCTTTTTTAAAATATTTATTTATTTATTCAGTTTTAAAGACAATACGCATGTGTGTATATGTGGTGTAGGATGTGTGTGTGGTGCCCGTGGAGACCAGAGACATCAAAGCCTCCTGAAGTAGGAATCACAGGTGGTTATGACCTACCTGATGTGGGGGGTAGGAATTGAACTCAGAACCTCTGCAAGAGCAGTATGCACTTTTAACCACTAAATCATATCCAGCCCCACTGCTGGGTTATCTCCCATTCAAAATCTATTTTCAATTTTTCAGTCTTCCTTTTCCATTTGGCCTTTTTCTTGCTTGCTCTGGGATACATAGCACGAATTGTGCTGGAATACTGTCCATCAGATGAACATCTGCCAATTGTAATTATAACTTTGTGTTAGAAACACGACTCTTCCTTGCTCTACTTTCTCTGAGGTAAGAGAGACTCTAAGACTACCCGACTTCTCTTTTATGTGCTTTCTTATGCCTCGCTGGAATCTACCTGGTTGACTTTTCTTATTAGACCTTTTAAACTTAAGTAATTGATTTTATCTCATTTTTTAAGTTGTTTTCAGATTTTTTTCTCACAATGGTCCAACTGAAGCTTAATTTTCCCATAGGTCTATTTATGAGTAGCTACTTTCTTAGCTGGAATCTTCCAACCGCATAAACAGTAAACTACTACTGTGAAGGAGCAGTTCTTCTTGATGGCTGCACAGTTCCTTTTAAAACATTTTTTTTCCCCGTGCTGCCATTAATGTAGTCTCTTTCACCAGCACCTTGGGCAAAAGTCCAGCTTCTCCTTCCTATTCTAAAGAGATTGCTGTGAAAGTTCTGTCAGGACACAGTTCCTATCTTCCTTCTCAGAAACTTTGGTTCTCTTAGTGAGTAGTTGCAACATTTGTAGCATGCTTAGAATGGGCTGTGTGTTAGCTGCTACCTCAGAAATGTAGGTTCTCCCATTCTATAGGCGAGCAAACTGAAGCAAAGAAAGCTTAAGTAACTTGCCTGAGGTCACAGCGGTAGCAACTAGGAGTATACCTAGAATTGCCCTGGCAGAGCTGTTCAGTAGGAAGGGTGATTACATTTTGGTATGTTCACCTTGTGAAATAGTATATACGATGAAGGCATAACAAATACACCAGACTCGAGAGCCCATGTGACTGCGTGTAAAATGGTCACACAGCACTCAGAAGGCTGAGGCAGGAGGATTGTGAGTTTGAGGCCAGCATGGACTACATAGCAAGACCCTGTTACATTAAAAACAACAATAAAACAAAACAAAACAACAAAAGCTAGGGACACAAAAAGTATGACCAAGCAGGCAGAGCAGCTCAGTGATGGTGGAAGCCAGGGTAGAGATAGGCGTCTCTGGGGCAAGTAATGGCTGGTCTCTTTTTTAGGTATGTCTCAAGGCAGGGTTTCTCTGTGTAGCCCAGGCTGGTCTGGAATTTACTCTTGTAGACCAGGCTGACCTCAAACTCAGAGAATTGCCTGCCTCTGCCTGCCAAGTGCGTGGGACTAAAGGTGTGCGCCATCACCACTCAGTGGTATCTGGACTCAGTCTCATGATGGTGATGCTTCAAGAGTGATTGATTGGTGCACATGGGAGGCAGAGGCAGACAGACAGAGTTCTATGTATTCTAGGCCAGTCTGATCTTCATAGCAGTTTCAAGACTGCCAAATTTATGTAGAGACCCTGTCTCAAAAAACAAAAAGCAAGCAAGCAAGCAAACAAACAAACAAATGCAGTCCCACACTGCAAAGTACAAGCTTGCTTGTGCCCATGCGACTTCAGCATTTATGGCCTGTTCCTCAGTCGAGTACCCTGAAAGACCTGTCCATTTCTGTTGAGTTCTCTGGCTAGCATAAATGTGGTTTGAAATGATAAGGCCAGAAGTAATCATGTCTGCATGGTCTCTCTCTGGTGACCTTGGTCTCCTTCTCCATTGTTTTACTGACAGGCTAGAAGAATGTTTGAGGGCGAGATGGCAAGCTTAACTGCCATTCTGAAGACGGGCACAGTCAAGGTACCCAAGCCCATCAAGGTTGTCGATGCCCCAGGAGGTGGGAGCATGCTTGTGATGGAGCATTTGGACATGCGGTATCTGAGCAGGTCTGTGCTGACTCCATCCCTTCTGCTTAAAAGCAAAGGCTTTATTTCTTCCTCCACATGGGTCTTTTATTTTGGAATCTTGTATTGGGGTGGGGCAAGATTTTGAGGTGTGATGTAAAGTGTCCATGACTGCACGTATGATGACTCTGTATTATGAATGGCATGCACTCTCTGCCAGATAAAAGCCAGAGAGAGGGTGCTCTCAGAGTGGGATGATCACAAAAAGACTCAGCTGCAAAGTCTAAAAGACTAGGCAAGGTGGTCAAATGGTGGGAACCTCTGTTTCAAAAACAAATTGAATCCTCCCTCTTCCTCCTCCTCCTCCTCTTCCTCTTCCTCCTCCTCTCCCCCTCCTCCTCCCTAGGATTCCTGTTGTGTGCCACCACCCCCAGTTCCCCCTCTTATGTCAGTAGAATGAACTTCATGCTCCATGTTTGACTTATGTGTCTTGAGACCTTACAGATGGGTCTGCTATCTGTGTGTCATCCGTTCAGTTCCTGTGTTTGATTTTAGTCATGCCACCAAGCTTGGGACCCAGCTTGCAGATCTACACCTTGAGAACAAGAGGCTTGGAGAGAGGCTGCTGAAGGAGGCTGGCACTGTGGGTAAGGGGCTGTGTGAGCCCTAAGGGCCCCTGTCTGGAAGAGGGTTCAGGGATGGGGTAATGCTGTTTGTTGCTCATGCTGATGCCAAAGCAGTTGTGGTCATCCCAAGGCTGCACATTTGCAGTGCAGTGAGCACCATGGGTATGATTGGTACAGTGCATCCTAGACACACTGAAAAAACAGGAAATATTGATGGGCCTGAAGCCACGTGATGTGATTATTTTATGTGTTACTCTCCAGAAGGGAGTCTAATCACAATTGTTTTGGCTTTCAGTACAAAGTGACTTTTAAACACGCTGCCTCCTCTCCCATGTGCACAGCATTCTCGAGGCTCAGAATGCCAGCCCTAATGCCAGCCATCTAGAGCACAGTGTGGTGTTAGCAGGCTGACAGTTGATAATCCCTATGAACCTCATGTGCTGACTCTGTTAGGCAGAATAGCTGATAGTCAGAAAGCTGGTAACCCAGAATTTCCTGTATATAGTTCTGCTGAAAGGTCCTAGTAGCCTGTCCATCCTGTGATAATATGCTGGCCATACCATCAGCTTATCTTGTCCTATGAGGATTAGCTCATAGGCTCTGTCAAAGTGCTTTAAGCCCTATTGCTTCCAGGTTGCATGGAATTCCTGTGGTTGGGATTTTCTTAATTTGGGGGAGATACATGAATTTGGGGCCATTTCAAAGCATAACAAGCTTATTTGTGACATTGTTATGAGTCCCTCCATCCCAGTGCATCCTCTGCAACTTGGTCCTGCTTCTAGAATAGCTAGTGTCTTGGTTATTGAGTCTGCTAAAGCAGGCACTGTTCTGGGTGACCTGGGGGGGTGTCTTGTTTATTTATGGGTGCAAGCATTAGGGGGTAAGGGCATATTGATTGCAAAACAACAACCCTGAGCTGCAAGAGCGGACCCGAGGGTTTCCTAGAACAAGGGGAGAAGCTAGTCACTTTTCTTTGTTTCCTTTTTCGTGGAAGGGAAAGGAGGTGAACAGGCAGAGCGGCAGTATGTGGACCAGTTTGGGTTTGATGTAGTGACATGCTGCGGATACCTCCCCCAGGTGAGTGGCACCGAGCTCACTTCCACATCACAGTCAGACTGGCTGTTGAGACACAGTGGGGAAACTACCCTACTCCTTTTCTGTAAGATTTTGTAAGTCTTTATACTCTTTTTTTCCCTGATAATTTTTAAGAAGTTGACATGAAGTAAATCAACTTAATGTTAGATTAAGATGAAAAATCAGACAGAAGAAACAGCAAGTTAGGATGCTGGTCTTCAAGGAGGGGTTAAAATCTGGGGTAATGCTGGGGCCTATGCTGATGCCAAAGCAGTTGTGGTCATCCTAAGACTGCACATTTGCAGTGCAGTGAGCACCATGGGTATGGTTGGTACCGTGTGTCCTAGACACACTGAAAAAAAACAGGAAATATTGATGGGCCTGAAGCCACGTGATATGGTGAAAATTTGTAGCTTTTATTTTGTTTATTTTTATTATTTATTTATTTTATTTATGTATTTAATTTTGAAACAGGGTCTCACTTTGTAACCTTGGCAGGTGTGGAACTCAGTATGTAGACCAGATGGCCTCAAACTCAGGGATCTGCCTGTTTCTGCCTTTCAATTCCTGGTATTAAAAGTGTGTGCCACCATGCCCAACTTATTTCTAAAGATTTATTTTAATTTGTACACACACACATACACACACGTATGCGTATGTGTGGTGCCTGCGAGGCCAGAGGAAGGAATTAGATCCTCTGGAGCTGTCGTTAGAGGTGACTGTGAGCTGCCTGCCATGGGTGCTGGGTCCTCCACAAGAGCAGCAAGCCCTCTTAACCGCTGAGTATCTCATCATTTAGATATGGCAGGAGTGTGCGGGCTCTATGTAAAGTACATTGTTTTATCTAAGAACTTGAATACTAAACTATTAAACTCTCAAAGGAAGCACAATGACAAGGAATTATACCTTTCATGTTTATGGTTTTAAGTCTGTTCCCTTGGGAGTTTCTGTGTAGAGAGCATCGCCTGATGCCCAGCTGTACTGGCTATTTTTGTGTCAACTTGACACAGCTGAGTTATCACAGAGAAAGGAGCTTCAGTTGAGGAAATGCCTCCATGAGATCCAACTGTAAGGCATTTTCTCAATTAGTGATCAAGGGGGAAAGGCCCCTGTGGGTGGGACCATCCCTGGGCTGGTAGTCTTGGGTTCTATAAGAGAGTAGGCTGAGCAAGCCAGGGGAAGCAAGCCAGTAAAGAACATCCCTCCATGGCCTCTGTATCAGCTCCTGCTCCCTGACCTGTCTTGAGTTCCAGTCCTGACTTCCTTTGGTGATGAACAGCAGCATGGAAGTGTAAGCCGAATAAACCCTTTCCTCCCCAATTTGCTTCTTGGTCATGATGTTTGTGCAGGAATAGAAACCCTGACTAAAACACCAGCAGATATAAAGTAGATATGATGACAGTTGTGATGGCTAGTTTTAATCGTCACCTTGATACAATCTAGAATCACCTGGGAAGCTGATTTGGTGGCACATGCCTTGAGTCCCAGCACTCAGGAGGCAGAGGCAGGCGGATCTCTGTGAGTTTGAGGCCAGCCTGGTCTACAGAGTGAGTTCCAGAACAGGCAGGGCTACACAGAGAAACCCTGTCTTAAAAAACAAAACAAACAAACAAAAATATCTGCCTAGACTCACCTGGGAAGAAAGTCATAGTGGGGAATTACCTGAATTGGGTTGGCCACTGGGCATACCTGAGATTTCCTGTGAAAGATTTTCTTACTTGGGTTAATTGATGCATGAAGACCCACCCTAGATTTGGGCAGTGCTGTTCCTTAACTCTGAATGTGAGTAGCTGTTGTTAGTAACTGCCTACGTTGTCCTTCCTGAAATAATGGACTATAACCTGGAACTGTAAGATTAAAAAAACACAAAAACCCTGGGTTGGTTTTTATCATAATAACAGATAGGAAAGCTCTTTGCCAAGACGAGTAATACAGAATCTAGAAACTCCTAGATGTTTTATGGTGGGCACAGGGGCCATAGACTTAGGAATGTGTAGGAGGTTATATGCAAACCTGCCTCGTATGGGGTTTTCAGGTCCCATGTGTTTAGGGTGTGCGTCAGCTGGCATTGGCCCTTCCTCTCTTGCCTGTAACTCATGACGCATGTGTTCACATGCAGATGTATGCACATGCACATGTGTGCTTATGTGTATGGTGTTTTGTCCTCCTGCTCTGAGCTGATTTACTCTCACATGCCTACCTTCCTTCCCTCCTGGGTGGGAAGCACCCGTGGCCTGGACATCCTTTTTTGGGAGTTCTTTTGAAAGAGGCTCCACGTGACTTTTCTCCTCACTCCCAGGACAAGGTAAAATGTGGCCAGATAGCTGCTGGAAGATGACTGGAAACAAGCCATGAGATCCAGAGGGTCAGCCAGCTCTGGCCTTTATTCCACAGTTGTTCTAATTAAATTGTTTTGCTTGATCTTAAGTCTTGGAAGGCTGCAGGTGGTCACCTGGCACACCCTGCTTAACATTCCTCCTGGGACACAGGACCTGGCCTCATGTTGCCTGGTCATCCCTCATCTCTTTAACCTCTTGTGGTTGCTGCCCCTCTTCATGCTTCCTGCAGCCTATTCTACTTTGGGACTTCTGGGCACTTAAGCCTCCTTCAGTTCTGATGTTTTCTGATAAAGTCTGCTTTCTCCTTGACTGTCACTTGTGCAGGTAAATGACTGGCAGAAGGATTGGGTCGAATTCTATGCCAGGCAGCGCATTCAGCCCCAGATGGACATGGTGGAGAAGAAGTCTGGGGACCGGGAAGCTCTTGAGCTGTGGTCTGCTCTGCAGGTGAGCAGGGCCCTTGCTACATGCCCAGCACCAACAGCATGCCCCTCTGAGCCCTGATAGTCAGGAGGCACCAAGGCTGGGATGGCATCTGAGCCTACTTCTGATAGGAAGTGCAGTGCTTGTCAGCATCTCCATCTTCTCCAAGTCAGGCATTCTCAAGTGCCTGCTCAGATATGTGCAGTGGCACTTAGGAAAGTGCTTACGCCTCCGTATGGTTGGCCACTTTGTTTAAGGCTCCATCTTCTTCCCTGCAGTTGAAGATTCCTGACCTGTTCCGTGATCTGGAAATTGTGCCCGCCTTACTCCATGGAGACCTCTGGGGAGGGAATGTAGCAGAAGATTCCTCTGGGCCCATCATTTTTGACCCAGCATCCTTCTATGGACACTCAGAATATGAGCTGGCAATAGCAGGCATGTTTGGCGGCTTCAGTAGCTCCTTTTACTCTGCATACCACAGCAAAATCCCTAAAACCCCAGGATTTGAGAAGCGCTTGCAGTTGTATCAGCTCTTTCACTATCTGAACCACTGGAATCATTTTGGATCTGGGTACAGGGGATCCTCTCTAAACATAATGAGGAATCTCAGCAAATGAACAGGCTTCCCACCAGAGGGAAGAGTCTCTTGTGGGTGTGTTGGGTCTCCTAATAAGATGACTCTCCATCTAGGTCAAGACTTAGCATCATAAGCATCACTGTGAACGGAGGGAAGTGCGTGGGGTCAGGTGACCTGACTCCAACGATTTGGTCAAGGAGCTTATGATTCTTCATAGTCGCTCTCCTCATGAATCCTTCCTATTTATTCCATGGCAGGACTTGCTTAAGATCCCTTGTTTCTTTCTCTTTTTTTTTCCCCTTTTTTTCCTATTCTCTCATATATTACATCCTGACTGCAGTTTCCCCTCCCTCTCTCCTCAGAATCTCCTCTGCCACGCCCCCCAGGGACATCAACCAAGCACAGTGTAACAAGCTACAATAAGACCAGGCACATAACATCACATCCAGCTCAGCCATAACATATGCAGAGAACTTGCTCAGACTCCTACAGGCTCCTGATCACTGCAAGCCCCCAAGTACTGGCCAGTTGATTCTGTGGGCTGTAAACTCTGTGAAGTATGGGTTCTCACAGAGGAAAGGTTATGAAATTCTGTTGTGTGCATAGTAAGACTGCCTGGCTAAATTAGGCCTCACTGGCGATAGAACAGACTTACTGAAGTTTAGGTATAGTGAGCCACACTCCACTGCCAAGGTAGAGAACTGTGAGTGACTGTTAGTGTTGACCATGGAGGGAAATGGCCAATGTGCCCACTTCCCATTCCTTCCTTGCGTATTGTCAGCATTTCTGAGTGATTCACAGTGATGTTTTATGATGGTTAGACTTCTGGACATGGACTCATCTTGTAAGAAGATTTGAATAATGACCAATTCTAAAAATCAATAACGTTCCATTTGCTTATGTAGTACTTCTGGACCCTGCTATAAGCTGAGAAGTCTGGAGGTTGGTTTGCGGACCAACCAAGCTACCAACCTTAAGGGTAACTTGGTCTCGATTTAGGAGCCTGGAAATACTCCGTTATACAAGTTTGTGCTTCCTTCCTTCTCTCTCTCTCTCTCTCTCTCTCTCTCTTTCTTTCTTTCTTTCTTTCTTTCTTTCTTTCTTTCTTTCTTTCTCTTTCTTTCTTTCTTTCTTTCTTTCTTTCTTTCTCTCTCTCTCTCTCTCTCTCTCTCTCTCTCTCTCTCTCTCTCTTTCCCTTCCTTCCTTCCTTCCTTCCTTCCTTCCTAATTTTGTTTTTGTTTTCTTTTCTTTCTTTCTTTTTTTTCTTTTTTTTTTTTTTTATAAGACAGGGTTTCTCTGTGTAGCCCTGGCTGTCCTGGAACTCAATCTGTAGACCAGGCTGGCCTCAAACTTGGATATCCACCTGCCTCTGCCTCCTGAGTGCTGGGATTAAAGGTGTGCACCACCACCATCTGGTTTTGTGTTATTTTCTAAAGTTGTCATTCCTTTGAAACATATGAGCATTACATTAATATCTTTTCTCTTTCAACATTGAAGAAGTGGGAAATTTCATGAATGACATTGTTGTTGATAAATCTTTTTGCCTAAAAACTAGAATAAAACTGCAATTGTTTCAGTGATGCCTAAGACTGGTATATTTCCACATTTATGTACTGAACATTTATTTTAGCAGTTTGCCAGAAAACATCGTGTCTTACTTAGGGTTTCGTTGCTGTCAAGAGACATGACCACAGCAGCTCTTGTAGGAGAACATTTAACTGGGGCTGGCTTAACAGCCTTAGAGGTTCAGTCCATTATCATCATGGCAGGAAGCATGGCAGCATGCAGGCAGTCATGGTGCTGGAGGAGCCATGAGTTCTACATCTTGGTCCAAAGGCAGCAGAAGGAGACTGTCCCACTGGGTGCTGCTTAAGACCTCAAAGTCTGCCTCCAGAGTGACACACTCCTCCAACAAGGTCACATGTAATAGTGCCACTCTGTATGGGCCTATGGGGGCTAATTGCATTCAAAACTTATACACATTGTAATGCTATATAGTGATAATTATTAGGTAGAAGTATTCTCTCTCTTTCACACACACACACACACACACACACACAAAGGGGATTGTATTAGTTACTTTCCTATTGGTGTGATAAAACATCTTGTCCAAGGCAATTTATAGAAAAAAAAAAAGACTTGATTTAGGCTTACAGTTAGAGAGTCAGGGTCCATATGGAAGGAACTACATGGCAGCGGGTGACAGACTTGCTCCAGCTGGAAGCTGAGAGCGCACATGTCAAACTGTAAGCACAAGGCACAGAGAGTGAACCTGGAATGGCCTGTAGCTTTCCTACCTCAGAGCCCACCCCAGGACTTACTTCTTCCAGCAAGGCCATATCTCCTAAACCTACCCAAAAAGCACTACCAATTGGTGACCAAATATTCAAACATCTGAGCTAAGGGAAGCGTTTTCATTCAAACCAGCGTGGGATCTCCTGTGGCCCTTGGATTCCTGGTCCTCCTCAGCCCTGTCTTTACCTCCTCTCCAGTTTGATTTCTGTTTTTGTTTACAATATTGCCATTCACAGCCATAAAATGGACCCCAATACTATTTTAAGAGAGTATCCCAACCATCTTGCCTCTGAATTGTCAACCTCTTTATAGCCCTCCCTATCCACCGGTGTCCTGTTCTCACAGGTTCTTTCTGTGAGCTTCTCTGTATTTATAATCTGCCATGACCTGTGCGAAGGAAAGTCCAAGGGCAGGCTTTCCTTTTGAGATGACCCAGCAGTCTGTCCAGAAACGGGTGACACATTCCCCTGAAATACATCCCCGGGACTTTTTACACACCAGTTACACACAATAGGTAAGAACCCACCAGAGAGAAGGCAGAACCTACAAAGAACCCACATGCCTCAAACCTCCCAACACTTAAGTTGGCAAGCAATGGAGCCTTCTTAGTCTGAATGAGAATGGTCTGACCAACCTGAGATTCCATCCATAGTCAGTTTGCCAGGCACTTACAAAGAAGTTTCTGAATGGACTGCTAATGCTTCCTGTCCAGGTACAGTGGTAGGAGGGGCCCCAAATGGAGACACCAGTCACATTTCGTATAGATGGCTGTCCTGCCCGTTCTTTGCAGTGACATTTCCATGCTGTCAAGTCTGTTTACTTAGCATGGCCTTGAAGAATCATAACCAGTAGTGAGAGGAGCAGAGAAGGCCAGAGTGTGTTTGTGTTTGACATGGGCCTGCGAGATCGACTCCAAATCCAGGACGCAGAGAGATAACAAAGCTTTCCTCTGATCTGAGTGGGAAGTCAATGCTGCCTGCAGAAAATGGCCACCGTAGCCCTTTGCTCACAGATATTACTGCCTGAAGACTGATCCCCGCAGGGACTGCTCCTACTGAAATCAGTTGAGCCCGCCCTCTTGATTTAGCTCCATACCACAACCCTGCCTACTCGTTCAGCTGTAAATAATAAACACACTGATGTTCTGGAATCTTGAAACTTCTCCATCAGACACCCTTCCCAGCTTTTCTGTGTGTTCACGTGTCTGTTTTTTTCTTCATTCCCTCACTACCCTAATTAGGTCAGTCCCTGGAGTTGTGTAAGACCCCGCACAGAGGGAAGTCACGGACACTGCATTTGGCTTTAGAATCAGGTTAGAAAAGGTCGTTGGGGTGGAACCCTGGCTCTGCAGTCTGCCACTCTGGCTACCATGATTAGGAATGATCAAGCCACATTAGGAGGCCATATCAGTCAATGTTCCTTGCTTGATAGTGTCCACTGAGCCCAGGTTCCAATCATCCCACATAGCTGTCAGATACAGGAGTTATTCAAGAGCCTCTAGGGAACCCAGTCTCAGTCTGAGCCCATGACAGGTCACAAGGACCATGGGGATGGCCAGCACTGACAGGGTTTGCCCCTCTGAGGTATGACAGAGCTCCTCAGATAGGCTCCTCAGTGAGGGCTATGCCTGCCGCAAACCCATGCAAATGTTATCTCTTCATGTGCTTTGGTCGTCATCTTAGTGTGAGGCTGGCCGATAAAGGAACAGCTGTAGAACTGTCAGCTGGCAGGCCACGAGAAAAACATTGAGCAGCACAGTGCAGCCAGGTCTTCTTGACACATGCTGGGAAGAGTCTTGTCCCGCTAGGGCCTGAGACTAGGATTCATAGGATGGAGCCCAAAACCAGACTTGGTTTCATATGTTATGAGCTATGTCTCAGCCCTGGGACCCAGGCAAGTTAACTCCTCTATACTTTAGTTTCGTCATAGAGAAGGCAGGAGCTAATTATAGCATCCTCTCAGGATATTTGTGAATGTAGCTGACATTCACTTGTGCCCTGGCACATACTCAAAGCTCAGCAATGGATCTATGCACCCACTAATCTTCCTAGTCCCTTTATAGTCAGCTGGGGACATTGCAGTACAAGAGAGGGACCAGCAGCTCATGGTGGGAGCTGCCATCTAAGGCAACCTCTCCTAAAACACTGAAGGGTTAGCACAGGCTGACTCATACTAGCCTGTGGATGTGTTTTTATATATGTGTGTGTGTGCGCCCATGTACCCATGAGCATATATGTCTGCTTCTTTCCTATCATGGCTGTCTGAGATCCAGAGTTCCACCTACCCTGGGTGGAGTAGGCTGCTGCTATCACACCTCCCACAGTAACCTCTATCACTCAGCCCTGTGGCATTAAGAGGTGCCACTAGGGCCTAGCCAGGGCACCCCCATGGCTAGGACTCCACCCTTATCTGGACAGTGAGATCTTCTCCATGGGATATCTGAGTCTCTAGCCTATGCCTTGTGCTACAAGGATAAAGAAGCCCTGACCCAAATCTTCCTGCTCTCTTTCCTGATTCTCCCAGTTATGCAGAGAGCACGGTGCCCAGGGTAGACCCCAGGTGGTTGCAGATGTTCTGGGACTTCACGTGCATTCTGTGAGTACACTCCCTTTCCATCTCGTGGCTTTACAGAACACCCGCCACCGGGTCTGGGTCCTGTTTCTATAGGGTGTGTCGTTGGAGAAATTCTGGAATGAGCCTAGTAATGAGGGTGTCGAGAGCTTTTGCATCCCTCCTTCTCCCACAGCAGCCCCGGGTGGAAATCGCCTTGGAGAGAGAAATAGATGTCTAGTCCAATTCCTCGCTCTCTTCCCCCTCCCACCCCAGTTCTGGTGCCCAAGAGCATGCAGGGATAGCATGCACCCGAGCTAGCTAGGAGCCAGCAAGCCTGTGTCAATGTTGTGACAGCGCTACGCCCCGCCCCCCGCCCCGCCCTCCGCGTGTTCCCTTCTGGTCCCCGACTCCCCCTCCTCTGCGTCACCTGACCGCATTCTGGACCTCAACTCTCCATGGAGCAGCTGCTGCGCGCCCAGCTTCACACCACGACACTGCGGGCCTTTGGGAGCTCCGGAGGGGGCTGCATCAGCGAGGGCTATGCCTACTACACTGACAGTGGCCCAGTGTTTGTCAAGGTCAACCGCAGGACGCAGGTGCGCTGCCCGGTATACAAGGATAAAGTCTGGGAAGGGGAAAGAGGAATTCAGGATTCTGAGAAGTGGTGCAGGAACTAGACCTGGTGTCCCAATGCTCTGCTGAGGGGTCAGCCAGCACTTGCAGGCAGGCAGCCGCTTGGGACCAGAGGGTTTCTCTTTGCTGCATGATTATTTTCTTGCTTTTGCTCCCAAACAGGGGCTTTAAAATTTCTGTAATCACTGACCATGGGGGAGATGAGTCTTAGCAGTAAGCTGCTTCTGCCCATGTCTGGTCTCTGCTCTGACCTCAGCTCCTGCATTTTCCCAGCAGGTGAAGAGAGACAGGATTCCCAGGGCTAGGCTAGCACCATCGTCCTCAAAGGCTCTGTTGGTTTCTAGGACGTTTAAGATATCCCTGTTTAAGAATGTATGGAGCCAAGCCGGGCGTGGTGGCTCACGCCTTTAATCCCAGCACTCGGGAGGCAGAGGCAGGTGGATTTCTGAGTTCAAGGCCAGCCTGGTCTACAAAGTGAATGCCAGGACAGCCAGGGCTACACAGAGAAACCCTATCTCGAAAAACCAAAAACAAAAAAACAAACAAACAAAAAAGAATGTATGGAGCCAGGCATACATCTATACCCTATCACTCTGGTACTTAGGAGGCTGAGACAGGAGGATGGTGAGTTCCATGTCAGCCTGGGCTACATGAGGAGAAGCTGGCTCAAAAGCAAAAGCAAAAACAAAAACAAACTAACAACAAAAGAATGCATGGAAAACTGTAAGACAACTGAGGACTGTTAGCTAGAGTCCCTGAGAGCAAGCTGTGCTGGCACAGCATGGTGCTCCCCTTCTGTGGGGGGAGGACTCCAGAGGTTCTGGACTCTGTGGGGAGTAGTTCTGGATAGTGGTTATACTATCTAGGATGCTCCTGGTATCATTAGAGACGGTGAAGGTAGCACCACCCTGCGTTCTGTGCGGCGTTGGCCTGGTTTGGAGGTTTACCTTGGAAGCATGGCTGCAGTTTGCAAATGCCCTTCCACAACAGGCTGCTCAGCAAGTCCAGGTTGGTGATTTGAGTAAACCTGTCTGACTTTCCCCCTTAAAAGGGAATTCAAGGGGAAGAATGGTTTTCATGTGTGATAATAAATGTTTTGGCTTCAAGTTTCACTTTTAATCAACGATATCCAATTTATTTTGTGTGTATGTATGTGTGAGAAAGCTCTGGTTTGCACATTCATGACGTGCGTAGAAGTCAGTGGATAACTTTTGGGGAGTTGGTTCTGTCCTTCCGCCTTATTTTGTGGCAAGGTTTTCTTGTTTCTGCTGCCACACGGCCTGTTCTAGGCTAGCTGGCGTGAAAGACTCCAGCTGACTGTCTCCCATCATGTGGTGGGAGGGCTGGGATTACAGATGCACACCACCACATCTGGATTTTTGAAGATCAAAGCTGGGTGATCAGGCTTGAATGCTTTTACCCACAGTCTTCTACTTTTTAATTTTTACAAATGTATGATTCTATATGTAGAAGTGTTCACAAACCTCATGAATAAATGCATGGGGGGGGGCTGAGGATGTCATTCATTGTAGAGCATTTGCCTAGTGTGGACAGTCTCCTGGGTTCAGCCCCCAGGACCACAAATAAATAAGTAAATAAAATGCATGTTTTTAACCAAGATATAGTGAACAATATGAAAGTTTGCCTAAAAATAAGTGGGGGTATTTCTAAGTCACTTAGAAACAAGCCTCTGCATCCCAGCAAAGGCCTGTGGACAAGCTGGGTATACTAGCTTCTCTAGTCCTTGCTAGAATGGAGCCAGGCCCTTCTAACCTCACCACTCTGCCTTCTCTGACTCAAATGTGATCCCAGGTAATTTCTACCATGCCCAAGGCTGCCTGCCCCCACTTAGAGGCATGAAGGAAAACAATACCTTGGAGGACTCAGTCCCAGCCTCAGACTTTGTTGGTTCACACTTCACTTGTACCCATTCCTCTCACTCCCGCCACCACCCCCACCTTGCATCCCCTTGTGACCTGTGCATCTTCCACTGCAAGGCTTTGCTTGTGTGAGTCTCCCCTTAGACCCCTTGAATTCTGGCATCAGGCTTGTCCTTTCAGTTCCTTCTTACCTGAAGGGGTCTCTCTTGAACACTGGCCTTGAGAGATGGAGGTGATGCTTTTTTTCAGTAATTGAAGGCACTTGGTCTTCTGGCTTGTGTCAAGGGCCATGAGTACTTTGGTCTGGCTAGCAAGGTCCCTGTGAGGGTCCAGGTTTGCAGAGCTGACAGAGCTCATGGCATTTGGATGCAGGCCCGGCAGATGTTTGAGGGAGAGATGGCGAGCCTGGAGGCCCTCCGCAACACTGGCTTGGTGCGGGTTCCTAAGCCCATGAAGGTGATTGACCTGCCAGGAGGTGGGGCTGTCTTTGTGATGGAGCACTTGAAGATGAAGAGCCTTAGCAGGTGAGTGCATTTGTGTGTATGGGGAGGGAGAGAGCCATGTGCATATGCAAAGATAGGGAGAGACTGACATAAATATAGAGAGATATGCACAGAAAGAGAGAAAGGCGAGTTTGTACACAGAAAGAGGCAGGGGCAGACATAGACACAAGACACAGAGAAACAGACATAGAAATAGAGAAGACAAACAGGTGGAGAGAGAGAGAGAGAGAGAGAGAGAGAGAGAGAGAAATGGAGAGAGAGGGAGAAGGAGAGAAATAGAGAGGAAGAGAGGAGAGAGAGTAAACACTAGGTAGCAAGGGAGAAAGAGAGAGAGAGAGAGAGAGAGAGAGAGAGAGAGACTGAACGCTAGTGAGCATTCTCTGTTGAGCTGCTTACATAATTCAATCCAGTTGCCAGAGGTTTGTTTTTTTTTTTTTTTTTTTTTTAAAGGTTTCACAATGCAGTCCTGACTGGCATGGAATTCACTATGTCATGCTGGTCTCTGCTTTCCAAGTGCTGGGATTAAGGGCATGTGTCAAGAGTTCCTTTTTAAAAGATGTATTGTTATTACATATGCATATATATTTACCATATATGTATATATATATGTATATATATATATAGACACACATATGTATGTATGTATGTATGCCCACATGTATGTGCACCATGTGCATGTCTGGTGACCATAGAGGCAAGACAAGGCTGTTGGGTCCCCTGACACTATAATTCCAGATGTTTCTGAGCTGCCACATAGGTGCTGGGAGCCTGGGTCCTCTGCAGGTCCTCTTAACGACGAGGCATCTCTTCGGTTCCAGTCCCTGGAGTCCATCCTTTACTTTTTGGTTTTCTCTTATTAGACCTGAGATCCTGAAAATGAAGCTTCTATTAATTCTTCAACTTTCACAAGAGTAACCAAGCCAACTTTATGTTTCTCTGTTAAATCTTTTTTTTGTTTGTTTGTTTTTTTAATATTTTTATTACATATTTTCCTCAATTACATTTCCAATGCTATCCCAAAAGTCCCCCATAGCGCCCCCCACTTCCCTACCCACCCATTCCCATTCTTTTGGCCCTGGCATTCCCCTATATTGGGGCATATAAAGTTTGCAAGTCCAATGGGCCTCTCTTTCCATTGATGGCCGACTAGGCCATCTTTCGATACATATGCAGCTAGAGACAAGAGCTCCGGGGTTCTGGTTAGTACATCATGTTGTTCCAACAATAGGGTTGCAGATCCCTTTAGCTCCTTGGGTACTTTCTCTAGCTTCTCCATTGGGAGCCCTGTGATACATCCAATAGCTGACTGTGAACATCCACTCCTGTGTTTGCTAGGCCCCGGCATCGTCTCACAAGAGACAGCTATATTTGGGTCCTTTCAGCAAAATCTTGCTAGTGTATGCAATGGTGTCAGCGTTTAGAAGCTGATTATGGGATGGATCCCTGGATACGGCAGTCTCTATATGGTCCACTGTTAAATCTTTAAAAAAATATTTATTTATTTATTTATTTATTTATTTATTATATGTAAGGACACTGTAGCTGTCTTCAGACACCCCGGAAGAGGGCATCAGATCTCATTACTGATGGTCGTGAGCCACCATGTGGTTGCTGGGATTTGAACTCAGGACTTCTGGAAGAGCAGTCATTGCTCTTAACCGCTGAGCCATCCAGCCTCCTCTATTAAAACTTTTTAAAAGTATTTTATGTGTATGGGTGCTTTGGCTGTATGTATGTTTGTGTACCACATTTGTATACTACCCTCAGAAACCAGAAGAGGGGGTTTGATCCCTTGTACCTGGATTTACAGAAGGTGTGAGCCACCCTGTGCATCCTGGGAATTGAACCCAGTTCCTCTTGAAAAGCAACCAAGTGCTCTGAACTGCTAAGCCATCTCTCCAGCCCCCAGAGTCCTAAGACAAAGATTATTGCTGTTTTTTGTTTGTTCATTTTGGATTGGGTATTTTAATTGTGATGAGGCTGCATAAAGTAAGTGTATTTGAACAAGTCCCTTACTTTATGCTGTGTAGTCTACTAACCCAGTTTGACCTTAGAGAGGCTGATTAGTTACCTAGCAATTTAATTTTTTCTCCATTACAGTCATGCATGTTCATTATAGTCATGCATGTTCATTGTATAAACTATTGAAGGACAAACTCTGGTAAAGGAGGCTTTGGAATGTTAGCAGCAGGGAGTTGCCACAGCTCATCTCAGCGTGACTGTGGTCTCAGGGTCTCTCCTATTTATATTCCTTGTTAAAGGTGAGAGCTGAGGCTTTTTATTCACTGATTGAGGCTTTGTGCCACATGGCCAGTGGCTGCTGAGATGCTACAGAAATTATCACAGGGCCCTCACAATACTTTGGGGTTTTTTGTTTGTTTGTTTGTTTGTTTTTTAAGAAAGGGTTTATATTGTACTGTTTAGAGAGCCTTTGCAGCGTTTAAAACATCTCTCAAAGCAGAGCATGCTGGGTGCTGTTACTTGTTTGTTATTGTAGCTGCCGCTGCCTTATTTCCTTAGTCAGGCATCAAAGCTCGGGGAACAGATGGCAGACCTGCACCTTTACAATCAGAAGCTCAGGGAGAAGTCCAAGACTCGGGAGAACACAGTGGGTAAGTCTGGTTCCTTTTGTTTTATTTTGTTTTGTTTTAAACCTGGGCCCAGCCCATCAGCTACCTTAGATGGGAATTCATGGTGCTTCTTGGTGGCACTTCAGTAATGTGTTGAATGGCATACCTGCTCCCTTTACAGTGCATTAAACAACTTTTTAAAATTTGTGTGTGGGGGGTGGTGAGGGAGGGGGGAGGAGGGAAAGAGGGGGGAGGGGAGGGAAAGAGAGGGGAGGGGGAAGGGGGAGGGGGAGAGTGGGGGACAGGGAGGGAGGGGGAGACATGGAGGGGGAGAGGGAGAGTGGGAGACAGGGAGGGAGGGGGGAGACAGGGAGAGGGAGAGGGAGGAGGGAGAGGAAGAGAGGAAAGGAGGAGAGTGAGAAGGAGGGGGGTCCTTGCTAGAGTTAGAAGGGGGCATCTGACCCTTTGCAGGAGTTGCAGGCAATTGTACACTGTTCAACCTGGGTGCTGAGAACCTTTAGAAGAACAGCAAGTGCTCTTAACTTTGGGGCCATATCTCTAGCCCTAAGTGCACTGTGAAAATGAGATGATTAAGCAATTTTAACGTAGCTGGCAAATGAATAGAATGGACTCCTGACCAACCAGTCCTGCAGTCTGTCCATTCATTGGCCAGGGTAAAAAGTCCTGGCAAGTCTGTGTGCTGGCTAGTCACTGCTATGTGTAGTGAGTCCTCAGATCACCTGCGTTTGAGCTATTTGTATGCGCAGCCAGGCATTCTCCCAAGGTCTGGTTTCCATGAAAGATGAGTAGTTTCATGAGATTAAGATTTCTGTTGACAGGCTGTGGGGCGGAGGATGCTGAGCCCCAGGGTGTGACCAAGTTCGGCTTTCACACAGTGACGTGCTGTGGCTTCATCCCACAGGTGAGTGTTAGAGTGAGGGCATCCTCTCCGGGGCACCCTCACTTAGTGAGGACCATTCCTGAAGCTCTGGTGCTAGCCACTGACCCATTGTGTGCCACAGAGAGCCAGTTCTCCAGACACCAGGACACTCGGTTTCTGAAGGTAGAGTGTAGTCTGTGACACTCAGGACAGAAAGCTGATGGGAAGGCTTGGTGGGAGTAAACACCGCAGTCAGCTGGCCAGCATTCCAGGTGGGCACAAGAGGGATGCAAAGGCCATGATGTGGGCGAGAACCTGGCCAGTTTAAGAATCTGAAGAGGGTAGAGTGGACAAAGCTCAGGGTCCAGCCCTTATCATGCAGCTTCTCTTCCAGGGCTGTCTTATTAAGATATAATCGAGATGTAATTCATGTAACACAAAACTTTCCATTTTAAAGTGTACCATCCAATGGTTTTTAGTACAAGCATGGTGTTAGTGCAAATATCACCGCTGTCTTGTAGCCAAGTTCTAACCAGGCCTGATTGCTTAGCCTCTGAGGTCTGATGAGGTCAAGTGTGTTCGGATAATATGGGTATAGATTCATTATTAGGTCTCATTCCAGGATATTTTCATTACCAACGGCAACTCCCATTAGCAGTTTCTCCCCTTTCCTTACCCTCTGATGATCACAACTGTACACAGAAGACTTTTTGAGACCCCCTAATCTCAGCCAAATCTGACTTTCCTGGTGTTACACAGCTGACTGGAGCTAGGGGTGAGCATGGCCTCTGTTACCATAGACAAGCATGGCTTGTTGTCTTGAGCCACATGTTGAGTTTAGGGCCTCTCATGGTGGTGGGACTTCAAAGATTGGGCTGATGAAGCATAGCATTTTTCTCAAATATTCATGAGTTAAGAAATGAAATAGTCTCTAGAACTTGTATAAGAAGCAGACAAGAATGGAGCTGCTCAGAGAGATGGATGGTCTCTGAGTTCCCCTCAGACTCTGGTCAGAAAGCTATCATCGTCCTGGTCCACCTACGTTGAGTGACAACAAAATTGTTCTTTATGTAGTGCCTCCAACCATTCCCAAGTCGTGTAGCATCCTCATCCCTAGCTGGGCTGACTGGGCCCTGAGGGGTGTTGCAGTCATGGTGGGAAACCACAGAAGGCATGGATTTCTTAGACTCCAGAGAATTTGGTTCTATTGGAAGCACCAGCCCAGCTGGCTGGGGAATTTGTGGGTTGTATTTCCTGCTAAGAACTAAGCCACCTTCCAAGCATTTGTCTGACTCAGCTTACCAGTTGCCACAGTTGGTAGACAACTAGGTGATGTCACCGATCCACCTTAGAGAAGAAGAAATGGATGCTCTGGGACTAAGAAACATTCCCAGAGATTTTGCAGCCAGTGAATGGAGGAACAGGACTTGACATCCAGTCTGGCCTCGGAGATGGGCTCTAACCACTACACAGTGCTGCCCTTCTCATTCTTCATGCTCAGGTGGCACCTGCCTTTAGTAGCTCAGCAGGAAAGCTACATGCCTCTGTGGCCTTGGGAATCATGGCCCTTCCACCTAAGTGGCAACACTGAGAGCTTGCCAATGCTAGCCAACAGGAAATGATCTTTTGTGACCTTTTCATCTTTTGGCAAGAGGAGGGCCCCCAGGCACTGGGAATTTTGGCAGGTAAATAGAGACGGTGGAATGGCAGATGGTGGACCTCTGTGCTTGAGGGCTTGCCAGACTGGGGCAAAGGGTCTCTTGTGGTGTGCCTAGAACTAAGGAGTAAACCCTGGGCTAAGCAGCACCAAGAAAGACTCCAGAAGGAGAATGGCTAGGACTGGACAGACTGTTGGCCAGGTTCAGAATGCTCCAAAAGCTCTGATTTGGGGGTTTCTCAGAACAGCCCTTGGAAAACCTCAGCTCACGTCCATCTCTATGGAAGTATAGGTGTCACAAATTACACCTATTTTAGGTATGCAGTTTGATAACGTGGAGAGTCAGCCACAAAATTTCTCACTGCAGGTGAGAATGAGCACACGGACCCTTCCTCGTGTCTTTCACAGTCCCTTCCTGTAACCTTTCCCTGTCCCTGGGTCACTGTAGATTTGCCTGTGTTTTGTGAAGTTTTATATGACTGTAATAATATAGCATGTGCCCCTTTCCCTATCTTGTCCATTTGCCATATTTTACTCAGTGCCACCGTTCTGATGTGTGCCCATGTCAAATCTCTTGATGTTTACACATAACATCCATTCATGTCACATGTGTCAAAAGCCCATTACACTGTATAGACAAACCGTGGTCTCTGTTTATCCATTCATCTGTTGATGGATGTCTGTGTTGTTCCTACCTAGCTTCTGTTCTCACAAATAAAGCTGCTACGAACCTTTGTGCACCGGGACTTGATCTTGGTTGACTGTATGAGCCCTGAGAGAGAAAACCTGGGTTGTACGGCAGGTTCTTACTTAAGTTTTCAGAAACTGTCCTGTGGGGCTGAGAGGTGACTAAGAGCAGACACTGCTGTTGCAGAGGACCTGACTTCGGTTCCCAGCAGCTCACGGCCACCTGCCATTCCACTTTCAGGAGATCTGAGGCCTCCTTTTTGCCTTTGCAGGTACTCAGACATCCATGGCATATTCTCACAGAGATGCATGCACATAAATATGTTTTTAAAAAAATCTTAAAAACAACAATAAAAATGAAACTGCCTCATGTTTCCAAAGAGGTTGTACCAGTTAAGTTCCCACTAACGGACATAAGAGTTCCAGGCTTTCCTACTCTGATGTGTACTGGATATTTTCTGAAGTTGTTTGTTTTTAGTGTGTTTTAGTTTGTTTTCATCCCAGCTGGAGACAAGTGTTCACTCTGAGATTCAATTTTGTATTCCCACCATGACAGATAATCAATAAATGCACATTTGCTAACTGTATGTCTTCCCCACCCCCACCCCATTTTTTTTCTTTTTGAGACAGGGTCTCACTATATAATCCTGCCTGGCTTTGAACTTGAGATATAAACCATACTGGTTTCGAGCTTGCTATGATCCTCTTGCTTCTGCCTCCCAGGTGCTGAGATTACAGGTGTGCATCACCATGCCTGCCAAAGGCCTATTATTATTAACAACAGGGTTTCATTGTGTAGCTTTGGCTGTCTTGGAACTTCCTCTGTAGATCAGGCCGGCCTCAAATTCTGCCTCCTGAGTGCTGGGACAAAGGTGTATGTCACCATCTCCTGGTCAGTTATTATCTTTTAAAAATATAAGTTGTATACCTGTAATCTCAGACGTTTGGAGGTAGAGGGAAAAAATTAGGAATTTGTAGGTATCCTTGGCTACATAGTGAGTTCAAGGTTGAGTCCTTGTCTCAAAAAACCCTCTTTTTAGTGTCTGGAGAGATGGTTCAGTTGATCAAGTACTCACCATACAAGCAGGGCTTGGGTTCAGATCCCTAGCCCTTCTGTAAAAAAAAAATGCTGTCCACAATGTTGTGTCCCTGTAATCCCAGATCCATGGGGTTTGGTGGCCAGTAAATGTAGCCAAACTAGGGGGCTTCAGGTTTCAGTGAGAGAGCTTGTCTCAAAAACTAAGGCAAAGAGTGGCCGGGGAGATGAGTCAGTTGGTAAAGTGCCCACTGTGCACGCAGGAGAGTGTGAGTGTGGCTTCTCAGAGTTGTCCTAAAACGAGGGTGTGGGGCTGTGCATCCATAACTATTGTGCTAGATGAGGGGGGCTGAGGCAGGGGGATCCCTAGTGCTCACTGGCCAGACAGTGAGCCCGGGGTTCAGTGAGAAACCCCATCTCACAGAAGAATAAACTGCAAAGCAGTAGAGGAAGGTAAAGGATGTTAATCTTCCTCTTCCACATGCGCACAGATGCATGTACAACCATGAGCACATGTTTACACACACATGTGTACACACAATAAAATAGAGCACAACAGAGGAGGATTTTACATCAACCTCTGGCCTTCATGTGTGTATGTATGCACACACACACACAAAACCACCCCCCTCCCTCCATTGTGGGTATGGTACTGAGAACCTGTGCATGCTTAGCTGTCACAGGGATAACCAAGGCAGGCAGGGAAAGAGGGTATGGCACTGGCAATTGTAATCATACTAATACTAGCCATCAGTGATCCCCCCTGCAGTCCCCATCCCATCACTGAGGCAGGCAATTTACTGGTTCAATACTACTGATGGAAAAAAAAAACCTTAATTATATGGGGCTGGCAAGAATGCCCAGCAAGAAACTATAAATTCATTCAACTCTTAAGTGTGTGTACATATAGACAGGCAGACAGATATACATTTATACACTTGATGGATGAAGCAGAGCCCCAAAAGCCACAGGTATGCATTTGGTGGATGGGGCAGAGCCCCAACAGCCACATTTTATTTCATCTCTCTGCCAATTTATACCTTCTTAGACAAAAGTTCTTATAAAGTTACCTTATAGATAAAATGTTACACAAAGGGGGAGTTACAGAAGGATGGTAACAGTAAGTTCAAAACAATGTTTCATTCTATAAGCTCAGAGCAACAGTCTCACCTGGTCTTGCTTTATCATAGTGCACACCTGTGGCCTCATCCTTGGAATGATTGTTTTTTCTTGATGGGGAATCTGCCCCAAGCCTATTTTTCTTCTTAGTGCATTTTATGAAAGCTCATTGTTTTCCTTATTATGCAGCCTTTGCTTGCTATTCTATGAGGAGAGGACACATTTCATTCTTGATTCTAACTTTATTACATCTTTCTGGCAAAACAACTAAAACCATCTCCTTAAACTTTCTTCTTAAAATTATTTGAATCAAATCATGAATGCTATAAAGTAATTAATTCATTTAAACAGCATTAATTAATGAAAGTTCATCTTCATGTCGATCTGCAGGAAATTCTCCCAGTAGGGTGGGCTGATGCCCAGGAATCCTTAGGCTATGTAGTAATGACAGGAAAGGTAGCAGAGAGAAACAATCCTGAGATGAAGTCTCTGGGCTGCACCTCTCCAGAGTACATCACAGCCATGAAAAGTGGTGAGCTATCTCTAGGAAACTCACTTGTTTGCTACAGCCTTTCCTAGATGGCTTCTGTCACTTAGCAAGTCTATTGTGCTAGCAGCTTATCCACATATGAGTTATATCTACCATTTTGAAAAAGGATTTTCATATAATTGCTTGTATTTTGAAACATTGTTAAATCTACTAAGTTTTGGTTGCTTTGTATTTTTTTGTTGTTGTTGTTGTTTTTCGAGACAGGGTTTCTCTGTGTAGCCCTGGCTGTCCTGGAACTCACTCTGTAGACCAGGCTGGCCTCGAACTCAGAAATCCACCTGCCTCTGCCTCCCAAGTGCTGGGATCAAAGGCGTGCGACACCATGTCCGGCGGTTGCTTTGTATTTTGATGAGAATGTGTGTCTGTATTTTCTTTTTCCTTCCTTCCTTCCTTCCTTCCTTCCTTCCTTCCTTCCTTCCTTCCTTCTTCCTTCCTCCCTCCCTCCCTCCCTTCCTTCCTTCCTTTCTTTCCTTCCTTCCTTTCTTTTCCTTCCTTCCTTCCTTCCTTCCTTTTCTTCTTTTGCTTTTTTGAGACAGGATCTCTTTCTGTAGTCTTTGCTGGCCTGGAACTCAATATGTAGACCAGGCTAGCCTCAAATTTATAGATCTCTGTTCACACACACACACACACACACACACACACGTATTACTACTTTGTTGGGTTCTTAAATCACCCTTCTTTCCACCCTAATCCCTTTCAACTTCCTAACACTAGGTAGGAGAGAAAGAAGGTTTGAGGGGAAAGGGGAGATAGACCTCTTTTTACTACTTTCTGCTAATTAAGGGGCATTGAGTTTCTTGGGGCCAGTTTAATCTTCGTCTTCAGGATATCTCCACCTTCTTGTCAAACCACAACAACAGCAACCAGGAACAGCAGAGGGAAGCAGCAGCAGCCTCCACCACCTCCACTACCTCCACTTCCTCCTCCTCCTCCTCCTCTGTCTCCTCTTTCTCCTCCTCTTCCATCTCCTCTTTGTTTTGTTTTTTTTTGTTGTTGTTGTTGTTTAATAAGAAGATTAAATCTTTTATTGACATCAGCAGCTGGCAACCCTAGCTTTCATCCCATGCCCTTTAAATGGATGTGCAAGCTGGCCTTACCATTGTCGAGTTCTATCATTTATGTTAACAATGTAATCCATCTCCACCAGTCAGATGCCACCAGTCAATCCTAAGTACTGGGACCTAAGTACTGGCTTTCAGAGCAGCTTTGTACTTCCCTGTTATCTCCCATCTCCTCTTCCTCCTCCCCCATCTCCTCCATCTCTTCTCCTTCTTTTTCCTCCTCCCCTTCTTCCTTTTTCAGAGTGCCTCTGCCTCTTTTGGGCTCTGGCATTTAGACCCACTCCAGAGTTCCCCAGAATTAAACTTTCTGCAGCTGGCAAAGATCATGCCCCTCCTAGAGCAGGACACAATCATAGTTAACATCTGTGGACAAACTGAAGCAGTCCATATCCCACACCTGGGATTAAAACAGAAACATAGTCACATAACTGGTTTTTTAAAATTGTTTTTTATTTTTAAATTCATGTCTTTTTTTTTCTCAAAGATTATTTATATTATATGTAAGTACACTGTAGCTGTCTTCAAATACTCCAAAAGAGGGTGTCAGATCTCATTATGGATGGTTGTGAGCCACCATGTGGTTGTTGGGATTTGAACTCAGGACCTTCGGAAGAACAGTCAGTGCTCTTAACCGCAGAGCCATCTCTCCAGCCCTATAACTGGGTTTGAAAAGAAATCACAATTCTCATTGCAGAGATCTGCTTGCCTCTGCCTCTTGAGTTCTAGGATTAAAAGCATTGTCAGCACACCTGGGTATATTCGTCTTCTTATAGGGCTTCTAGTCCTGACTATTTTGACTTCACATTTATGCCATTTAACCCTAATTTCTTCCTAAGGCATTATGTCCAGACTGACCTTGAATTCAAATCCTCCACCCCTGCCTCAGCCTCCCAAATGCTTGAAAGCCTTATTTCTAAAAACAGTCACCTTCAACACATAAATTTTAGGATGAAGACATAATTAAGACCTTATCAGGCTGTAAGTGAGGCTTCATCTATTTCTCCATACAGTTCCAGCAGTCTTATTTTCATGTATTTGAAGCTCTGTTGCAGAGTTATAAGAATTTATAGTAGAGTTATAAGAGTATCACAGAGGATGGTGTCCCATACCTGTAATCTTTGCATCTTGAGTCAGAGGCAGGAGTTCAAAGCCAGGCTGGGATACAAGCTAAAACCCTAAACAACAATAACAACACCCCACCCACCCCCGTCAGGACTAGCAGATTCCATTTATTACTTGATCATATTTTCAGTAGGAAACAATTTCCTTTGTATTGATGGTAGTCTTTGCTCTGCTGTAAGTGTTGTCTGGCATGAATTTCTGCTTATTTTTCTTTTTGTATTTGTCCTTTGACTATTGTGAGCAGATGTATACATGCTCTATCCATTTGGAGTATTTCTGATTTTGTGTATATATGAACATAACTTACTTTTTAAAAAGGTTTAAAAATTTTATGTGTATGAGTGTTTATTTGCATGTGTGTGTGTGTGTGTGTGTGTGTGTGTGTGTGTGTGTGTGTGTGAGATGTGCATGCAGTGCTCACAAAGGCCAGAAGAGGGCATTGGAGCCCCAGGAACTAAAGTTACCAATGATTGTGAGCTACTGTGTTTGTGCTAGGACCTACATCAGATCTTCAAGAGCAGCAGGTGCTCTTAATTGGTGAACCATCTCTCCTGCCTATACCTGGGTCTTGCTTTGTTGTTCCAATCTGTTTATCTCTATCTTTGTCTCTCTGTCTGTCTCTGTCTCTCCCTCTCCCCTCCACCCCCCCACCCCCGTGTGTGTGTGTGTGTGTGTGTGTGTGTGTGTGTGTGTATTGAACTTGGGACTCATACAGACTAGGCAAGCACTCCACCCCTGAGGTAGTTCTAGCCCAATCTCTGTCATTTAACTATAGCATTTGTTTCTGACCCTTTGCCCTTTGTGTTTATTGGGTTTGGGTTTGGTTCTGCCACCTTAATATTTGTTTTACTTTTTTTTTTTTTTGTTCCCTTTAATCACTTGTAGTGGTTTGAATAAGGATGGCTGCCGCAGGCTCAGTATTTGAATGCTTAGTCACTGTGCTTAGGGAATGAATTGTTTGAAAAGATTAGGAGTTTGAAGTTTCAAAAGCCCATGCCAGGTTCAGTGTCTTGCTCTCTCTTGGCCTGTGGATCAGGATGTAGCTCTCAGCTTCCTCTCCAGCACCGCATCCCACCAGGTTCCCCACCGCAAACATGAAGGACAAAAGTTCTGAAACTGTGTAAGCAAGCCCCCTATTAAATGCTTTGGTCATGGTGTCTCTTCTTTTGGGTAAACTGCTTCATGAGTCCACTTGTATTTTCAGTTGGTTCACTACTGTTGGCTGTGTTCTTGGTGGTCACTAAAGCTGTCCTGGGGCCACGAATCCCGTGGCCTCTCCTCTTGTTGCTCAGGTGAATGAATGGCAGGACGACTGGCCAACCTTCTTTACTCGACACCGGCTCCAAGCTCAGTTGGATCTCATTGAAAAGGACTATGCTGACAGAGAGACACAAGAGCTGTGGTCAAGGCTACAGGTGAGCACGACGTTTATTTTTCTGGGAAGAGGCTGTCCCTTAGGAGCCTATAACAGGCATATGGGGGCCTCTTAGGACTGAGTCAGAATAGGAAAAACTGATGTTAGAGAGGGCTGGCCAAGTTGTGGGTATATCAGTCACTACCTTCTTATCCTGTAGGTGAGGGGAGGCATGGGACAGACCCCTGCTTGAGGTCTTCAATCATTGCACTTGTTCACTCTTACCCTCACTTTTTGTCCCCATTGTGTCACCCTTAATCAAGGTGTGTATTCTTGCATCACTTATTTAAAAACAACTCCAAAATATTAGAAACACAATTCATCTATCAGTGTAGGGCAGTGTTTCTCAACCTGTGTGTTGTGGTCCCTTGGTGATGGGGAGGTCAAAAGACCCCTTCACAGGAGACAAATATCAGATCTCCTGCATATCAGATATTTACATTACAATTCGTAACAGTACCAAAATTACAGTTATGAAGCAGCAGCAAAATAATTTTATGGTTGGAGACCACCAGAGCATGAGGAAATGTATTGAAGGGTCAAAGCATTAGCAAGGTTGGAGACCCTGGTCTAGGGTGAACAGGCATCAAAGATTTGTTATTTAATAGAAGAGGTGCAGGTACATATGTGTAATAACATAAAAACACCGTTTAGAGGGTAGGTACCAAACTACATATTCTACAGCATAAAGCCCAAACAACTCTGAGGTTTTCTCTAAAGCTTTTGAACTCATTTGGTAGTGGCCAGAGTGCTAGACAACGTTACAGTCAGGAGTCAGGTGAGCCTCTTCCCTGGGCCTGCTAGATTATTCGGTTGGACTCTGGATTCATCCATGGCTCTGCTTTATTTCCAAGCACTGGATAATGGGCCCCTGGGTCTTCGAGTCCCATGTAATAATTTCTCTTCTAGGTGAAGATCCCGGATCTGTTTGCGGGTATAGAGATTGTCCCTGCCCTGCTCCATGGAGACCTCTGGTCTGGAAATGTGGCTGAGGATGACCAGGGACCCGTTATTTATGATCCAGCCTCCTTCTATGGCCATTCTGAGTTTGAACTGGCCATTGCATCGATGTTTGGGGGGTTCCCCAGATCCTTCTTCACTGCCTACCATCGGAAGATTCCAAAGGCTCCAGGGTTCGACAAGCGCCTGCTGCTGTACCAGCTCTTTAACTACCTAAACCACTGGAACCATTTTGGGCGGGAGTACAGAAGCCCATCCCTGGGGGTGATGAGGAAGCTGCTCAGGTAGCAGAGGGCTGGACCTAATAAAACATCAAACTGGATCCTTAACTGGGCTACTTTTGAGTCGGCCTACAACACATTCATCCAGAGGCTGAGGTTATGGCAGTGCGGCAGGTTTCAGGGAGTTCTGTATGTAGCTCAGGCTGACACCACAGCAGCACTGTTGCAGGCAAGCTCCCACCTCAGCGGCTGAAGCCCCAGGTACTGCAGGCGAATAGGGAAGGAAGCCACCATGCTCGCCCGTTTGGCTCCGTTCCTTCAGTTGCAATTACTGCCAGACCCTCTCTAGCACCTCACTGTTTTCTATTTTTTTTTTAGATTTTATTTTGTGTACTCATGTGCTGAAATATGGGTGTATAGGTCAGAGTACAACATGTGGTTCTCTTCTTCTTCCACTATGTGAGGACCAAACTTGTTACCCCACAACATATCTGAGAAGACTGCTCGGATATAGATTTAAGCCAATAGAAAGTCTTTATTAGCAGGCCAGTGACTACACTGGGTATTCTGGATCCCAGCGAAACAGTGATCCTTCTCAGGGTGAACTTTTAACCACACACACACACACACACACACACACACACACACACAAATATATTCTGGGTTGACATACTTCAGTTATCAACAATAGTGAGCGAGAAGTAGAACTAGAGAAGCCAAAAAGCAAAGTTAGCACATTCAGAAACTTTTCAGGACCGACGGACTTTGAAGGATCAAGTCTTTGTTTTTAGTTTGGCGGGTGGGTGCTGTCGAAATGCTGAGTTTTACAGCCTGAATGGCACTTTAATCGTGGAATCGGATGTGCTAAGGTTTGGGGGCCTACTGTTACACATTCAACTCCCGAGGCTTAGTGAAGGAGACTTTGAACACTAAACTATCTAACCACTCCAGTCTTCCACTTTCCAGTGAGGTCTGTTCTGTTGGTGAATGCAGGGCCAGCAGTGTGCAGCCCACGCCTTTTCTCAGGACTGCTTTGGGTGGTCATGATGGTGCTATGTTTGAGGTCACGGCAAAAGCCTTCATCCTGGAGCAATACCCCTGCGTTCACACCACCCCTCCTATTCTGGCTCTTTCTATTAGTTCAGCTTTCCTGCGCTGTCCACACTAGCTCAAAACCTTCCATGTTCCTGCCCCCAATTTCAAACCCAGTTCTCTCCTTAACCTTACACACACTCAAACTCCAGAAGGCTTCCAACACTAGAGTTCATTCCCTGTAAGGATCGGCCCGGCCCACTGCTCCGGCCACACCCTCCTTGGCCCCACCTCTTTTGGGCTCCACCCACTCCCTCTTGAGGCTGTAGACATTGGAGGCTTAGTTTTTCTGGTACTGCCCTTCATTCACGCAAGCATCATTTTGCGCGCGGAGCCGACTTCGCGCGAGCTGTTTTGTTGGCTTGCGCACCCCGTAGTTGGGGTCGAAGGTCTCAGGGCGGGGCTGGCCGCTCTCGTGCTGTATCTCCTTTCTTCCCGGTTGCCGGTAGGGTTCTTACGGAAGCTGCTGGCAGGATGGTACTGAGCCATGAGCCGGCTGCGAGCGCCGCCGAGGAGGAGGTGGAGGATGATGCGCTTGTCCGCGCCTCCGCCCTGGAAGCGTTCGGCGAGAGTGCGGAGACCCGCGCACTGCTCCGCAGCTTGCCGGCGGTGCACAGAGAGCGCGCGTCCCGGGAGGTGGCGGAGGAGCGGTTCCGCGGTGCGGGCGGGGCCCCGAGTCTCTATCTTGAGGTCCTTGCATCTGGGAGGAAGGGACCTGGGGAGCCATACCTCCTGCCTGCCCTGCCGTGTCCAGGAACTGAGCAAAGCATGCTTGGGACCTCTCTGTGGATAGGGAGGGAACCAGCAGAATTGTTGGATGAACCTGCCTCCTACGAGCGCTAATGGCAAGCAAAGAGGAGCGGTCTGGCACGGGGTTGTGCTCCTATGGGGCTGCGCTACGAGGCCAGGGCTCTGCAAACTCAGAGCGCCAGGTTTATCTGGGATCTCCGTTCCAGGCAGGGAAGGAGAGTGGACAGTGCCACTAGATTTCTTTGGTGGTTCTAAATCCCCCAAGTTTAGGTAGGCCTTTACAGTCGTTTGTCTGTCATAGTTTTGTCAACCTTACACAAACCTAGACATACCTGGGAAGAAATCTCGTGAGTAATTGCCACCACCAGATTGGCTTGTGGGCATGTCTTTGCGGTATTTCTTTAATTACTAATTGATAAAGGACGGCCCAGCCCACCCTGAGATGGACCATCCCTGGCCTGTGGGTCTGAGCTGTATAAGAAAGACAGCTGAACTTGAGCCTAGGAGCAAGCAAGCAAGCGAGACTCCTCCGTAGTTTCTGCCTCTATTTGCTTTCATTCATCCCTACACTTTTCTCAATGATGGGCTGTGAAAGCCAAATAAACCCTTTCTTCTTCAAGTTGATTTTGGCCAGTTTCATCACAGCAACAGAAAACAAAGACAATGTCCAAATGAGCCCTTTGATAATTAGAGTTTTGTACTTGAACAAAATCATCTTTGTGTATTCCTTAGCTAAAAATTTTCTCTCCATAATGTCTTTTGGTTTGGATGGGGCTCTAGTTTTTGGGTAAGACATAGTGGTGGGCTTTGTGGAGTGAATCTGAAGTGGCAGGTGAGAACTGCAGAGGCAGAGAAACCATTGAATTGGGTAGAAACATTAATTTGCTGGTAGGGGTTGGAAAGCAGGTGACCAGGGTTGGGGAGGTTGTACAGTTATTGATTTGAACATTGTTGGAAATGGAGGGCATCGTGCTAGGCAGGGGAGGGCTCAAGAAGTCAAGAGGGTCTGACAAGCAGGGGAAGGTGGAGTTGTAGAGAGTTGGAGCACCAGCACATGTGTGAGAAGGTGTGCAGAGCAAGAGAAGAGCAGGAGGTGTGGTCACATTGGTCCTCAAGAGCCTGACAGATGTTGAGCAGCCGTGAGCATCTGTCAGCAAGAAGCCAGGTGTGTCCCTGCCTGGGCATTACAAGGACTAGGAAGATGCTAGCTGTTCCATTAGAGTTACTGAGAGACGTGAGTTTCCAAGGCTCACCTGATTTGATTTTCATGTTATTTTCCTTTTAGTAATTATGGACAAATACCAGGAACAGCCCCACCTCTTGGATCCACACCTTGGTAAGCATAGATTTTGGTGGTTCAATATCAGATGATCGGGAAGGCTTGTGTGTATAGCTGGCACCTGTGTGCTATCAGTAGAAGGTGTCAGAAGTGTCCCTAGAGCTTTGTCTTTTTCTGGATGGTTTTATGGACCCGTGATAATGAATAGCTTCGAGTTCAGATACCAATCTTGATTGTGTGCAGGTGTGACTAAGCTACTTTCTGCTTGTTCCTATTGAAAGAACACATCTTTTCTTATATGTGTTTTAGTCTGTTATGTGTGAATAGCTGTTATCTTCCTGGTAATTGTTTTGTAGGGTCATATGCTTTACAAAGGTCCTATTTTACCTGCACAGCAGTTGATGAGGTCATCTGTCATCTCCATTATGTAGAGAGCCATTAAGGTTTGTTATCAGGACATTAGTACAAGAGTGTTGTGCAGGACTATCCTCCAAGCCGAACAGCTACCATCTGTGGAGCTCAGCTATGCGCCCTGATTATCCCAGTTGGACTTGTTGACTATTTACATCCCATCACATGAAGGCAAGAAGGATCAGAGACCCTCACCTGAGTACCCACGGCTCTCTACTACCTGTTGTATGTAACTGTGCCCTAATTGCAGGTGGCCTTGGGAACGGCCTAGATTCTTGGTTTCAATCTGTGGGTTGTAACCCCCATAGGGGTCATATCAGATATCCTGCATATCAGATATTTATATTATGATTTATAATAGTAGTAAAATCAGAGTTATGAAGTGACCATGAAATAATTTTATGGGGGGGCATAACCACAACTTGAGGAATTGTATTAAGGGTCACAGCACTAGGAAGATTGAGCCCCCCTCCTGTGTGTGTATATATGTGTATATGTGTATATATATCAGACAAGATTGGGGGGGGAGAATCCCATCTATGTTAGTGTCATTTTTATAAGTGTGTTGACATTTTTCTCTTAACCCAGCTGGCTCCCAAATTGAGACAGAACTATTTTATTTATTTACCAGCTTTAAGGCACAGCAACTGAGCAGTATTAATCTATTTTTAATCTTCCTAGCTAATCCTAGGGTGCTTACATTTACCTCTTGGAAGAAATTTTAGTAGCAGAGAGTGACTTTTGTTTGCTTTTCATTGCTGTTGTTATATTTGAACCTATTTCATATTAATTACATTTTTGTTTGGCTTTTCTTTTTTTCTGTTTGAGATAGAGTCTTGCAATGTAGCCCTGGCTGACCTTGAATTCATGGAAGTTCTCCAGCCTCAACCTCCCGAGTGGTGGGATTACAGGCGTGAACCACAACTCCTGGCTTGTTTTTTTCTTTTTGAGGTAGGGTCTTGCTAGGTAGCCCAGGCTGGCTTCAAGTACTCTTGGTAATTTTTTTAGTCTTGTTCTGAGCTTTTTTTTCCCCCCTTTTTTTCTTTTTTCTTTTTTCTCTTTTTTCTTTTCTTTTTTTTTTTCTGGGGGGATCCAACTGTTTTAATCATCGTCGTAACCTCACAGTCTCTGTGTAAGCTCTGTCATCGTAAGCTACACAATACAAACGGGGAAACTGGAGTACAAGTCTGAAAGGTTAAGTAAATTGTTTCATGCCACACAGTTGGTGAGATTGCGGGCAGAATTTATGCATCTCCTCCTTCCCTTCGCCTCTCGAAGATGGGTCTTCAGCGGGGCCAGTTGCAGGCAAGTGGCTGATGTCAGGCTGAAGGGCTGGCTATGCTGAGGGTGGCAGACCAGTAGGTGCCCTGGGCCTCATCCATCTGATAGTTTTGGATTCCTGGTTGTCCCCATGTAACAGATATAGGTACTGTCCAAGACGTGTAAGGTGCTGTTTGACTTCTTCAGGTGACAGCTTTGACCTGCCCTCGCTGCCAGAACCTCTCTGCTTACTGCGTTCCATCCAGTGCTTAGTAATGGTGACTGTTCATTATCTTCCGGGAAATAGAAATAGGTCCCGTTCTGAAAATATGATGCTTGCTGGTGCTGATCTTTTTCTGTGTGTGACACATTTTATGCTTCCGCTTTTGCCTTTCAGGTTTATGTGTGGTGTGTTAGCCATTGAGGTTTAATATATTTGAGTTTGAATGTTATCATTCTCTTCCTTTTCTTTGTTTCTGAGACAGGGTTTTACTATATACTCCAGATTGGTGTTGAATTGCCTGCCTCAGCCTTGTTTGAGGTCTTCTTTGTGTTTTTGATAGCAAACCCAAAGTCTAATTCTTTTTTTTTTTTTTTTTTTTTTTTTTCGAGACAGGGTTTCTCTGTATAGCCCTGGCTATTCTGGAACTTACTCTGTAGACCAGGCTGGCCTCGAACTCAGAAATCCGCCTGCCTCTGCCTCCCGAGTGCCGGGATTAAAGGTGTGCGTGCGTCAACATGCCCGGCACTAGAGTCTAATTCTTAATTGATTATGTAAGGCTTATTTATTAACTGACTGATCTAGTAACCCTTCTCCCTGTTTGAAATATATATTTTTAAAATGTAATTTCTATTCTTATGTATATGTGCATGTGTCAGAATTCTTGGAGTTGCAGGCAATTGTTAGCTATTCAACATGGGTTCTGGGAAACAAACTTAGGTCCTTTGCAAGAGCTCAAACACTCTTAGCCACTGAGCCAGCTCTCCAGCCCTGAAATACCATTTTATGTCTGTAATTCGGTACTTATATAGCTTATATAAAAGCTTTTAGACCTCCAGTTCTGTTTCATTTGTCCCTTGTTAGATGCTTTATGGTATATTCTCTCTAGCACCACAGCTGATTATTTTGCTATTTTCTAGTCCTTTCATTAGTGCAGATAAACTTCATTGGTTTTTTTTTTTTTTTACTCTCCAGAACTGACGGATCTCCTTGGAGCTTTGTTCAGTACACAGATTCATATAGAGGAGATGTTTTTATAAGATTCTAATTTGGCTATTATGAATAATACTGCTTTAAACCTGCATGTACCATCTTTGTGTGAATATGTTTTAGTTTTTCTTAGGTGACTATCTTAAGACTGGGGTTTATGGGTTGTGTATGTATCTTGTAATGGAATGTCACACTGTTCTGTAAAAGTTGAATCCTTATGCATCCTCACCAACCATGTATGAGGATCCCTGTTTCTTTGTAGCCTCTCTAGGCAGTGTTTCCCCTGTTACTTTGTAGCCTCTCTAGATAGTGTTTCCCCTGTTACTTTGTAGCCTCTCTAGGCAGTGTTTTCTCTGTTACTTTGTAGCCTCTCTAGGCAGTATTTCCCCTGTTACTTTGTAGCCTCTCTAGGCAGTGTTTTCTCTGTTACTTTGTAGCCTCTCTAGGCAGTGTTTCTGATTTTAGTGAGCATGTAATCTTACTCGACTGTGAGGTTCAGATTATACTCTTTTCTATTGAGACCAGTGACACAGCACAGGTTTGTCTGGCTGAGGCGTCCATGTATGCTTGAATGAGTCTGTTATACTGTTGGAATAAGGTGGATGATCGTGCTGTTGATACCCTTACTGATTTTCTGTTTACTTGGTCCTGTTCCTGCTTTCAGTTTTTGCTTTGCTTTGGGGTTCTGGCATTTGTTGTATCAGTAACTGAATTGGTTGTTCTAATTAGAAATGTCCTCTAAGTTTTGCAATATTTTCTCCTAAGTCTCTCATGATAGCAAACACTCTGTGTTTGTCTCCTTTTTGTCTGGATTCAGCCTGTCAGCCCTTGTCTTTTAATAGCTAGGAGGGTATTTTCATTTAGTAATGCTGTCAGCTTAGCTAGGTTTAATCAACTCTATTGGGACTTGCTTTTTCTTTATCCTGTTTCCTTTTTGGTTTCTTCCTTTCTTCCTTTATTTTTTTTAACCTCATTGTTTTATATTAGTTTGATAGTTTTTGGTGTTTGTTTATTTTGAGAGAGGGTCTTACTATGTAGTCCTGGCTTGTGTAGGCCAGGCTGGCTTTAAACTCACAGAGATTCATTTGCCTCTGCCTCCGACTGCTGGGATTAAAAGACATCTGTTGCTGGCTTGGTATTCTATTTTATCTTCACTATATGCTCAGTAGGTTTTTTTTTCCCCCCCTCCAGGATTTATATGTGCCCTAAACTCACAACAGTCTACCCTCAAATAATGTGCATTTCATGCATGGTGTGGAAGCTTTGTGAGAAGAACCTTTTGTTTCTCCCTCCTGCTTTCTGTGCCACCTTACACCTTTGTCACAGAACTCTGTTTCATATTTATTACAAATTTTACCTTAAACACACAGTTTTTAAATAAAAGATTTATTTTATGTGTATAGGAGTTTTGTTTACGAGTATGTCTGTGTACCACGAGTGCAGTGCCTGCAGCAGCCAGAAGAGGGCATTGCAGCCCTTGCAATTGGAGTTACAGATTCTGTGAGCCACCGTGCTGGTGCTGGGAATCAAACCCTGATCCTTTGGAAGAGCATCAGGCTGTTCTCTCTTTAAACTGCTGACTCATCTCTTCAGCACCTCATTTTTTTTTTTTTGGAAAAATTTATTTTTAATTTTGTGTGTATATGTGTAGATATGTGCAGGTCCTTGTGGGGGCTTGAAGCCTGGAGCTGGTGTTGCAGAGGAGCCCAACCCTGGTCTTGAGCATGAGCAGTAAGTGCTCTCAACTGCTGAGCTGTCTCTCAAGCTGATACTCAAATGCTCAAATGGTTTTTTTAAAGAAATAAAAATTGAGGCCGGGCATAGTGGTGCACTCCTTTAGTCCAAGCATGTAGGAGGCAGAGGCAGGCAGATCTCTGAGTTCAAGGCCAGTGTGATCTACACAGGGAATTTAAGGTCAGTCAGAGTTACATGGTGAGATCATGTTTGAAAAAACAAACAAAAACCCTAACCCAAAAACCAAAACGAAAAATCCAAACCAAAACAAAACCTGCAAAGCAAAACAAAAAGAAATAAAAAATGAGGAACTCTATAATCTTTGTGTATTTATCCTTCAAAAAAAAAGTCCTTTATAGAGCAAAGAGTATGCCTTATAACTCGGGGTGACTGTGCTAGCTCCCCAATACCACCTCAGGTCCATGGTGCCCTGGGAAGGCTTACAGGACACAGCAGAGTCTTGTTTGTGGTGGGGATGTGGTTGATGGTATGTATGTGTCTCTTGGGCATTGGGTTGGTGGGGAGGCAGTAGGATAGTCAGTGGGGTGTGGCTGGAGCTTTGTGTTGCATGGCTAACGGCCTTGTGGAACTCTTCTCTCTCCTTCTCTGTGCTCTCCTTTGACCTCTCCCTGTACTGGGTTCTGAACATTGCCTTGGAATGGACAGGAGAAAGTGGTGCCCTGTATGACCCTCTTTATCCTGTCTTACTGCATCAGTTAACCTAGCCTGTCGGTAAATCAGACCAATTTTAACAGGCATTGTCTGTAAAAACACGGTGTCAGATACCAATTTTAGATAATTTCCCTGTATTAAAAATGGGAGGGGGCTGGAGAGATGGCTTTGCGGTTAAGAGCACTGACTGCTCTTCCAGAGGTCCTGAGTTCAATTCCCAGCCACCACATGGTGGCTCACAACCATCTGTAACGGGATCTGATGCCCTCTTCTGGTGTGTCTGACAGCTACAGTGTATTCATATAAATAAAATAAATGAACCTTTAAAAAAAAATGAGACCGTGTGTTAAGGTGAATATACTTTTTTCAGAGATGGCTTTCATATCTGTTTTTTCCTAGAGTGGATGATGAACTCACTGTTGGACCTAGTACAGGATGAGACATCTCTGCCCGACCTTGTCCATCTGGCTTTTAAGTTTCTTTATATCATCACCAAGGTAATGCTAATGTGGTGCTGTAGCATGGACACACACTTTCCTCATCCGATTGCTCTAGAAGTGTTTGCTCTTGGGGAACATGGTTCTTCAACACAAGTTACGGGTTTTCATTTTCTTTTTAGCCTGTGTTGGGTCTCAGGTCTTAGTGATCTTGGGGTCCTTAGTTAGAACAAAAGGTTTCTTACAAGGAAGAAGCAAAAGGCCTTGGTGGAAGTGGAAGTGTTGCTGCTGCTGCTGCTGCTTCTTCTTGTTCTTCTTGTTCTTTTTGTTCTTTTTTTTCTTTTTCCTAAATGGGGTCTTACTCTGTAGCTCCGACTGTCCTGGAACACACTCTGTAGAGCAGGCTGGCCTTGAACTCACAGAGATTAGCCTGCCTCTGTCTCCTGAGTGCTGGGATTAAAGGCTGAGCCACCACAGCCACAACAGAAGTATTTTTAAGCTATAGTGTGAGGATGGATTTACTGGGGAATCTTATACTTCCCCTCTGAGGAAGAACATCTGGGGCTGATGGCCTGCTTTCTCCAGACTTAGAGATTCGGGAGTGACTCTGTGTAAAATTTCGTGAGTCTCAGGGAACATGTTTTAGCATTCTTACTGTGTAGCAGCAGGGTGAGGCTTTTGGCTGTTGATAGAATGTAGCTTGTTTTATAAAAGTGTTAGTGGGGCCATTTGAGGTACATAGGGATTTCGTTTTCATAAATGTCAGAGTAATTGTTGGACAGAATAGAAGCAGAAGTTTTCAGTTTGTAGCATACTGATATGTCTGGTGCACACAGTGTAACCTGTTGGCCAAATAGGAACATAGAGGATGGGTTTTGATGACTGTATCAAGGCAGCTTTGCTGCTTGTTCTGTAATCTAATTATATAGTGCACTCCACATTCTGTAAATTCCAATGTCTTTTTATTTGGCAGGTTCGTGGATATAAAGTGTTTCTGCGTCTGTTTCCTCATGAAGTGGCTAATGTTCAGCCTGTGTTAGATATGTTCACAGGTCAGAACCCTAAAGACCATGAGGTGAGTCCTTCCCAAGCCCTCCCTGCTGGCTCCCCGGGCACTGGCAACTCCGTCTTCCAACTTTCTTTGGTTTTATCTTAGTTTTTTTTTTTTTTTTTTTTTAAATTTCCTTCTGCTGCTGCTTTAGCATCTACACATATTACTTTAAGTCATTCTCTTTTAGAACCTATCTGTTACGGCAAAGAGTATGCTTTTTAATTCAGTGTGACTGTGCTAGGTCTCCAAGACCATGGCAGGTCTGTGGTGCCCTAGAAAGGCTTACAGGGCACAGCACAGAGCTGCGCTTATTGTAACAGTGGGCTAGGTGACGTCTTTGGGCCTATTGGTGGGAAGGCCACTTGGGTGGCAGTGGAGTATGGTTGGATCTCTCTTTCTCTCTTTAATTATTACTTGGGATGGGTTCTTGTTATGTAGTCCAGACTAACTTGGATCTTACTATGTGGTATAGACTGGCTTTGAACTTGAGATCCTCATTCCTCAGCCTCCTGAATGTTAGGAGGACAAGGGAATGAGTGGATGCCAAAACGCTTGGCTGCTTTTTCCTTCCCTTCCCCTTCCCTTCCCCTTTCTCTCTCCTCCCTCCTTCCCTCCCTTGCTCCCTCCCTCCCTCCCAGATCAGGTTTTACTATGTTGCCCTGGCTGGCCTGGAACCTCAGGCTGGCTTGGAACGATCCACCTGCCTTGCCTTTTGAGAGCAAGGATTCAGGGTGTGTACCACCATACGCAGCAGCTCCCTCTTCTATTGGGTTCATTCTGACTGTGATTTAACTCCTTAGACGTGGGAAACTCGCTACATGCTTCTACTGTGGCTCTCTGTGACCTGCTTGATCCCTTTTGATTTTTCACGCCTTGATGGGAACCTGTCTACTCAAACTGGAGAAACACGCGTACCCACCATGGACCGAATTCTGCAAATAGCAGAGGTAATGACGGGCGCACAAACCTTTTTCAGTTAGTTGTGCACTTGTCTTGAGATGAGAGTTTAGTTATATTTGTTTCACTGACATTTCCGCTTTCAGTGATACCTCAGCTTTGGAAACTGTGATGTCATGTAGAGGTCAGATGGATTGCTTTAGCAAATCTCATTTCTTTACAGATAATACAAATGTTTGTTAAACATAATGGTAATATGTAAGGGGTTTTGGGGCAAGAGATGGTTAGAGGAACTATTCATTTTACATTTAATTTTGAATATTGTGTAAATAATACATAATTGTAGGAAATCTAGAAAATGAAGATAAAAATGCTAAATTGAAACCTGTCAAATTCTTGCAGTCTTACTTGGTGGTCAGTGACAAGGCTCGAGATGCAGCTGCTGTCCTTGTGTCCAAGTAAGTTTTGTTGGCTGTGCAGGACTGTTGACTGAGATGTGACTGCCCATTATAAGCCTGTTTGTTTTACATACTGGTGTGTGTGTGTGTGTGTGTGTATGTATGTATGTGTATGTATGTATGTGTATGTATGTGTGTGTGTGTGTCTGTGTAGATCTCTCCCATCTGTGGCTGAGCCCGCCATTGACACGTCTTTGCACTTTGATCAGTAGTGAGTTTCTGTATTAACTACTGTGCATTGCACAGAGACCTCTCTGATGAGGTCTAAGAACTGTGTGATCTATGGGTAGAGATGTGAATCTAGAGGACAGGCTGGTAGCCCAGTTAGCAGGGTTGTCCCTGGGCCTGTGAACTCCCTAGCCATGAGTTCTTGACCAGGTTTCCAGTACTAGGCATGATTCCTCTTGTGGATCAGTCCTTAAATCCCACTCAGAAAGCAGTTGGTTCTACCGGTAATTCATGTCACTATTGTACCTATGTGCATAGCATGGTATTCTGGTCAGTGTTGTAGTTCACAGGGTTCAAGACTGCATGAGATTGTTGATGATGCTCCCACCAATCCCCAGCAACCTACACAGTAACTTCTAGTGCTATAGAAGCTGACCCTCATGAGGGGTTGGTACCTGTTTACCTCCTCAGCCATTTTACCAGCCTTATTGTCTACCCTGTATTTGCTGTTTGATTTTGTCACATACTAATGGTGACAGATGAATGCCAAGCTTTACTCCATAGAATGCCTACAGGCCACAGAAGGTAAAACTCAGCACCTTTGTTCAATTCTTAGGGTCCTACAGAAAAAGCCATAACATGGAGCACCACAGAGCCTCAGTGACATTTTGTGTTGAGGTGCACAGAATAAGTGTTTCACTTGGTGTAGCCTGGAAGGGCTATTGCCAGACTTGTAGACTGCAGGAGCAGTGCAGTCACTGGCCTGAACTTGTGTGATGTGAGCGAGTACCCAGGGTGTTTGAGTAGACGGACATGGTCACGGGAAATGGCTCCAGTGTACTTGGTTCGGAGTCACCTATATTCCATCGCCATCTTTTTGGTGGGGTAAAGAGGGGCCTATCTGCAGTGGCTGGCTGTTCCTCATGGAAACACTGTCTGCCTCGCTACACTAATTGCTGGCAGCGTCTTGTGCTCTTCTCTGCCTGTGGTTCTGGAACCACATGTGCTTCCTTTATCAGCTGTAACTTTAAGTTCCTGAGACAGTTTTGCTCATTAGCTGAGGTTTGTTTCAAACATGTTTACAATCCTCTTGCCTCAGTCTCCCAGTTGCTGGAATTACAAGTGTGAGCTTCCATACCAGACTTCTCCTATAACTTTTTGTTTTTCCTAATTATTTTACTTCAAAATTTTATTTTTACTTTTATTTTAAAATTATTAATCATTAAAAATTATTTAATACTATTTGGAAATGTCATACAAGAATACAATGTATTTATTTAGTATCTACTATGCCCATATTTCCACCGCCAGCTTCTCTGGGAAACACTCCACTGCCCAACCAATTCCCTTCCCAACTTCATCTCTTTGTTTGTTTGTTCATTTGTTTGTTTGTTTTTGTCCCCCACCTTCTGAGTCCAGTTAGTGTGGCCTGTCTGTGTCTGGAGCATGAGTGACCTGCCTGGGCCACGCTGCTGAGAGCATTGCCACCTTCATCTCCATCAACAGTGCAAGGGTCCTTGGCTAAGGATGGGGCCACGTGAGCCCCCTTCTCCTCAGTTCTCCACTGTTGACTGGTGTTTGTTAGGTCTTAGGCTGATGAGCACATGAGTGCATAGCCTTGTCGTGTCCAGAGGACTTTTTTATTTTTTATTTTTGAGACAAGATTTCTCTGTGTAGCCCTGGCTGTCTTGAAACTCTGTAGACCAGGCTGGCCTTGAATTCAGAGACCTGCCTGCTTCTGCCTCTAGCACTGGGTTTATTAGTTATAGGTGACTGTCACCTGGGAAATGCATCTCACAGACACTGTTGATGATGGAGAACAGACAGCTCCAAGAGTCCCACAAGTGTAAGGATAAGCAGTCATGTTACAGAGAGTAAGTGTATGGTAGTTAAAACAAGAGAAACAGGGGAAGCAGAAGCAATTGTTTTTTATTTATTTATTTATTTTCAAGACAGGGTTTCTCTGTGTAGCCTTGGCTGTCCTGGAACTCACTCTGTAGACCAGGCTGGCCTTGAACTCAGAAATCCTCCTGCCTCTGCCTCCCGAGTGCTGGGATTAAAGGCGTGTGCCACCACCGCCCAGCCTATGTTTTATTTTTCTATGATTTGAATATGAAATGTCTCCCTCATGTTGATGTCTTGAATGCTTGTTCCCAGGCTGATAATTAAAGGTGTGCACCACCACTGCCCGGCAGTTTGTATTCTTTCCAGACCTCTGGCTCTTTGGATTTTTCTGTCCCCACTTCTGTGATGTTTGCTGAGCATTTCAGGGAGTTGGAGTGGGTGTGCTACAGACCCCCCTGGCAGGCTGAGCACTCCATTGTCATTTGTTCCCTCTGACCAGGTGTGAGCCTCTAATAACTGCCACCCTTTGCGTAAAGACCTTCTCTGAGAAGGGTGAGAGTCGTTCTGGTCAGTGGGTATAAGGGTAAGTATTTGTAAGGCAGTTTGATTTCTGTGTTCCTTTGGCAAAATTACTAGTAGGGCCTATGATCTCCCTAGCATGGTTTACTGAATAGTAGTCACTACTAGCTATGAATCCCTTCTTGTGGATTGGGCCTTAAATTCATTTAGAAAGCTGTGATTCATGCCACTGTTGTACCAATGGGTCTATCTTGCCAGGCCAGTCACGACTGTAGAAGCTTCCAGGTCAGTATGGTTTACTTTCTGTATGTTAAAGTGTGTGCTGTCTTTAGCAATAGAGTCTTATTATCCAGCTCTAGTAAGTATCTAAGAGCAGTGGCAAGAGCCTGTATTGTTTGGTGGAGGTCTCTGGGACCCGTTCCTTATAGCTCTTAGTGTCATTACATTGTTACAAAGTGATTTAGATTGATTTAGATTATATGTGGAAATACAGGAATTTTGTTATAGAAAGATAAGGAAGCCAGGCATATGATGACTCATGAATCTAATCCTAGCACCCAGAAGGCAGAGGCAGAGAAATCTTTGTGAGTTCAAGGCCAGCCTGATTGATATAGTGAGTTATGGGCTAACCAGAGCTACACTGTTAAACTTTGTCTTGAATAACAACCAACCAACCACAACAGAAAGAAAGATGAGGATAGAGCTTGACTCTTGAAAATTTTTTCATAAGTTGTCTTTCTTTCTCTCTCTCTTTCTCTCTCTCTTTCTTTCTTTCTTTCTTTCTTTCTTTCTTTCTTTCTTTCTTTCTTTCTCTCTCTCTCTTTCTTTCTTCCTCTCTTTCTCTCTCTCTTTCTCTCTCTTTCTCTTTCTTTCTTTCTATCTTTCTCTCTCTTTCTTTCTTTCATCTTTCTTGTCTTTCTCTCTCTCTTTCTCTCTCTCTTTCTCTCTTTCTTTCTCTCTCTCTCTCTCTCTCTCTTTCGTCTTTCTTGTCTTTCTCTCTCTTTCTTTCTTTCTTTCTTTCTTTCTTTCTTTCTCTCTCTCTCTCTCTCTCTCTCTCTCTCTTTCTTTCTCTCTCTTCCTTTCTCTCTCTCTCTCTCTCTGTGTGTGTGGGTCTTTTGTCTGCATGTCTGTCTGTGCACCATATACATGAAGTGCCCTTGTAGGCCCAGAAGAGGCCACTGGACCCTTGGGACTGGAGTTACAAATGGTTGTTAGCTACCATGTGGGTGCTGGAACTTGAACATGGGCCCTCTAGAAGAACCGCCAGCATGCTTAATCATTGAGCCAATTCCTAGCTTTGCTCTTGATGGCATCAGCTTGAAATAATAGCTTCTGTGTTCTGCCTCTATACACTGGGCATGGTGGCATGCCCCTGTAGTGTCCGTGCTTGAAGGTAAAGCAGACCAATCACATGAGCTTTGGAGACCACTGTCGACATATACACATAATGATGCCCTCTCTAAAGAGAAAAACGGACCAAAGTAAAAGATAAAGCACGGGGTATTTCATGAAGAAAAAAAATTTGGAACAGAAAGTTGGAAACATCCTCTGTATGAATTCTAGTGACACATACTGTGTTTCTGACTTTCTCAATGCTATTAACACATGCAACAGTCTCACAAGGTAGCATCCCACTTTCCTGTTCATTTTGTAACCACTGGCTGACTTTGTGTAAGCCGTGACTTTGTGTCAGGCCTGTGGTTGCCTGTGTCACCTGTGTGATGACAAGAGCATGATGATAGCCAGTTTTGCGATCTCAATTGTTTTCTGTGGGTAAAACCCTAAGAGGTGGAGATCCTGGGCTCTAGGGCTCTACTGTGCAGTGCCTCTGTTGGGCCCTAGGGGTGGCAGACAGCCTGGAAAATACCCTGCTTTGAGCTGGACCAAGTATATGTTCTTCATTTAAAATATTTAATTGGTATCTGTATTAGTAACATTTGCATTGCTGTGACCAAAATACTTGACAAGAAAACTCATTGCACAGAATCCTGAGTAGCTCAATTCATTGTGATGGAAACATTCATTGGGAGGGTTGTGTCTATGTGGTGAGAGCATCCTGAACTAGAGTCCAGGTTATAACTTCAAGGTCTGCTCCTCTGTCCTGAGCGGCCTGTTTCTGTCAGCTAGGCCTCTTAAGTGCTCTAGAGCAGCTTTCCCTGGGAGTGCCATCAGCTTGGGAACAAGCATTCGGAATGTCAGCATGAAGGAGATGTTTCAGATTCAAAGCATAAACCCAACCGCTTCTGCTTCCCCATGCTCTCTTGTCTTAACTACCATATGCTCTCTGTAACATGACTGTGATCTACACTTGTGGGATTCTTGGAGCTGTCTGTTTGCCTGTGGGATGCATTTCTCAGGTGATTTTTTTGGCCTTTTATTCTTTGGACTAACGTGTTCTCCTCTACTTCCATTTCTCCCTACCCCGTCCTTTCTTCCTCCAGTCTTTGGAATCTTTCCTTTCCCCACTGTTTTTGTTTCTTGTTCCTTCAGGGTCTTCTTCTGTAGCTCAGGCTGGACCTGAACTTTCTAGGTCGTTCAGCCTGGTGTTAAACTCATAATCCTGGTCCATCTCCTCTGCTCTGGGATGTACAGGTGTGAGCCACCATGCTTAGCTGAACTTACTTTCTTTCTCTTTCTTTTTTTCTCTCTCTCTTTCTCTCTTTCCCTCTTACCTTCCTTCCTCCCTTCTTTCTTTCTTCCTTTCTAAGATTTGTTTAGTTTAATTTTATGTTTTGCCTGAATGTGTGTCTGTACACCCTAAGTGTGCATGATGACCGTGGAGGCCAGAAGGAGGATCAGATCCTCTGAAGTGGTTGTGAGCTGCCCCCATGGGTGCTGGGACTTGAACCTCAGGCCCTCTGGAAGAGCAGTCACCGTTCTTAACCACCAAGCCATTTCTCCGTTCTAAACTAAAGTTTTTAACTCTATTTTTAATTATTTTATGTTTCCTTTTTAATTTCCCCCTTTATTAAAAATAGATTCTTTTATCATACAATATATCCTGGTTACAAGTTTCCCTTCCCGCTAATCTTTCCCTCTTAATCTTCCCAGTTCTGCCCATCCAGATCCACTCACTCCCTTTCTGTCTCTAAGAGATAATAACAAAATATAATAAAATAAAAAAGAAGTAAGATAGAACAAAACCCAATTCATCAACGTTGGAATGAGGAAAACCAACAGAAGGAAATGAGCTCCAAGAGAAGGCACTAGAAGCAGAGACCCATGGGCTGGAGAGATGGCTTAGCTGTTAAAGGCTAGGCTCCCAACCAAAATGAGTTCACTTCCTAACACCCATGGCTGTCTCTCCAGCCACAAAACAAAAAAAAAAATGACCCCACCCCCCAAAGACCCAGAGACCCATTTGTTCATACACTCAGGAGTCCCATAAAGCACAAGGTAGAAAGCCATAGTGTATATACAGAGGACCTGGTGCAGGTTCTGTCTTTGTGAGTTCATGTGAACTTTGATCAGCTCAGTCGGAGGAGCCAAGAGAATGAGGAGCTCAGTCAGAGGGCCTCGTTCTCCTGGCTCCGTCTTATACTCTTGCTACCTCCTCTTCCTGTTGCAGGAAAGATGAAAAGGAATGGCAAGTTCCTGCACTACGCTGGTGCGGGGCTCAGGTATTCTCATCTCAACAGTCTCTCTGGCCTGGGACTCCTGACTCGATAATTTCCCTTGTCAGGTCTTTGCCATGCCAGCCCCATGTAATGACTGCCCACCTCGCTGTTAGATATCACAATACCCAGTAACCCCGTAAATCAAAACTCTTGAAGCTTATAATTAACCAGTCAGATTTATATAACAATAAATTCTCAGTTCACAAGATGCCCACATAATAATTTCAGAGCCAATTGATAATGGTACAAGCTGCCCACCTAGATTAGACAAGTTACCCCAATTATTCTGCACCTATATGAGATTATATCTACCTGTGGCTATTTAGAACTATGCTAAGTCTGAATCATCTTGGTCTCCCTCCATATTGCTTCCTTCCTGCTCCAGTCTCCTCTCTGTCTCTGTACCTCTTAGCTCCACCCCCTTTCCATGCCCAATCATAAACTTTCTGCTGCACTAGTATTTAAATTAATTGGACAGGGAAAATCCTGCCACATCTTCCTCAGGGTTCTGTGAGGGGAGAGATTTAATGAACATATCCCATTTGGAGCTGTGTGTTCCAAATTTCTGCATAATATCCGGCTATGTGTCTCTGTTCCCACTCTGCTATAAGAGGAACCTTCTCTGATGATGGCCGAGTAAGGCACAGACTAATGAGTATAGCAGAATATCATTGGGTCATTTTATTGATCTTTTTTTTTTTTTTTTTAAGACCAGTAGTGTTTGGTTTTACTATAGGTCCCTGAGCTATTTAGTCGCTGGCTCTTGGTCACCAAAGCAATGTCAGGTATGGGTTCTATCTCGTGGAACCTTAAATGGGACTTGGTCACGCCCACAAGCTTTGTGTCCTATTGCTCCAGCATACCTTGCAGACGGAACAGATTGTGTTGGGGTTGGTGTTTATGTTTTTCCTTTGGTAGCCTACAAAATGCTTTTGCATACCATAGACACAGAATGATGGGGGTGAAGGTTAATGTACGCATCAGAGCAACCTCTCCATGTTCAGTGATTGTGTGCGTGTTGTCTTCAGCAGTGGGGCCTGGCTGTCAGTTTGTGGAGAGCAACCTATTGTCTTGGCAACATTCTGGGTTCGGTGATTTCTGTGGGAACCCTTTGGTCAACAGAACAATTGGTTACAACAGTAACCCAGTCTTGGCGCCGGAAGCTTTGTTTGATGACGAGAGATGGCCATTTGGGATTGTTTCCCTCATTAATTGGAGACTTCGTTAGGAGTGCTTTCATGTATTGTAGGAGATTTCCATTGCACTAGGTTTCCATACCCCACCTCAGCTGCCCCTCAATTCTGCCTCTTCCTCCCTCAACCCTGTCTCCCCTCCCACCTGATCATCCCATTCCCATCCTCTCTTTCCCTGCCCCCAGTCTACCTGTATAATCTTCTATTTCCTCTTCCTAGAGACGTCCATGTATCCCTTCCTAGTCCCTTCTGTACATATCGTCCCAGAATCTACAGATTGTAGTTTAGTTATCACTTATTGAGTCGCTAATATCCACTTATAAGTGAATACATACCATGTTTATTTTTCTGGGTCTGGGGTACCTCATTCAGAATGTTTTTTTTCACGGTCTATCCATTTGCCTGCAAATTTCATGATATTTTATTTCTAACAGCTGAGTAGTATTTCATTATATAAGCGTACTACATTTGCTTTATCTATTCTTCTGTTTTCTTACTGCTCCAGCTAAGAGTTCAGCTACTTTATTGAACAGGTTTGGAGTGGACAGCCTTGTCTTGTTCCTGATTTTAGTGGGATTGCTTTGAGTTACTCTTCGCTTAGGTTGATGTTGGGCTTGCTGTGAACTGCCTTTATTATGTTTAGGTATGTCCCTTGTATCGTGCATCTCTCTGGGACTTTTATCATAAAGGGGTATGGGTTTTGTCAAAGGCCTTTTCTGCATATAATGAGAGATGATCATGTGGTTTTCCCCTCCTTTCGGTGTGTTTATATGGTAGATGATACTTACTGATGTTCATATATTGAGCTCTCCCTGCGTCTCTGAGACACAGCCTATTTGATCACGGTGAATGACATTTTTAATGTGCTCTAGGATTTGGTTTGAAGTTTTTATTGAATGTAGTTTCTATTTTGTGGAATAATTTGAGGCATATTGGTATTAACTCTTCTTTGAAAGTCTTGTCTAATTCTGTGCTAAAACCATCTAGCCCTGGGCTTTTTCTGGTTAGGAGAATTTTTTCCCCCCACTTCTGTTTTCATGACAGGATTTCTCTGTGTAGCCCTGGCTGTCCTGGAACTCACTCTGTAGACCAGGCTGGCCTCAAACTCAAGAGATTCACCTGCCTCTGTCTCCCAAGTGCTGGCTTTAAAGGTGTTTACCACGACTGCTCAGCTTGGTTGGGAGATTTTTAATGACTGCTCCTACTTCACTAGGGATTATAAGTCTGTTTAAGTTGTTCATCTGATCTTGATTTAACTTTGCTAAGTGGTACCCATTGAATTATCCATTTCCTTTAGGTTTTCCAATTTGGCATATGTCATGGGTGGATTCTCTGGATTTCCTTGATGTCTGTTAGGTTCCCCTTTCATTTCTGATTTTGTGAATTTGTATATTTTCTCTCCATCTTTAGTTAATTTGAATAAGGGTCTGTTGAACTATATTGTTTTTTCTTCAATAACTGACTCTTTGTTTTATTGATTTCAGCCCTGAGTTTCATTATTTCTTGACATCTACTTCTTTTGGGTGTGATTTCTTTTTTTGTTTTAGAGCTTTCAGGTGTGCTCTTGCTAGTTTGATTTCTGTCTCTCTGTCTCTCTCTGTCTCTGTCTCTCCCCTCCCTCCCTCTTTTAATGTAGGTGCTCAGTGCTATGAACCTGCCTCTCAGGACCACTTTCACTGTGTCCCATAAGTTTGGGTATGCTGTGTATTCATTACACCAAATTTCAGAAAGCCTTTGATTTCTTTATTTCTGTCTTGACCCACTTTCCATTCAGGAGAGAGTTATTCAGCTTCTGTTAGTTTTTAAGCTTGGTGTTGCTTCTGTTGTTGGTACCTAGCTTTAATCAGTTGCTGGTAGTCTGATAGCATTCAGGGAGTTATTTCAGTTTTCTTGTAACTGTTGAGACTTGCTTTGTGTCCAAGTGTGTGGTCAATTTTGGAGAAAGTTCCATGAGATGCAAAGAAGGTATACATACATATGCATGCATGCATACTATACTGTTTTAGAATAGGAACCAGTTCTTTCTCTCTCTTTTTAAAGATTTATTTATTTATTACTTATAAGTACACTGTAGCTGTCTTCAGACACTCCAGAAGAGGGCTTCAAATCCCATTGCAGATGGTTGTGAGCCATGATGTGCTTGCTGGGATTTGAACTCAGGATCTTTGGAAGTCAGTCAGTCAGTGTTCTTAACCGCTGAGCCATCTCGCCAGCCATCTTGCCAGCCCATAACCAGTTCTCTTAACTCTCTGCCAAACTTCCTCCAAGTTTCCAGCCGAGCTGCGTATGTGCTTGGATGGAAAGGTATCCTGGGATTTGGAATCCCAGGAACCACACAGCTCTGAGGGGAGAAAGTATCTCAGTGGAAAGGCATCATGAGACATGGGGCCTAGGAAGCACACAGCTCTGAAGTGGGTCAGTGGCCCAGTGGAAGGGGACCCTGAGACACAGGAGCTCAGGAACCACGCAGTTCTGAGGGGAAGCCGCAGAGGTGTTGCAGCTCCCAGGGGAGGGTGTCCTCAGCTGAGTTGAGGAGCTCCAGAGCCTCAGCTCCGCTCCTTCTCTTCATTGCTTTTCTTCTTGGCTTTTTCTGACTAGAGTCACACCAGGCAGGAAATCTCAGGAAAGAGATATATTGGAGGGTATAGGATGTGGAGGAATGAGTCCAGGGATGGCAGCCCTCTGCTCCTGGGAGCTGTCAGCAGGGAACTGGACAGAGGGAAGTTCTTTATATAGGATTTCTTAGGGGGCAGAGCTTTTTCAGGGCAGGGATTTCCAGAGTGATGATTGGTGGAATTTTAAGTCCTGAGCTTGGGGACCTCAGGGATTGGTGGGTTTCCTGCTCAGGAATTGGTGGCTTTTTTTTCATTCTCTTTTCCTGTGTTGGGCCTTTGGGTTAGGGTGGGAAGTCTTTCTTGGTTGTAGCCAGCTTTTGCGAAGGCACCATTTCTGTAGGGCTGCTGGGGGGAGACTAGAGAGTAGGTGCTGCCACTGTTGACAGCTCCTGTGGGACAGCTCCTGTGGGTCAGCTCCTGGGGTCAGCTCCTGGGGCAGCTCCTGTGTGTGGGACAGCTCCTGTGTGTGGGACAGCTCCTGTGTGTGGGACAGCTCCTGTGTGTGGGACAGCTCCTGTGTGTGGGACAGCTCCTGTGTGTGGGACAGCTCCTGTGTGTGGGACAGCTCCTGTGTGTGGGACAGCTCCTGTGTGTGGGACAGCTCCTGTGTGTGGGACAGCTCCTGTGTGTGGGACAGCTCCTGTGTGTGGGACAGCTCCTGTGTGTGGGACAGCTCCTGTGTGTGGGACAGCTCCTGTGTGTGGGACAGCTCCTGTGTGTGGGACAGCTCCTGTGTGTGGGACAGCTCCTGTGTGTGGGACAGCTCCTGTGTGTGGGACAGCTCCTGTGTGTGGGACAGCTCCTGTGTGTGGGACAGCTCCTGTGTGTGGGACAGCTCCTGTGTGTGGGACAGCTCCTGTGTGTGGGACAGCTCCTGTGTGTGGGACAGCTCCTGTGTGTGGGACAGCTCCTGTGTGTGGGACAGCTCCTGGGGGACAGCTCCTGTGGGGCAGCTCCTGGGGGAGCTCCTGTGTATGGGACAGCTTCTGTGGGACGGCTCCTGTGTGGGGGACAGCTCCTGTGGGGCGGCTCCTGGGGTCAGTTCCTGGGGGACAGCTCTGTGGGGCAGCTCCTGTGGGGCAGCTCCTGTGGGGCAGCTCCTGTGGGACAGCTTCTGTGGGGATGCTCCTGTGGGGACGCTCCTGTGGGGACACTCCTGTGGGGCAGCTCCTGCTGTGGTGTTTCACCAAGACTGTAGGCTGAGGCAGGAAAAGAAGGCGTTGCCACCATGGACAGCTCTTGAAGGGCAGCTCGTGCTGAGGTGGGAAAGGGTGTGCCATCGTGTACAGCTCCTGTGATGGCTGTAGGCTGAGGAGATGTGGTGGTGTAGCCATTTTGACAGAGCTGTCATGTCAGCTCCTGCTGAGGCATCTTACAGTGACAGGAAGGAGGACTGGCTTCTGCTACCTGTCCCACATGGAACATCAAGATATGTTCTTAGTGACAGAAGGTGAGATGCTCAACAGCACAGTATCATTCAGAATGCAGCACACGAGGCCCCGACGTCCATGGGCTTCTTTCTTCCTAGCTATGCATCTATCATCTGGTTCTTTGTGGTTCCTCTCTGTAGCCCTGGCTGGCCTGTGACCAGGATGACCTCAGACAGTTCTTGTCCCAGTTTCCCCAATTCTAGCATCTGTAAACTGCAACACCTGACCTAGATGTCTGCTTAGCTCAGGTTCTCCTGACTCGGCTGTCACCAACTGTCTTCTCACTCTGCTAGCCCCCTTCTCTCAGCCTCAGCTGGCTTTTTCCTGTTCTCAGAAATCCAAGAGCTCACCAACACTGAAGTTCATAGGGTCAAGCAGTTCTAACAGCTAAGAATTCTTAAAGGGCCAGTTGACTAGCAATTGGTGATCCTTTAAAGGGCCAGGTTCACAAGATCTCTCTCTGTCTGTCTGAACTCCCACCTCCTATTTCCTGCCTCAGCTCATTAGCCATGGGCTTCTTTATTGGCAAATGAATGCTTTTACAGCACAAGAAATTCTCTCTACAGCCACCCTCTCTATGATGATAATGGACTAAACCTCTGAAACTGTAAGCTAGCCCTAATTAAATGTTTTCCTTTATAAGAATTGCTGTGGTTATGGTATCTTGTCACAGCAATAAAACCCTACCTGAGACAATCTGATAGGTGTGGCCACTGGGGGTGGGGTTCCAGGTAAAATGTGTTTGTGGGTATTGGGAACTGACACTTAGGCTAGGGGTCTGAAGGGGTCCCCAAGAAGGAGGAGAGCATAGTGTCCAACCAGGATCTGCTTATCTTGTCTCCTTGGAATGGGGTAGGTAATGAAGAAAGGTCACCCGAGGAGGTCTACAGCAGAGCTGGGGATGAGAGGGAGATTGGATCAGGAGGAACAGGTGGAGAGGGACGATCTACAGACAGCCTACCTGGTTCCCTGGCTGGAGTGCTCTGTGGGTTATAGCAGGGGTGCCTGCTGGTGTTGGGGGCTTGGATAAAGCAGTGATTTGGGGAACACAAGTTAGGGGGTAAGATCCATGGGGTTCACAGGAGATGGGGGGAGGGGGCAGGGAAGGCTGTAGCAGGTGTTCTGTTGCAGAGCTAGGGGTGAGACTGGGGGTTTGGGTCTGGAGGAATAGAGGGAGAAGTGAAAACCTATAGTACAGTTTTTAACTTTAATGTCAAACATCTTTTTTTTTTAATTTGGTTGTTTTTACTGTTGAAGCTAATTTTAACTTATTAAGAGATTTAACAAGTAGTCATTTATGTTTTTTTTTATTTTTGTCATTGTTGTAACACAGAATTAATTTCACCTCAAATTTCTTTTGGTATAGGGCACAGGTTCTCAAGCTGTGGGTTGTGACCCCTGTGGGGATTGAACAACTCCTTCATAGGGGTTGAATAGCAAATATCCCGAATGTCAGATATTAACATTGTAATTTATAACAGTAGCAAAATTACAGTTATGAAATAGCAAAGAAAATAATTTTATGGTTGGGGTCACCACAACATGAGGACTGTATTCAAGGTTCAAGGCTTCAGGAAGGTGGAGAACCACTGGTATAGCGTTTGCATCAGGAAGGGTTTCTCCTCCAATAGCTAGCTACCAGTTCTAGAATAATTTTGTAGATATTTCATATTTCTGCTGATCTTTATTAGTTTGTATTAGCTTGAAGTATACATGATTTTTTCCTAGTAGGGATTGTTATTTCCCGTTTGCTGCTTCACTCTGAGGCCATGTCCCAGGCAGTGCAACCACCAGGGTTCCTAGTGTAGCTGGCTGGGGATCCCTTAGCTCTTCTTAGGTAGAATTCACAGGTAGGCAATGAAAAACCTCACGACTGGTCTTGGTATCTTTTGACTACCTTAGCATCTGGTAGCATCAAACTGCAGGAATAAACAGGCAGAAGCAGCAAGAGGTGGTGTCCTCTTGTGCAAGCTTCTGATAACAGTGCCATTAGTTCTACAGGTGTTACAGTTCCTGAGAAAGCCAGAGGTAGGAGACCCTTAGTGTTATGAGTATCGGTACATCCTCATTCCTTGGCAGCAGCTGGTGTGCAGGTGTGGGTACTGGGATTCCTAAGAGCTTAGTAATGTTCAGTGCTAAAGCTTTCTGGCCTGGGTAGCTTGAGACTCTAGGACTGAAGCTGTGATGGTTCTCAGGAACACTAGAACCTGTAGATTTTCATTTCCGTCTCTAAATAGCCTCTGTCTGGGAGTCTCAGTTCCCCCGCTCTTGTCTTCTCTCTCCTTTTGCTGCCATTCTTGCACCAGCCGTGTGCGTGGCCTGTTCCGCTGCCTGTTACTGTGTGATGGCACAGTTAGTTCAAAGGCACCGTCCTTTGTAGATCTAGTGCCTGTTGCTGGAACATTAAGTCGCCAGTCTTACAGCTCTACCTCTTTTGTAGTTGACAGTGAATCTGGATGCCCTGCTGCTTTTTACAGCTTGGCCTACCGATGGCTCCGTGTTGCTTTTTCTTTAGCTGTCAAGTTGGTAGGTCAGAGTAAAGCAAGTGTGCTTACGTTTTTCTAGTGTTGAAGGGTGTACTCTGCTATGGGAATAAATCTCTGCACATGAGGCCTGGCAGCATGAAGGTAGAAGCAGATACTAGACTGTGTAAGTGCTGCCTAGGGAAAGGATGTGGTCAGCTCCCACTGGAGTGAACAGGTGACACTGAGGTCAGGCAAGAATTGGACTATGTTGTATGGAAATAGGGCTGGAGAGATGGCTCAGCGGGTAAGAGCACTGACTGTTCTTCCAAAGGTCCTGAGTTCAATTCCCAGCAACCACATGGTGGCTCACAGCCATTTGTAATGGGATCTGATACCCTCTTCTGGTGTGTCTGAAGACAGCTACAGTATACTCATATATTAAATAAATAAATATTTAAAAAAAGGAAACAGGAAATCTAAACCCTTGAGCATGTCTTATGAGGTGTGACCCGCAGGAGGTGAGTCTTTAACTCATAGGATGGCGAAGGATGCCAGCTGTCCATGTGTGCTTGGCTGTACATATTCTGGGAGGGGCTGGAGCACCATGTGCTAGTACCAACCAGTATGTGCTGGGAGGGTTTGTTACCCAGAGAGTGGATGTAGCTTTAACTGCCCTCTGGATGACTGGGTTTAGGTCCCAGTGTAGATGGTCAGGGCACTAGAGGGCGAGTGGATGTCAGAATCCCAGTGCTGACTCTCCTGTGCCTGGTGCTTCATATGACTCCCTAATGGGTATTGCATGTGGAATACCCTAAAGTGAACTCATAGCCTCCCTTCTGGGCATACAGTTCCACTACTCAGAAGGAACTACCTTCTGGCTACCTGCTGGCACGGCCTTGTCCATGCTCCTACCTGAGACTAGCCAGGATAGTCATAAACCTGCTACTTGCCTGCTTGGGTCCTTTGGTTCCTGGTCCCTGTACTTAGCCCTGCGCATCTCCTGTCAGCTCCTTTTCCCCCCGACACAGAGCTTTCCCACTGGCTGTGCTGTGTCCCTTCTTGTTCAGCTTCTCCTGGGCAAGGCCCCTTGAGGTTGTCCTTGAGCCGCCTTTGGGGACGCATCATCTTCCCTTCCTCCCTTCCTTCTCCTTTCCCTCCCCCCCTTTCCCCCCTTCTTCCCCTTCCTCTTCTTCCCCTCTCCTTCCCTTCCTTTGTGTGTTTTCTCCCTTATAGGATCTGTCTAGAGTCACCGAGTCAGAGGTCTGGGTTCACATTGTCAGCCAGATGTTGGGTGGAAGGAAACAGGCTCGTGCCACATGAGGTTGTGGTAGAGGAAGGTCCTTGGGTCGGGGTTGGTTGTTGGATTAGGTTGTGGAGGATATATCTTGAGATTAAGGGAGATGCTTGGAAGGAGTCAGAGCTGAGAAGCATGCAGATCTTCCCTGGCCGTGGTGGGGTAACGATGCCCATCTATTTGTAAAGCTGGTGGTTAGTTGGGGCCCAGGAGGGAAGGAGGTAGGGTGGTGAGGCCTCTGAGTAACTTTTTGAGAGACCCTGATGGGCAATCAGCTGCTGGCCCATGGTGGTCAGGGACTTGGCAGCTGACCTAACCTGTTCAGGGATCTAAGATGACTGGGAGGAAATGTGTGTGGTGTGTGGTGGGATGTGGGTGAGCCTTCAGCATTGGAGTCTTACTGAGCATCTTCTGTGTGTTTGTATTCCCCTGTAGATTTATTACACGTCCTGACGTCAAGCAGAGAAAGATGGCCAGCTTTCTGGACTGGAGCCTTTGCACCTTGGCCCACTCTTCCTTCCAGACCATTGAGGGTGTCATTACCATGGATGGGATGCTGCAGGCCCTGGTGAGCACTGCCTGGGACAGCATGTGGAGCTCTGGCACTGTACCCAAACTGTTGGTTCCATTCACTCTGTGTTTGAGTTACGGGAACCTGGTGGAATTAATTTGCATTACAGGGTTGTGGTTTCATTTTCCACTGCTGTGTGCTTAGTGTGTAAGACTGGACTGGAGTGGTGGCTCCCAGGAGAAAGCTGAAGAACTGTGCTTCACCACTAGAGGGCAGTGGTGCCCGCAGAACTGCAGCCTTTCATTTTGTCTTAACACAGTGAAACCAGCCCAAGTGAAACTTGAAACCTGTTTGCTTAGTGGGTTACAAAGTTTCTAGTTCCAGTTTAAATACAGACACTGGGGCCCGTCTGGAGATGCCCACTGTGCCCATCCTGCCTGTTGCTGGTCTTCTCTGCTTGTCTGTTGTATGTTTTTTTAGTACTGACAAGGAGAACCACTCTGGTGTGAAATCTCAGAGGACATGGCCCTGTTAACAAGGCTAGGAAGCTCCTGGACCAGTATTCCGGAGGTCACAGATGGACCCCCTAAGGCTTTGTTTGGTTTTGATGGTCAGCATTAAGAAGGTCATGGTACCTCTCCAAGTCTGTCTCTAGGGTTAATGTTTACAAGGTTACAGAGACTCTCTGAGGCCATGAGAGTCAGTATTTTAGACGAAGGCATGGATAGCTCTATAAGGCCCTGGTCTCTTGGGTTTGGCATTCTGGAGGGTGCAGATAGCCTTCTGAAACTGTGGCAACTTCAGGGTCAGAAACCTCTTCCTTGTTTTTCTTTGATTACACTGGATGCGATTTGACAGTAGTTCTTGTCCTTGTCTTGGAGGCAAAGGGAGCTGACATGTCCCTTAGAAGTAGGATCCTTTGGAGAAGTCGGAAGGCAACCAGTCATACTGAGTTTGGCTTTTTGTACGACTCCTTAATACAGGTCCTGATGCAGGGTGGGAGGTATCAGGGCAGGTGCCAGCAGCCCCAGGAAGGGGACATGCAACCTGGGACGGGAAGGCAAGTCGAGGCTCTCTGGACCCACTCCATGTGCCTCTGCAGCTGAATGTGTATCCTGGTTGTGGGGATGCGAAACGGCTGGTGTCTCTTTATTTTCAGTGATATTGCCATTGCCTTCAGAGGCCTGCCATTCAAAACATGCAAGAGGGAGGCCTGGGAAAATAGAATGTTCCTTAAGACCTGAGCTTCTGCTCTGCTGCTCTCTCTGAAGATGGGTAGTTAGTTCATTTTGTTAAGTCTACAGAGTTGTATAGCCACCATTGTCTCTTCTCCTTATGCCATTCCGCATACATACTGCGTCATACTCCACAGGCCAGTGGCACTGAGCTCACCTGTCTGGGAGGTGACTTTTATGTAGGGATAGGCTCTTTTCCCTGAGCACAGCGTCTGTAGGGTCTGCCCACCCTGTGGCAGGCAGGCGTCAGTTCTTCACTACTTTTTCGCAGGCAGAAAATGTTTCATTATGGGACTGTTTTTGACTGTTGTGATTAATGCTACTGGGGAACATGAAATAGGTTTTTAAAAATTTATAATTATTTTGGGTATGTATCAGTAGGTGTTTCTCTATTTGTGTATAATAATAGATTGTTTTCCTCAGCACATAGAACAACCTCCCCCCTTTTCTTTTTGGTAGTGCGGGGGTGTCAAGCCAAGGCCCTTAAACATGACAGGCAAGCTCTGAACTATCTATTCTTACCCAGCCCTGAGAGTTGGTTTTTTTTTCTTTGTTTGTTTAAATATAGTATTTTGTTTTTGAAGTTTTTTTGTTTTTGTTTTTGTTTTGTTTTTTTAATTATAGCTGTGGGGCCCAAGAGATGGCTCACTTGCTGCTTTTCCAGAGGACCCTAGTTCAGTTTCCCATACCCAAGTTAGGAGGGCCTAACGCCCTGTAACTAGTTCTGGGCTATCTGGATGTCATCTTTTGGCTTCTGAGAGCACTTACACACACGTGTGTGTATACACCCAGATGCACATACATATACCCATAAATAGAAATAAAAAAGTAAAATAGATAAATAAAATAAAAATTAGAAATAAAAGAAAAATTATGGTTGCCCCCACTTATCAGTTGTAGTACCCACATGCACACATGCACAAACTAAGTTATTGATGAGATGTGAGGTTCTGCCTATGGTAGACATCTTTGGGGTTTGCAGATTCAGCTGTACAGCCCATACTTTGGGAGGCCTTTGTTCCAGCTGTGGGGAGAGGCAACTAAAGAGGTTTTATTGTGATTTCCATTTTGATTGTAGCAGTAGAGTTTAGTGCAAGTTGTGGCTTACCCTGAAAGGTAGTGTGAGGAGGGAAGAGGGAAGAGTGGGGCAGAGGTCACAGTTGATTTATAAATCGTGGTAGGTGTTGTACATTTGTGTTTTAGGCAATTCTGATGAAGAGGTAGATAGAAATAGTTTATTTGAAAGATTTGGGTGTAAGTAGGTTCTTAATATTTTTGGCATGAATCTTTACATTTTTTTTTCTTTTAACATTTGCTTATTGCCTGTGTGGAGACCAAAATGCTCTTAATTGTTGAGCCATCTTTTGAGCTCAGCAGCAGCAACAACAACAACAATAAAGAGTTCGAAACAACTTATTGAATGTTTTCTGTGTCCCTCATTTGGTTCCAGGGATTGAACTCAGTCTAAACTTGATGACCAACTGATCTATCTCTGCCTCCCTGCCCGACCTGCTGTCTTCTCTCCACCCATCCATCCCACACCCACCCAGTTCCTACCCCATTTGTTTGTTTGTTTGTTTGTTTGAGACAGGGTTTCTCTATGTAGCCGTGACTGTCCTAGAACTCTTGTAGACCAGGCTGGGCTTGAACTCAGAGCTCTATCCACCTGTGCCTCCAGAGGGCTTGAATTAAAGGTTTGTGCCATAATACCTGGCTTTCTACCTACTTACTGTGCAGCCTTGGTTTACCTGGGACTTGTAGCCCAGGATAGCTTTGAACTTACTCCTGCTTCTTCCTCCTGAGTGCTGGGATCTCAGGTGTGTGCCAACACTCCCGGCTTGGCCTGAGTCTTGTTGAAAGTTTTCACATCAAGAGAATACAGGAAGGTCTGACAAAACGTAGCTAGAGTCTGTTACTGCATGGTGGTGCTTGAGGGAAGGGTGTTAGACCTGTCTATCGTGTATATGGGACACATGGGAGGACAGGCACAATTAATCTCAGGGGATTGATTTTAGATTGCTTTTGTTTGCATTCTTTCTTGGGTTAGGGACTGTGAGGGGGATCTTGCTTTATAGCTCAGGCTAGCTTCTGTTAGCAAGGATTATGGGTGTGTCCCACTGGACCTAGCTCAGTCTGCAGTTTTGAGGGGATTGAAGGTTTGCAGCTAGCTACCTGCCAGCCTGGCCCAGGAGTTTTTCTGCTCTCCACTTCTTCCTGCCCATGGCAATAGAGATTGTGGCTGGCAGGGTAGACAGGCTTCCTGCTTAGGCGAAGCAGGCACCTGTGGGAGGTGGTGATAACTTGTGGGCCTTAACTGAGGTCCTGGCCAATGTGCCTGGAGCATTCCGCAGTGACTGCTTTCTGTCTTGTTTTACATACTTTGCCTTTTTGTTCTTTGTGATCACCCGAGTCTCTGTGTAGTTCCCAAGATTTTTGTTTCTTCTTCCTTAGGAGGTGCATGGGGCATAGGTTGGGCTCAGACACTGTAGGACAGTTGCTGTTCCATTCCTTGCCAGTTATGCCAGTGGGTTGAGATTCCTTTAAGTGACTTAAACCAGCCAGACATGTGTGCCTTTTATTTGGACATCTTTAAATTCCAGTGTTGAGGAGAGAAATTCTCTTTTTGCTTCCTCCTGAGGTGTAAAAAGGGTTCCCAGAGGCTTAGAAAGTTGAGTCTCCTATCCTCCTCCCCCGCCCCCCAGCTGGGTGTGTTGGCAAGGGAGGAGAAGATGAGACCCAGCTCTCTGCCGTTGGGGCAGAGTACTTTGGTGGTTTGGCAACAGCACCTCTGCTCTATCTAGAGAGATTTTGCCCTGAGGATGGTGAGCACTTGTCTGACGCAGACAACTGAAATCCTGGGAAGTGGCTGAATGAAACTGCCGTAGACCAACAGCTACAGTGGTCTCATCTCCTAGGGCTCGAGGTGCCTGGCTTGCCACCGCCCTGCCCCCACCCCTCAAGCCTCCGCTCTGGGGCGGCGTTGTCTCCTCAGTCTCCCTCTTGGCTTCTTTTTGTCTCTTAGAGGGTCACTTGGGTCTGATCTGGCTCCAGGGCAGGAGGAAGTTACGCTCAGTGGGTGGAGCAGTTTCACCATGGGCTTGTCAGACCTGAAGGCAGAGGGCTGGTGTCTTGTGCATGATGAAACTTGCAGGTGTATTGTGCTTCAGGATTGCATGTTTCCTTTGATGCACTTGGCTTCATTTTTATCCACCTGTTCATTAGTGTGGGTTAGGCGAAACAGGTGAACTCTGAACAAGTCACATCGAAACTAGGATTGATTTTATTTCCCTCGAAGCATAGCCCTCTCGCGGCATTGATTCTTAACTCTTGTGGGAAGGAAACAAGTGTTTGGCAATTTTGTTTCTCTGGAAGGCCCCTTTGCTCATGAGTGTTAGTATTAATGCGAATGGAGGAAATTTGAGGGCAGAAAACATATTTTTAAAATAAAACGTTGTCTCTTAAATGTATTTGACCTTTTCTTATTGTTTGATGGTTGTGTGGTCATGATTTTCCTTCAGATTAGAAGCTTCTGAACATGGCGGCTTCTCTGCGTTTCCTCCAGCGGTTATGATGGTGAAGGGACTTTTGGTTCCAAAGAAGGCTGCTGGTAGGGAAGGTACTGCCTGTGTTGATTGGTGGCAGGGGATATCCTTTTGTTTACTACCAGCTGACATAGCATCTCCTCTTCACAGTTAGGTGGTTTTTTTTTTTTTTTTATTTTTATTTTTCCTATTTTTAACATTTCAAAATTTGTCAGGCATGGTGGCGCACGCCTTTGATCCCAGCACTTTGGAAGCAGAGGCAGGCGGATCTCTGAGTTCGAGGCCAGCCTGGTCTACATGGAGAGTTCCAGGATAGCTAGGGCTACATAGAGAAACTGCCCCCAAACCATAAACAAACAAGATTCAACATCCAGACTTTATTTTATCTATTGTTGACTAAAGGTAGAATTCTTACTGAACTTATAGTTTGGGGGTATAGCTCAGTACCAGAGACCACTTCTCTAGCATTCTTGTAGCCCTGGGTTACCTAGCACGGAGAAAAACAAAAAGCCACAAAGTTGCAGCAAAACCCAGAAACCTCACAGGCAACAGTATTAACACTGAAGAGAGCTAAGGTACCAGGATCCACAGGCCCATCCCAGGGGCTGCATGGCAATCTGACCCACGAGGCATGTGTTGGAGCGTCTCTCTTCCTTGTGTGTGGTTTAAAGGATAGGGGTTGGGTGCCTGGCTACAAGTGACTGTTGACTAGATTACCTGTGTGGATAAGCACGAGAAACCTGTATCCTGGACTTGGCTCTGTCTGGGCCTTCAGCTGCCTGACCAGACTGTCCTGGCCTTGGCCTCTGAATAGGCTTTAGCTATACTTGGATTTCATCTCTCCTGGTGGCCCGAGGCATAGGTGTGGTACTTTGCTCTATCTGGAAGAGAAGTGACAAACCTCTCTTGCCTCAGAGTGTGTGGAGACTAGCTAATCAGCCCTGGTCATGCTCTTCAGCTTAGCCTGTCATGGTCTTGTGGACTTTGGCCTCTTTGTTTGTGGGCTTCTGTGGAGCCTGGTTTCTAGAGAAGCCCTGCCTCAGCATCCTAGGGCAGAATGTCTGGGGGCTTGTGCCTTGGTGCTCAGGGCAACTTTGCTTTTCACTTTATTTGTTTATATATATATTTGCGGGTATGGTGTGATGTGTGTACCAGAGCATTCATGTGGGGACAGCTTGCAGAAGTAACTCTCACCTTTCACCTTATGATTGAATGCAGGCTTGGCAGCAGCAAGCATCTCTCCCCAGAGCCATCTTTCTAGCCCGAAGAGGAAGGTTTTGGGTGGAGAAAGTGCGTGACAGATAGGATGGAGATGATGCACTGTCTATAGAGAGTGCTGTCTCCATAGACTCAGGGTTCCTGTGCCAGGCATTGAGTAGGCTCTGAGTAGGCTCTGGCTGTTTGTAGTTTCACGAAGCTCAGCACTTTACCTAGGTGAGCCCCGTAGGAACGCGTATGTACATGTGCATGGCCTCATCCTCCTCATCCCTGCCCACCTGCTCGTGTGAGCTGCGTTAGTAATGGAGGCCCAGGAGGCCAGTGGGGAGCCCCCTCCACCTTTAGCCTGGCTTGTGGCTTTTGCTGCGGGCCATTTGAACGCCTCACGCTCCACCTCCTCCTCCTCTCACCTGGCCCACGGGCAGGTGCTGATACCTGGCTGCCCTGATACTTTCCTTGGCCTTCCTTCTCACATGCTTCCCTCAGGCCTTGGCTGTTGACATCTCATCTCTGATTTGCCCTTGATCTTTGTTTCCTGCTCTCTGTCCTTGTTCTAGAGCCCTCATTCTGTGGGCCGTGGGTACACTTGTGACACCTGAAGTCTTAACCTCATGCCTGTTGTCCTACAGCTTGTCCTCCTTAGCCTTGTGACTGTAGAAGCCTGACAGAGATAGAGATAGAGAGAGAGACACACAGAGACAATGCATGTGTGTATGCGTGTGTGTGTGTGTGTGTGAGTGTGTGTGTGTGAGAGAGAGAGGGGGGGGGAAAGAGATGGAGAGAGAGAGAGAGAGAGAGACACGCAGACAGAGAGGCAGAGAGATGGAGACAGACTGCATATGTGAGAGAAACACATGTGTATGTATGTGTGTAAGAGAGAGACAGAGACAGAGACAGAGAGACTGCATATGTGAGAGAAACACAGAGACAATGTGTGTGTATATGTGTGTGTATGTGTGTGTGTGTGGGGGGGAGAGAGACAGACAGACAGACACAGAGAGAAGCAGACAGACTGAGACTTTGAGCCTGAGGCTGTCTCTGCCGGTATCCTCCATGCCTGCTAGTTGTTTGGTTCTCACGTCTCCTTGTCTTACCCAGAGCTTCAGCTGGCTTTCCAGCGATCCCTCCATGATACCTTCTTCCCATTCCACAAGTCTTCACCCTGTAGTGTGGTTCTTTAGTCTTTTAGTCCTCACTCACGCACATCTGCTGTGCTTGGTCTTCATCTTCTCCTGAAGGGTGACGACGGGTCATCCTTCTCTGAAGTACCTCCGTGGAGCCCTTCCTATCGTCCTCGTCTGTTTGGTTCCTTGTAGTTGTGCACTGTTCCATGGTCAAGAGGGAACAAGGATTGAGAAGCATCAGAGGGGGGACCCGCCAAGGGCGGTTGGGGCGTCTTCCTGCCCTCTGAGCCCCGAGGATGGCAGTGTGTAATTAGTAGGCCACGTTTTCCAAGCTGGGCATCTGGTACTGTCTTTATGCTTGTACGTGGGCTAGGAAACTGAACTGACGAAGCTTTGAACATCTGTGTGGCTGGTGACCAATGTCTGGTCATTGGAGAATCTGGCCAGTGGGTTGGCCACCTATACCTCCTATAGGCAGTAGGTTGGTCAGCCCTCTGTGGCTGAGTCATTCTATCACTGTGGGACAACAAAATGCCTGTATCGGCTCCCTGAAATAGTCCCCACTCTGTTTTTCAAAATATTTGGGCAGTTGACACTTTGTTCTAACAGTTCGTTCTTTTCACTGATCCTGTAAACTCTGTGGTTTATGTGTGCGGATCGGCTAACTTTAAGACTGCTATGTCTTCTGCCCTGCCAGGAGACAGACACCTCAGTCCCAATCCCTTCCTGCTGGCTTGTGTTATGACCAAGGGTCTGGAACCTGTGCATTCTGTCAAGTATCCCGAGTCACTGGAAGACCTTTGTACTACACACACACACACACACACACACACCCGCCATAGGGTTCTTGTGTAATCCAGGCTTGTTTTGTATTAACCCATCTTCCTATCTCCAGCGCTGCCATCTCCATGGCATTATAGACAGGTACCACAGTGCCCTTCTTGCTCTGTCTCACGTTTCTCAGCCAAAGCTCCTGAGTTGGCTTTATGGGCACTGTGTGTTCCACTGCCCCTGCTTCTGCGTCTGTCCTGTGCTGAAGACATGATGTTTGGGACGGCCTCTCAGCCTTTTCCTGGCCTGTGCTTCCTTTTGTCCCCCTCACTTCCCTCACTTCACCTGGGACAGTGCTGCCCTTGACTGTATTGGGGAGTTTGAGTTTTTGTCTCTGACTTCAGGTTCCTCAGCCATACTGGGCGTTCCTCCACGGGCTGAGGTATTTGGCTCTGTATGCATGGCTCCTGTTGTTGGGATACCCTCAATCCTGGGCTCTCAGTAGAAGGAGTGTTACCATACCTTTTTACATTTACCAGTTGATCGAGATATGGTTATCTTTACTTAAGAAGCACAAGAAATTGAAATAAGTAGTCATAACACAAACTTGAGAGGCTGGAGTTATCTGCCTTCAACATCTGTCCTTTTCCCTATTGTCTAGGGTCTTTCCTATTGGTGAGTTTTCTCTTTACATCATGAAGGCTGCAGTGAGTGAATGTGTTTTTGATGTTAGGAAGGATCGACTCTCTTGAGCTGGCGGTGCTGGTACATGCTTGCCCTCAAAGGTAGGAGGAACTTGAGTTTGAGGGCTGTATAGGGAGATCCTGTTTCATATAAATGAAAACAAACCTGAACTTGATGTTTTAGGTTTCCAGTGTAAGAAATGCTTCAGTTAACGGTGGGTGTCATTCCTTTCATTGTGTAGTGGGAGAGGGCCTTGCTTTGTTTTTCTAGTAAGGAAGAAAACACCCTCCTTCCTAGATATCTTGCCTCTGGCATATGGGTCAAACCTGAAACTGCCCAGTGGGTGGTTTGTAGCCTGAGAATTTGCCCTGATCCAAGAGTTTAGAAGTGACCCACAGGTAGCCATCTACGGAACTATTCACACTAGAAGTGTTCAGTGCAGCTTGTGGTCGGCCATAGGGCTGCTCCCGGAACTGGGGCTGTGAGGGAGGCATTGATAACTGATTTCAGCTGTCTGCTATTGGGCAGGCGATGTCTCTGGCCCAGATGCCATCGTGGGGCTGGGTCCTGCCCTGTATCTAAGCACTCCTTTCCAGTGTCAGCTTACTGCTCTATTTGGGACAGTGGGTTCCTCAGGATGTCTCTCACTGTCTTTATAAGCCAGTAGAGGTGCTAGACCTCAATTTTCTAGGCTCTGTTCTCTGGAGAGAGTTCCTTCCCCACAGTGCTGGAGGAAGGGTGTTCAGGAATGAGCTGTTGTGGCTGCCTTTGCATTGGTGAAGGCAGCAAGTGAAGGTAGTTCCTCTGTCCTAGGTGAGAGCCTGGCTTTGTTTGGGTGCTCAGCCTAGCTAGGGTGGTTGTGTGAGTTTTGGCCATCTTTTCCTGCCTGGGTTTTGATCTCCTGTATGACATATTTAAAAGTGCCTTACAATTCCACTACCAGTGGTTTGCTAAGCCTTTTATGATGGGGAATTTTTTTAGTGTTAAGACAAAGTCAAGGGCTGGGAGAGATGGCTCAGTGGTTAAGATCACTGACTGTTCTTCCAGAGGTCCTGAGTTCAATTCCCAGCAACCACATGGTGGATCACAACCATCTGTAATGGGATCCAATGCCCTCTTCTGGTGTGTCTGAAGACAGCTACAGTGTACTCATATAGGTAAAATAAATAAATAAATCTTAAAAAAAAAAAAAAGACAAAGTCAAGAATTGTTGTTTGCCACGTCCCATTGTGAGGTGGCCTGGGTACAACAGTGTCTTCCTGAGAGGCCAGAGCAGGATCTGTAACCAAGTGCTCTGGTAACCTGCCATTTTACGCCGTGGTTTCTGAGTTTGCTGGTCAGTGCTCCCAAGGCTTCAGACTGGGGAGCTTCTTAGAGCCTTTGCATTTCAGTGACAGCCACACCTGGGCTGTAGTGCAGGGACCTTTCTCCAAGGGCCTGGGGTGGAGTTGCTTTTCTTGGCTTGAATCTGGCAGTGCCTTCAGGGAGCCTCAAACCAGCACCTCTTGCTTGGCAGCAGGGTGAACTTGCTTCTGTGTGGCTCTTGAGCCTGTGATTTACGGGGCTTGGAGAGCATGCCCCAGGGAGGGGAAGCTAGCTTGGGTGGGGAGACTGGAAAGGTGTGGTATAGTTTAGGATGATTACTGGGAAACTCGTTTTGTTTGCACCTTGTGCTGGGCTAGTTTCTAGAACAACAGAAACAGACAGGGTTGCTCCTCCTGTGCCGAGAGGTGTTTTTCCCAAACTGTCGGTGCTGTAATTGCCTTGGTGCTGCCTGTGCTTTCTCAGAAATGCAGGTGGCTTTAGGTTGGTTCCTGTTTCATGTGTCCACCAAGGTGGGGTGTGTGTGTGTGTGTATGTATGAATCAGCGTGAACGTTCAAGTTCCTCTGAAGCTGAGAGATGCTCTCACTGATCAGCACTGGGAAGGGGAAGTGCTAAAAAGAAAGATTTTAAAAATGAATTATAGTCCAGGCTGGCTATAAACTTGTGGTCCTCCACAGGTTGTTGTGTTCCAGCCTCCTGAGTGTTGTGAAGATGCCTTTTATGTGAAAAATCAAAAGCCTATATTCATCTTTTTTTCCCCCAGGGGAAGGGTTCCCTTTCTTCATACTTTTTTCCTGTGTGCTTCATGGAGAGTTGCTGTCTTGCTGATTTTCTCTGAGAGTGTGCTCAGAACCTGTATTGCCTTAGAAATCAAGCCTGAAACTCCTAGAATGGGTCAGAGTGGACAGAATTGGTGCTGTACTCATGATGATACAGATTGTCATCCGGGCCATGCTGGTGGTTTGGTTTGTGATGGGGTGGTGGGGTTAGGGGACAGTGGGACGCAGACTGGACATTTGCAGGTGTGGGTGACTGCTACATGACTGGGTGCCTAGTGCCAGGGCGTCATCTACCCTCTGTGTCCACTTGGCCTGTTTTGCACATTGCCCCTCCATCTCCACCCCAAGCTGGGGTGCTGTAGTAGGGCAAGCTATGTTTATGTCTGAGGTCTTGTTTCTCTTTGGGCATGGCTTGTGTCTCACACATGGTGAGACTGCTCTCATTTACCCACTGGTTCAGGACCTGACTGTGTTTTGACACTTTCTGACCCCTACCAGTATGCTCCAGATTTCTGCTTGAGAGATGTTGGTAGTTTAAATGTGTGACTTATATGTATAATATATGATGTTTGGTGTGTTCCCTACCTACCCAACTTTATGTTCTCTTTTTCAAAACAAAACCAAAAACTTCCATAAAAACACAAAAATGGAAACCATTGCAAACAACAAGCAAAAGACCAGTAAGACAGGGAATCCCCAAACAAAGTGGGACGAAAAGCTCACACAAATCAACCAAACCCACTGAATTTGTTTTGTGTTGGTCAACACGATGGGCATGGGGGCCTGCCCTGGACTGCTGTTGATGTGCCCAGTGATACCTCACGGAGAAACTAAGTTTTTCTTTGTCAGAGTATCATTTGCAAATAGCCTCTTGGTTAGGGCTGGAACCACATGTCCACTTCCCCACTCGGCTGGGATCTTATTTGGATTGAACCTGTGCAGGCCTTGCATGTACTGCCCAAGTCTCTGTGCATTCATATGTGCATCAGCCCCGTGGTGCCTGGAAGACACTGACATCACTTCTGGCTCTTACGGTCTTTCCACATCTTCTTCCACATTGATCCTCGAGTTTCGAGGGGGAGGCATTTGGTAAAGACATCCCATTTAGGATCAACTACTCCAAAGTCTCTCTGCACATTGTCCAGTTGTGGGCCTCTCTGTTCATTCCCATCCACTGCAAGGTGCTATTCTGATGTGATTTGAGCAAGGCACAGATGAGTGTTAGAGCCCAGTGTGGCCCTAGGGAACAATTCCTAATTAGATCTTGCACAGAGAATGTGTGTTGGTATTCACATGGTAGGGAGCATTATAACCCAGATCTGCGTTTCATTCTCTGGGGAATATGTTTGAAAATAAGGGAGCTGTGCTTTAGAAAGGCTCAGTGTGGTGGGCACCGCTATCGTCCATTCTTCATAGATCGAGGGAAGGGAGATGAGGTCTGATCCTAACTGCTGTGGCAGTCTATCCAGCATATAGATGGAGAATGAGGAAGCTTACATAGTCTTCTTTATTTGTGTGTGTGTGTGTGTTTTCTGGGAATGAGTTCAGGACTTTGCACGTGGTAGGTAATCATTACCACTAACACATACATTTTTTTTTTTTTAAGATGCTTTAAAGCTGGGGATGGTATGACTGATGCCTGTAATTCCAGCATTCTGAAGGCTGAGGCAGGAGCAGTGTTAGAGATTTCTGGCTAGCCTGGCCAGTAGAGTGAGATCCTGTCTGAAAAAAATAAAAACAAAAACAAAAAATTAGAAAAAGACAAAACCAGGCAACATTTTACTACTTATGCCCTGGTTGAAAGGTCAAGCTCTCTCTGGTGTGACTGACCTCCTCAGGGCCGGGGTGCTGCCTTCCGGCTTTGCCCCCCAGCTGGCTAGTGTGCTGCCCTTGTGCTGCCTGGGTCTGCTTCTTCACACTTCTCTGCCACTCAGTAAGTTGACTTTGATCTTATGATTCCCCAGTTGGAATCTGTGGCCTTGCTTAACAACAACTTTGTCTCCGGATTCCTGCAAGAGGGACCTGGAACTTTTGTTTTTCCTGTCACCTGCCCTTACCCACTTATTCTGCCTTACCATGACATTGCACACTGTGGTTGGTAATGTATGTTTTCGTTTACCTTTTCAGTTAGGTGGTCAGATAGTCTTGAGTGTAACTGGCCTTCCTTTAGACCCTCAGGATCTGTTATTGTGAATACGGCCAAGGTCCTGCTCTGCTCTGCCATCCCCAAGTGACTGGAGAGTGTTTTGCCTTTGAGTTTACTTCCAGCATTTTCATTATGATCATCCTGTTGGATCTGAGCCGTGGCATGTGCTTGTCCTCCGTTCTTCCTTAGCCCCTAGCATAGGCTACGGGTACATTTCCCCTCTGAAACTTGTGCTTCTCCACCTGAGCTCCTGCTGTGTCTGGGCAGGTCCTTGCACACCTTTGTTATAAGCTGTCTGTTTCCAAAAGCTAGGGAGGCTTTTTGGAGTTAGACTTGGGGATAATAGTGGCTTCTGGAGGTGGCAGTCATGCCAGGAGTTGGTATCCCAGTTCAATGTTTTATTTTAGAATATTTTTAACCTTAGTAAACTAGTTTAATTAGCAGACTATACAAGTTGTCACAGAGTGTTCCAATTAGATATGTAATAATCAGTGTAGATATCAGACTTATTCTATCCTAACAAGTCAGAAAAGAAACAGAGTTTTCCCCAACATAATGTTTTTATTAATTATTTGGAAATTTCATATAATGCACCCTGAACACTTTTGCTTCCCATTCCTGTCAGGTCTGCTCTCCCATCCATGCACCCCCCCCCCCAAACAAACCAACCACCAAGTCCAATTTGTGTTGCCCATATACACATTGGAGCATGGTCAAACTCCCAGTGGCCAGCCCCTTAGAGAAAACCAGGGTCCACCTCCCAGAAGCCACCGACTGTGAAGAGCTACTTGTCAGCATTTCTGTCTTTTCAATAACTTCCTGCCTAGACTGCTTCTTTTTTTGTGGAGGTGGAAGGAGGTTGTCACAAAGCCTTCAGTGTCTCTCCTTCTCAGTTCTGAGTCTGCAGTGATCGATACCACTGCAGAAGAAGCCTCCCTGTCCATAGCAGCTGGAGGCAGCACGGATCATGGACACTGATATGGTCTCTGTTGTCAGCACTCATCAGGGGCATCAGCGTGGCCTCTGGCTGCAGCACGGATCACAGAAGTCTTTTGAGGAGACTTAATCCAGAAAATGAACCATTCCCATCTCTCTTATTTTAAAACTATTAAATTATGTGTATATGTGTATGTCTGTGTTTGTTGTCATATATCGCGCCTGTGGAGGCCAGAAAAGGAGTTGGATACCCTGGAGGTACGGGTGTGAGCCACCTGATGTGGCTGTTGGAAACTTAACCCAGTGGTCAAGTGACCGTCCCTCTAGCTTTCCTAGATGCCTTTTATAAGGGTCAGAATGAGAAGGCATTTTTTTTTTTTGAACAATTTGACTTTTATCAGAAAAATGATCGTGTGTTCTTATTTATTGTTATGTTAATCTGACACATCATATTAATGGATTATTGGATTCTAAGCCAGTCTTAAATTCTTTGCAGATGGGGAATAAGCCTCATTTTCTGGTGTAAAGTCCTTGTAATTTGTTGTTGGAGTCCGTTTTGATACCCATAGATGCTGGTTGTAATTTTTTGTCACAAGCCTGGCTATGTATTGGGGGACAGTCATTTGGCAAGCATTTTCTCAGCGTTTGGGTACAGTGTTATTTTTTTTTCCCCCTTGGATGTTAGCTAAAATTCAGCAGTGAAATCACTAGTTTTTCTACTAGGATTTGCTTGGTGGGAGGATTCTAAATAACAATTCCATTTTTTCCATGATACACTTCTATTCAGTTCTACTCATTTCTTTAGAAACAATGTTTATGTGTGTGAGTGTTTGCCTGTGTATGTGTCTGTATGTGTACCACATGCATGGAGTTCCCGTGGAGGTCTGAAGAGGGCAATGGAGCCTCTGGAACTTGAATTTTAGGTGGCTGTAAGCAGCCATGTGGGTGCTGAGAACTGAACATGGGTCCTTCACAAGTGCTCTTAACTGTTGAGCCCTCCTTTGTCCCCAAAAGTTCCTATCTCTTGGCCTATGCTAATTTCTTTTGAGAGGTTTGATCTGTTGCCCTAAAGGTCATGAAACTTCTACTGTCTGTAAGTCACCGTTCTCTGACATCCTCATGCTCTGATTTTGGACATTTATCTCCCTATACGCTGCTCTTTTCTTTTCTTTTTTTTTTTTTTCTTTGCTGTTTGTTTTTTGAGACAGGGTTTCTCTGTAGTCCTGGTTGTTCTGGAACTCTCTCTGTAGACCAGGCTGGCCTTGAACTTAGAGATCTGCCTTCCTCTGCCTCCAGAGTTCTGGGACTAAAGATGTGTGCGCATGGTTGCTCCTTGGATTTTGTCCTGCCTTGCTTTTCTAGCCAGGGTTTACTTTGCAGGGACGATGTGGTCCCTAGAGCCTGTGGGGGCAGGGTTCTGTGAACCTAAAGGATACACAGCAGTTTAGAGGTGAAAGGTGATTTTGCATGTGAAGTTTGACCTTAGTTTTTTTTTTTAACTTAATGTTTTTAATAATTATTTTGAAATTTCACATAATGCACCCCAGTCTCATTCACTTCCCAGTCCTCCCAGGTCCCCCAGTCTCCCACCGCTTACAACTCCCCAGTCCTCCCAGGTTCCCCAGTCCTCCCAGGTCCCCCAGCCTCCCACCCCTTATAACTCCCCAGTCCTCCCAGGTCCCTCCCCCAGCCTCCCACCCCTTACAATTTCCCCTTAAACAAAGTGGAAAAAAAGAATACCAAGTCCAGTTTGTGTTGCCCGTACACTCACTGGCGCTTGTTGACCGAACTTTTTAAAAGTGAAAAGTATCTAACTTCTGTATTTTCACCTATGAGCTTATGATCTGAGTCTGAACTAATTGAGTTCACAGTTTGCAAACCTGGACTGGCTTGGGGCTACCCAGCCTCTGTCCCAGAGGGTCAGGTTAGATGCCAGGCCATGCTCTCCTTTCTTACCCTGATGCCAGGCCAGCTCCGGTTACAGTGTGTAGTGTTTGGGTTGTGGTGGATTGTGTGTGTGTGTGTGTGTGTGTGTGTGTGTGTGTGTGTGTGTGAGCGTGTGAGAGCCCTCCCTTCTGCTCAGCTGCTTCTCTTCCCTGGCAGCTCAGTGTGGGGTAGGTCTAGTGAGTGGGAAGGTACAGAGCACCGATGGGGTCCTTATGGCCTGCCCAAACCAAAGCTTCACTTGGTGGCACCTCTCAGAGACCTCTCCAGGTTTATAAGGGAGCAGTGGTGGGGTTCAGAGAATTCTCTTTCTATAAACCCAAGTTCACTGATCATTTTGGGAATGACTTTCCAAACTATGACATGTGTTTTCCAAAGGGAGGACAGTGTTCTAGTGGAAGTGGAAGAGAACTACAAACAAACAAACATACATACACATATTTAACTTATATATAAATATGTAACCATATATATGTATTTATTTGTATGTATATGGTGTGTATGTATGTGAATATGGGTGCATGCTAGTCACAGTGCGTGTGTGGATGTCAAGATCAAATTCCAGGAGTTGAGAGAAGCATTGTTATAATTGAAGGAGGGCCAGTGTTCTATCGAGGACCAGTGTTTTAGTATGCTCGTGAGAGAGAATTAGTTCTAGTGAAGATCAGATAGTTTTTTGGCTGCTGCCCTCCAAATGCATTCATAGTACTGTGCACAGAGACTGCATGGTGTGCAGCCACCATCACGGTGAGGGAGAGCTTGGGAGGGACCAGATGCAGTGGTAAAGTGTGGCAGAGGGTGGAAGTCGGTTCTGTGAGGCCCTCCTCCTGGGTGGATTAAGGTAGTGGGCGAGAGAGAAGGAAAGACTTTTGTGGCTTCTCGGTTTTGTATGGATCCTTTGATCTGCAGCTCTTGATGAGACTTCCCACCCCTCTCCAGTTCAGTCTGCACTCTACGGGTTAGGGTCTAAGCTCCTCAGAGGTCAGACTCCATTGGTGTACTCTTGCTATGAAGGGACCTGAGGGAAGATCCCTGTCCTAGACTCTCCTCTGTTGTGAACTGAATCTTTCACCTGTGTGTTGGTGTGTATGCTCAGCAAAATTCTGGAAGAAGCAATGAATTTGTTCTGATAACGTGTGTGTTTTAAAGTTAGAAATGTATTTAAAACATGCTATTTTTTTTTCAGGCTCAAATATTTAAGCATGGGAAACGTGAAGACTGCCTTCCCTATGGTAAGATTCATTTGGAGGAGAGTGTTTGCACTGTGAGTTTGTGTGCACATAGTCAAGTGTGCTGCTCTCACATTTAACTCAAGCGTGTAGGAACCTGTAGCCTTGTGTGTTTGGACACTGTCGTCGTTCTTTGACTTCCTGCTTTGTGTTCTTTAATATAACTTTGATAGACTAGTCTACCTATATGAGATACAGGAAATTTCTGGGATCTGGGTTCTGCAGTGCTCCAGGTGCCCCGACTTAATCCTGGAGGGACCTGGAAACAGTGAGCATGTCCCTAGGTCGCCCAGGAGCCCACAGAAGCTGTGTTTTCCTGTTGCTTCACTCCTCCACATCACCCTGTCTCCTCTCACCCCTCCATTCTCTTTCATTCCCCTTCTTACCTCATCCCCTTAACCCGCCACCTCATTTCCTCCCCATCATCTCCTTCCCTCTGATTACTACATCCCTTGCAGTGCTTCACCTTCCTCCCCACCGCCTCTCCTTCCTCCTCCATCACTTTATATCCCCTTCTCATTACTTCATTCTCCCTTTATAGTGGGATTTCTTGGACCTGCCAGAGGAAGAATAATGAATAAGAGAATAGGCCTAGCTTAGGCTATTACCTAGCTAGCTCATCTAAATTAGCCTGACTATCCTAGTCCATGTCCCATCTGAGACCTAGCCCTATGCTCCCATCCTAGGTTTTTGTTGTCTCCAGAATGTCATTATTATACTCTTCTGCCCCACTTTAATCCCCTGAATGGCCTTTGTAGCCCAGGTCTCATCCAAGAGATCTCATTATGCTCCCCTGGGCTCAGTCTCTTGTCCCAGCATTGCCTCCATTCCAGCTCAGTGCTGACGGAGCAGTCCATGAATAAAGTACGCTCCAGAAGCTCTGGTTCACTTGAATGATCTCTTTTGTCCATACTCGCCCCTGTGCCTCTCAAGGCTTGTAGCAAGATGGCTTCCCCTGTGCTCTGGGCCTTTTCTGCTTTCTGCTGCATGGTGAAGACAGTAAGTAGGCTTCACTGTAGCTGTTCTTGGATGATAACCTGGGGAGAAAAGGGGTCTTGTGGCCAGGGCTCAGAGAGTCAGTGTGGTTTATCTGCCACCTACCTGGGGCCCGTGGGATCAGTGTGTTCAGGGATGCGTGCCACCTCCTGCCACGCCAAGTCGCGTGTTCTCCTCCGCAGCCAACACTGTGCTCCAGTGCCTCGACGGCTGCAGACTCCCCGAGAGCAGTCACACCTCACTGCGGAAGCTTGGTGTGAAGCTTGTCCAGAGACTGGGGCTGACTTTCCTGAAGCCAAAGGTGGCCACGTGGAGGTAAGTTAGGCATGGGGCTTGCATTTTTCTCAGGAGGAGGGGACAATGTGGACTGAACAGCACACATTGTCTTCCGTTTTCATTTTTCCTTTGCTGTCTGAGTATTTCTGGTTTCAAAGGGAGTGGTTTTCCCATTGGCCATTTTCTGGCTCAGTATCCTCAGTTAGAGTAGCTGAAGACAGAGTGGAGATGGAGAAGCTTGCTCTCCTGCCTCTCCCTAAGGTGCTGCTCATGCACCTGCAAGTGGTTGGTTCTGGCTCTTGAGGGAAAAGCTTTCTGTTTGGTTGTCTCTCAGAGAAAACATGGTTCACTGTTGAAGGTTTATTCAGAAACAGAAGTGTCTTTTCGAGCCGGGGGTGGTGGTGCACACCTTTTATCCCAGCACTCGGGAGGCAGAGGCAGGCAGATTTCTGAGTTTGAGGCCAGCCTGGTCTACAGAGTGAGTTCCAGGACAGCCAGGACTATACAGAGAAACCCTGTCTCGAAAAAAAACAAAAAATAAGTATCTTTTCTTGCTGGTGGACACAGACTCTTCTAATATCCTCGTAGTACAGTTGTTTTGTTTTGGTTTTTTGTTTTTTGCTTTTCCTTTTGAGACAGAGCCTTGCTGTGTAGCCCAGGGTAGCCTTGGATTTACACTCCTCCTGCCTCAGTCTTAGTGCTGAGATTCCAGGCATGTGCCATCATGTCTGGAAGCTGCTGCTGCTGTTGCTGCTGTTATTGCTATTAATGTTATTCTTGTGGTACTGTAGCTTAAACCCAGGGCTTTATGCAAGTGTTGTACCACTGAGATGCATTCAATTATCAATGTATGTGATTTGGGAAGAATTATTTAAGTTTAGTTAAAATGTTGTCCAGTGTGTAGTGAACTCCAAAGAAGTGTGCTATGATTTAGAGATGTCTTATTGAAGTATCCCTTACATGCACACTTCAGTCAAGGTGGTTCTGTAGGCGACATTCTAGTGATCTGTTCTCAAAACATCATGGAAATTTTCCAAAGAAACGAAACCGACAGGATGTGGACAGTGCAGATGGAAGCCGGTGAAACCCAAGACCTGGAGGGTGCAAGGCAGTCTGGAGACTCAGGAGACTGCTCTGGTCAGAGGCTGGCAGGTGGGAGGGGCAGCCTTCTGTTTTGCCCAGGCTATCAGCTGATTGGACAAGACTTGCCTGTACTAGAGCTGGTTTATGTGTTCAGAGGTGAACTCAGAGACATACCAGATGTGCTCAGTTAATGCTCGCAGGTACTAGGAACGTTAATTTAAGAAGGAAAAATAATTTAGTCTGTATTTTTTAATCACATATAGTAATGTAATTATTAATAGAATTAGGTTTTGGAAGGCATGCTGACATACTCTGGGAGGCAGGAGGAAAGTTCAAGGCTGGCCTCATCTTCATGGTGAATTCTAGGCCTACTAGGGCTACATAGGAAGACTCTGTTGATCAAAACAATCAATCCAAACCAAAACATGACTGAATTTTTGTTTTGTTTGAGACAGTCCCTCTATGTAGCCCTGGCTATCCTGGAACCTGCTTTGTAGCAGGCTAGCCTTGAACTCACAAAGTTTCCCCTGTCTCTGCCTTCCAAGTGCTGGGATCAAAGGGATGAGCATGGCTGGCTAATGATTGAATTTTAATTCACCCTCTTCCTATTTGTTTTCTCTTCCTCCCCCCCACCCCCATCCGCCCTTTCTTTCCCTCCCCTCTTAAGGGAATGGGTCTCATTTATGTAACCCAGACTGACCTTGAATTTGCTGTTCAGATGACCTTGAACTCCTGATTCTCCTGCCTGCATCTGAAGTGCTGGGATGATGGGCATGCATTACCATGACCAGTTCCCCTTTTTATCTCTTTTATTTTTAGGTTCTTGTTAGATCTCCTAGGCTACTTTCTACAGGTTTTCCCCATTGCAGGTGGTGCAGTTTGGTCCTCACAGGCTGTGAATGCTGGGTGCATCCACTTTCCTGTCTGCTCTTAGTTTTGTTAGTCAGTTTAATCTCAGTTCTTTCTCTGGGGTACAGCCGTCTTCTGTAGCACAGGTTTTGCTTCTCATGTGGATCTTAAGTGCCAGCTGGAGCTTTTGGTCTTCTGCTGGTCCCACTTGCCAGTGGCCCCTAAATCCCCTGAGCTCTGAGTTCTCCATGCAGCTTCCCCTTCATCGTCCTGGGCCCTATCCTGTACTTTCTCATTGTGGGGCTTACTCAGGTGCGAGGGAGACCATGTGTGAGTTCTGTGCTCTTTCTTAGTAGCTGCTGCCTTGCTAGTGACGTGTGTGTGTGTGTGTGTGTGTGTGTGTGTGTGTGTGTGTGTGTGTATGTGTGTGTGTATGTGTGTGTGTGTATAGCACTTCCAGTGTGGCTGCTTGCATTTTGGTGCTGTTCTTTCACTGCAGTCTTGACAGTGCCTATGGGGCAGCGGTGAAGGGAATGCACATGACTTGCTATTGGGGAGGGAAGCACCTTGTATTGGTCCTCATGGGGCTCGCCGCAGGGTAGAGAGCCAGGCAGAAGCTACCTGCTTCTTTTGAATTCCCTTTGGAGGTAAGCTTTGGTTACTGTGGCATGATGACTCTGAGGAGCGAGTTGCTAGGTCAAGGCTAGTGGTCAAGGCTTGGCTCCAGGTGGTGGTGCAGTGGTGACCATGAGCCACATTTTCATTGGCTATTCTTTTCTTGTTCCCAGGCAAGTGGGAGATCCCTGTTGCCTGGGCTGAGGCCAGAAAGCCAAGCAGGTGGAGAAGGCAGCTACTTGCTTGTGAATAAGGGTGAGGCCCTGGTTTCTTTCATGTGCACCTATAGTCAGGTGTTGCCATTGCCTTCTGCTATGAAGCTTTGTTGTAGAAGGCTCTTCAGAATCAGGGCCTGCATCTGACTTAGGTTGACTTTCTTTTGAGGTTTGTATGGATTGAGATTTTCGTAGGCATCATGTATGATTATTCTGAGGGATGCTAAGTTGATGACATCAGTTACCAAAAATTTTATTTTCAGGGCCAGGCTGAACCTACCAACTTGAGATGGTTTTGTTGTGCATAGGTATCAGCGTGGCTGTCGGTCTTTGGCTGCTAACCTGAAGCTCTGTGCCCCGGGTAAGAGTGACCAGAAGCTGCTGTCTGATAGTTTGACCTCTGATGGTGATGAAGACTATGATATCCCAGAGGGGGTGGAAACTGTGATAGGTAAGTGGAGCCTACAGCAGATCCATGCATGCCTCCCTCTGCAGTACAGTCTGGGCTTTCTCTCTGTTTTACCCTCCCTTTCTTCCTCTCCTGGTTATCTTCTGCTACATCACCTAGCATGTGGTCAGTGACTGACGTCATGGACACTTGGTCCAGCAGTGCCATCTCTCCACTGTCTCTTCACCCCTCCCCGTAGCCTATTGGACACCTGACCTTAAGTTTCTCTCCCTGGGTGACCTCAGGTACATGGACTTGAACCATGGGACCATGGTTCTCTGCCTCCTCCATATTCTTGTCTTGTCCAAGCATGCTTTCCTCGGGCATCATCTCAGACCACTTTAGGTGTCCATACTGATGAGGAATCTTGACCCAGTGTCTGTTCCCAGCAGCCCTTTACTGTGCCCACCCTCAGGTTCCCTCGCTCTTCCTGCTTTCTTGCCTCGTGCTGGATGAAGTGTGATCCCAACTGGGAGGCACAAAGCCAGCGGCCATGTCTCTTGCTGTGTTCAGTCCACTCGTGCTTTCCCCGCAGACTTGTCTGTACCTGCTGTCTCCACAATCTCCTTGACCACAATGCTGTTGCTTATGTGTCCAGCACTCCCCATACATTTGGTCTTTTCTTTGAGCCTTCCTGGGATTCTCTTCCTTGGCTGCTGTGTGCTGCATGCATCCTGAGTGGCTCTAAGCCACCTTGCATTCCATGGGCCCAGGCTTAGTTCTCTGCTCCTTTTCTCTTGTCACCTACTTGCCTTAGGCCTGTTGCTTTACACTCGCGGGTCTGCTGACTTGTCTCTTCCCACCCCAACCGTGTTAGCTATTTATCTTTGTCAGTTCTTCTGGGGTTTGCCCTCTGGTCAGCATTGGTACCATCCTGGGCTTGCAGGGATGTGTGACTCGGGATAACCTTCTGACTGTCTCTGTGCTGGTCTCCCTAATTCTCATTTTTCTCTGTGGAGGCCTCCTCAGATGTTTGTTTCCTTTGACCTCCCCTTCTATTGGCTCACAGAGGCCTTTACCTGAGGAGGCATCTGTTCCCTGCTGATTGTCCTATTGGGTTGGCTCCACTTGTTAGAAAGTGGCAGAAATGTCCTTTTCTGTGATTAAAAACAGTCATTGTAAATAAATTTAAGGTCCAAGATTGAAGAGATAGCTCAGCTGTTTAGAACACTTGCTGGTTTGGTTCCCAGCACCTATAAAATAGCTCACAGTCATCTGTAACTCAGGTTCCAGGGGATCTGACCCCTCTTTTGACTTCTGCAGGTACCAGTCATGCACAGGTACATATACACACATGCAGGCAGTATGCTCATACACGTGGGGTTAACATTTAAAATACAAGTAAGACCTCTTGGGAATGCAAGATGGCTCAGAGGGTAAAGGGACCAAACTTGACAACTCAGGCTTCTTTCCTGGAATTTACATGGTAGCAGGGGAGAGCCAGTTCCTAGAAGTTGTCCTCTTGTCTCCACATTCATGCAGTGGCATGCACACATCATACCCATTCCTCCACCAATGTGAAAAACAATACAAATAAAGACTCTTATTTTAAAGGGTCTCACTGTATAGCTCTGGCTGGCCTGGAACTCTCTGTAGATCAGGCTGGCCTCGAACTCAATTGAAATCTGCTTGCCTTTGCCTCCTGAGTGCTGGGATTTCCAAAGTGCCTTTGAGGAAGTCCTCCTGCCTCAGCTTCTCAGGCACTGAGGTTACAGGCATGTGTAACCTATAGCTGGCTAAAATTAAGATTTCTTAGCACAGTGTATTCTTTGTAATCCATAGAATAGATGATTCCAAGTGTATTCCTACATAAAGAAGTGTAGGACTGTTGGGATAGTTTATATATAAGCAAGAGGATTAAGATTTTATATAGGCTGATGGTTCTTGTGTCCTGTTTCTTGCAGAGCAGCTACTGGTTGGGTTGAAGGACAAGGACACTGTGGTGCGGTGGTCTGCAGCGAAAGGGTACGTATGGACGCCCTACATGCTGAGTGCCAGAGGCAACGGGCAGGTGTGTCTCCGTCAGTGTTGATTCCTTAAAGTCTTCATTCCGTAAAAAAACTTTACCTGGGTTTTGATAGTTGTAAATACTATGTAGATCTTCAAATGATAGAACTATTGTTTTATATAATGTCCATTTAAAGATAACTATTGGCTATATACATGCCTTTAATCCCAGCCCTTGGGAGGCAGAGGTAGACAGATGAATATGAGTTCAAGACCAGCTGAATCTATGTAGGAAGTTCCAGGCCAGCAGAGCTACATGGTGGGATCCTGCCTCAAAACCAAAATTTAAAAAAAAAAATTTACTGAGGTTAAATTTTAGGCTTCCTAAAGTGGTATGAGGCCAATTATTAGTAGAAGTTGAGGAATACAAATTAGATGTTGAGGTTGTTGAAGAGACTCTGTGGGAGCTGTGAAGTGAGGCAGTGCATTTTCTTGCTCACAGTTGCTCTGGCATCACCATGTAAAGCTCCCTAGAAGCTGAAGAGAGCTGCCACGGGGACTTGTATTTATGCCAACCAAGTCTGTCCTGCTGGGAGGGATAGACTGACACATGCACAGTGAGACAGGCCTGACTTCAGGCCTCTGGCTTCCCTCTGTGCAGAGCCTGGGCTATCCTTTGTGGAAGTGGGACAGTCTAGGTAGGTAGGGGCCAAGGTTGGAGATTGCAGCATTTATCTAGAAGTACTCGTGGGCTCTTAACACTGATGGGCTCAGTGTCCATGTTACTGTGCAGAAAAGTGACCACGTACCCTGTTCACATGTCCAAGGAGTCCCCTTCCCCATCCTGGGCACTGCTTGGCAGTATTCGAGTCTTGCCCTACTCTGGGTTAATAGGAAACTTACTCAAGGTGGTCCTGTGCAGCTGATGGAGTCTTGCTTCTCTTTTTCAGAATTGGTAGGATGGCTGGAAGGCTTCCCAGAGAGCTGGCTGATGATGTAGTGGGGTCTGTGTTGGACTGTTTCAGGTGGGTTATCACTCTCAAAGGCAAGCCTGCAGGTTTTTGTTCTTCTGTATTATTATATATGCTTTCAATTGAGATATTTATTAGAACCCTAAAGCCTATTTTTTCCTTGTTAAGTTAAACTTGACAATTGCAATGATGTTGTTTCAACATCATTATATATCTAAAACCTTTAGACAGAGATGAAGCCTTTGCAAATGTAGGTCTTCATCTTCAAGTGAAGGCTTTGGGCCTGAACTGTGAGGGGGCAGAGCTTCTTAAAATGAGGGAATTTTCTGGATGCATGCCTCATATTGCTACTAGCCCCAGTGGCTACTGAGACTCTTGAGTGACTGAGGCCTGGATTTGGAGTTGTATTGTAATGAACTGAAGTTTCTTGACATTCTGAGTGTATGGGGCAAATGGCATGTGTGTATGATGGCATGTGGGTAGGTGTGGTCCTGGGGCCATAGACTGGTATTGTGGACTCATAGACAGGAACCTTGGTCTTGTTTCCTTCCCAGTGATTGTCCCTCTGGGTGTAATGGTTTCTTAGAGGGTTGAGGAGGGCATATGCCTTATCCTACAGTCAGGTTGCATGGCCATTTATTGGCTGTGCTGTTCTGGGCCTGCTATTCTGTGTGGCTGTGACTGTCTGGCAGGAAGTCTGTTATCAGCACTTTGAGCCCTCCAGCACTTGTCCTTGTGACTTTAGAGATGGCCTACCAACAACCCAGAGTACACTTCCTTTTGAACTGGGCCTTTCATTTTGCCTCAGGCTGCTTAGTGACAGTTTGCAGTTTAGAGACTGTTTTCCAGTGGTGGCAATATATAGTGGAAGTACTAGCAGAAAACATCCTTGTTGGGACTGCTTTGTGGAGTGTGATGAGAAGACACCGTGTATAGCTGCTTTTCTCAAGGTTCTGCAGATTTGTTTCAGGCCTTGTCCCTGGGCTCCCCCTGGAGTCATGGGATGGATGGGCTCCTGCTCTCCCTGGGCTTTGTGCTGCCAGATTTAGGAAGGGCTGGGATTCCATCATTGTCAGCCTTCCCTGAGTGTCAAGCACTGTTTTTTCCATCCCCCAGAGGGCATTTCTGCACATTCCCTCTGGTCACTTAGAACTTTTTTCCAGGTGCCCCCCTCTCCCAACTTTTTTCTACATTTTCTTTCCTCTAGTTTCTCTGGCATCCTGAGCCCATTCTCTTTGGAGTGTTGTGGGGTTCTAGTGTATACAGCTTCTCCAGACTGTGTTTTTTTCTCCTGGCTTGTAGTCTTGGTTTAATGTTGGACCCTGGCTCATTCAACCTTCTTATGGGTCTGCTGTTTTAATAGATGGCAGATACTAAAGCGTGTCCTGTTTTTGTGCCTGTGTTCTGGAGAGAGGAAAAGGTATTACATCCTTAGCCCAGCATGGAGCAAGCATGCTGATGGGAGGGAGGGTCAAGGCGTTGGGTCTGTGTGGAGGCCTGAGTCTCGCAGCCTCTTCTGCAGCCCAATGATGGCATCTCCAGCATTCTGTGCTTTTTCTCTCTGGATTCCTAAGCTTGGGAGCCTAGGCTTAGATGTGAGATAATGGCTTGCTCTTAGCACTCGGCCACAGTTTCTTACTATGCCCCTGTTGTATCGAAGGATGGGCTTTGTCAGACATGAGTCTGGAGTGGATGATAGCAGCTTTTCAGGCCTGCCTGCCTGAAGCCATAGTGACACTTTTGTACTTTAGAAATGATATATTTGAGTTAACATTATGTTGATACTGTATCAAGTTCACTATGACGATGAATCTTCATGAAAAGTACGAGGAAGCATCTCTCTCCATTTGAAACCCTGAAGGACATAAAGATTTAGAAGTGGAAAAAGAGAATATTTGGAACTGGAACCAGATACCAGCATTTGAGCAGTAGAGGTAGGAGGATCAGAGTTCAAGGCCAGTCAAGGCTACATAGTGAGCATAGTGAACTTGAGGCCAGCCTGGGCTACAGGAGACTCTGTCTTAACTAATAAAACAAACCCTCCAAGATTTGAAGTGATCACATAGCCTCTGAGCAGACACCTGCTAAGACATCTGGCACTTTCAAAAATTGTAATTATGAGTGAGTCATACAAATTGTGGTGAGTGGGAGGACAGCTGTATCTGACACGAAGGCCCGTGCTGTCCATCTTGAATACATTAGTAACTTCTTCTCTCTTAATAGTTTGTGTGCTTTTGGCCATACAGTTTAGTGCTGATTTTCCTACACATTTCTTTACTGTTAAATGAACTCAGCCAGAATAGGTAAAAGCCTGTCATTTGATTTTGCTTTTCTGTGATGTGCATTTCCATGTTTATGTTGGCAACAAAATACAGAAACCTCAGAGCAGCTCTGACCAGTCTGAGAACAGTCACTCACATTGTAATAACCGTAGGCCACACCCTGAAGAGAACTTTTGAGTACACAGGCACATTGATTTCAAATATAAAGTGTTACTTGTGAGACCCAATTTAGTTGGGTGCAAAATTGGTTTTTTGTAGTCTTGGTTACTTGGAAGGATTACTTGAGCCTGCAAGTTTACAATCAGCCTGGGAACATAGCCAAACCTGACACCTCCATGCCTTTGAAAAAGATGTTCTCTCTCTCTCTCTCTCTCTCTCTCTCTCTCTCTCCCTCTCCCTCCCTCTTTCTTTTTTAATTCCTTCCTTCCTTCCTTCCTTCCTTCCTTCCTTCCTTCCTTCCTTCCTTCCTTCCTCTCTTTCTTTCAATGAGATCTCATGTGTCTTAGCAGTCTAGGCTTAAACTTCTTCCCTTCCTGGAGGCACATGGCACAGTGGCCATCTTATTTTATCAGTTTTGTAATCTTGAATGTTGAGCATTCAAGTAACAGTGGGTGTCATTTAAAGGCATCCACCTGTTTCTTTTCTATTAATGTCCTCTGAGTGGGGTGGAATCTCTGTTGAGTCTCTGCTGTCTGATGAGAGTAGGCTGAGGTTGCAGCATTGTGGTCATGGTGGCAGGACACCATCTCAGGCTGGTGACTTGGTTTGATGTTGTAGATGGTTGAATGTCTCTGGGCTGGTCTTTTAAAATTGTTTTTACACATTCACTTTACATCCCACTCACTGCCCGCTCCCAGTCACACCCCCCCCCAATCCTTCCCCATCCCCTTTTCCCTTCTCCTCTGAGCAGGTGGGGGCCTACCCTGGGTTCCCCTCACTCAGACACTCTCAGTCTCTGTGAGGCTAGGTGCATCCTCTCCCACTGAGGCCAGACAAGGCAGCCCAGCTAGAAGAACGTATCCTCTGGACTGGTTTTGCATTGACCCAAGTCTTTTCACTATTATTAGGTGTTGTAATGTGTAGTATTGATGTGGTAGTTATGTTCAATTAGGTTAGAGTGTCTTATTTGTCTAGCCAAGAAGTAATGTAGTTTTAGCAAGGCTTTTGGGCCCAGAATATGGACCAACTTGTGTTTCTTACAAAATTGTGAGTTTTAAACTTGGAGTTGACTTTAGAACTCTGGTTTCAGTTTTCAGGAGACGGATAAGGCATGGCATGGTGGATGTCTGGCATTGGCAGAGCTGGGTAGACGAGGCCTGTTGCTACCATCCAGACTCTCAGAGGGTAAGTAACCAAACCGTGTGAATCTGCATCCTTAGGGCTGCTGAGACTTGGTGGGGTTCTTCAGTGTGGCTAGCCATGGACACCAGTGCTTCTATGGAAGGGCATGCCATATGCATATTTTTCAGGCGTCTTTCTCATGCCAGCCTTTATAATGTACTAATTATCTCTTCAGCCTGTTGTAGCTGCATGCTGTATAAACTACATGTGCTGGATTTGGAGGGTCATGGACAATGGTAATATTTGATTTTCTTGTATCTAGAACTGCCTTTCACTCTTGAGGGGTGCCTAGAGCTGTAGGTTGACATAGCTATGGCAGCAGTGGAGCTGAGCCTTAGGAGAGCGGGTACAGTGTAGGGTGTATGCAGAAAGATCATGAACCCAGGCTAGCTGTTAGGTCCTGGTGAGGGGGAGTCAGAGGATAGTAAGGCTGTGCCATGTGCCACCATCTGGTTGGTGGGACCGTCCTTGTTGGTGGTTGAAGGTGCCTTATGAGTGGAAGGAAAAGGAGTGTAATGGGCAGAGCTGGGTAGACGAGATTGTGCTACAGAGATTGTGCAGGGAGCAGCTTTTGTCTAGAGCATTGGTTCTCATCCTTCCTAATGCTACCTAACTTTAATATAATTCTTCATGTTGTGGTAACCCCCAGCCATAAAATAATTTTGTTGCTACTTCAAAACTGTGATTTTGCTACTGTTATAAATTATAATGTAAGTATCTGATATGCAGGATATCTGATATGTGACCCTTGTGAAAGAGTTGTCCAACCCCCAAAAGGGATCATAGTCCACAGGTTGAGAACTGCTGGTCTAGAATCTGGTGGTTGCATCTCACTAATGCCCAGCTGTAGTGTCAGTATTGGGCACTGGAACACAAGGGACTTCTAGAGCAGCATTCTATTTAGCCTTTCTGCTTTTAAAAAAGTTTTATTACAATAATTTACATACCGTATAGTCTACCCACTTACAGTTTATAGTGGTCTCTGACATACTTGGAGTTGTGCAACATCATGTAATTTAACTTCGGAACATTTTCTTTGCCTCAGGCTGAAATTCTGCACTACAGAGTAGCCACTCCTACCCTGCTCCCAGCCCTAGGCGCTCTGGTCCTCTGGTTGCTGTTCTGTTTTGCCCTTTTCAGACATTTCATTAAACAGACTGCTGTTTGTTCTTTTGTGTCTGAACTTTGTGTGATTTTCTGATGATCACTGTGTGGGGCTCCATTCCTTTGCTGCGGATGGGGTTTCTACCATATGGAAGGAAGCACTGCTTCTTGCTTAGACTTATCAGTAGAAGTAACCACTGTGGTTGCCTCCACCTTTTGACTTTTTGAGTAGTGCTGCAGTGGACATTTGTTTATGAGTTTCTGCGTAGATATGTGTTACCATTTGTCCCGAATGTCGATCTAGGAGTAGAAATGATGGATCAGTTCAAGAAACAGGCCAGGCTCTTTTTTTTTTTTTTTTTTATTCTTCTCTCATACATTATGTCCGCAGCTTTCCCTCCCTTCACTCTTCCCAGTCACTCTTGTACTTCCCCTCTCCCCCAGGTCAACTGCTTCTCTGTTTCCCTTAAAGAAAAAGAAAGAAGGAAATAGAGGAAGGAAAGAAGGAAGGAAGGAAGGAAGGACGGACAGACAAGCCTCCCAGAGATATCCACCGAACATAGCATAATACAGTATAATAAGACTGGGCCCAGACCCTCATATCATGGCTGGATGTGGCAACCCAGTAGGAGGAAAAGAGTCCCACACATAGGCAAGAGAGTCCCCCACAGGCTAGACTCTTGTAACATGGCTGCCCCGTTCTACATTCTCACCAGCTGTGTGTGAGGTCTTGGGTTCCTCACATCCCCATCGGTTTTTATTTTTGTCTTCCCTCTTTAAAAAAAGTAGTTACCATCGTATTTGTTGTGGGATGTCAGTCACCTTACCATGGTTTGGTTTGTGTGTTCCCAATGACCAAGGAGGAAGTCTGAAACTGCTCCAAAGTCTTGCTAGATGGTGACTGCTTTTTTAGCTGGGCCTGCCTCCTTCCTTGGTCAAGAATTGCGTCCAGTGTGGCAAAGTTACACTGTTTTGTCAGGTAGGACTGGACGTAGCCTTTGGGGGAGCTGAGAGGATTTCCTAGAACATTAAGGCCCATGTGTTAGTTTAGCCCTCTCCTGAGGTCAGCAGATCTTTTCAGACAGCTCAGCTGTGGAAACCTCATTAGTGAGGTTCTACAACATGGCTGTACATGGAACCTCTACTAGTGCTGCTTCTCTTTGGTCTTCTATGGGACTAGCGTGTATGAAATATAGCTGGGACATATTTCAGGATCTCAGACATCATTGATCCACCAGCTGGAGTGAGGATACGGGTGTTACTGGTATCATAACTGAGAAGTGTCAAGCTGCCATTTAAAACTGTAAAACATGATGTGGATTAAGTTAGTCCATGATCTTTCTCTTGGGAGTTGTCCTTCTGCCCTGCACTGCCTCCATGTGAACTGAACCTCATTGAAGCCTCTTTTTGTGCCGGGGCATGCTGTACTGTGTCCTGACGGGGGGAGCATCATCATCACAAGGGTGACAGAGACTCTGGAACACAGGTGTGTGAAGATGGTAACAGCAACCCTGAGCATCTTAAGGATGGTTTTATGTTTTTACTTTAGACCTCACACCATTCCTCTGAGAGTGGTCATAGCTGAGGGTGCTTCTTTTCATAGCCACTGTGTACCAACTTTTGCTAAATTGTCAGAAAACAAAAACACTACAATCTCAACCTTTGGAAATTAGAGGCAAGAGACTTAGGGATTCAAGGCTATTCTTGGTTACAGTGAGTTTGAGGTCAGCCTCAACTTCTTCAGAGACCCTGAATCTTAAGAAAAGAAAGAGAAGGAAAAGTGCGTGTTTGCAGTGAGAAGCCTGGATAAGTGTGGTTTAGGGGAGGATGAAGGTAGAAAGATGAGCATGCTGCTAGCCAGAACATTCGTGGGGAGCTTCCTGGGTGCATGCTGAAGTTGGGGAGAAAGTGACTTGGGGGAAGTCAGATCCGCTTTACACACAGCAGACTAGAGTATTGAGCTGAGTCTTAGGAACGAACAGCGTGGTCATCTTTTAAAGAGTTCTGCCAGGTTCTCTTCATGTATACATTTCCATATATATGTCCCCACATACCATGCCTCAGTTTGTATTTTGATCTTTGCTTTGGTGGATAAGGACGAAGGCCATCATCAAAGGCTACTTAGCCTTCGTTTCAGGCCACTCAGATGCTTTATTGGTCCTGGTTTTAGTCCTTTTGTTTCTTTGGGGACAGGGTTGCTCTTTGAACCCTCTACACTGTGAATATTCCATAGGGCATCATGATTAGCCTGGGAAGGCTTGTCTAGGATTTTGGCTATATATTCTCTGTGGTTATATTCGACTGGTGTTAATATTGTGAATAGAGTGTATACCTGCGTTCCTAATTTTGTGGTTGATTTTTTTCCCCTAAGTTTTATGTTTTGAAATTAAACATTTTTATCTCTTTGGATGCTTGGTTAAACCGTTTATCTCCTTTTCTGCTGTTTTTGTTCAGTGGAGGACCCTGTGCCTTGTGTGTTGTGTTTTGTTCAGTGGAAGACCCTGTGCCTTGTGTGTTGTATGGGCTCCTCTTTCTTCCAGACTTGGGATATGCACTGCCTTCACTTCCGTAAATATCCCAGCTGCCACGCTCTCCTTCTCACTCTGGGGTCTGAGTTTTCAGTGTGTATCTGTGCTCCATTCTGTCCCTCTGGTATCTTAGGTTCTATTCCTTTTCCTTGAGCATTTTTGTCCCTGCTCCTCATGCTGGGTGATTTCAGTTTCTGTGTTCAGTGATTTTGCCTTTTCCTTGTGCAGATCTGACTGTCAGCCCCTGTATTAGTTGGTTTGTTTTGACGAAGTTGGGGAAGGCTTGCCAGCAGGAGTGTGAGGCAGCCACAGTCAGCAAGCAGAGAAAGCTGTTGGTGCTTAGCTCACTTTCTCCTTCTTATGTAGTCTCCTTGCTCATGGAATTGTGCATTCCACATTTAGGATGGGTTCCTATCTTAGTTAACTCAATCTAGAAACTCCCTCATCGACACACCCAGAGACTTGTTTCCTAAGTAATTATGGACCCTGTCAAGTTGACAGTTATCACACCCCTCTAGAGAACCTGCATTTCAACTGTTGACTTTTCAATTTTAGAACTTCTGTCTCTTGGGTTGACATTTTGAGTTTGTTCAGATAAGATCTTCGGTTTCCTTTGAGCATTTAAAAAGTCTTTGTTAATTCTGAATGTCCGGCTGCTTCAGTGGCGTCTTTTCTCCCGTGTTTGTGTTGTACTTTCCTGTTCCTTTCCCCCCTTACAATTTTTGTTTATGTTGAAAACAGAATATTTTGAATATTTTAATAGGAGCCTCCAGAAGAAATCCCCCTCCACACATCCAGGCAGGTGCTCTTAGGATGTACTGAGTCCCATTGTGTCCTCTGTCCCAGTGACTATAATCTGTCCTGTATCTCAGCATCAGACATGATGTGATAGAGTATCTGTGAGTGCTGAAACAAAGTAGCTTCCTCCCTCTAGCATTCCTCTGGTTGTCATAAATGCTTGATTAGTATCCAGAGTTCTGCAAACATTGATCCTATCAGTTTTGGCCAGCTTAGCACTTCAGCCCAGAACTCGTGTTTGCCTCACTGCATGACTTCATTTAACAAGGAACTTTCAGATGGTGGTATGGCATCTATTTGGGTCCTCATAAGTAGCAAATGCCATGTAGAATTAAATATACAACAGTTTTGTTAGGAGCATGCTTGTGAAAGAGATGGGGGAGGAGACAGGAAGGCTGGAGATCTCCACTGGCTCTGATGATACACGCATGGGATGTCTGACATTTCATGTGCCAGGCGAACAGGTCCCTGGGCAGGGAGGGCCATGTTGACCAATGTCTAGAACAGGTGGGCGGGGCCATGTTGACCAGTGCTCAGAGCTGCACTGTTTAGTTTTAGCATATGTGCCATTTTGAGCTGCCAGACACCTGAGTTTGTAAGAAAATGAGGACTATATTGTGGCGTCTCTGACTTTGCTACTGGGTGAATTGTCTGCCTGTTCTTTTTTCCTTTGAGGGAGTGTCTGTGTTTTGTATCTATCTGTCCTTTCCTGCCCTGTAAAAGGTGGTATGGGAAGAGGACAAATCACAGTTGACCACTGTTGGGATTATTTAGAAAGGGTTTTTGATTTTTGTTTTAAAAAATAATTTGAGATACAGTTTACCTACATTATAGTTTGCTCATATAAAATGTAGTTCAATGGATTTGGGTATATTACATTTTCATTTAAAAAAAAAACCCTGTTAAAAAATATGTAAACAGGGATTTGTTGCTGCCATTTCCAGGTGTTTGCTCAATGGCTCTAACTCCGTTCATGCTGTTGGGCAACCATCTCATACCTCTGGGTCTAAATCATCTGTTGTTCCAAATGACCTGTTTCCCACACCGCATGACTCCAGTCCACTTCTAGTCCTACTTTTTTTTCCATCCTTGGGTCTTCATGTAAGTACAAAGTGTTACAATATTTTGCCATTTGTGGCTGGCCCATTTCATAGAGTATGGTGATCTCAAGACCTGTCATGGTGTAGCACGTGCAAGAATGCCCTGCTCTGTAAGTGATGCTGCAGCGCGTTCACTCTCCCCATGGCCCGTCTGCTGGCTGCTGTGGAGAGGAGGCGAGCGTGTCTTTTGCTTTAGGTCTGTGTAGTGTGTCTGGCACTAGGATTACTACTAGGTCATGTGTTTAGTTCTGTTGATCTCATCTTGGAAGCTTGTTTTTTTGTTTTGTTCTGTTTTATCTGTAATGTGAATGTAGAGAGGTAGTACTTGGGAAACAAGACCCTAGGTTTTTTTTTTTATTTTTAACGTAGTTGTAGAGATTCCTTTTGTTTTATAGGCAGATAGAATACCTGCTCTAGTTGCCGTGAGTATGCTGTTGAAACTTACCCTTGGAGCAACTCTCCATGGAGGATGGTATTTTTCCATGGTAGGTCTCTGATCTGAGGCCCATGGTACCAATGTACAGACCACTTTCCTGCAGGCTGAGCACACCTCCTATCTGGTAGAGTAGATTCTCATGGTTCACCCAGGCATGGGTGGCAGCTGGCTAGGTTCTTCTTGTTTGCCATTTAAGATGACAGAGGCAGTGGGTGAGTTACCCTTCGTCTATCAGAACCTTGGGGCCTGAGTGGAAGGCTGAGTGAGTTCTTATGTGGGTTGAGCATGCCAGGAGGATTTGCAAGTGCCAGACTTTGGGTCATGAGCACGGGCTATAGCGCTCCGTTCATCGTTCCCCTCCTTCAGGCCTTTACTTGTTGGGGAGTGAAAGGGGTCGTGTTTTGGTTGTTTGCCAAACATATTGGTGTATGTTTGGCAAACACAAAAAAATAGTCAGGCTGGAAAGTAAGATAATTGTATCTTGTTGGTTTTTGTTTTGTATAATCATAAGAGAGTAATTTTGGGCTTATATATATGGTGGTTTGAATGGACCTAAAGGCCTTTGCTAGCTCCTTGGATGGAAAGGGCTCCTCCTATCTTGCCAGGTTTAATAGAGGTTTTTCCTGCTTCTATGAGTGGGAAACCTGCTGCACTGTTAGAAATGGTTTGCAGCACTGGCCTTATGTATTCCATAACTGTTGTGAAAGACCCCATATCTCTCTCTCATGTTGGTATTTGAAGTTTTATTTGCATTTAACCAGTTACAGAGTGTTTCTCTATTTCTAACATCATCTGAAGGTAGAAAGATAGAAAGAATATTGGTCAGCTTCTCTGGGCATGCTCTGTTGGGGCTGGCTGGGAGCTGGGAATTGCTGGCTGAGCAAAAGGGGCCGTGAGTTCCTGCACTCAGTGCCCAAGTTTGTTCTAGCAAGTGGGGTGAAAGGTCCCCTGTCCAGACGTAGTGGAAGGGCTGTTGTGGAGTGGAAGAGTGGAGCTCCTCCCACGCAGCGTTAGCTGCCAGGGCTCCTGATCTTGGCCTCCAGGCACTCTGAGACTCAGGACTCCTTTGAAAAGCCCCACAGGTGAGGGTTACTACATGCCTGGACTCTGTGGCTACTAATTTATTTACCAATCCCAGAAGCACTTTCATAGTCTCAGTGCTGCCTTGGCTGTTGGCTCCCTCTTCCTGAATACTAAGGAAGAAGACTCTAAAGAATAACATAGAGCTGATATTGATCTTTGCTTTATGTGTTCTCAAAGTTCACACATGAGTTTATTGGAAAATTAACAGGTACATCATTTTAGGGAGTGGAAAGTGAGCCTAAGTGAGAAAGTTTGCTTTGACATCATAAGCAAATAGAATAAGGTGATCAAACCTTGACCAGCAAGCACATCCCTGATGGAAATAAGTTACTCGTAAAGTCAGCCTCTAGATGTTTGTGGACGGTTCAGTTAGAAATAATCACAACAGTTCTTACGTGTAACAGTTGATACTTAAACTGAAGATGTTTCTGGCATCAAAACACACAGCTATATTTAATAGGAACACAACAACAACACGGTAAAAGTTTTAGTTTTGAAAAATAGTACTTGTTTAAGGTCCTTTCTGTGAGTCTACTCACATTGCTGAGCTAGTTCTGTGTATTTCCCTGGTGTGTCACAAACATGAAGTCCCAGTGTAAGTCATCTGTCGTGGAGAGTATAAGCCACTCAGATTTTTTTTTTTTTTTTTTACAACCAGAAGTAGAAACACCTTTTAATATTATCTTAATGTTTACAAAAAAACTAAACAAGATTACAGCCTTTTGTCCTTTTTGAGGAGAGAAGAAAAATTGTATTTATAAAAACTGACTTGATAAAAAGTGAAGGTAAACTGTGGGAACACTGGCTGGCCCAGCACTTAGGAGGCCGAGGCAGGAAGATCACAAGTTTAATGCCAGCCTGAGCAACATGGCAAGACAGTACCTCCTCCAAAAAGCAAAAAAGTGAAGTTGCTGCCTGGCACATAGTGTGAAAAGCCTCTCTCTAGCCATAGCACTGAGTGCGCGTGAGGCCTCAAGATACCCGGGTTCTTCTGCGGAGAGTGAGCACTCTCGGGACGGGGTCATTCAGCTTTGGCTTTTTAGTTCCTTGCTGGGATTTTCCTGTGTCCCTTTGACTTGTCCTCTTTTGTCCTTTGGGTCTGAGGTCACACTGAGCCTCCAGGTTTTCTGTAGCACTGAGGGTGGGCACATCCTGACGGGTGGGTTCCTGGGCTGTGCCTTCCTCATCGGCCACTCGGACATTCCCTGGGCTATAGGCCGCCAGCTGACAGAGAGCTACAGCTGCCGTCTGCTTCTGTTCATCACTGCTGTCCTCCATGTGCATGTCTGGGGTTGTCCTGCTGTGGGCCTTGTCTTGCTGTGTCTCCATGCGGCTTGTCCTATCTTCAGAACCCTTTGTCTCAGTCTTTGGAGCGGCAGCAGGTTCTGCACCTTGTGGTGGGCCTGGGAGGGCAGGCCTTGGAGCCCAGGCATTGCATGGATCTTTCACGGACAGATTGAGTGGCAGGTCTTGCAGGGTGTCTGCCTGGGCGTTGCTTGCATACATGGGTCCATAAGTGGCTGCAGGGTTTGTCTCCAGCTTCTTAGAGAGATTGAGGGGACCTATTCTGGAGTGGTCCTCTGGGCTGGAGGGTGGGGCCTCTGTGATGAAAGAGGTACTGCTCCCTGTCTGGGCTGGAGGGTCACCGTTCATGGCCTGAAGGCTAGAAGACATGAAGAGAAATCTTAGAAAAATGATCATGGAAAGCATTTGGAACAAGTGTGAACTAACTTGGTGTTGAGCAAAACTACATTGGAGATTTTGAAAAAGAAATTTTCTTACCTTTTTGGAGACTCTGTTCTGTTTGCAGGAGGTTGAGAGTGAGGGCTTTCTGAACCCCTCTGGACAGGTTTGAAGGCGGTGGGGCTCTGCTCAGCTTGCTGGAGTCGCTCTAGGGTTCCCAAGGAGGCTGCTTTGTTTGAGAGGTCACACAGGCCTTCGAATGTTTGGCTTGTTTGGGTGAAGTTGGTGGGGCTTGGCCTTCCTGGGGAGCCCGTGGCAGCGCTCCCTGCTCGGGGGCTCATTTTGGCCTCTTCTGCATCCCTTTGCTCATCTTTAGAAGGGTCTTTAGCCTCAGGAACTGGACTTCCCTTCTCATACTCTGTGTGTTTCCTGTGGGAGCTTGAAAGGTTTAACTCTGAGGGACTTGAGGCTGGGTAAGCCAGGGCTGCATCTTCAAGCAAGCGAGAGCTCTGATCTCGTGTGATGCCAGTGACAGATGGGAGCCTGAGACTGTAGGAGGGAAATGCAGACTCTGGTCTGTAAAACCCATAAGGGATCGGTAGATTAGAGTGGTACTGCTGGAAAAATCTGTAGTGGTCATATGTTGATGGGGATGTGTTCAAGTGCTTGGGAATTGGCCCAGCAGGAGACAGGAAGTGTCTTTGGTCTTGGGTCCCATAGACAGACAGCAAAGTGGTCTCACATTCAGGCGTGTTCCCAGTCAGGAGGAAGGGGGAGTAAATGGCAGCCAGACCATGCTCTGTATAGAAGGGATGGGGGTACTCCGGGATTGCAGAATGCATATAGGGGGAGATGGCACCAAACCCCTTTGTAGAGGAGATTTTATGTGGAAAGTCAGGAGGGAGGAATGGGGAGCCAGCTTTCCAGGGGTAACCGGGCGTGTGGAATGCAGACTTGGTATGGAATGAGGCGGCTTTGGTGGTAGAATTGGCCAGCACTTCAGGGGCCTCTGTATCTTCTGGCCCCCTAAGTCTGTGCTCCCCAACTGGAACAAATGCTGAATGTCTAACCCCACTGTCGAGGCAGGGCTGGGTGCTGAGAATGGTTTCTGGTGTCATTTCTTTCTGTAGGGCTGGTTTCTGGGGACCTTTGTGGGCTCCCCGAGCCTGCATTTCTAGGTTCTCTTTGGCATCCTCCTTTGCAGAGCCCTGTTGAGACTTTGGATCAAAGCTGGAGAGTCCATTTAGGAGAGATTTGGAAGTGGCTGGCTTTGAGGTGGGCTCTGGCTGGTGGGTCTGCTTAGGATCCAGCGAGCTAGATTTGGGACACTTGGGAATACGATCTTGCTCTGATACTAGAGTAATGGAGTTTTTACAGAGACCGTACTTCATGTGATTGAAAAGATGTGACTTCTCGTTACATGTAAAAGGACACTGGAAGCATTTGTACTTGAAGGGCTTTCCTGGGGGCCGTGGAATATAGTGTGGCTTTTTTGGTTTCCGTTCCTTTAGGAGACTCATTATCCTTTGTGTTTGGACTCTGGTCTGCTCAGTGTGTGGTCACTGCTGCCTCCTCTTTGACCAGAATGGGGTGGCTTTGGAGGAGGTGAGTACTGTCTTCTTTCTTGCTGTGAGTACTCTATTTGAAGCCAGCTCCATGTGCTGAGGGCCTAACCAGGAGAGTTCCTTCCGTCAGGCACCTGCAGCTGTGAGGGCAGACAGAGACTGGTGTCAGGTAAAGGGTTAGAGGGTCACTGTCTCACTAAAGACAGACTAGGAGCCTGGTGCCTTTAGAAAGCAGGCAATACCTGCATCCCTGATAGTCTGCTTTCTTGGCTGCCAGCATCCTGGGATATTTTCTTAAGTCTAACCTGAAAGACTTGCCTGGGACCAAGAGAGCAGAGCGTCAGTGGCCAGCCTCTGAGTTTTGGGGATCCATATCCTGCAAGCTTGACTTCCCCTTCGTCCGTTTGTTTGGGGTTTCTGATAGGATTCTGTGACCAGAGCCTCCCCTCTGCATGCTCTGTGGGAGCGGACACTTAGTCCAATGTGCTCTGGCGTTGTTTAGCTGAGTGTTCCAAGGTCCTGCTTTGCTATGCTGCTGCTATATTATGTGCGTGAATATTTAAAATAAAAAATATTTAAGACATAGGACTTACTCTGCTGCTTCTAAAACTACAGAAAAGCCCATTTTATCAGAAAGTACAGTGGGTAAATGTTACCCACTGAACTACACCCTTAGCCCTAGTAAGTAGCATTTATGATGGCTCAATACAAATGTGGATGCTATATGTAGGTCAACTCAGTTTGCAGTGTTGTTAGGATGATTTGCAAGTCCCGGATTGGCTTTTATGTCTTGCCACTCATCAGTGTTTGGGAATAACTCATAGATTTGCCCTTCTCTTCCTTGGATATATAAACCTTCTTAAGAGACCAGAGCAGCAGTACCCAGGTAGAGGGAAGAAGCCATCCTGCCCCAGGTGCCCCTTGTACCCAGATCTTACAGTGTGCTTCCTAACCCAAGGCTGAGCACTTAGTGAAGCTGCCTCCCTGGACATCTAGGGTGACTCTGGGTGGCCTTGGGTAGAGGGAGAAGGTTGAGGCCAGGCTCCTTGATTTGTACAGGATATGTGAAAAGGGGAGGGTCCCCTATTTCATATGCTAAACACTTAAAAATAACATTCAGTGGAAATTGTTTAAGAAACGTGTTTTCAGCTACAAAACTGAGTTTGTAAAAAAAAAAAAAAAAAACATGTAAAGCCACACCCTCAAAACTTAGACACACACACACTTCTGTAAACCATACCTTTAGAAACATAACTACATTCTTATGATTAAGTCCTCACTCTTGTCTGCCCTGTTCCCAGTGTGTGTGTGTATGGTGGGCAGTGGGGTGGAGCAGCTGCAGGGACTGACTCTTTATCTCTACTTATGTGCTTCATGTTTCTGAGGAGTCTATCAGGTTTCATTTGGTTTCTCTTCTAATTTACACACACACACACACACACACAATATATATATATACTATATCTGCCACTGTGGTAGCAGCAATTCCATCACTTAGGGTAGACTAAGGCAGAGGGTCTCAAGTTCTCAAGTTCAAGGCCTGCCTGTGCTGCTTGGCAAGACTTTTCCTCAAAGCAAGAAGCAGCCCACAAAGAGCTAAAGTTATCCGGTCATCAGTATTTAGGGCTCTTAAGTAGTTGTCTGGGAGAGCAGTGGCTCAGGCGGTCCTGAAAGTAGTCCACTGTGAGAGTCTGCATGGCAGTGAGAGTGAAGCCCCCATGCCGGGAGGAAGCTAGGATCCTAGGCTCCTTGCAGGAGGAGTATGGGAGACTGAGCTGTCAAAGTGGGTCCTGCCTGGACTTCACTTTTGCTGTAGAAGCTAAAGTGAAGACAGAAGTCCTATGTCAAAGCTGATCATATTAACACTTAGTAATAGCCTTGTGACTTTTCCTTCTTATTAAAAGGAAAAATGTAAAGAAACTCTCTGTGGGCCCAGCGTATACCTGGAGTGCATTTTCCCTGCCCGAGTCAGGGAGCTTGAGAAGCCTCCCTTGTCTGACTGGCTGATGAGGGCAGCTCGATAAGTCAGTGGGACCTGTGCTGGCATGCTCATTACACTCTTGATTCTGAAGGCGTGAGAACCTCTGCAAGTCAGGTTCCCATGGCTGTATAGGATATGTCATGGCACAGATCTGAGAGGGATGATTTCATCACTAGCTGGGAGCATCATGATCAGAATGATGACAGTTGCAAACATTTGTCGAGTATGAGCTGCTTCCCAGTTCCTGGGGACAGACGTGGGACAGTGCCCCGTGTGTCCTGGGCAGGCTAGAAGAGCCCCTCAGGACGTAAGGAAATAATGACGGGCCCTCAGAGAAGCAGCTGTAGTAAATGTTACTGATGGTTTCGGGCAGCAGTAAGCGTGCCACTGGGGTTAAGTATTGAACATCTACGGAGGTTAAATAAGTACATTGTCATGGTAAGGTTTTCCTGTCTTACAAGAAAGAGGAGTAACTGAGGAAATAATTATTACTGAGTGTGCGTGCGTGTGTGTGCGCGTGTGTAATGCTATGTGAAGTTTTGGTTTCGGCCTTTGTCTTTTAATTTCTTTGGCTGCTAATCCCCAGGACAGTGAGCAGGCTGGCTGGGATAGGCAGCAGTGACTCTTGTGTAAGGGTTCTAGAGTGAGGCCATTTCCTGAGGTTTATTAAAACTGAAAGGGAATGGATATAGAAGCAGGCTCGGCTGTAATCATTTCAGTAACTTTGGATAAACTGACCCTCAGGATTTCACAATTGCTAATTAAGGCAGAGAGCTCACTGCTTGGAGGCAGGTGCAAGGCGGGCGTAACTCATCTATAAAACTACCCTGTTAGAGAAGTAAGTGGGATAAAATTGATGCTTTTGTAAGCTTTTGAATGATGATGTCAGCCTGTGAGTTCTCTGTCCTAAGCAAGTGAGGTTTATGACTATCAAGAAATAAACCCACAGCCATGACTGCAGCCAGGCACATCTGTCTGTGGGCATGGAGGCTTACAATAAGTCCTGTTTGGTCAGTTTATACCTGCTGGACTTTGTACTGCCTGGCAGCCGCTGGTGTTAAATATTCCCAAAAGCACACATTGTTGCCAAAACAGGAAAGCCAAGAACTTTGACTGTTTACAGTAAGTTTGGGTTTATATTCAAAGGTGAAGCTTTTCCTAAAGGCATAAGAAGGGTATGTGGCTTTCCCTTTTTTTTTTTTTTTTTTTTTTTTTTTTAGGTTGGGCCTGTTACTACTTTGGGAATACATCTCTGGAAGGCTATATGTGTAGCTATGGCTGTCTGAGAACTGTAGTGTTAGCATGTTTGATACTGAAACAATCCCAGAGGAATTTTACTTGGCACCATACCCTCCTCCCTTCTACTTCCCATACGATGGTCAGGGGGTTCATGAGGGTGTCTTCCCACAGGCACCCAGCCCGGATCAAGGGCTTTTGGCAGAGAGTTGTTCTCTGTCTTCCTTGGGGAAGCCCTGTTCTCAAACATGCCTCCCCAGACCTCACCTTGGCCCCAGACTTCCTTCTCTGAATCATCTTGCAATGCAGCATACAGTATGTACAATAATACAGTGACCTAGAAACATGTACAGTATCCAGCTTAAGATCTGTAAGATGTGTCCCAATTTTTTTGCTGACATACATCAGCTGTATGACTTGAGACTTCAATATCTCTTATATTAAACGACTTGACTGCATTCGGAAAGGGCCCTAGGCTGAGAGCACCTTCTACCTGCCCATAGTGTGCCATCCAGGATACCTGCCCACACACAGAGTGAGCACTGTGTAGTTTCGATTGGCCACAGGGTCCTGTTTGTCTTTAAAGCACTAAACTTCAGCAGTCCCTGAGTGTGGACATGCAGTGTAGCTGCTGGTGTCAAGACAGCAGTGAGTGGCTGGCATGTTTTTAGAAGTTTCTAAGGGGCTTGCACTTAGAAATCAGACAAGAGAAAGAATAATTTAAGAGAACTCTGATAGGACACAATAGAGGTAATTACAGCTTTGCTTTATAGGCCAGCGATGTGACAGGCTAGGCAGCTATGTTTGTCCTGTGAATTGACCTGCAAATCAAGACAGTGCAGTACTATTCCTCCTGGTGGTGTCCAGCTGTCTGGCGCAGAGCCTCGCAGGTGGAACGTCGTGAAGGGCATGCTATAATTACAGCACTGTGATGTGGCGTTATTGCACCACTCAAGGGCACGCCACTGTCGTCTACCTACTGGGGTGTCGCAAGAACGAGATTTGTGAGTTTTACTTCATGTGGGCTTTTGCAGTAACTGGCCGCCGCTCCCTCCCAAACTTTCTGTTCTTTAAGATGAAGGTGAACTTAGGGAGGCTGTAGCCTTAGAAGAAAGCTGTTTTCTAGAGTGTGTTTGGAAGGAAGGATCCAGAAAACAAATGGGTTGTGTTGTGCAGGCTCACGGCTTCCTGACCAGCATGGCACCGGAGCTCGCCTTGCCTGTGTTTCTGTAACACAGCAGTTTAAAACATCAGAAAGCCTTTGCTAATGCTCAGCAAACACTCAGATAGCAAATGCAGGCGTTTCTGCTTAAACCAAGTCCGACTTGGTCAGATTTGGCTGATTATTCGGTCGGTAATTATTTTCATACAGGTTTATTCCCCCCCCCCCATGTATAATCTTAACAACCAAACAAAAACTTAAATTTAGTTGGTTTCTTGTTTTTGAAAGGTTTTGTCAAAGCAGCAGTTATTTTAAATATGAAAAGCTTTAGATGTTAAACTAGAAATGAAACCAAACAGTTGTATCTCTCTCTCTCTATGTGAGTTTTGCCTCTTTTATGTCAAAATTTATTGTAATTTCTTTGAAAAGTAGGGAACGATTAAGCAATACTATAAATCCATCTTTTGTTTTTTAAATAAATGTTATAGCAGAAAGGATGGCTTGATTTCTAAATAAGCTTGCTCATAGTCTTGGAATAACGTATCAGTCCCATTAGGAGTTCTGTAATTGTGGTCTGCAACCCCGAGATGCACCTGCCGGGTTCTGAGTAATCCTTAGGGAATAGTGAGAGCAGGAAAGAGCAGACAACAGCAAACAATTTACCCAGATTCCTCAAGACACATTAAAGAATAGTTTTGAAAGAAAACTTGAAGAAATAGTAAACACTTACCAAAGGTGGGCAGTGCTGGGATGCGGAGTCCTTCTTCTGTGCAAGGTGCTGAGGTCTGAGGAGCAGGATCTGTTCTCACGCTGGCTCGCTGGCTCGGTGAAACTGGAGCCGGCTGTTCCAGTGGGAGGGATTTAAGTGTAGGAGTTGAGCCCTCAGGGCGTAGAGATGCACCTGATATTCCTCCGCCTGCAGCTACAATTCAAGTGCTTGCACCCACTGAGCTCCACGTAGCCTCACTGAGCAGGGATCCAGAGAGTCCTGTGCCACTCCAGGTGCCCCACAGGACTCTAGGTTCACGGTGTGTGGGGTCCTGGGAGGGCTGCCCAGTTGCAGAGGAGTCAGGATCCCTGGGTGCAGAGTCTAGTGCTGATGTACTTGTCTCACAAGTACTTGATGCTCATTAAAGACTCGGGTGTAGAGCTTCGCTCGCTCCTTCAGTACTCCAGCATACGAACCTAGAAGCAGAGAAATACAACTTTGTCCTGAAACACATGTCACTGATGGAAACATGGAAAGCGTTTTTGCTGTGATGCCCAGAGAAGCCTCTGGCCACCTCTGTGATTTCTACCCTTCTCTAGGAGTTTTGTTGAGGTCACCCGGAGAACTAGGGTGGCAGAGAGGATGCTAACCTTGCTGCCTTGTCACAGGGACCTGCCGGAACATGCCCAGGGCCTGTACTGGTTGTGGAGCTGACATGTGCTGTCTGTCATTTGGGCGTCGGCAGTGTGTTCGCCTTCACACTCCCTCTTTAAGTAATAACTTAGATTTTAAATTTTGGAGCCATTTTACCATCCCCTACGCCCCACCCCCACCCCCACTGTTTACTTGTTTGCTTTGAGGCTTGTGCAGGCTGCAGTGGAGGCTGGAATGTGATGTCAGTTTGGGGACAGGGAAAGGACACTGTGATAGCTGGCTAGGCTCTTGGTCATACCTGAAGCTGCTGGCAAGGGCCAGCACCCATTTAAGACTTTAGATTTTACTTGGCTTCACCTTTATGTTTAATTCTTTAAAACCTAGTTTAGTTACTTTGTCTCATTCCTAGGAAGATTCTAAACCAAATGCTCAGTCTTATAAGAACAGCAAGCAGTTCCCTAGGGTTTCTCACGTCTCTAGCTGCATAGCATGTTACCTTAAGCTCTGCTCTGAGACTGTCACCAGTTTGTTACAGTTTGTTACATCTGTCGCCGTGAAGGTGGTCTGTACAGGTTCCGGTTCCCCCAGACGGTGCTTCTACTCTGTGGGTGTTTACTGAGGCTTCCCGGTATGGTGAAGTCCTCTAGCTACTCGCCACTTTCCAGGACTCCACAGTAGAGGATAGCCTTTGGACATCTCAGGACTTGAAGAGAGCAAAATGGAGAGGCAAGGCTGAGAATTATCTCAGTGCCGTTTCTGCTGCACCTCTTTCTGGAGCAGTTGGGGCAGGCCAGCTTCTAGGAAGGCTGGCAGGGACTTGCCGAAAGTCTTACCCTTTCCCCTCCGCTCTCACTCACCTTTTGCTGAGAGTTTTTTTACTCCTTGATTCTAATTTGCAATCTGGACTTCAGGTGTTTTTAATGGACCCTCTTAACTCTTTTGCCTCGGCTAACCTCCCACATCCTCTTGAGGGCCGTCCTTCCTCCCTGTGTGCTGCCCTCTCACTTGGGCCAGTCCTATCTTTGCTGCGTCATAGCTTCTACATTTCCTTCCCTCTTCTCTTCTTTTCTGTATTTCATAGTCAGTGAGGGCAGTGCTATACTAACCCCTAAACCCTCCAACAGACATATCGGCTTAATGCTACTTTACAGTGCTTTCTTCCAAGAAGAGTCTACATGCAGCAAGAGTTCTGATCTGAAGGGTGACATTTAGTGAGCATCCCCTGTTTTGAGGCCCAGCCTTGCCACCATGTTCCTACATGGCCTGGCATCTGTGGCTTGATGATATCCACACGCTCTAGATGTTGATCAAGGGCAATCTCTAGCTTTATGTGTGTGTGTGTGTGAGAGAGAGAGAGACAGAGAGAGAGAGACAGAGACAGAGAGAGAGAAAGAAAGAGTGAGTGTGTGTGTGTATTTTTTTCCTCCTCTTCTTTTTCCTTATATTCTCAGTTTCCTTAATACTATATCTTCTAGTATTTCTATGAAGCATATTCCACAGTCAGGATCTCTGGTTTCTGAGGGATTTTGAGTAGCCCTGCTTTGATACCTTGTTCTAACTGCTCTGAATAGTTCAGTGAGTTTCTCGAAGGATAGGAGGGCTTGGGGACTTTATGTAGGGATTCAATTCTGTCTGCTGCAGAGTGGGGCTTCTTTATTGCTGCTGGTTGACAGAATGCTCAGAGTTGATGATAGCCAAGACCTTGGGCTTTTAATAGGTTCTGTTGTGTAGGTCAGGGAGTGGCAGAGCTTCCTCTTTGGTCCCCCACTGAAGGTTCATGTGCTTGTAATCTCCTGTTCTTTCTGTTGCTATGTTCCCTGCCCTCTTTGACTTCTTTGCTTATGCCTTAGAAAATGAAGGATGGGGCTGGAGAGAGAGTTTATCATTAAAAACACTGGGTGCTCTATCAGAGGACCTAGATTCAATTTCTAGCACCCACACAGTGGCTTGAAACTATAGCTACTGTCCCAGGGGATCCGATGCCCTCTTCTGGCCTCTGAAGGCACCAGGCATGCACATGCAGGCAAAACCTACAGATACCAAAAAGAAAAAAAAAAAAAAAGAAAGAAAGAAAGAAAAAGAGGAGGCCTTTCTTTTGCCACTAGTGAGGTCTGAACCCTTGTGTTTGGTCTCAGTCCTCTGCATGACCTAAATGTCTTGATGAAGTTTCTGAGAAGTAAGTAAAATCTTAGGGGGTAAGACTGGGAGTGGCAGTTGGCATTTCCTGAGCATCTTCCATGTGGGTCCTTGGTGCTGAGTGGTACTTGCATCATTCCCTGCAGTCACAGGAGCTGCTGTGCACCTGCTTTATAGGAGTTAAATGAGCACAGAGCGGTTAAGTAACTTGACCCAGGTACCTAGTCTGGTAGGTCACAGTTTCATCATGTGACATGGGAGGTAAGATAGGGTATAGAGTGGGTGTCTGGGGCAGCTGCCACCTCTGGACAGCAGCATCTCAACCGAATGCAGACAGGTGCTGTTGGGTATAGATAGTGCTGTGACTCTGGTCAGCTGCATCAGACTCTTTTCCTGGGTCCCTGCTGGAGCCATCTGTGGCACACTTTCCTGCAGGGTGTTGAAGGCAGAGCAGTGTGGTTGGATTAGCCTAGGTACTCCTCCACAGCACGGCTTGGCTCTGAGCTCACTTCCTGTCCCTTCAGCATCTCTTTGCCTGTGCTTGGGCTGTCCCCTGCAGTGCAATACAGGGCTGCGTAATGTGGGAGAGGGTCAGCACAGGCTTTGTCAGGCCTGTTGAGTCATTTCACACAGCAGCCTCTCTCACAAAACATTTTTGAAGAAGGAAGGGAAGTCACTTATTTTCTGACCTTCTTACAAATAGTCATAAGATGATTTTTCATGTAATTTTTTGTGCTCCTTTTGTGAGGAACATCTGGAAAGTAAAAAGGAAATGGGAATTTTTGTAGTGATGTCACAAGTCTGGTTTCAGCTTCCCAGTGCCCTGTGATGCCCCGGGGCAGTTGGAGGCAGCAGGCAGCTCATGCTGGGGCTCTCTACTCTGGTTTCCCCGGAACCAGCTCTGTGCTGGTGACATGATTGGGATAGGAGTACAGGGCCCTTGGGTGACAGAGGACAACAGCAGCTCCATCTTGCCCAGTTCCAGATTCCTGGGGCACATGCTTCTGCGGTTTGTGGGAGTTGTACACTCCTGAGCTTTTTAAGAGGAATAGCCGAAGGCCCAGGGCCTGTCCCAGGTCTTAGGAGTCTGGCTTTGTTTGACCTTGCCTCCATGGCTTCTTTCCCATTGAAGAGGGTATCTTTTAGGGGTTTTTAATTGGAATTCATTTCAGTTAGGATTGTAATAGTAAGAGACTATCCAGGGAAACAAATGATTTTGCCAAGCCCTTAATAACCTGGTCTTGAGCTAGCTCTGAGGTGATGGATGGCCCTTCCCAGCATGCCTTATTCTGCTTCCAAAGCCTCCCTCCTATTCCATTTGTGTTAAGGTACATCCCGACTGGACTGTGAAAAGCTCTGTTCCTAATGGTCTGGACACTTTCCTAGACTTGGGGTTTGGCCCTAGGCACTGCTCTTGTTTTGCTCAAAGCCACAGAACAGACCTGGAGCTGTAGCCCAGGGGGCAAGTGTTGCTGTTCAGTAGACAGAGCTGCTCCGAGCTTCTGTAGGCCCAGCGGGGCATCTGGCCAAGATGGGGGGATGATCCACCCTCCTTCTCCTGTGCTCCTACTGCCTAGAACCTCTCCAGGATTGGCCAGAGGTGGGCTGTGATCATTGATTGCTCCACTGAGGCCTGTGTCCCAATCCCACAGCCTTAGGGGTCCACAAGGCAGAAGGTGGACATGCTAGTGGAGCCCTTAGTGCTGCCGTACAGACTTTAGGACTCAGGTGTGTCCAACCTTTTGACATTGGAACACAAAGTTCTTGTCTACAGAGTTCATGCTCAAGAACCTGCAATTGAATTACCAAAAACAAAACAAAATAAAATACCGAAGACCACCCCCCCCTTAAAAAAACAAAAACAAAAATAACAAAATCCTCTCAATGTTTTAAGTAGCTTTACAGTTTTACATGGGGGCTAGGGCTGCGTTTATCACTCTCCCTCAAAGTGTGTGAGAAAGTTTTATTGTTTGTGTGTTCTCCTGTGAGAGGGTGGATGTAGAGCTTAGGGAACCTGACCGCTCAGAGGTGTAACACCGTCACTTAGGTTTTAATTTCTTGATTAAGGTGATGCCACTCTAGGCTTTTACAGACTGGAGATACTTTATTTTGTTGAGTATGTAAGACACTTTTTCTACAAAAGCCCGAGAAGGTGAGTGGTGTCTCTGAGTGGTGCCCTGTGGTGGGAGGCCTGGCAGCACCAGAATGTGGCCTGTGGGCAGCTTGTGTAGGGCGCATGTTCTCCTGGCTCTTCTGCCTCTGAGCTGTATGGAGCCAGGTTCCTGTGGCTCTCGAAGAGCCTTCAGGGTGAATGATTGAGGGTGAAAGGCTTTTTGCTTGTGTTTGTGTAAACAGTCCCTGGTTCTTCCCGTCCCTCCTGGTGTTGGTTGGCGCCAATGCTCTGTGTCTAAAGGGAAACCTGAAACTCTGTGCGCTACGGCTCGCTTTGTCTTTGATTGGGAAATTCAGTTTGAGTTTGTGAACTTGGGCCAAGTCTTGAGGATTCCCACAGTTTTCCTCACCTGTCTGTCCTCCCAGGCCAGGCGTGCAGCTCTGGGGCCTTGTTTTCTGGCCCTGCTTGGGACTTGTTAGTCTTCTAGGTGTAGCTCAAGAATTAGATCTCCTGGGCACATTTGCTCTGCTCACAGTTATACACAGAGGGTAGTTAAGCTGCACAGGGCCAGGTAACGTTAAAAAGTGACGTGAAGATGATTTCCTTTTCTGTCCTCATGCTACACTTGTAACCGTCCCTATAAGAAATAGGGTAGTAATAGCCTCAACCCTTCTTCCCTGGCTGGTCTCTCCAGAGTGGAGTATCTGCTGTCTGCTGGGTCGTATTGTTTACCACGCTTTATCTTCAAGGTTCCTCTTTCTGCTTGGCTGTGTCCTGAACCTATCACATTCAGTTTGTTGCAGTGAGCGCCTTTTAGCCTCTTACTGTTTTCAAAGCATTCACTTTGCTCTGCTTTCTCTCCTCCTTTCCTATGCCATGTTCTTTGCTGCTGCTTTTCTTAACTTTGTAGGCCAGGCTGGCCTCACACTTACGGAGATCCACCTGCCTCTTGCTCCTGGGTGCTGGGATTGAAGGTGCGTGCCACCAAGCCTGGCAATTTCATCTTTTATTTAAGTGTTTCATATAGTGTTACAAAATTGTTCTTTTGTGTATGCACATATGTGTGAATGCACACGTGCACGGACATTTGTATAAACACTAGTGTGAAGAGTCTAGAGGACAATCTCGGGTGTCATTCCTTGGACACTTTTCACCTTTTTCTTAAAGATTTTATTTTTAAATTGTGTATATGTATACAGGTGCCTGTAGCAGCCCAGAAGAGGGTGTTGGATCCCCACCTAGCATGGGTGCTGGGAATGGAACTTGAGTCTTGTTCAAGAGTCATAGATGTTCTTAACCCCTGAGCCAGCTCAGCTCTCTGGCCTTCCGCTGTCCTTTTTGAGACAGTGTTTCTAATTGGCCAGGAGCTTCTCTAGCAGGCTAGCCTGATTGTCCAGTAGTCCCTCAGCGTTCTGGCTGTCATCATCTTCTCAGCACTGGGACTACAGCACATATCACTAGGCCTGGCCTTTTTTTTTTTTTTTTTTTTTTTTTTAAAAAAAACATAGGGTTCTGGGGATTGAACTCAGGTCCCCTCACTCTTGTAAGGCTTTTCTTTACCGACGGGACTGTCTTACAGACCCACTGAATCAGTGGCATGTGGGGTGTGTAGTGTTGCACAGACGTTGCTTCTCTTTGGCTCCATCCCAATCAGCTGCCATATTTTCCCCAACACTGACGACTGCCAGTTTGCTTTCTGTCTCTGAGTTAGAAATTTGGATCTGGCTTTTGTCACTGAATACAATGAATCCAAAGCTCACCCATGTTTCAGAACTTCATTTCTTTTTAAAGATCAAGTACAGTGATGTCTGGGTTGTTTCCTCCTCTTGGCTGTCATAAGTGGTTTTGCCGTGGACCTTTCTACAGCAGTATTGGTCCAGTGACAGTGCCCTGTCCATCAAACTACTTGTTATGGCACAGTACTATCTTATGCCTCTAGTGGTGGTGTACCACAGTTGGTTCCTTCTGGAAGAAGGAAGCCAACCTTTATATCCAATCTGGCGAGTCTGAAGGAGTATGTTGATGTGATTGCATTTTGCCTCAGTGACAATGATCTTGAGCATCTATCGTCTCATGGACTTGTGGCTGAGAATTTGTTTGGGCAAATGTCTTTTTTTTTTTTTTAAGATTTATTTATTTATTTACATATTTATTTATGTGAGTACACTGTAGCTGTACAGATGGTTGTGAGCCTTCATGTGGTTGTTGGGAGTTGATTTTTTTTTTTTTAAGGACCTCTGCTCGCTCTGGTCAACTCCGCTTGCTCAGTCCCTGCTTGATCTGGCCCAAAGATTTATTTATTATTATACATCAGTACACTGTAGCTGACTTTCAGACGCACCAGAAGAGGGCGTCAGATCTCATGGGTAGTTGTGAGCCACCATTTGGTCACCGGGATTTGAACTCAGGACCTTCGGAAGAACAGTCAGTGCTCTTACCCACTGAGCCATCTCGCCAGTCCACAAATGTGTTTTCAATAGATACATTTCTTTTCAGCTGCGTCTAATAGCATATATGTTATCATCTCAGTACTCAGGAGAACAGCCTGGTTTACCTAGTAAGATAATGTCTCCAAAGAAACCACAAAAAACCTAAACAAAATAAAACAAAACCATCAGCCCGTACCTGGTGTGTATGTGTGGGTGGAGGTGATATTGAGAGACATTTGTTTTTTTGAGAGAGAGTATGTTTCTTGAGTGACCTTGAACTTGTGATCCACCTGCCCCAGTCTGCTCAGTGCTAGAGTTCCAGGTGTATATATTTTGTCATGCCTGGGGAGTGTATATAGTATGGATAGTAAACCCTTACTAGATGTGTGCTTTGTAGATATTTTATATCATCCTGTTGCTCTTCTAATAAGAAAATACTTCCCTTGGCAGTATCTCTGTTAACATCAATATATATTTACCATTCTCTGTAGTGTCCTTTGCTTGTGTGGTTTTCTGTGTGTGTGGTTTTGTGTGTATGTGTGTGTGTATGCGTGCATGTACAGTATGTATATGATGTGTCTAAATACATGCACACATTCATTAAGAATGGGCTTTTAGTTGGGCAATGGTGACACACACCTTTAATCTCAGTGCTCAGAAGGTAGAGGCAGGTGGATCTCTTCAGTTTGAGCCAACCTGGTTTTCAGAGTGAATTCTAGGACAGCCAAGGCTACACAGAGAAACGCTGTCTCAAAAAGGGGGTTGGGGGTGACTTTTAACTGGGCATGATGGTTCTCACTTTTACTCAGAGCAATTGAGAGTGAATTTCTGTGAGTTCAAAGTCAGCCAGGGCTACATAGTGAGACCCATCTCAAAACAGCTAAACAACCCCCCCCCCAAACCTTTAGAAGTGTCTTTAATCCTTTTGCTTTTATTTGGCAATTATTTAGTCAGATTTTGTATTTTGTGTGAACTATTATTGATGTGTTGTCCAGTAAAGGAAAGTGCTAGCATGTCGAGGTGGTGCGTGGCCCAATTTCTGTTGCTCATGTGTCTGTAGGAGCCATGTGTATAACCTCCCTACTTGTGTTACATGGTTTGTTGTGTTTGTTTTCGAAAGTGGAAATCATTTTAGGGCCAGACCTGCCTGACCTGTGATACTTCTGACCATGGGTGATAGTATCTTGGCTCTGCAGTACACTCAGAGTGCCTTTCTACCCACATCTTTCTGTTATTTTAAAAACTGTGATGGTGTTTATGCCATTTGATGAAAAAAATTTAAATCACATTTATTTTTATTTTGTCTTTAATGCATGTCATATTATACATATGGAGGTCAAAGGACAACTTTTGGGTGGGGGGTTTCTTTGCTTGTATCATGTAGATCCCTGGGCAAATTGTCAGGTTTGGGGACAAACATCTTTACCTACTGAGCCAACTTGCTGGCCCATTGATGCAAAATAACTTGGAGAGAAATCTTGCTCCCGAGTCACAACCTTTCATTTGCGGAGCTTATGTTCACACTGTCCAGTCCTGTCTGGGGTGGTTGTGGTGATGTGTGACCCACTGAGTTTACTGGGGAGTTGTGGAGCTGATTTTGCCGGATGAAGAACACAGGTTCTAGCAGTTCAGGTTAGCTGTGGCAGCAGGACACTGAAACTGCTGCACACAGTTCCTGGGCCTTGAGTGCTACTGCACTTGAGAGCCATTCTTCATGTGCCTTTGTGGGAGTTCCATGTGTTTTGTTCTCTGTTCTCATTTTTATGCTTGCTGATCTCTGTTGTGTGAAGGGCCAGTTGTGAACACACTGATAATAGTTCCTGATGCCCAGTGCCTGCTTTGCTCAGCCATGTTGGGCTTATGGGGATAAAGGGAAGGACTTGAGTTACATTGAGCCAGTAGATAAGAGCGGAACTTGGCTTCTCCATGGGAATCCAGGTTTGGTCTTTGGTTCTGAGTCTAGGTGTAATTGCAGATACCAACAGAGCATCCTTTGGAATTGGTAGTCAAGGCTGGCTGCCAGGCAGTATAATGGTGGAAAGTCTGAGACTTACTCAGTGGGGTTCTACCCACCAGGTCATGACCAGGAAAGGTATAGACATGTGGAATGATGACATCAGAACCTCTCCAGTTACTTAGTTGGGTGCCAGGCTTGCGATGAAACCATGTTAGATGTGCCCTCTGTGACCTTGGGCCACTTGCTTCTCCTGGAGTTTTGTGTATCTCTTGCATTATTGCCTTGAGTTAGAGCCCATCTCTGATACTGCAGTCTCCTGGGATCTTGCTGTCTATGAAATACCTGTGATGTTCCCAGAGGCTAGAGCTGGGGTCACCGTCTTGGGCCACTGGTGGCCTGGGCCTTAGGGCTGGGGACCCTGGCTGTAAGTCAGGTAGAACTGGTCTCGACTTCCTGGTTTAGCCTTTAATCCTCCAGGACGCTCTTTTGCTTCTTTCATGCTGCTGTGCTTGCCACTCTGTCATTAGCTATGGGTGTTTCTGTGCCAGCAGCACAGCATCAGCAGAGGAGCACACCCTTGGTCCTGGAGGCACCTCCTGCTTCGTGGTTTTGCCATGCCATGTCCTCCTTCTGTGGTGGCCTGTAGTGCTGGTGGTAGTAGGCAGGAACTGACAGGCCCTTGCCTCTGTGACAGAAGGAACCAATGGCAGAGAAAAAGGGAGCCAATGCTAGGTCTTGTTGGAAATGGTCACTAGGGGATTCTAGGAGTGTTTAACTGGCAAAGAACCAGTAGGATCACTTGAAAAATGACTGGTGTAATCCTGAGTATTAACCTGGAGGGCCTTGACTTGGCTGGAAGGCAGCACCTGAGTGGCTTTGAAAGGCAGCAGATATACTGGCTGACTGATGATAGAGAAGGTATTGATTCTTTTTTGTCAGCCTTGTGGTCTTTTTGTGTGCCTTTGCTGGGCACCACTAAACTCCTGTCAGGAGCCCTAACCACACCCCAGAGACCATGTTTGTTGAGGTACTTGTGTGCTTAGGCAGGTGTGAGGAGCATATTCCTCTGCCCTATGTTGAGGAGTCTATGTTCTGTTTCCCTGGGAGGCCGTGCTGACCTTGCTTGGCTATCCCAACTTGATTCTGCTTGGCTAATACAGGATGGGGCACATGTGGGTGTTGGCATGTTTAGTAATGGAGAACTTAGAGAAGGGGAGGTGCAACTGTGTGGATTCCCTGCTCTGGGCATGTGATATGGAGCCCGTGGTGCTGTGTGTATGTCCTATCATGGGCGTATGAAATGGGTCTGTGGTACTGTGTATATCATGGACTGGTAGGATGGGGTCTGTGGGGACTGTGTGCGTGCTCTGAAACGGGGCAGGTACAATAATAAAAAGTCTGTGGGGTTGTATGCACATTCTGTGAAGACAAGTAAGATGGAATCCAAGGGACAGGATGTCTTGGGAGATTCACCTATTTGCCTCTTAGTCCAGCATGGAAGGGAAACCCCTCAGGAGCTTATTTTGGCAGAGGCCTCCAGTCGTCTTGTCTAGGCCCTAAGTTCAGGCCTCAGTTGGCCAATAGTGGTAAAGTGGGGTTTGGTGGGAAAGGAATTGGGTGTTCCCATGGATGTCTGGCTTTCCCCTCTAGCCTCATCTGTCATCTCTTGTTGGTCAGTTGCTGTCAGAACACGTGACAGCACTTGGACACCATATTTCATTAGTTGTAGCTGCTTCTCATTTTTCTCCTCTACCAAAACCCTTGTGATACGGAGCAGTGACTCGCATTTGATGATGACTCTCCATTCTGGTGAAAGGGCGGATAGCATAGTCCTGTTGTGCCGCTTTGGTGGCAGCTGCTACTTCCAGGGTGTGGAATATGGGTGGGAGGTGGCTGTAACCTTGGACTGAGAGGTAGGCACTGCTGCCTTGGGTTAGCTGGCTTGTAAGTAACCCCTCCAGGTAGGGTGGGTGCTCCTTCTGGAGAGACGAACACACCCTGGGGAAAGTGCAGGTGTCCACCGAGGGACAAAACACTTGACTTCCCCCTTGTCTTGAAAACTTTCATGGTCAATCTTGGTACCTTCTGCCAACTCTCTGGAATACATGGGGGCACAGTGAACTCTTGCTGCCTGTCCTGTCACCTGAACTGTGTGGGCTCTCACACAAGTTGTTTTATTTGTTTGCTTTTGTTTTTTGTGTTTTTTTTTTTAAAGACAGGGTTCATTCACTGGCTCAGCTAAACCAGAACTAATAGGAATTGATCTGCCTCGTCTTCCTGAGTGCAGGAATTACAGTGTGAGCTTAAGCCTGGCTTCACATGGAGGTTTTGCCTTGCGCGCTGGGACAAAGCTCTGTGGCTGTATTCTTTCAGACATCTTTGAATGTAGCCTAGTGGGTGTTTTCTTGTTGTCCTGGATCCCTAATTGCTCCCCGATGCCTTCTCCATGTCTTCCCAGTAACATTTGGAGAGGGAGGGCCTCTGGCCTTTCCATCCAGGCAGGTGCTAGGCCATGCTCAGTCAGTATGGCTTTTCAGAGTCCTGTGCTTTTCAGGATTTAGTGTTAGTTCTTTGGGGCTCTTATAACAAAACAGCTCATATTGGACAATTAATTTGTAGACATGAGAAATTTATTGTTTGTCCTCACTTTGGAACTGGGAGTCCCAGATGAAGCAGCTAGCACATTGTGAGTCAGACAATGTCCCTTTGCTCACACTTGGTGTGTCCTTCTGTGAGGATGGGCGTCAGACCTTTATTAGGCTACCTTATCATACACCATTCCATTTTTTGGTGGGGACTTCATAACCTGACCCTAGGTCACATTGTACCAACACTTTAGTGATCATAGTTCAAGACACGAGCTTTAGAGGGACACAGCTATTCTAAGTACAGAACACTGTTTCCTCATGCCGCTTGTACACAGGTATTCTGTGGGTACTGAATGTGACATCATTGTCATACCTGCACAAATGCAGCCTGTGCTGGGCTCAAGGCATTGTTTGTGTATACAGGTGATACTGAGGCTGCTCTTTGGTGCTTCTTAGGTGAACTACCATCTTGTACACCCCAGGCAAGGCTTTTGCTTGGGTCTCAGCTTGCTTTGACTTCTGTGCTAGTCGTTCTTCATTGCTTTGACAATTTACCCGAGGAAAGTTAGGAGGGAAGGGTTTGCTTTGGCTTATGATACCAAGGTATCAGACCGTGATCAGTTGGTCCCGTGGTGTGGCGCAAACCATCATGGCAAAGCAAACTGTTGTGCTATACCAGGGGCCAGGAGGTGAACTCGGGAAAGAGACGAATATATATAATCTTTTAAAGCATTTCCCTAGTGGTTAACTTCCTCCATTTAGGCCCCACTGGCCGTGCATTGTGAGGTCATCAGTATCCATTGATAAAGTTAGCACCCCTGGGATCGATCCTTTCATCTCAGTAGTGCCACCAAAGCCTTCAGCAATCTCTGGGCATATGCTTCATCTCCAAACTGTAACACCTTCTTCTGTTCTTCTTTTTATTTTTTCATTCTGAAGCACTTAACAAGTTTATAAGATTACGAAGAAGTGTTCAGGAAGACCCGGTGGATCTTTCAGAATTACAGTGTTGGCTTGGGCATAACACTTGTAGCTAGCAGAGATTCCCAGATGAGTGTGTGGTGTGTGTGTGTGTTTAGCTTTATAGTGTCACCATAAGACTTGTGTTCCCTCAGTAGCTCTCCCCTGTCTCTCTCTGTTATCTAGTTCCAGTCACACCCATCAAGAATGTTGTGTTTATAGGTGACCCATACTTCTTACTACCTGTTATATGGATTTCATCTCATTCTCCAGTTTATAGGGATAGAAGTGGATATGGTCATTTCACTGATGTGTTTGTCATTGTTCTCAGCAGAAACTGCTCTACCACTCAGGAGGCTAATGTAGGTGGGGTGGACTTAGAATTTCTGAAGGGTCCTTCCCTAGTGAGTCTTCATTTCAAGTGAAAATGTCTTCTCCTGTGAATGAATTTCTTGGGGGGTGGGGGAAGCACATTTGGAATAAAGGGCACTGCCAAACTGCTAACTGTGTACCTGCCTGTTGGAGTTTCTCATGAGATCTTCAGGACACCTGGCTGGGTTGTATGGACAGATGGACCTTGGCTTTTGACTGTATAGTTGGAGGGTTTCTGGGACTCAGATGAGTGTAGAACCCTTTTCTGGATTAAGTGTGGGCTTAATGTAATGACCTGCTTGGTAGGTAGACCCCCCCTGAAGTGTCTTTGGAGGGTACAGAGACAGATGATATCTGAGAATGTGTTTCCTGCAGCACTGGGTGTGGGCTGTGTCGTCCCTGGCCCTTCAAGGGCAGGCCAGATCCACAAATCTGCCCTTCCTTCCCACACAGTTGAGGATTCCATGGTCATAGGCCAGATGCTGCTGCTGCTGCTGCTGCTGCTGTAGGCTAGTGAGGGGCTTCTGGAGGCATTCTTACATGGCCTGTGGGAAATTAATCCAGACGTTCTGTGGATCATTCTTCCTATCTTCAGCACATTCAAGGGGCATTTTTCCTGAGCAAGTTGAACTACATTCTTAAGAACAGTACGATGGCTGTTGGTACAAGGGGCAGGTCCTGCAGCCACACCTGATCTCAGAAACTGGGCCCCTGAGGCTCAGGCTTGGTGGGCAGGCTTCTGGGTCTGAGTGTGGCTCCACTCGTGGGATGAGGTGGCTCAGGATTTGGGCATTGCTTGGGAGACACTGCTGCTCCCTGTGGTATGTCTGTCTGGCCATGGCCAGTATTTTACCTGTTGTTGGCCTCCTGAACTGCATTAGAATAGTTGATTTTTTTCATACTCTCTTCTCAGGATTGCTCACATCACTGTACTCCTCCATCTCTGCAAATTCTTTACCATTGAGTTTGAGTTGGGAAGGTCGAGCAGAGCCTGGGGTTTGCACCAGACACACCTCAGGAACCTGTACAATCCACGATTGCCCAATGCCTTAACTTGTTTTAAATTAGTATGGCCGAGTGGCTGTCAGGAGATGTAACCGTGTGGTGGATTTTATGGGCTGCTTGTTTCTGCTTACGCAGATGATAGCTGAATCTTTGTGTCCCTGGCTTACAGGCTCTACAGACCCTGCAGTGAGGAATGCGGGGCTCTGGGGGTTAACTCACTGCTCTCACCTGGAGGCTGCTGCTTCCTTAGGCAGCCTGTGTTAAACAAACGACATGCTGTCTAGAGAGAAGGGTGTTTAAATTACCTTGCTGGACTCCCAAGTTGCCAAAAGGAAGCCCTCTGGGGTATGATATATATATTTGACATGCATTTGCAGTGTGTAATTGGAACCATGAGAAAGGTTTTTGTTCAAAGCTATTGAACAGTTTCCTTATTTTAAACCTGTTGAATCTGGAAAGAGCTGTTTTTGACTTTTAGTCTGATAATGATTATATAAAGGTTGAAGGCAAAGAGTTTCTTGTTCTAAATCACCATCTCCCTCCCCTGAGCCCAGCTTTGTGAGTGCCCTTGTAACCATGAAAGATACTCTGACTTCTGTTTCCCAGATCCCTGAATACCAGAGCTGGAAACTCAATGTCTTCCTTTCACATGGCAGAGGCTGGACAGCCCAGGAGGTCATCCCCCAGGAGCAGCAGACCTAGGCCCAACCTGTCTTCGAGTGCCAGGCTGCTGCTCTCACACCTTGGGATGAATCGGAGGCAGCAGTCTGGCTTCCCTATTTTTCTGTTACAGGATCAGCCATTGCTGATTTTCCCACATTGTCCTTTCTACAAATCAGTTCCTTTCCAGTGATCCATATCATAGCATCCTGCCCTTACTAGGCCAGCCTCTATTCAGCAGCCAGTCGTTGGTGGTCATTGCCTCGTGCCATATTCCTTGTTAGCTCCTGGTGTGTGCTGTGCTTCTGTGGAGGATGCTTTTAAGTATCTCAGCACAAGAAAAGCCAGGATGCTGTCCCTGAAGACTGCTGACTGGGCTGTGGGCCAGAATAGGGGAGGACTTTGCTGGATAGAATCAGGTCTTTGCTGGATAGCATTGGCACGTATGGGTGCCTGTGGGACCTGAGGCCCTAACAAGCTTTATTTCCTGCTTTTCTAGCTTAGAGTTGTGGAAGAACACAGGGATGAGAGTCTCAGCATAGTTTGACATCTGAAGGTCCTGGCTGTCTGTAGACAGGCAAGATGTGAGTGGGTTCTTGGAGCCTGCAACTCCTGTGTCCTCTCAGACGGGATGGGTAGTTAGAACCATCAGGTATCCTTCCAGGCAGTTGGTCCTCTGAACAGTAAATGGGATTACACTCTGAGAAAGTCCACCAAGACATACTGTTAGTGGATTCAGACCCATCACTTGATTTCCTTGCAGCTGACTATGTCAACAAGTCCCTGAGAAGGGCTAGTTTCCAAAATTATCTTACTTCAGTTTGGGGACAGAAACCTGGGTGCTGTGGCTGGGCTGGGTATGGTGGTGTGGGAGGTCTGTGTTTGCCTGTTGGGGTTGCTCGTGGGTGGCACCAGTTTCCTGGCAAGGTGTAGGAGAGATGTGAAGTGGACGTGGAGAGTGCTGACAGTGCCACTTGCAGTTGTCTGTCTGGAAATTGATTTTGTCCTGTGGAGTGATAAGTTGACACTTAGAGAACACATCCAGGTTTCCCTGAGGCCAGAGGCTTGCTGGCTGGCCTTGCCCAGAGCATCTGGGCTGTGGTGCCTACTGAGCTCCAGGGAGTCCAGCTGGCAGTGACTCTACGCATATGGACACTGCCCTCCCACAGGTGCCACAGCCAATCTTCTTGACATTGTTTGCTCCCTAGTGGGCAACCTGTTAATTAACAGAGTTGTGGATTCGAGCTATATACTAGCAAACTGGGAGTAGTTCTGGGTCAGCTGGGCCTGTTTCAACAGAAGAGAGGACCTTTTCAGCATTGCAGATTGGATATAGTTCAAATTGAGATAATTGTAGATATAATTTCTAATCCGTAGCACTCAAGGTGGCTGTCTTTTGCTAGGTTTATATTTAACCATTAGATCCATGTTGGGGAGGGGGGAACATCAAGTGTATACAGTAGTAATGAGTAGTCTGTCAGATAACTGGGTTCAGCTTCTGGCTTGCTGCTGAGCTGCTTCCTGCTCCCGAGAGTCTGCCTGTTTCCTGGGGTTCAGAGAAGCCTTGTAGGATAAGGGAGTCTCTGGGACATAGTCTGCGATGGGAATTCTGGCAGAGGAGGGGACTGTAAGGCTAGGTGGGAGCCGGGCGTGGTGGCGCACGCCTTTAATCCCAGCACTCGGGAGGCAGAGGCAGGCGGATTTCTGAGTTCGAGGCCAGCCTGGTCTACAAAGTGAGCTCCAGGACAGCCAGGGCTATACAGAGAAACCCTGTCTCGTAAAACCAAAAAAAAAAAAAAAAAAAAAAAAAAAAGGCTAGGTGGGAACTGGGGAGGAGTTGTAGGGATCACACACAGAGTGCCTCTGGAAAGCACAGGAAATGGGGCTGGGCTGAGCTGATGGAATGGAGGAGCTGTTTCTGTGGATGGAGCTGACTCAGAGATTGGCTTTGAAGAGGCCAGGAATAGCTGGCCCTACACTATGCCCAAGACTCCAGTGTGGCCACTTATATGTGAAACTGCTGGGAATGTGGGCTCTATCTTGGACATCTAGAAGCTACACTCACATTCCTAATGCTGTGATATTTGTCAGGGGATAGGCCTTATTTGGGGGTTCTCAGCAGGACCAGCCTAGGTGACCCTACATCTTCATGAGGACTCACTACATCCCACATTGTTCCCTTAGGATGTGTATGTCCAGGACCTCGTGCTCTCTCTCGCCTGTGCACATTTTACAGCCTCTGTGAGATACCACAGCTATGTGAAATAGATTCCATTGAACCATTACTATTTATATAGGAAAATTTAGAAGCAGAAAGGCAGAGATTTTGTTTTATAACATTAATAGTGAAACTTCAGGGTTTTTGTTGTTTTTGTTTGGTTTGGTTTGGTTTTTCTTTTTGCCGATATATTTCTAGGTGCTGTTTTCTGGTGGATAATTGCACATGCAGGAGATGGGCACCTCACATGCACATAGCTAAGTGCTGCCTCTCTTCACACTGTTTGTGGACACAGGCTTGGTACTCATGCGTGGTGAGGATGCAGACAGAGCACAGGTTCTGAGGGTGGCGTGCATGCAGTCCTAGGAGCAGTGTGGTTCTGAGGGTGGCGTGCATGCAGTCCTAGGAGCAGCGTGCTCCATTTATCTTGCCTTTGGAGACCCTGGACACTCACATGCCCTTTGTGTCTGCTGCCAGTATTTGACTAAATTCCTTGATTTATTTATCAGCTGTGAATCCTCCCTTGGTGGCCTTTAGTGTTTGTGGCGAGCTTCTGCCAGTAAGGTTAATCATTGAACTCCAAATTGCTTTGGAACCCCCTTCTTTTCTTTCCTTTTTTCTTTTTCTTTTTTTCTTTTTTTTTTTTTTTTTTTTCTGAGACAGGGTTTCTCTGTGTAGCCCTGGCTGTTCTGGAGCTCACTTTGTAGACCAGGCTGGCCTCGAACTCAGAAATCCGCCTGCCTCTGCCTCCCAAGTGCTGGGATTAAAGGCGTGTGCCACCATGCCCTGCCCCCTTCTTTTCAAGGAACACATAGCTACAGACACTGCCTGAGCTATGATGCCAGCAGGAGGCTCCTCTGTCTCTGTAGGTATTATACTGGACATTGACCCCAGGGCCACACACATGCTCTGCACCTAGGTTCTGTACCAGTGAACCATATTCCTAGTCCTCAAGTTATGTTTTAAACGCATTTTAAAGATACCAGTGAGAGCCGCCCAGTGTTCCTTACTACAGCACAGTTGTCTAACTGGGATCAAGAAATTGAGACTTTCAGCATGCTCTTTTTGAAAAGTCCACTTAAGTGTGACTTAAAAAGAATAGCCTATCTTTGCATTGTAAAAATCAAGTTTTTTTTTTTTCTCAAGTTTTTCTCTGTTGCTATTTTCCATTACTACTTGTAAGAGGCTTTTAAAAATTAACAATTGATTTTCTTATAAAATTAAACTCTAGACCGTCGAGATGGCTCAGGTAAGGCCACTTGCTAACAACCCTGACAACCTGAGTTGGCTGCTTGGATCTCATATGGTTGAAGGAGAGAATTAATTCCTGACCTCCGTGCCTGTGTCATGTGCACATACGTCTACCACGCCCCGCCCTTCCCCCCCCCCCCCCCCACACACAGTGGATCCATTAAATTCCTTTATGTGGTTCAGAAGTGTAATGGTTCGGCTTTAAGACGTGTTTACATCTTTAATAAGCAGCTCTTTACAAAGAAATGAATATACAGAACAGAATATGCAGTAACATTTGTTTTTCTTCTTTGTGTGGTATATGTGTATGTGTGCACAGGTGTGCACACACACGTGTATTTGTGGAGGCCAGGGTTCAATTTTGGGTGTCTTCTATCTCTTTCTACTTTATTTCTAATACAAGGTTCTTCACTGAACTAGAGTTGCACCTATTTGGCGAGATTAGTCGTCTAGCAAGCCACGGGGCTCCTCTTACCTCTGTCTCTCCAGAGCTAGCATTAGGAGTGTGCAGCACTATCCTGGATTTTTCTGTGTGTGCTGCAGATGTAAACTTAGGTCCTCGTGCTTACATGGCAGGCACTTTACCAATGGAGCCATTTCCTCAGCCCTGATTGCACCTTTTGTTGGTGCACAGCTGTAGAGTATACAGTACTGGATGTCAAAAGGACATTTTCATAAAAGTGCATAATATACTTTTACTGAGTTCCTCGCCATATCCCCCTCCTTTTCCCTCCTGTTAGCTCCCTTCTGTTTTCCCAAATGGTTTGCTTCTGCTTTCATGTCATGTGTATACATGATTTTTGCATAAAATCTAGGATGTACAAATAAGAGAGAAATGTGATATTTATCTGAGCGAGCTAATTTGTTTAATGTGATAATCTCTAGTTACATCTATTTTCCTGTAAATAGCATGATTTCATTTGTGTTTGTTTTGTATGTAGAGTGTGTGTGTGTGTGTTTGTATGAGAGTGTGCGTGTGTGTGCATACACATGTGGGAGTCAGAAGTCAATGTCAGATATCTTCTGTTGATGTCCATCTTATTTTTTGAAAGATTCTTTCACTGATCCCAGAACTCATAGATTTGGCTATGCTGGTTGTCCAATGAGCTCCAGAGATCCCCTTGTCTCCTTGTTTACCAAGAGCTGGGGTCACACACCCTGGCATGCTCGGCTTTTATATGGGTGCCATAGAGCCTGTGCAGCTCTTCATGTTTGCAGTACAGATACTTTATTGACAGAGCCCCTTGATTTGTTTTCACTTATGGTGGAAGAAAACCTAGTTGTTTAGATGTACTATATTTCCTTTATCCATTCTTCTCTTGATGGATACCTGGGTTGGTCCTATCATTTAGCCATTTGAACAGTGCTGCAGATAAACCCTGATGAGTGTGTTGGGCATGGAGACACACATCTTTACTCCCTGCACTTGGGAAGCTGAGGCAGGCAGAGGTCGAGGGTAGCCTAGCCTGATTTACATAGCAAATTTGAGGCCAACCAACTAGAGCTACATGGTGAGACACTGCCTTAAACAAATAAAACAAAAAGCATTGATGAGCAAGTCTGTCTGTGATATGATGACTTAAGAGCCCTTCAAGTAAATGCTCAGGAATGCTATAAATACAGGAATAATTTAATGTTCCAGTATTCTTGCATACATTGCCTCTTTGTATCAACTGCTGTTTGTGTGTGTGTGTCTGTGTATGTGTGTCTGTGTTTGTGTGTGTGTGTGTCTGTCTGTCTCTGTGCATGCATATATGTCAATTGCCTGGTTGTATATTTTTACTAGAACCAAAGAGGAATTCATATGACTTTATCTCTTGGCTACTGCAGACACTTTCTATGGTCAAACAAGCAGACAGTCCTGTACACACAAGGCAACCTAGAACTGGCTTTCCAGACACACGGGTGTCCGTGGAGGTTTCCTCTCTAGGTCTGGTGCCTTCTCCTCTCTCTGAGGTTGTTGAAGTTTGTGATAAGAAGATTTGGATGGTGTCCTGTGGTTTCACATCCATCCACCTCACTTGTGGGTGTCACCGGTGCTCCCCATAAACACATGGCCCTTCCTATCCTGCTGTGGGATTCTAAGTTTTACACTCTGTTGGTGTGGCCACAGATTTGGCAGCCTAGCTATGGTTATTGTTCTGAAGAACTGTCATTTCTTTATGTGATTCTTGGGAAACCCAAATTTCCTTTGTACCTTTGAGCTGATGGGCTTGCTTCCCTTTCAGGGTTTTTTGTTTGTTTTGTTTTTCCTGAGCAGGTTTTGACTCCTGTCTGTGATTCTGCCTCATGGTTTGCCATCAACTGCTCATTGTTTTTGTCTCCTGCCAGTTGTCACGGTGATCCTGAAGGCCCTTACCTACGATGAGAAGCGGGGTGCCTGCAGCGTTGGGGCCAATGTCAGGGATGCTGCCTGTTATGTGTGCTGGGCTTTTGCACGTGCCTATGAACCTCAGGAGTTGACACCTTTTGTGACTGCCATTTCAAGGTAATGCCTCTTGGTTGTGCTCAAGAGTGATTGTGTCATGTGGCAGACGTGCCTCAGATAAACATACCATCTGCCTGTAACCTGTTGGCTTTAGGTAAGCCATTCTCTACAACTAGCTGCCAATATCAGCATCCTTGCACCCTGCCCCTCCTCTCTAAGAGGTGGGCACGAGAGGAAAAGACTACCTTATCTTGTGGAATGGGACAGGATCTGCTATGTGGGGAGATAGGGTTCTAAACATGGCTGTCCAGGGAAGCAAATGGGTCCCAGGTTCCACTTCAGACCTTTCCAAATGTTCAGAAGAGATTACATGCATGGGAACAGAGTAAAGTCCAGTCACTTGAATACTCTGGAGCCATCCCATAGTGTGCTGAGGACAGAACAGATTATTGGTGTTGCCCTAATGAGCATGAGAAGACTCAGTCAGAGAGCACCCGTTGCACCATCCACACCATGATGGACAGACACCCTGAACTGCTTGGTGCCCTCCTTTGGCTCCTCAGAAACAGAATGAAGCTTGAACTCGAAAGGTTACTGCTATCCCTCCCACCTCCCATTCCCCACCCCCCAAATTTATGTATCAGTTGCTGTACAAAACTGAAGAGATGTCTGTGCTGAGGGCACACTTGTCCTGCATCCTTCCAAGGGAAAGGAAAAAGAAAAAAAAAATACTCCAGAAAGTCAGGCAGAAGAGCCTGGGCACCATGCCCGAGGCATGATGTTTCTGAGGTCAGACCTGGAGCCGCCACTGTTGCCCCTACACCTAGGACCCTCAGGTACTGGAGTCTAGTGACCAGGCGCCTGCCACTCCTCGTCTAAGAATACTTTCCCGCCTCACAGAGCTCTCCAGTACTATTTATTCTTTAAGTTGCTGAATGAAGGTGAGGTGGAAGTGGCCACACAACTTGGGAAATTAGAACAGACAAAACCAGCCTCAGGAAAAGCAGATATTCCAGTACTTCCCAGACCTGAAAGTCTAGCCAGATGCTAAGTTTCCAGGACCACCTAGAACATCCTTATGGTGCTATTCGCCCCTCACCTCATTTCAAGACTCAGCTCCAGGATATTCCCCCTCCACCACCACTCCCTTACCCCCTCCCTGACATCTGACTGGAACCACCTGCTTTCAGAAGGGAGCTGTCCTGGACCTGTTTCATTCGATGGAGCATAAACATATACTGACTGACGAGGCACAACTCACGGGGACCTAACATATGCACAGTTACCAGGAAGCTGTGCTGTTGGTTGTAGACTTGGTTCTGGGTGGGAAGGAGCAAGAGCCCAGCTGCCCAGGGCCTTCTGCTGAGCCTCAGGCCTGGTCCATAGCTGTGACCTCCCTGCGTCCCACTCTGTTGCCATGCAGGTGCATCCTCTGTTTGCTGTTTATGTGGCTGTGAGGGAGGTTCTTGCAACTGTTTCTTGTCCTCATCTTCAACTTGCATAAGTAGCGAACAGGTCTTTCTCTTGCTCACACCTGTCCCAGAGCAGCAAAGCTCCTTTACATGACAGGGTCTGGTTCAGGTCACAGGCTCTGTCAGGTGGGTAGCTGAAGTCAGGCTTCCAGTTTCCTCCCCTGAAGATGAAAAGTGTTGAGTAGGAGTTAGGCATAGAGCCAGACGTGACCCTGAGTTGGTACCAGTGACCTGCCAGGAGACTGTGAAGGATGGGAGGACCTTGGCTCTGATGTGCATTTGCTTCCTGTTTCAAAGTAAAAACAGTCCCGACAGACTGTGTTCGGGCTCACAGTTTTGTTCAGAGAGCAGCTACCCCCACCCCCAGGATGCCATGGCTCATTCTTCTCCCTCTTCTGATCCAGGAGGGAGGAAGGTGGATGGCCTGAGGGAGGGAATCATAGAGTAAAGGGAACAGGAGCTGACCTGCTGGCCCAGGGAGCATGTGGCCATGTTAGAGGGAGCGTTAGGTTAGCTCTCTCATGCTTCATTTTTGTTGGATGTGGGGTCTCAAGGCCATTCTGCCACTTCAGAAGGCAGGAGGTACAGAGGAGAGGTACTAACCAACTTCCTTGTGATTGGAGGGACCTGTGGGGCACCTGGTCCTGAGGGAAAAGTCGGGGCTACACAGTTCCCACCAGAGTGCCTGCCTTCACTCCGTGCTGTAGAACTCACATCACAGCAATGATCGATCCCTGGGTGGATTCAGTAAAGGAAATGGACAGTCTGTGAAAAGCTTGGCTCTGAAGTTGGCTGCTGTGTCTTGGTGCTATGGCTGTAGGTGGGTCTTTGGGTTCTGCTCTGTCTTCTCTAGGTCTAGCTTTCCCTATGCTTAGAACAGTATGGTGAGGAGCTTCCATGGTTGCTGAAGGAACATGGTACCTTCTGCTTCAGAGTCACCATTTACCACTCAGAGAAGAAAAGGCAACTGCACAGCAGAGCCAAAGGTCCTTCCCATCAGTGGTGACTTCTCAGGCTCCTGGCAGTCATCACTGCTCTGTCAGGGTCATACCTGGCTCCATGCCGACCTCCTACTCAGCACTCTGTTCTCTTTCCATACTGGGGGAGGGGGTGGGGAGCACAAAAAGGCTCTCTGCTCTGGCCCTGCACAAGCTCTTAGCCACGAGGTTACTGTCTGAGGACTGTAGAAGGCGGCCCTGACTGAGCCTGGCACTGTCTTCCCAGAACTTAAGTGAACTTGCTTGCTCAGAGTGGGGTGTGCCGTGGGGAGATACGAAGCCCTCTTCATGTTGGGTGTGGTGTGGAAAGTGCGGCTTCTGTGGAGACTTAGTGGGTGAGCACAGAAGTGCCCTTCACTTTACATACAGCTCAGTCTCTGGAATGACCCTGAATTTCCTGGCCAAGGAGAAGTTGTTGTACAGCCATCTCTACTTCTAGTCTGTAGAAACTCTTGTGGGTCCACGTGTTTCTTTGAGCTTGGGGAGTCTAGACTTGCTGGCTTATGGGACAAGCCTGAGGGGTTGCTGGGGAACTCATGTCTGCATGTTGTGCGTGGAAACTGTAGCTGTCTGGTTGCAGGGCTGCCAGCCTCTGCTTCACAGCCATCTGATTCTAAGCTGGCAGCCAGCAGATGGGCAGCAGTGCCCTTTGGAGCTGAGCCGCTGCAGATTTCTAGCCGGTTAGACAGGTTCTGATGAACCTGTGCCTGGCCCTTCCTGGCCCATCTGACTCCAGGCATCAGCGGGGGAGGGCATGTGGTGAGTCAGGTGCGCCAGTGAGCTTGGGGCATGCACTACCTCCTGCCTGAAGCTCTGTGCGTCTGAGTATCGGTCGGGTGTGCCCTGCAGACCTGCTTGTGAGGTTCGTCATGAGTGACCATGCTCTTTAATTATCAGGTTTTAAGCCCATTATTTCTAGCCGATGATAAAATCTTGGTATCTTTACTTTCACAAACTCCTCAGCCAGCGTATCCTGTACCAGTACAGTTGAGATCCAAATATAGTTCCCAGAGTAAAATAGAGCCAGGGAGGCACTGTGGGGTGTCCTGCTGCACCTCCGTGCCTGATGCAGGGAAAGCCACTAACCTTTTCAAATTTTGGGTTGAAGAAACTGGATTAATTATTCTTACCCTCATGGTGTTAACTCTGCTTTAGGAATTTTAAAAGATTTTCAAGGCATATTTCTATCTTTTTGAAATTGTTTTGATTGCCTTTTGAAACCATCTTTCTTTGTCTTTGAGCAGACGGGTGGAGCCAGAATTTGTGCCACTGTTTTGTGGCATGATCTGGCCTCCTGAAAAGCCTGGTGCAAGGCAGTAGTAGTAAGATGTGGTGTGGAAAGGTGCCGGCCTGGTTGTGTGTTCTGTAGGTGATTCCTTCTAACCAGAAGTCAAAATCTGATCTACAGGAAGGGAAAGAAAGCAAACTGTCTGCTGCTGCCAGAGCACCCTGCCTGTCACCTTCCAGCGATTTCCTCACCTGAAACTCTTTTGTAAGCTGAGCTCCTGTTGACGTTCACTCCGCCCAGGCACAGACCCGCCTGTGCCAGGGGCAGCTCCTGACTCTCACCTCCACTGTGCAAACCGGCAGGGCAGCGTGGGCTGCCTGTGAACGGCCTGGGATTGGCTCTGTAGGATCTCTTCCTTCAGGGCAAGATTGTCCTGGAAAAAAAAAAAAATAAGGAAATAGCAAGCATTGCTCAAAGCTATGTCTTATTCTTTTCAGCCTCTTTGAATGGCCCAGCTTCCAGAGAGAAGAAAACTGTGTTGAGGAGAAGGCCAGCAATTGGAGACAGTCTTGGTCTGCCAGGCCCAACTTTGTGCTGGCTTGGCTGTGACCCCAAAGCACATGGTTCTGCTTATGACTTAGAGAAATTCAGTAAAATGCAGGGCTTATATTTTAATGTGATTTGCAACTGAAAAAAACCATGGAGTTTCACAATGAGTTATTAGTCTTCTCTTTTAAAAAAAAAATCACTTCAGAATGCAAATGTTGTCATTTCCCTTGTAGAGGCAAGTGTGCTTGCTTTGAAACGCTACTCAGTATCGCTCAAATGAAAAAAAAAAAGAGTTTGGGGTGAATGCTGTTCTCTATGTATGCTGAGCCAAGGTCTAAGACTGTGGGAAAGGAGAGGGGCAGGCTAAGGCATGCCTCTCACTTTCCCTAGGTTTGTACCAGAAAGAGAATCCCTTCTGTGTGGTTCAATCCTGGTGAGCTGTCACAGCTTCCCCAGAGACATTAAGCAGCTGGACACACCCACAAACACCTCTCCTCAGATGGTGGCTTTCACTGTGGTGCCAGGTGTTGCTCTTTAGGTTTTCTCTGAAGTGAGAGGGAAGAGTAGTGACTTCTGTGTCGGGTCTTCCTGCTGGGGATGAGCGAGGCCCAGGTGAAGGGTAGTAAACATGAAAGAGCAGTGGCTTAGGAGAGCAGTGGCTTAAGAAGAGACTTTGCTTTTCTGTTTGGCTAATATCATTAAACCCCTTTGCATTCAAAACTTATTCTTATTTCTAAATAAGCCAGTCTTGTTCTGAAAGTAGGAATTTATAGTCCAGAGTTAGAGAGAGGGCTCAGTGGCTAAGTGCACTGGCTGTTCTTCTTGGATTTGTTCAGTGCAGCCCTCAAAGGGCAGCTCACAACTGTCTGTAACTCTAGTCCCAGAGACTCTAAAGCCCCCCTCCAGGCACATTCAAACTTAGCACACATGTGTTACACACACACACACACACACACACACACAAATAAGTAAAAAGTTAAAAAAAAGAATTTAGTCCAAATCGAAAGTCTTTAAAAACCTGTTACAGTTGGGTGGTGGTGGAACACACCTTTAATCCCAGCACTCTGGAAGCAGAGGCAGACAGATCTCTGTAAATTCAAGGTCAGCTTGGTCTACAGCTTGGTGAGGGTGCTACACAGAGAATACACAGAGAAACCCTGTTTCAACAATCAAACATTGTTGTATCATAAGTACATGCAGATTTGTTTTAATTAACTTAAAAGCTTACTGTTACTTAAAAAGCAGTGTTTTCCAAGTATTGTTACAGTTACCACAGTGTAATCTCTGAAGTTTGATGAAACATGTAAATCCTGATTTGTTCCTGTAATCTTAGCACTTGAGGGGCTAAGGGAAGAGAATTACTGAGTTCAAGGCAACCTGAGCCACAGAATGAGTTCCTATGCTGATACCCTGTGTAGCCCTGGCTGTCTTGGAACTCACTCTGTAGACCAGGCTGGCCTTGAACTAAGAAATCCGTCTGCCTCTGCCTCCTATGTGCTGGGATTAAAGGCGTGAGCCACCATGCTTGGCTCTGATACCCTTTCTTAAAAAAAAAAAAAAAGAAAAGAATTAATGAAGTAGTGACCTTTAAGTCATTTGCTTAAGGAAAAGCTAACTTGATGGAGTGTATGAGGCTGCTGCTTCTGTGGTGACACCTGTTACATACAGACTTTCTCTGTGCTGACAGCCAGTATTGGACTCTGACTCCCTGTCCTACTCCTTGTGACTTACCGCTCACTTTGCTTACTCATACCTTGGAGAGGTCTGCATGGAGCAGCTCGTGTATGTTCCATGTCAGAGACCAAGAGCTGTCACTGGCAATCTCACTGCTCAGAGAAGAATGGCTGCAGTGTTCCTAGGCTCTGAGGATCATGGTAGCTGGGGCTTTTGGGAGCACACAGACCAGTGACAGTGGTTGTGGGAAGGGTGGCCCCATAAGCAAGGTAGGTGGCTAAGGCCTGCTGCATCTGCCTTCCGACTGGGCATGGTCCGCATGGGAGGAGTTACGACTCGGGGCTTCTTGTGTCAGTGCTGAGCACAGGAGAGATGCCTACAGATTCATGTGTGTGGTACTCCTCAGCCACCCACATACCTGAGAAGGATGAGTAGGGTTGGAAGCCCCCCTCCCCCCCCCCCCCCAGGAGCTACCCTAACCCCACCACCTTATCAGGTCTTATCTGCAGCTGTAGAATTGCCTAGCAATAAGTGGAAAGTGCTTTAGGAAAAATGGGCAGAGCCCCACCCCTCAGAGGAAGGAAGTGAATGAGTCTCATGCTGACATCAGCTTCTTGAACAGCTATGGCTTTATTTCCACAGGCTACATTGTAGTTGGGATTCTCCTCATCCCGTGCCCAGTGCCTGGATAGGTAGAATGTGTAGAGGGCTGTGAACAGGCAGCTTTATTTTCTCAACAGCCTGACTCCTCTAGAATGAACACTTGGTTGAAATTGGATTTTGGTCCGTTTGCCGGGGTAGAGTAATATTCTCTCTGTACCTATCTTCTAGATGTTCCCTGAACCTTGAGGGTGTGTGTGTGTGTGTGTGTATGTGTGTGTGTGTATGTGTATGTGTGTGTGTGTGTGTGTATGTGTGTATATGTGTGTGTGTGTGTGTGGCTTGGAAGTTGCTAGGAGCCCTCAGTCAGCTTTATGATCTGAAGACTGTTCACAAAAGCTGCTGTAGTGTGCTCAAGGTAGAAACAACTTAAAAAATGTTCATGGTGAGGTAGGATGAACCCTCTCTTGTTATAAATCAGGTTTCTCTGCTTCTCATTGTGGCAAAGTATAAATCCCACAAGCCAGGAAAGTTGTGCCTCCTCCCCTCTCCCATTTTCCTATTGGAATTAAAGACAGTTCTTTGTCACCTCTCTTGTTGCACAAGTTCTCTCCTGGGGCACATTACCTGCTTAGCAGCGTTCTGATGTTTTTAACATTAAAATTAAAGTAAGTGTGTGTGCGCGCGCGCTTGCGAGTGCTCAAGTGCGAGCGCTTGTGTTTGAAGACCTGTGTATGGAGGTCCCAGGACAACTTGCAAAGAGTTGGTTATCTGTCTTACCATGCGCTGCGACCCGGGGATCAGACTCAGGTCATTGGGCTTGGTGGTATGCCGAGTCATCTTGCTGGCCTCAGTTCTTGTTCTTGAGGGTTTCTGTTTTTGTTTTTGTTTTTGTTTGTTGTTTGTTTGTTTTTACTTTCTGGACCCCAAAGACCTTCTGACCTTCCAATCATTTCTGTCCTCTGGTGATCCCTGGTTGGGATTTGGAGTCTGGGAGGGTAGCCTGTGGCCTTACAGCTCTATCTCCTGTGCCTGATGCGCAGTGCCCACTGCATGTCTGGGAAAGTTGAAATGAGATTGAAAACCATACGTGGCTGGCCCTCGGTCCTTACACCTTGCTGTTTGCTGAGAATGTCCCTGGAATGTGGGAACCAAGAAGAGGGATCCCCGACGAGGAAATGCTTCCCTGAGAAGGGTTCCCCTTGGAGGGTGGGACCCATAGCAGTAACTGGCGGTGGATGCAGGAGAGGTGAGAGGCCTGAGATGGAGAGGAGCAAGGAGTTTCTAGATTCGACAGTAATGAAGTTTGGTATATGTACTGGCTAGTTTTGTGTCAACTTGACACAGCTGGAGTTATCACAGAGAAAGGAGCTTCAGTTGAGGAAATGCCTCCATGAGATCCAACTATAAGGCATTTTCTCAATTAGTGATCAAGGGGGAAAGGCCCCTTGTGGGTGAGACCATCTCTGGGCTCATAGTCTTGGTTCTATAAGAGAGCAGGCTGAGCAAGCCAGGAGAAGCAAGCCAGTAAAGAACATCCCTCCATGACCTCTGTCTGCATCAGCTCCTGCTTCCTGACCTGCTTTGAGTTCCAGTCCTGACTTCCTTGGTGATGAACAGCAGTATGGAAGTGTAAGCTGAGTAAACCCTTTCCTCCCCAACTTGCTTCTCGGTCATGATGTTTGTGTAGGAATAGAAACCCTAAGACAGTATATAAGAAAAAGACATAATTAAAGCCTGTCGAGTGTCTCGGGAGCTAGGAAAAGTCGAGATAGTGTGGCGTTATTGCTTCTGGCTGTAGGAAAGATTGAGACCTAGCAGCTGCCTTCCATGTGCTGTTTCCATGGTGACTGCTCTAACTGGCTGCCTGCCTGTTAGCAGGTTTCTCATTACTTTATCAAATACTTGAAGGACACCACTTTCTAAAGAAAATGCTTATTTTGACCTGTGGTCTGGGTCCTCCTGGGTCAAGAGGCTGCATCTAGTAGTGGCCTTCTTGCCGGGAGAGTTGTGAGCACTACTTTCACTTTGAAAGGGGCAGAGAGCAGAGTTTATGGTGTGTCTTCTTTTGTGAAACCCAGAGACCAGCCTTGGTCTCCATCCCGCTGACCTCATCTAGTCCTCATTATGTCCCATATCTCTCAACCCAGATGTGGACAGTGCATGCCCCATCATGCCTCACACTGGGTCAGACCTGTGGGAAATGTTGGAAACCATATGTTTGGGTGCTTCCAAGGGTCAGGCTGCCTGCAGGGTGTATGGAGCTCCTGCTGCTCAGCGTAGAGCTAGCTGTGGTCTAGGCATGTTGGTATCAGCCACCCAGTTGTGACCATCTGCACACGGCCAGTTCTCATCCTCTCCCTGCAGGCCAAAGGCATTGTTCTCCAAGCCACTAGAGGCTCAGCGTATACCATCCAAGGACATTTGATAGGGCTGGGGCTATCTATAATGTTTGATATCTTCGAGGTTAGTTGTGAATTGGTTGTAGCCTGTAGAACCTTGAGCTTCCCTAGAGTCTGTCAGGCTCATCCAGGTGACCAGCAAGTGAGGAAATGAGTGAACGCTGTAACGACGGCACACGGTGTATGCCTGTGCTTTGTTACGTGTGCAGAAAACAACTTTGGGTATCATCGTCAGGAATCCACCTCTGCTGAGACAGGGTCTCCTGTTGGCCTGGCATTCAGCCATTAGGCTAGACTTGTTGGGCAGCAGTCCCAGGGAACCTCCTGTCTACCTCCCAGCACCAGGCTTACAAGCATGTGCCACCTCACCAACGTTTTTATGAGGGATCCCATGCTTGCAAGACAAGCAGTTTACTGACTGAGCTATTTTCCCAGCCCTCGCGCACTTCATTTTAATTAATCGTTTTCCTTGTTTTTACAGTGCCCTGGTCATTGCTGCTGTATTTGACCGAAATGTGAACTGCAGAAGAGCAGCCTCTGTAAGTTTCATTTTCCTCAGTGCGTTCCTTTCCTGGAGGTGGGGCTGTCGTCTTGCCAGTGTGGCCTGTATGTGGGCCTCTGTCTCTTTGGAAAACCCATACCCCATGGCAGCAAAGGAGATCAGATGAAAGAACTGAGTAAAACAGTCACCATGGTAACACTTGTAGGGCCTTAACTGTGGGATTCTTGAGGAGGTCAGGGTTGAATAAGCATAGGGAAACAGGTTTCTGTTCAATAGCCAGACCAGTTCAGGGTAGCCCAAGCTCTGCAGAGGAGAAGAAATTTATCCTGTGTTTCTAACCTTCATGACACGGCAGGACTGGTCCAGGGATGACAGGATAGGGCACTGCAGGCTCCGTGTTCCAGGGGGAGCTGTTACCAAGCTGTAGTTAGCTATGCTTTCCCCGCCACACTGGAGTGGATACCCCTGGTTATGCTTTAGCCTTGCAGCTGCCTGCGGGCCTTACGTTCCGAACTCAGTTCCCCAGTTCCCCCGAGATCCAGCGTTTGGGATGGGTTTGCATAGAGGGAGCTTGAGTAGCTTTGGGTGCCAACAGAGGTGTTGGTTAGAGTCCCTGCTCCATCTACCTATGGCTTTCCACTTCTGGACCAGTAATGAGACTGAGTCTCATGAATTGCGAGGGGAAGAGACAGTGAAATGTTTCCCTAGGGTTTCCTGCATATGGGGGTGTGTTTCAGCAGTGGCTGACTCCACGTAGGTGACTGCTGTGATCAGTGACTGAGGCCAGGTCCATGGGTGCTTTGGGAGGCTGGACCCCAGAGGACCTCAGATGAGAAGTCCAGGCTCTTGTCAGGAGTGCTGTGATACCTGAGCAGTCTGCGGCTGTCTTCCCCTCATAGACAGGCCAGCAAGCGAACACATTCAAGGATATCAGGAACTGAGGGGAAGTCTCTGAGACAGGTGCAGGCTGAGACTTGCTCTGGCTGTCAGCTGTGAGGAGTTGGGAAGACCCATGGTGTGAGTACAGGGGCTCCTTCCACATCCTTGTTTCAGCTGGTCATGGAGACGGACTGGGAGTGATATACTATTGCATCTGCTTTGAGACTGAGGCAAAGGTCAGGGGTGGTGTTTGTTAGTGCCAACAGATGTCCAAAATATGAAGGGGATGCAGTTGAGTTGGCAATGTCCCAGATGTATTCTGTGTGGATAGGAGCCAGGCCTCAAAGTAGGATGGAGAGGAGACTCCTGAGGTCAGGTGGAACCATGGAGCTAGGGGAAAGGGAACACTGTCCTGACCTGCGTGTTGGGCGTGTTGGTGGGAACTTCCTGGTTAGCAGGCTGAAAAGTTCTTTCCTGTAGCTACTTTCATTTTATTCATGTTTTAAAACTCTGCACAGTTATTTGATTCTGGGGTAATGAAGTGGCCTTTGCCTTTTGCTCTGGGGATGTGGTTCATTCTTATTCTGCCTTCCCCTTGAGTATAGTCCCTTCTCTTATGCTGGACTCAGTTTGTCAACGTGCTCAGAGCAGAATTTCTGAATCTGTTCATGAGGGTTATAGTCTTTCGTCTGCTTTGAACTGAAGGTGAGCTAGCACGATGGAGAGAGTGGAAGTATTTCTCTTGTATTTTGTTCCATAGTTTTTAAGAGATTGATGTTTTTCTACTTGAATTATTTGGTAGTATTTTCTTAACCCATTCTAGCAATTTTTTTTTTTTTGGAAAAAATGTCCACTATTTTCTATAGTTTTTACTTAATATAGATCTGCCCAGCTTTCTTATTTCTCAAGTCATGGTTTTGTCCTGTCTTCTGTGCTGTTAAATGAAGTGATTTGCTGTCATCACAGGCTTCAACTGATTTCATCTTTTCTCTCACTGTGGCCCCTGTCTTGTCCCATCACCTGTCAAAAGTGATGGAGTTTCCGTCTTGTAACTTGGCTGCTGGCCTCTGGCTGCACTGTGGTGGCTGTGTACTCAGGTCCTGTGTGCCGAGTTCATGAGCCATGTGTGTGGCGTGGCAGCCAGTGTATTGGAGTCTCGTGTTTGAAGACCTACTGTGGAGGGCTTAGCCAGCCCAGCTGTTCCCATGCTGCACCATAGGCTCTCAGCCAAGGGGCTGTGCCGCTGGCATTCTGGTCAGGTGACTTGTGAGGTTTTGCTGGCTCAGGATGCCTGTGGTCTTCCATGGCTGCTGTTGGCTGTCTGCCTGCATCTGTACTGAGAAGCAACCAGGATGCAAGCACTCCCCAGAGTCCTTTAAAACTGTCCGTGTCCCCACAGGGACTCCATTTTGTCTGCAGTGTTAGTAGGAACCCAGTGATTTCTTGAGAGGTCTTAGCAGCCTTGCCTTCATAGGTAACCGATAAACAGTAACTGTAAGACTGATATATAATAAAATTTTATAATAAATCTGTACTAATATATCTTTATGTTTCCTTTATTGTTTTCTGTAACCTAAGACATATTTGTGGGAAGCAACAATAAAATAAAGTCCTATGGCTTTGTGTGGCCTGGTTTGAAGTGAAAAACAAAAAACTTCTGTAAACCAAGTTTTTTTTAACTTGAAATTAAAACCCTATTAAACTAGCAAGAAATTCTTTGTGGTCCTTTTGAGTTCAGCACTCTTTACAGAGTAGTCTGTAGGATTTAAACAGAGGAAGGTGAGGAATGCCTCTGAGTGAGACTCATTTGAAGGCATAAGGGTTCTCTTAGTGACAGAAGAGAGTCTCACGAGGAGTTGCTTCTTTAGGCAGACTCTCCAGGTTCATATCAGGGTGTGTGAGATGTCTGGTCACCTGGCCAGCGTCCAGGAGGTTGAGCAGTGGAGCGTCCAGAAGTTCCCCGTTCTGTGACCTTAGCTTTCATTTGATGATTTTCCATAGCCTGTTCCCCCGCTCTTTGTCTGGTGGCTACAGTGCTTCTAAGGTAATGAAGCCATTGTTTTGGATCCTCATTAGAGGAGTCTTTCTGGTGGTCAGCACTCAGGGGCTGGATAGTAGAGTCCTGGCATGGCTTGGTAGAAAGAATTAGTTCATGGCTGCTAATGACGCGAGGTTTTGCATTCTAGACAGTATCCAGCAGGCCAGACATGCTGACTTTGTGAAAAGGCCTGATTTTGTTTTTTGTTTTTAATTTTCCTTTTGGTCTTTTATTTTGACACTATTGAGATTTTCCCCGAGGAGTAATAAGAATACGGCAAAGTCTGAGTCTGCATTCCGTTCCCTTGCTCTCTATTGGGTAACCACACATGTCTAAGACAACTCAGGAGTCCTGGTTAGGACTCTCAGTTGTATATGTCCTGTGCACATGGTTAGTTCTGTGAGGCTCCATCCCACACATATGTGAGAATCGCCTACAATCTAGGCACACAGTAGTCCTTATCACAGATGTCCCTACATGATCCTTTTAACTACTACCAACTATCAGTCTACTTTCCAATTTTGCAATGCTGTTACATCACTAAAGTGACAGTCGTTGGGACTGGAATTCTCACTGAGTGTGTCCAGTATGTTGGGAAGTCCCAGGCCATTAAATACTCCTGTGAGCGGGTCTGTTCTCTGGGTGAGCCCTGGTTCTCCTGTGAGCAGATCTGTTCTCTGAGTGAGCCCTGCTGTGTCAAACCACTTACCTGTAAAAGGGCCTCTGGGTTGCGGCTTGCTCAGGGTTATTATGAACACTGTAGTGAGAATTCTGGAATTTTTGTTTCTTTAGAAACAGCAGTATTGTAAGAATGTTTTCGCTTTAATCCCAGGTGTGGGGACATGGGCTACTTTGTAGCAGCTGGCTATGATTTTCCTTGTGCTCTAGCAGCACCGTTTTGCCAGATGCAGATAGTTTCTGTGATTATATGATGTTTGGAATTCTGAGAAATTTTCAGAGGATATATAAATGCTCGAGCCCTGATAGGCGGGGTTGGTGACTGATAGTCATTCAAGGGGGCTGGTTGTAATTTGTTAGTAGTTGTTCTCAAAGAAGAAACAAAGGGAAAGAAATTAGATCTAGGGATTCTCTGTCTCCCTCCTCCCTCTTCCCTTTTCCCTCCTCTGTCCTCCGTCCTCCTTTCTTTCCTATCTAGTGATAGGAGGAGAAACAGGGTGGGGGTAAAAGGTTGGAAAAAAGAAGAACCAACAAAGTAGCTAAGACTAGCTATAGAGCCCTTTCATACCGGCTTTCCTGTGAGCATAGTTTCTGTTTCTTAGGGTATATGCCTAGAGTACAGTTTGTGGGACCCATCTTCTAGGATGCTGCTAGACAGTGCCTGTCTCTAGGATTCTAGCTGTTCCCCAGGGTGGCTGTACTACTTACTATGTATTCTCCCATCTTTGCTAAGGCGTGCATCACCTAAGATGGGGTTGCCGGATTTCTTCCTGGGTTAGTACACTGTTTCATTTTTGCTGATAAGTATGTGGTGGTTTTCCTTTTCTTTCCTGTGACGATGTTGAGTCTGTTTGGGCACTCATTTGCTACCTGTGTCCTCCTGAGTAATATGCGTTTTTTCAAGTCTCAGTCATTGTCTAGCTGGATGGCTCGTTTCTGTTGTTGAGTTTCAAGAGTTGTTTATGGATCCTGGATATCTGTCTTTTATGGATTGCAGATGCTTAGTACATCTCCACGACAGCTTTCAGTCTTGGTTCTCTGTTTCTTTGGTGAGCGCTTTCAATGTGAGGGCTACAAATCACTTAGCCCTGTTCTCAGCCTTTCTATTCTCTGCTGTGCTGATAGCACATTCTGCAGTGATGTCTCTGTGGTCTCCCTTCATATTGTGTTGGGTGATCCCCTAACCTCTTAGTTTCAAGATTGTTTCAACATAAATCTTGTATTAGTTTTTACTTGGAAGATGTTCCTGCTTGTAAATGTTACATTGTATTGAAGTTGACATTGTATTTCTTTACATCACCTTTCTTTGGTATCTGTTTCTTTCTTTAAGAATTGGCTGCAAAGGCCAGGTGATGGTGGCTCAGACCTTTAATCCTAGCACTTGGGAGGCAGAGGCAGGCAGATCTGAGTTCCAGTCCAACCTGGTCTATAAGCCAGGACATCCAGAATTATAGAGAAATATCCTGTCTTGTAAAAACAAATAGACAGATGAACACACACACACACACACACACACACACACAGAGAGAGAGAGAGAGAGAGAGAGAGAGAGAGAGAGAGAGAATGAATATTGACTGCAAGAGGCTAGAGTAATGGCTCAGCGGTGACGAACATTGGCTGCTCTTCCCAAGGACCCCACTTCAGTACTCAGCACCCACATGCTACCATCTATAACAGTTCTAAGGCATCCAACATCCTCTTCTGACATGCCCATGCACTAGGCATGTGTGAGGTATATATACATACAGGCAGCATTTACAAACAAAAGAACATGAAATGTAAATCTTAAAGGGAGGGGTTGCAGAAGTTACAAAATGGTAAGAAGCAAAAAGTATTCTGTTTTTCCCTCTTGAAACTTGTTGGTAGTACCCTGGCCCCCACTGTGAAGCTCTGTGATTTCTGGAGATGGCACACATTTCTGTGCTGGTGCTTACCAGTCCTATGGGATCCTTGCACATATGAGTGCTCTCAGCCCCCTAACCCATATTGGGATGTCTACCTAGGTCAGGGGTGTTTCTTCTGTTACCTCTGCCTTACGCCCTGTGCCTGACCCACCTCTGCTCGCCAGGATGGCGCACTGTGTGAGGCTGTGTGTTGCTTCTCTCCATCTCCATAAGAAGCTGGTGTCAGCGCCTGACTCTAATCCCGGTTGGGACTCAGCCATGTACGCTTTGGGGAAAGTTCAAACCCCACTGGGCAATAAGCCAGACATGAGGGGCCATTGTCATGTTGGTCAGACAGTCCTAGGTCGGACAGTGTGAGAGACAGGGAAAGTGGTCACCAAAGAAAGAAGAGTCACCTGTACAAGGCTTACCTAGAAGTACTTAGTTTTCTTTACGTTCAGATGGGACGCTGTGAGCTCCGACTTGTTTGTTGCCTGGCATGTAGGCCTCAGGTAGCTCAGAGAGCTGGTTGGAAACAGGTTTGCCCTCTAGGAGGCAGCGCTGACATGTTGGGGATGGTGATGAGTTATGATCATGGGGTTCCTAAAAATGGGTGTTTTAGGAGTTGGTTTCTACTTACTGACCTGTGTAGTTTGTTCTCAGAGTTAAATTCCGGGACCTTCCTTGGGGTGTTAGTGTGAAAATGTATTCCTCGTGAAAGGTCACTGTCAGGTTCCATCTGATCTTATAAATAGAATTCTTACCCTGTGGCTTTAAAGAACACTAGGACATAGCAACAGTGACAAGCCACCCCAGGGCTCTGGTCAGCCAACAAAGAAGGCTTTTATTTAAAAAGTGAAGCCATGGGTCATTTACACTAAACTGTGTTTGTTTTGAATTATCTTCTGGTATTTAGCAGAGGCAAACCTTACTCACCTGCTGTGTTTGTTCTCTTTGCTCCTCAGGCTGCCTTCCAGGAGAACGTGGGGAGACAGGTATGGCCACTTTATAAATCTTTATTTCTGAAACTTCCTGTAGGCTTAGAGGTAGGAACCCTGGCAGCTTTGGTTTCACATCTTCTTATACTTTTGGGTGTGGGTAATGCATGAGGCTTACCTCAGAGCAAGCTAATAAACATGGCAGTTCTGGTCCAAGACTCACCATAAGGCGACCAGGGAGCACTGAGTCCCACGTGTCTTTCAGGAGACCCCGTGTGAGAGTGCTTCAGGCATGTTAGGATCTTGCCTCACATATTGCTGTGGACTGTACACGTGTTAGGCACCAGGTGGTTTGGAGGAGGTGGCTGCCCTCCTGGATCCTGTAGGTCCCGGACCGTCCCTAGCTTGTGATTTGGAGGCTGGCTCCTCCTGCTCTTGGTGTTCAGTAGTACTGTAGCTGTGCTCAGGGTTGCTTAAACTGTGCCCGTTACACAGTTGATACCCATTACAGACCTTGAAAGTAGGGTTTAAATTCATCCATGTATAAGATTCTGTATAAAGTTGGTCTAGCAGGAGACTAGAGAGGGATTAGGGCATTGGTTCTTAATCTGTGGTGGCTGCCCCTTTGTGGGTGGTCTAATGACTCTTACACAGAGGTTGCCTAAGACTGTCAGAAAACATGTATCTACATTATGATTCATAACAATATCAAAATTACACTTATGAAGTAGCAGTGAAAATAATTTTGTGACTGGGGAATCACTACACCACACGGAGCTGTATGAAAGGTTCCAAGCATTAGGAAGGCTGAGGACCATGGGTTAGGCTCTGAACAAGGTGGCAGCTGCCAGCATGAGTCTGGACAGGGAGGAAGAGTCCCTGAGAGAAAACAGCTAAGAATGACTGATTTAGGGTTTTATCTCAGTTAGGGTTTTATTGCTGTGAAGAGATACCGTGTCCACAGCAACTCTTGTAAAGCATTTCATTGGGGTTGGCTTACAGTTTAGAGGTTTAGTCCATTATTGCCATGGTGAGAAAACATGGTGCTGGAGAGGTAGATGAGACTTCTGTGTCTGGGTCCACAGGCAACATCAAGAGACTGTGAGCCAGTAGATTTGTCTTGAGCTTCTGAGATCTCAAAGCCTACCCCCTAGTGATGCACTTCCTCCATCAAAGCCACACCTACTCCAAGAAGGCCACAACTCAATAGTGCCACTCCCTATGACCAAGCCTTCAAACACAGGAGCCTGTCTGTACCATTTCTATTCAAACCAGCACGAGTTTCTTGAGATAGTTGGTAGCTTGGGTGCTTGTTAATGCTATAAGTGAGGAAGGCAGAAGGATAGCCCTGCGCTATGCTGACGTGAAGAGTAGACTCGTGTGAAGGCTAATGGGGGTTAGAGAGGTCAATGCCAAGATGGGTGTGCTCTAGGTGAGAGAACCTGGAGATGGCTTGGGTCAAGAATATTGTGAGGTCAGATAGATGTGTCTATAGTAGAGGATGCTGGGTGTGGTCCAGGAAGTAGTAGGACTGTCCAGTGGCCCAGAGGAATGGACTCCTCCACTGGGCTGGTGTGCTTATGATGAAGGCCTTGACATCAGCATTGATTAGATCCTGGCCAAGATCCCTGAGTGGCTAGTTGAGTGTGCTGTATAACAGGGATGTGTGTGTATGAATGTCTGCTATGTTCCCTTGCTATAGCCTAGGAGTCTTTGCAGGTTATGATTAACCAGTGAGTAGTTGCCATGTCTAGGACCAGCATGAGGATGCATCGTTCTGTGGCTGCTTCGAGTGTTGCTGGAATACAGCTGTGTGCTAGTGGTTTGCCCAGACCCCAGATGACCCTGTATTCAAGTGAGAATGCTGGAGTGTGGGTGCTTAGTCCCCTTTCTGGGAAGGAAGGACAGCCATCTGGCCAGGCCAAGCCTTAGGCTGTTGCTTATTCTGGTTGAGTGATACGGGTACTGCTGAGCACAGTTCAGACCTGTCCTTCCTTCTCGGCCACAGCCAAACCTGTGCTTGCACTTGCTTGCCCAGTCATGTGCTTTGGTCTTCTTGGGAATCTGGCTGCAGTCATAGTAACTTTACTTAGGCTGTGTGCTTCTCTCTCATATATGAGAGAATGAGTCTGGGGTCTCCTTGATAAATAACTATACAATCCAAAGCATTTTTGTAAAGCAAAAGGTTTCAGTTATGCAGAAAAGTGTGAAGCTACTCAATCCAGCAAGCAAGCACACCCAGTAGGGGTCCTGCTCTGCTTTTAACCCCAGGGTGAGGGATTCTGTGCCCTACTCTGGGTGGTTTGAGTGGTTAGAACTAGGACTCATAAAACTTAACAGGCTAGTTCAAAATGGACTAGCATTTTGCTAGGGAGAATAGAACTTGAGCATGTATCTTGACTTTAAGAATATACTAATCTGGGGGCTGGAGAGATGGCTCAGCGGTTAAGATCACTTACTGCTCTTCAAAAGGTCCTGAGTTCAAATTCCAGCAACCACATGGTGTCTCACAACCATCTGTAATGAGGTCTGACGCCCTCTTCTGGGGTGTCTGAAGACAGCTACAGTGTACTTACATATAATAAATAAATAAATCTTTTTTTAAAAAAAGAATATACTAATCTGGAGATATTCTAACTTAGTGGTGTCTTTACTAATTTCTCTAAACATGGAACTTCTGTCTTCTTTTAATTCTGATAAAGACAGTACATTTCATTTACATTCCCCACACCAACTGTGAGGTTGTTTTACACAGGAAGTGGTTAGAGCACCCAGAGTGTGCACTGTGCAGATCAAGCAGCCTCTAGCAATCCCCCTCAGGCTCATCCCCTGGACGGCTTTCTGGTACATAAGATACCTCAGTTGGTCGTTCTCCTCCTGTGCCAAGGGGGAGACAGCCTGTCTTTGAGTAGATTGATTGCTGTGTGAGGTATGGGATGTGGCAGGTAGGTGCTGGTGGTGTGTGCCTGGTGCTTTTCTTGGCTTTTGCCTTTTAGACTTGTGCCAGCTTTGTGCAGAGATAGGGAGCCTTATCTCTTAAAGGGATGGAGCCACCTCTGGGCCAATAGCTATAAAGCTTTCTACATACTTATATTTGTTAAGGAAGTTATTTATATGGTTTCTAGATTGTAATATTTTTTTCACCACAAATGATAATATTAGGTCATACCAATCATGTGACAGTTTTAGGGCAGGGGCTGCACAAGGAGTATTCTTGGTGGGTGAGGATAAGCACCTGCCTCTGGTTTTGGGGGACTGATGGCTGCTGTTAGTGATGCTCTTAGAGGTTGGCTGTTAGCCCTAAGCCTGGTTGTTTCTGTCAGCCACATCCATCCTTGTGGCAGCTAGTGAGGTGTGGGTCCTGGTCCAGGTTTCAAAGCCAGGCAGGAGCTTGCCTGACTTCCATCGGCCTTCCTGTTCCAGCAGGCTCTGGAGGGTTATGCTGTTGTCTTTGTGACCACAGAGGGAGACCAAGCACCATGAGTAAGCACTTGAGCACCGCTGAGATCCGGTGTCACTTTTATAGCATTTGAGTTGAAACGGGTTTGAAAAAGAAGTTGCATTGAATGCAGCCCCTGGTGGGCAGGCAGGGCAGTGGGATGAGCAGTGACATACCAGGTGGGCCTTTCCCGTGAGCCCTGTGGCTCAGCCTTAGCCGCCCCTTGTCACCTCAGAGGCCATTTCTCACCTTTCAGGGTTTTTCTCTACTTTTACTTTTTTAGGGTACTTTCCCTCATGGAATTGATATTTTGACTACAGCAGACTATTTTGCAGTTGGTAACATATCTAACTGTTTCCTGATTATAAGGTAAGTTTTAATGTGTGTAATATAATGTGTGTATATTTACTTGGGTGCCAAAATTCACCTTCAATATTTCTTTCATTATCCTGTGGTCTGTATATAACTTATGTTGTAGAGAGGGAATTGAACCGAGAACAGCTTCTGAAACCGTTCTCATACCAAGTTCATCCTGCACAGTACACGCTGGAGAAAATGGGCACCTGCTTGTACTTCAGTGTGCTAGCTAGGGCCGCACATCTTCTCTGGACATTAGTCTTCTTGTCCTCCTGGTTGGTGCTTTTCTGCCTTGGAACCATACAGGGAATAGCCACAGGCACAGCTATGCATGTCCTTCTGTGTGACAGCTTTCCCACCCGGTGTCACACATGTATTGATCTTTCAAAATGACATTTTGGATTTGAAGTGACTGTGATTGATTTTGTTGTTGTTTGTTTGTTTCAATAAAATGTGTTCCAAGTTGAAATTATCTGATTGTTTCTCAGGTGAGTATAATAGAGGTATTTGAAAATTCCGGTCAAGGGATAAATATTTAACCCTTAACTGCTGTTTTCAGAAATCACACCCAATTATTTTTGCTGTATAACATAAGTACTAGGGAGCAGTTTCACACTCTAATACCAATGTGAAAAGGGTATGATGCTTCGTGAAGTAGTTTATTTGCCTTGAATTAGGAGAAACATGCCAAGTGCATTTTAAAGCATTTTTGACCACTGTAAACCCTCGGGGTAGATTTCCTGACAGCCCTGCTGTGCAGACCACGCAGAATTTACACCTCTCCATAACCAGCTTTGACAGACTTTAAAAAAAAAGAAGAAGAAAATAATAACAACTAAAAACAAAACCAAAGGGTGACCAGCCTCTTTTCCAGGAAGAATGCAATCACATTTGCCCTCGCCTGCATGCCATTACCCCTCAGTCCAGCACTTCATGTCTGTGTCCACATATTCTTTGTCCTCTGATTATTAGCGTGTGAATGTTATATATGAGGGTCTCTGCCCTTTCTCAGAGATTCTTAGGTAAAATAGCTGGTAGTTTGGCTTTGGCAAATTTTACTTGTTGCTATGATTCCCACACCAGTCTAAAACTTATACATACTTTATAATGTCCATTCTGTAAACATGCATGACAGGGGGCTGGAGAGATGGCTCAGCAGGTAATAGTACTGACTGCTGTTCCGAAGGTCCTGAGTTCAAATCCTAACAACCACATGGTGGCTCACAACCATCCATAATGAGATCTGATGCCCTCTTCTGGTGTGTCTGAAGACAGCTACAGTGTACTTACATATAATAAATAAATCTTTTTAAAAAATGCACGACACAGAACATGACCTAGCTCTAGTGTGTGGGTTTTCCAGTACACTGGGTCTTTGTGACTCTCAGACCCAAGTAGATCAGCTGCTGTATTTTGAGGACAGTACAATAGCAAGCTTTACCATATCCTAGCACCACAGAGCCTCTGGCCAGGGTCTCAGCTCCCTTACTGGTATTTCTCTCAGTCTGGATCCTGGAGGGCAGGATTCAGAGAAAGTAGCATGTGCACCGTTTCTAGAAGGCCGTGACTAGGAGCAAGGTGTGGGGCCTCAGCCAGCGGGGAGGTGAATGTAGTTTGTCCTGAGGTCCCTGTGATAAACAGTTTTATGTCAGTTTGATAGTCGCTAAAGTCATCTGTGATGAGGGATCCATGGTTTTGAAAATAACTCCATACAGATCTGGCTATAGGTAAGTCTGTAAGGCATTTTCTTAATTAGTGATTGATGAGTGAGGGCCCAGTCCATTGTGGGTGGTGCCATCCCTGGGATGGTGGTCCTGGGTTCTATAAGAAAGGAGACTGAGCAAGCCATGAGGAACAAGCCAGTAAACAGCACCCCTTTATAGCCTCTGCATCAGCTCCTGCCCTGTTTGAGTTCCTGTCCTGACTTTCTTTGATGATGAACTGTGCTGTGTAACTGTAAGCCAAATAAACCCTCTCTCCTCCAAGTTGCTTTGGACATGGTGTTTGTTAGAGCAATAGAAATAGGAAGTAAGGCAGTTCCCAAATGCAGTATGCTTGTTCAGCACTGTGTTCTGGTGAATAGAAATTGGTCTGGAAGTTAGTCCTCTGGAGCGGGTGGTATTGGGATACTAACTGTAAAGGGCAGAGGATGAATGAAGGGTGGGAGGAAGGGGGTAGGTACCTGGTGGGTCTTCAGAGAGACCAGGCCCTCTGTTCTGTCTGTGCTGAATTTCTGGGCTTGTAACTCTCCTCACTTGGGACAGGATTCAAGGAGGAGGTTGCAGAGAAGGTGTTTCTGAACCTGCTTGGTCTGCTATATTGAGTAGATTCAAAAGTGGTAGAAAGTCCCCGGGGAGACATTAGTTGGGCCACTGCAACTGATTATCATTTGAGTGTTAAAGGCATATGGTAGACTGAATGTGTTCAGCATATGCATTTTCATATATTGTAATGGTGCAAATCTGTACATTCATAAGTATATGTCATAGTGACGCTTGTGGCCCTCTGCTGTATGCCCGTTGGGAATTTGAAGGTTCTTTCACTGAACACAGTGGTCTCTTGTTGTAGGTGCTTCTAAATTGTGATTTCTGGTGCTGTTCAGCTTGCTATGTCGATCAGCAGTTTGGGCATTTTTGAGTTTTTGTCATGATAAACTAAGCTCTTGCAGACACTTATTTAGAAATGTTTACGAGGATAGACATTTTAATTCTCTTACTTAAAGACTAACCAGAGATTTAATTTTGCATGAAGCTGTGAATGTGTGGTTTCGGCTTCTCCATACCTCCCTGAGATTGGCAGCAGCCAGGCTGTCTGAGCATCTTGCCATTCAGAGCACTCACCTGTGCGGATGACCATGTTGGACAGACTCCCACGTGCTTATTGTCCTTCTGTCTCTCCTTTGCTGATGATCCAAGGCAAATGTAGGCCAGGTTTTGTTTTTTTTTTTGTTTTTGTTTTTGTTTGTTTGTTTGTTTCGGGACAGAGTTTCTCTGTATAGCCCTGGCTGTCCTGGAACTCACTTTGTAGACCAGGCTGGCCTCGAACTCAGAAATCCGCTTGCCTCTGCCTCCCGAGTGCTGGGATTAAAGGCGTGCACCACCACGCCCAGCTGCAGGCCAGTTTTTTGCTGAGCTTTATTTTTCTTATATTTTTTAGTGTAAACTGTTTGCCAACTGTGCCTTTTTGTTTCTGTATATTACTTCTAATAGTCTCACTGATGTATAATTAACACATTACATGCATATAAAGTGTAAAGCTTGCTGAGTCTGACAAGGAAGATGCTAAAACTGTCAGGTGGGTAAGCTGTCAGGGTTCTGAGCGTACTTGTTACCCAACAAATTCTGTTTTTATTATAGATTGCTTTTCATTTTGTCTAATCTTTTCCCCTTAGCATGATTATTTAGTGATTCATTCATTTTTATATGTTGTGTCAAGAAGTTCAGATGACTGGAGAGAGGACTCAGTGGTTACTATTGCTGTTTTTGCAGAAGATCTGAGTTTGATTCTCAGTACCTGTGTCAGAAGGCACACAGCTGCCGGTAACTCTAGCTATAAGAAAGAGATCCGGCACCCCTTTCTGGCCTCCTCAGGGACCCACACACATGTGTATATGCCAACACAGGCGCACACACATATGGATGAGTATAAAAGTAATAAAAACAGATCCTGTGCGTTTGACCAGTCTGATGAGTCTACCTGCCCCTAGCCTATTCATACTATACCTAACCTGTAGGCCTAGGCTAGGTCAGACATCCTGTGTTCTGATCCGGTCTGGTGAGTTCCTTGGACCTTAGCCTGCTTGTACCTTCCCCACCCACAGACCTAGCCTGGGTTGCACACCTTGTGTGCTGACCCAGTCTGGTAAGTTCCTGAAACCCTGCTTGCCTGTGTCATTCCTTCCCCAAGGCCCATAGCCTCAGCCACACAGCCTGTATGCTAGTCTAACTTTGTGGCCATCTGTGCTGCCCTCACACTCTCTAGGTGTAGATAGGGTAAAACCAAACAGATCCAGTTTGTTCCACTTGCATGCCTTTTTGCTTATTTCTGAATCAAAGTCATCTCGGTTGCTCCAGTCGATCCACCAGGTCTATAGAAATGAGAATTACCAAGATGAACCCACGGACACAGAATTTAGAAGAACAGTCATGAACTTCATCAAAGGATTGAAGAAACGTAAAGTAGATGCACACACACAGCTCATTTACTTCAGAGAAGAACCGCCCGAGTGATAAATCAAGAAAGCACTCACCTGCGGCAGAGGAAAAGGAAGACCCGAGTGATGCCCAGGAAAGCACACATGTGTGGCCGAGGGAAAGGAAGACAGTTCAGGACTGGAAACCTGAATTCAGTAGAGAGATAGGAATATTGAAGAGTGCTCAAGCTGAAATGAAGATGTACTGAAAACGCAGTCACTCAATCAGAAAACCCAGAGGGAAGCCGTACAGGTAGAGTGGGTCATGTGGAAGATAGAGTGTTGAGACTTGAAGATAAAGTAGAGGAATTAGACACACAGGCAACAATATGAAAAACATCTTTATTTTTTACTTTTGGGGTGTGTGTTGTTGAGACAGGGTTATTCTGTATAATCCTGGCTGTCCTGAAACTTGCTCTGTAGGCCAGGCTGGCTTCAAACTCAGCGATCTACCTACCTCTGCCTCCCGAGCTCTAGGATTAAAGGTGTGTGCTACCACTGCCTGGAGTGAAAACAAAACAAAACAAAACTTTTAAAACACTAAAGTAGCATGTTGGAAATGTGGAACATCATGAAAAGACCAAATCTTCAAGTTATAGACATACAAGGAGAAGAATCCCAGGTTAGTGTCATAGACCACAGATCTTAAGGTTCATAGAAGAAAATTTCCCCATGTTAGTGAAAGAAATAACCCTCAAAGATGCACACAGAATACCAAGTAGAAGACAGAAAAGAAACTTCCCATGGAATATTATAGCTAATATACTAGTTATACAAAACAAATAGAGAATAAAGAAAGCTGCAGGAGAAAAACCAGAAGTTAAATTTAAAGGAAAACCCATTAGAATAATACAGTCTCTCAGTGGAAACCTTGAAATCTAGAAGAGCCCAAAGCAATATATTTCCAAGTTCTAAAAGACATGGATTCTAACCTGGACTTCTATACCAGCAACCTGTTTGCTGTAGTTGAAAGAGAAAACTTTTCATGATATAAACAGGCTAAAAAAATGGATATTCACCAACCCAACTTTACAGAGAATACTGGAAGCAATATTTCAGGCTGAGGCTGGGCAGTGGTGGCACATACCTTTATTTAATCCCAGCACTTGGGACGCAGAGGCAGGTGGATTTCTGATTTTGAGGGCCAGCCTGGTCTACGGAGTGAGTTTCAGGACAGCCAGGGCTACACAGAGAAACCCCGTCTTGAAAAACCAAAAAAAAAAAAAAAATTTAGGCTGAAGAGAAGACCATATGTAAAGTGAATCAATGAAGTTATAAAAACAGCAAACACACAACAACAAAATCAAAGCGATAGCAATCAATACTTTTCAATTAGTAACTAAATATTAATGACATTTCCTTTTTTTTATTAGAATTTTCTTTATTTACATTTCAAATTTTATCCTGAAAGTTCCCTATACCTTACCCCCACCCTGCTCCCCTACCCACCCACTCCCACTTCTTGGCCCTGGCATTCCCCTGAACTGAGGCATAGAAAGTTTGCAAGACCAAGGGGCCTCTCTTCCCAGTGATGGCCGACTAGGCCATCTTCTGATACATATGCAGCTAGAGACATGAGTCCTGGGGGTACTGATTAGTTTATATTGTTGTTCCACCTATAGGGTTGCAGACCCCTTCAGCTCCTTGGGTACTTTCTCTAGCTCCTCCATTGAGGGCCCTGTGTTCCATCCTATAGCTGACTGTGAGCATCCACTTCTGTATTTGTCAGGCACACCCATGGAAGGAGTTACAGAGACATTTACTTTTTAATCAAAAGCCCTGGGCTAGGTGAATGGATTAAGAAACAAAATCCATCTTTCTATTATCTATAAAAAAGTCAACTTAACCTTCTAAGACAGGAACCACCTTAAAGGAAAAGGTTGGAAAGAATAAACAAGTGGGATCAGGAAGCAAGTAGGTATTGCTGTCCTATCATTTATATAGTAGACTTTAAACTAAATCTGTATTATGGATTGAAATCAGAAGAGATAAAGAAGGACACTTCTTCATTCTAATGAAGAGAACAATTAACCATGACGACATCACAATCCTAAACATTCTGTGTACCTAATTTCATACAAAGTGTAGTGCTAGATTTCAAGACATATATTAACTCCAACTTAGTAGGTGATTTCAATACCTTAACTTTCTTCAACAGACAGGCCATAAAAATAAAAATCATCAGAATTTAAACAGCATTATGCATCAAATAAGCCTAACAGATGTCTCTGGAACCCAAACATCAAAAAAAAAAAAAAAAAAAAAAAAAACAACACATTCCACTCAACAACTCATAAAGCTTCTCTTAAAATAGATACAAAAGAAATCTTAACAGATTTAGAAGATTTGAAATGACCACAGTACAACAGAACTTAAAAAGACAGCAAATGAATCTGTAGGAAGTATACAGACTTGTGGTAGAGATTAAAGCGTACATTACTAAATGATGAGTGGGTCAAAGAAGAAATCAAGAAAGCAATGAAACAATTCTTATAACTTAAACACGGACACACATACACACACACACACACACCAGAACATTGGGTATATTAAAAGCAGTCTTGAGAGGGAAATTTATTAGCCAGCTACATTAAAAGAATCAGAGGAAAAGTACATGATTTAATGATGCAACTCAAGAATTTGGAAAACCAAAAGCAAACCAAATCCAAATGTAGTAGGTGGCAAGAAATAACAAAATAATTAAAAAGGGGGGGGGTCTGGGGAGATGGCTCAGCGGTTAAGAGCACTGACTGATCTCCTGACCTAACCCTAACCCTAACCCTAAGTCCCTAGTTCAAATTCCAGCAACCACATGGTGGCTCACAACCACCCGTAATGAGATCTGACGCCCTCTTCTGGTGCACCTGAAGATAGTTACAGTGTACTTATAAAAGAGTGAACAAAGGTCCTAAAAACTCAATTCTCAACAACCACATGAAGGCTCACAACCATCTGTACTCATATCCATAAAATAAATCTTAAAAAAAAAAGATGAGGCCTGACCAAGAGCTAGGGATACTGGAAGGAAAGAGAGCCCCTAGTCTGATGTCTGGTTGAAGCCTCTCACCAGGTGAGAACAGAGACTTCCAGCACAGTTACCATGTGCTATGCAGGTTCCCAGCATGGCGACACTATTACTTTCATACAGAAATGCACGCAAAAGATGAGTGCTAACAGACTTAAGACCAAGGTAGATGACCTAGAATGGGGCCTTGCTGCATGCCTAGGTGGCATTTTTACAGTAAATCTGTCCTAATTTCCTGTTTCCCGTTGATCTAGAATTTTACCATAGGAAGTATAACCATGTCAGGTAGACATCAGGAACCTCCCTGTGATTTTATTTAGTTTTACTACAAACAACTCTTATAAGACAATAGCATTAAAATACAGCAAAATAGTGTACCCTGTAAAGACAAAGGGTGTGCCTCCTCTTTGCAGAGCCATCCATGCCTTTGGATATATCTTACTTTCAGATTCCTTTATATATGTTTCTTTTAAGGATTTTTACTTAATTTGTATGCATGAATATTTTACCTGAATATATGTATATGTACCATTTGTATGGCTGGTGCCTGCAGAAATAGGAAAAAAAAAAAAAAGCATTGAATCCCCTGGAACTCTAGTTACAGACAGTTGTAAGCTTCTATGTTGGTACTGAGAATAGACCTTAGGCCCTCTATGAGAGCATCAAGTGCTTTTCAACAACCAAGTATCTCTCTACCCCTAAATATATCGTACGTTCTTCCAGAGATCCTCTCTCTTAGTATACTTAAAATCTAAGCTAAAATATCTTCTAATGACATTCACCTGTGTTAAAAGAAACTCAGAAATTAATGACATAGAAACAAGCAAACAACAACAAAAACAGTACGAAGAATAGATGAGTCTAAAAGCTGGTTCTTTGGGAAGATAAGCAAGATTGTAGAACCCTTGACCCAACTAACCAAAAGGAAGATCACCCAAATTACCACTCACATACAAATAGGGAAACATTACAAAAGACACCCAAAAAATTACGGAATATGATGACATTCCCTGTAGGGGAATACTTCAAAATTGTGTGTACTCTACTAGAAAAATCTGAAAGAAGTAGATGAGTTTCTAGACTCATCCAAACCACCAGAGTTGAACCAAGAAGAGACCAATATTTTAATAGATCCATACCAAGTAAGAAGATTAAAATAATAACAAAAAAGCCTTTTGACTAAAACAGCCCAGGCCCAGATGGAATCACAGCAGAATTCTGTCAGACTTTTAAAAAGATCTACAATCAGCATGTCTTCTGTGACATGTGTTTATCCACTGTGTGCATGCCTGGTGCAGGCATGCAACCCTGGAACTGGAGTTGTAGATCTTGTGAACCACCATGTAGACTGGGTGCTGGAAATGAAACCTGTGCCCGCTGCAAGAGCAGTCGGTCATCTTAACCGCTGAGCCAGCTCTCCAGCTCCTATAACTTACACTTCTGAAATCTTTATAAAACAAATAAGCCAGAACAGAAGTGCTTCCAAACTCCTTTTATGAAGCCAATATAACTTTAATACCCAAACCAGGTAAACTATAGGCCAATTTTCTCTGATGAACATAGATGCAAAAATCCTTAATAAAATACTTACAAGCAGAATACAGGGACACACACACACACACATATCATCATCATCATCATCATCCACCACAATTAGGTTGCTTTTACCCTGTAGATGCAGCCATGTTCACCATGCATGAATCAGTAAAGCAACAAGCCATATACTTTTTTTTTTTTTTTTTTTTTTTGAGACAGGGTTTCTCTGTGTAGCCCTGGCTGTCCTGGAACTCACTTTGTAGACCAGGCTGGCCTCGAACTCAGAAATCCGCCTGCCTCTGCCTCCCGAGTGCTGGGATTAAAGGCATGCGTCACCATACCCAGCTATACTTAGAGACAAAAATGACATAATCGTCTCAATAGATGCAGAAAGGGCTTTGACAAATTCAAAATGCTTTATGATCAAAGGGGAAAGTAGGACTAGAGGGACCATACATTAGCACAATAACGACTATGTATGACAAACCCATAACCAACACCATCCTGAACAGAAGAACGTTGAAGCAGACCCACTAAGATTAGGATGAGATAGGACTGTCTAATATTTCCAACCTTTTTCATCCTAGCACTTGAAGTGTTTCCTACCATAATAGACAAGAGAATTAAAAGACTATAAATAGGAAAAGAAGTTGGATTATTCTGTTAGCAGATAATATAAAGACATTTAAAAAGTTCTAGCAGAAAACTTCTAGATATGATCAACATTTTAAGCAGAGTGGAAGGATTCAAAATCAGCTTATAAAAGTTAAAAGGCCTTCTGTATACCAACAACAAGCACATCGAGAAAGAGATTATGGAAACACTCCTATTCACAATAGACTCACAAAGAGTATCTAGGAATAAACCTAACAGAAGAGATAAAAACTTCTACAGTGAAAACTTTAAATCTCTGAAGGAAGAGATTAAGAAAGATACTGGAGGATAGACTGACCTCCCGTGCTCATGGATGGGTAGAATTGATAGTGTGGAAATGACCATATTACCAAAAGGAAGTTATAGGTTCAATGCAGTCCCAAGCAAAATCCCCATGGCATTTTTTTTTCAGAGACAGAAAAAAAAAAAAATCCTCAGATTCCTATGGAGCCACAAAAAACCCTGGATACTCAAGGAAATCCTAAAGCAAAAGAGCAGTGCTGGGGGGCTTTCCATACCAGACTTCAAGCTATGCTGTGGAGCTGTAGTAATAAAAACAGCGCGGTCCTGGCACAAAAGCACAAACAAGAAGTAAGATAGACCCAAACGTGAGTACATATAGTCATAGCAATCACACATCTGATAAGATATCCAAAGCACACAGTAGAAATGACAGTATCTTCAACAAATGATTTGGGGAATACTGGATATCTCCATGTAGAAGAATGAAATTAGACCCATATCTATCTCTTTGCACAAAACCCAACTCCAAATGGACCAGAGATTTAATGTGAAGCCTAAAATAATGAAACTACTAAAAGAACAATGTAAAGGTGTAGGAAAGAACTTTGTGAATATGACTGTGTTTGCTTTGGAATTAAGGCCAACTGTTGACCAGTGAACCTCATAAAATTAAAACACTGCTCTATTGCAAAGGAAACAATGGAAAAGCAAGTCTACAAAGCAGGAGACAATCTTTGTCACCTACACATCTGGTAAGAGGATCAGAATACATAAATAACTAAAAAAACAAATCAAGAAAACAACCCAATGTTTAAAAAGGGCCACGGGTCTGTACACAATTCTCAAAAGAAGAAATAAAATAGCTAAGAAATCTCTTGATAGAAATGCAAAAAGTGTTTGCTTATCTTTAGCAATTATGGAAATGTAAATTAAAACTACTTTGACAGTTCATTTTACCTTAGTGGCAATGGCTCAGATCAGGAAAACAGCTGACAGAGAATGCTGACAGGGATGTGGGGAAAGGGGACCCTTGTTCCCTTTGGTGGGATTGCATACTGGTGCAGCTACTCAGAAAAGTGGTGTGGAGAGTTCTCAAGCTAAAAGATGTACCATGTGACCCAGCCAGACTGCTCTTGAGGACACACCCACCCCACGGGTAGCTGCTCAGGTGTGTCCATTGCCACCCTCTCCACAATTGCCAGGCTATGCAGACAACCTGTCAGCTGATGAATGGATGATGGAAGTGTTGTGCATACACACAGTGGGATTCTCTTTAGCTGTAAAGAACAGTGAAACCATGAAATTTGGAGGTAAATGGAGAGAACGAGAAGATATTATACCAAGTGACGTAATCAAGCCCATGAAAGACAAATGCAGTCTGTTTTCTCTTATTTGTGGATCCTCCCTTGTAATCTTTAGACGTGAGCATATGATCTAGAGTTACCTAGGAAACAAAAAGGGACCATGGTCAGGGGCACTGTAGAAGGATCTCTGGAGAGGGGCATATTCGGTCACTGGAAAATATAGATAATGTGGGGAGCACTTTACCTGATGAGGGGCTAGAGAGGACAATACACAGAAAAAGAAGGGATGAATAGCATTAAGGATGATTGAAAAATCCATAGGGAAACGTTTTACTAATAAATATGTAAGTATATGTTATATATATTCAAGTAACTTACTACTTAGTTGTAATGCTGCTCCCAAGAGCCAAAGACTGTATCAGTTAAATTTCTGTTGTTTTGATACAACATTATGCCCAAGAGAACTTACAGAAGAAAGAGATTATTTGGGTTTATGGGTCCAGAGGAATGACTCTATGGCAGCAAGCCTCACATGGTGGCTGGAGTTCACATCTCAACCAAGAAAAAGGAGTGTAGTGGACTGCTTGTAGATAAAGCCTACCCCCAATGACATACTTCCTCCAACAAGGCCACACCAATCTGAACCTTCCAAAACAGCACTACTATCTGGGGACCAAGTGTTCAAACACCTGAGACTATGAGAAACATTTCTTATTCAAACCACATGATTATTTAACAAAGACCCCAGTGCCAGGCACGGGAAACCTCCTCCTAAGTTATTGGTCAGGAAAATTACAAGAGACCTCCAAAATGAAATAGGTCATTGCTGCTGCCTTTGTTTACCTTCCAGAACTTGAAGGTAAGATAACACACATAAGACGAAGGACTTAATTCTCCCTGAGGGCTAGCCCTCATAGAACCTGAGGGTGCTATGTAAGCTGCCAAGGAGAAAAGCAGTGAATAATTCTATCTGGCTGAAAAGCCTAGGAACCACAACAATGATAGCACAGCAAAATATATGCAGAGGTGCAGTAGTGGCACTTAATCTTGGGTGTAATGAACAACAGTCTAATTGGGCTAAGATCCTCTCAATAGGAGGTACTGTCTACACACTTGGTACTGTACACCTAGCCAACTGCTCATGGCTGCTGAGCTCATGGCCTCTAGAGGAGAGCCTACAAATACTATTTTTTGAAGCAGTATAATTTCCAACTGCTTTCTAAGTACCTATCCTTATATCCATATATAAGGGTGTACCTATAGATAAATATAGTTCTTACCCTAAATCCAAGAAACTTCTTTTTGCAGCAGAGTAGTCCATCCCAGAAATCCACAACTAGTAAAAATTCAGAGAACAGCTAACCATTGGTACCCATCCTCATACACCCAAGGCTCAAGGAGCATTAGGGAAGAGAAGGTAGGAGCATTGTAAGAGCCAGAGGACCAGAATGTCTTCTGTGGGATAGTGTCTTCTGTATATGACTCGGAACTATACCTATGAAAGTTTAACAGTATGATCATTTATACAAGATCTGCACCATGGCAACACCAGTTCACACTCCATTGTTGATAAGGAAAATCTCACAAGGTCCCATCTCTAGATGAAGAGCTACAGGCAGTTAATGGCTGCCAACAGAAGGAGAGTAAGTCTTCTCCAGGAACAAGCCTTCTGGTAGGTTATCTAATCCCAAGTGGGCAGCCTTAGTTAAACATGTTAAACGAACTCAGCATGTTGTACGTGTACATACCTACCCACTAATAATTGAAGAGGCCATGACATTGTAAAGAAGTCGGAAGGTGGATAGGAGGGGTTGTATGAAATTCTTTAAAAAGTTAAAAAACCCAAATCAAATGGAATAAAAATGAATCTTCAAAACAACCACAAGAAGCCAAGTTTGTTGACGCATGCTTTCAATCACAGCACTTGGGAGGCAGACTGATCTCTGAGTTTGAGACCCTGGCTCCAAGCGGAAGTTCATTCTTTTGTGCTGTTGCATGCCTGTGGCATGGGTGGCTAAGCAGACTGCCTCCCGTATCAGCTGCAGGTGCATGGAGTGCTGTTTCTCGTCACAGTCCTGGGTGTGCTGCTGAGCTATGTACATGGTTTCTTGCTCTCCTGTTTTGAGTTATTGCCGATGCAGGCAATGTTTGGGTCATCTGGTAGGTAGCTTTTACTTTGATAGGAATGGCTAAACTATTTTTTAACACAATTGTTAGTTTTTATTCTCAAGAGCAGTATATGAAGGGTTTGGCTCCTCCAAGTTCTTAGGTATTTTTAAACCTTAAGTAATACATAAAATAATGTCTTAGGAGAATTTTATACATATGTATCATTGTATCTGCCCATATTTCCCCTTCTCTCTTTCATGTCTTTCAGTGTGTTTATTGCTGGCTTCCAGGAATACACCAAGCCCATGATTGATCACCTGGTCTCCATGAAAATCAACCATTGGGATGGGTAGGTTCTGTCTTTTTGACTCTCAGAAAATTCTTTTTTCCCCCCTCAATGGGAGGAGTTTAGTTGAGCTTTGTAAGTTTATGAGTATATTTTCTTATTATAGATAAACTATTTTAAATGAATTATTTCTGAGAAGTAATGAAACTTCCAGTTTGTGTGTGGCATGCTGTTAAAGGTCTATTTGTTTCATTTCTGGAGCTGTTGGTTGGGCAAGTCTGAGTTGTAATTATTTCTGAATACCTTGTCACATGTAATAGGGAAGCTACAGCCTGAGGACAGTGCAGTCCAACTGGGGTAGCCTGGTCTTCTTCATCAGTTGGCCTGCCTGCACACTGGTTCTGATTTGCTTGGCCCCCCTAGGTATCTTATATGTTGTAACTTAACTGCTGAGCAGACGTTAGTGGTAGTTTTCATAGTTACAGTAGAAGCTTTGGGGCTCTCTTGGTATTTTATAGGTAGTTAAGTGTGTCTTTAAAGAGGAAAGGCAAGTGTGTAACTCAGACGTCAGCACTGTCAGTGTTTTGCCTCTCTCTCTAGGTGGGCCTGGTCAGCCAAAGCACAGCAGATGCCGGGGAAATTAGCAATATAATCATGGTGTCCCTTCCATAAATCCCAGTGTCAGAGTGGTTTCTTTGTAGTTCACTGGGGAGTGTGTTTCGGTTTCCAAAGAACTAAAGCCTTAAAAGTATTTTTAACTGCTGTCATGCTTCTGTAGTGTGGGGCTCTCTGGGGTGAAGAAACTCTCGCCCAAGCCTCCATATTGATCATGCACATCTTCCTGATGTATTTGTTATTATGAGATGTTTCTCTTTGTTTCATAGATTTCTTCAAGTGTACCGTGATATTGAAATGTGTGCATGGGCAATCGGCTTTTTCTTTTTTCCTTTTTCTCTTTTTAATGATTTATTTGTTTTATGTATGAGTACACTGTGGCTGTCTTCAGACACACCAGAAGAGGACATCAGATCTCATTACAGATGGTTGTGAGCCACCATGTGGTTGCTGGACATTGAATTCAGGACCTCTGTAAACGTAGACAGTGCTCTTAACTGTTGCGTCATCTCTCTAGCCCTCAGCTTTTCCTTTAAAGGGACAGATAGTTAATGCCTTAGGTCTCTGACTCATATACGTATTATGTTTTTCTTTATATAACCCTTAAAAATATAAATACTATCCTAACTTAGAGCCTTACACAAGAAACCTGGACAGTGTTTGATCTGCTGACTATAAATCATCATTTTTGTTATAGCAAGTGTCAGAATTCTTTTTCTTGTTAGTTGAACAATATTGCATTGTCTATATCTATCATATTTTACCTATCTGTTCATCTTTGATAGATCCTTGGGTGTTTCCATCTTAAGGCTGTGTGAGTGTGTAAATCCGTCCTTACTAACAGCTGCTGTTACTTCTCAGGGCCATCCGAGAACTGTCTGCAAAGGCACTGCACAACCTGACTCCACAAGTACCCGAGTACATAGCCACACACGGTAGGTTTGCATACTACTGCCTATTGCACTCACAAATGTGCACGTGTGTGCCCCTCCCCATGCACAGATACAACAGAAATGTGTTGTTCTCATAGTGGGTGATGATAATGATGTCCTGGGCCAAGTCAGGGTAGAACAATGAAGACAAATGTAGTGTGTTTGTCCAGTGGCAGCTTTGGGTGGCATCAGGCACAGGTGCCATCCAAAAACCAAGGAATTGCACTGTGGGCTGCACTGTACAGGTTAAGGATGATGGTGAACTCCAGGGCTGATTGGAGTGGGCGGGGCCTCTAGATTGGCCTGCACTTGGAATTTGGAGCTGTTCTGCTTTCTCTTCCCTAAGTGCCAGAGGCTGAGGTTTTCTGTTCTTGTTGGGAGGGAGTAATGAATGGAAGTACCTGTCACCTTTCATGGATGTGTGTCCTTTGCTCTCCTCAGGCAGAGTACTGCCACCACCTAGCAGGTAGAGGTGCAGGCAGGAAAATCTGCAGACATGACCTCTTTCTCAGTGGTCTCTCACTGAGCATCTGTGCCTGGATATATATACTGTTGTATATGTTGTATGTGTGTATATATGTGTACTGATGTATATGCCTAGATGTATCTGCTGTGTCCTATCACATCGCTTGGTTGCCCAGGAGGGGGCTCTGCCCACCAGAAACAGTGGTGGTGACCCTGACAGCATTGACTTTCAGAGGAAATACTTGTAAGTAATGTGTTGTTCTGTGTGTCTCTCAACCTGACTATTGCAGTATTCCCTGCACTACTGTTGATGACACAGAGTCCAGATCTACACACGAGACATGGTGCCATCCTTGCCTGTGCAGAGGTCACCTATGCCCTGTACAAGCTGGCTGCACAGAGTAACAGGTAGGAGATGCCATTTGTGAAGCTAGGTAATAGTAATAGTAGTGATTTGGGGGTTTGAGAAGAGCTTCCCTGCTCTGACTGTTGATCATTTGTGTATTTAAGGCTCCATTTTTACACTGAGGTGGTCAGTCGTAAGGTTTCTGTGCTTCCTCGGCTGTCTGGTTTCTTCTCATCATCCCAAAGCTATGACTCACATGATGAGAGCAACTGTTCAAAGGTGGCACTTGTCATTTGTCACTGTGTGTGAATGTGGGAGCACGTGTGTGCCAGAGAACATGTGCGGAGGTCAGAGGAACATCTTCCTCATGTCCCACTTTGTTTGAGACAGTGTCTGTGAGCTTCAGCTGATTCTCTGGTCTGTACCTCCCGTCTCCCTGGGATTACACATATAAGTGCATCATTGTGTCTGGCTTTTCCCTGGGTCTGGGGATCTGAACTCAAGTTGTTTGACTTGTATGGTAAGATATTTTCTTGATGAGTCTTCTCCTCAGCCCCCATGTGTCACTTGAATAATTTAAACTGCTTTGAGCTAGGCAGTAGTGGCTCAAACCTTTAGTTCCAGCACCTAGAAGGCAGAGGGAGGCAGATCTCTGAGTTCTATGACAGGCAGGGCTACACAGAGAAACCCTTTCTGAGGAGAAAAAAAGTCAAAGAAGAAAAAGGAAGACAGGGTAAGATTGGAAGTTCTCCCTGAGCATTTCCCCTTTTGGCTTAGCCTGTAATGTAACCATAAAGTAACAGGTCAAGGACATGCACAACGGTGCATTTCAAGAGCTGTGTGATTTCCTTATGTCACTGTGCAGCCGAGAGCTCGAGAGTAAGGACTTAGTGCCTCACAGTCTGTGACCTTCCTTCCCCTTCGAGCTTGTATATAAGTCCTTTGTGGTTGTGTTAGGTGGCTCCCTAGGCCAAAATGACAGCAGATGGGCACATGGACTTCATTCCTACCTGTCAGTCAGTCCCAAGGGCATTTGGTTGTCCCCTGGCCCCAGAGCACAGCTCACAGTCAGTATGGGTGGAATGGGCACCTAGTGTTGATGGCTGTTGCGTGCTGTCCAGTGGCTTGCAAGGAACGGGGTACTGCTGAGATGGCAGACTCGAGCTGAAAGAAAAGGAAATAGACGGACGAGAGAAAGAACGGAGCTAAGACAAACCAGGCTCTGATCAAAGCTCAATTATATTATTCAGTGCACCAGGTTATGAAGAAGGGGGAAGGGGCCCATTCCCGCCAAATAATCCTGGATTCCAATTGCAGGTGAACGAACACATGTTTGGCTCCGGAACAGCTAGGCGTCAGGTAGCAGGTAGCAGCAGTGGGAGTGGCAGAACGATAGGGCGGCAGGCTCCACCCCATGCTCTCTTCTTGCTAACAGTGAAACCTGAGCAAACAGGTTTCAGGCTGAGGGTGGGGAGGTTACAGATGGCCCTGCTCTCCTTGGTTGTGGCAAAAGTCCCATGGGCCATGACCTTCCTCAGCAGTGCATTTGAGACTCGTTCCCAAGTTGCTGGCCTCAGGGTATTAGGCAGTTTGTGGTTCTGTGCAGCACGCAGGAGATTTCAGACCTCCAGGGGACTGGGGCTCTGTGTGGCTCTGTCTCTCACTTAGCAGAGTAGCTCTCCCAGGGAGTTGGAGTTAGTTACCAAGTAGCTCTGCCTAGCAAGTAGAGGATATTAGATCCCCAGGGTGTTGTGGCTGTGCATAGTTTGGCCTAAAGCACAGGAGATTGCAGATCCATAAGTAACTCACACTGCATAATTCTGCTAGCATATACCATAACTCCGAAAAAATCAGATGTTCAGTGCAGACTATAGTTTATCTGATAGCCTGTGTTCAGCAAGCTGCAGTGGGAGTCAGGTAGGGTACCCCCTGCTGAAGACTTAAGTGCTGGGTTAACTAGCAGCAGCCTTTCTGATGACAACAGAAAACACCTGTGGTAACCCATGTCCCCCGTAGAGAACTTAACTCTTCCACAGTGTCAGCAGGAGCATAATGGTCAGTAAAGGTGCTTCTGTTTTGATCATAAATAAGATTATGTCTTCAGCAAACTGAATGTAAGCATTCAGATGCCCACCTTCTGTAACCAACACAGATTTTGTGTGTGTGTGTGTGTGTGTGTGTGTGTGTGATGTACTTGTCCATGTGTGTATGTGTGGAGGCCAAAGATTGACATTGTGTATCTTACCTTCCCTGGTTGCTCTGTCTTACTACTTGTTTTATATTTTAAATTATATTTAGGGGCTGGAGATATGACTCAGTGGTAAAGAACAGTTCAGAAGACCCAGGTTCAGTTCCCAGTACACTCATGGTGGCTCACAAACTTGTAACTCCAGTTCTAGGGACTCTAGTATCTTCTTCTGGACTCCATGGACATCAGTCATGAGTATGGTACACATACATGTACATGCTGGCAAAACTACTCATACATAAAAGAAGTGTTGAAATTATATTTATTTATTTGGGAGAGGGAGAGACAAACAGAAACATGTGGGGATGAGTTTGCCAAGATGCACATGTGGAAGTCATAGGACAACTTGAGGGAAATCAGTTCTACCTTGTGGGTCCCAGGGATTGAACTCAGGCTGTCAGTCTTGGCAGCAAGTGTCTTTACCCACTGAGCCATCTCTCCAGCCCCCAATACAGCTTTATTTAAGGCTGAAGTGGCACATCTTCAGGGGCTGTGGGAGCATGAACAAGAAGCTGATCTTTCTGAGCTTATGTGAACCTGGGCTCCAGTGTAATCCTTATAAACTCGGCATTGTGTCTCACCTTCTGCAGGCTTGTCACAGACTATCTGGATGAGAAGGCAGTGCAAAGCCTGAAGCAGGTCCACCAGCAGGTTTGTGTGGTCCATCTGAACCCCCTCTACCTGGACAGGATCTGCTTCTCTGAGCATATTGTATTGACCAGGACACAATGGTCCTATGGGCTCTTTCCACCAGCATGACTCTTGTGAGGCTTTATCTGGAATTGGTAACTGGGATAGATTCATCCCCTGGGGCCAGAATCCATCTTATTGGATGGGCATTGCGTAGGTCTCAGGGCTGTGTTGGTGTCTCACCGTGGGCCTTAACAGGAGTTCCCAGGTGAGGGATGGGCATGTCCCCTCTGTTTGGACAAGGCAGTCTTCTGGAGTGTCAAGTACCCATAAAACAAAGGCCTTTGCTCCTGTGGCTCTAATCTCCACTGTCCTGAAATTTAATACTGAATTTTGCACATTTTTGGGACTAGAAGAAACTGTGTATATTTTTTCTGGGAGTTTGAGATTCTCAAAGCTGTCTATGACATAAAAGAAAAAGTAATTTATTTCCTAAGGAATTAAATTGTTTTTGTTTGTTTGTTTGTTTTGTTTTGTGTTTTGTGTTTTGTTAATGTAAATATTTTTCTATTCCATACAATTTTCCTCTTTTTATAATAACGAACTGTTTGTCTCAGATCATGACTGTGGTGAGGCCATTTGATTAGTTTTATATTTCTTGCTTCCAAGTGGAGCCTGGCATTCTTGTCAGGCATTCTTGAAGTGAAGGTGTTGAGGGCAGCCCTATGCAGTGGCTGAAGGAATGGAGGCTCTATGTCCTCCATTGTTAGGGTTTTCTGTTGCTGAGGAACATGGGTGGTGACAGGGCTGCTACTTTTAGTTTTGTGGGAATTACAGATGTGTATGAAGGGGTTGTGAACTGACAGTAGTTGTGTGAATATCCAGCAAGTATCAGATGTACTCACAATCACAAACTAAATTATATCCAGCAAGCATCAAACATATTCACAACAAATTGAATTACTTCTGAGTCTGAAGACTGAAAATTCCAGAGCCATTTGTCAGGGTTTGTTTTATGCTTGTGAGTCCATCAGTGGGCTAGGATGGAAGGGGACACCCTCTTTTTCCCCACTGTGTGCCTTAGTTTTTCCTTAGAAGCAATGCACCTGAAGAACCTAACCAAGGCACAGTGAGTTGGGGGCCTTCGTCCTCTGACCTTCATGATGGACTTTCTGGCAGTCAAAAGCTCATCTGTTACACTGTCATCATTCTTGTGTTGACAGCTATCACTATTATACATAACAAATTCTTTAACTCAAATAACTGATTTTTGGCTCTTTAATTTTAGCTTTGTGATCGTCATCTCTATAGGTAAGTCTAACAGAGTTAAGACATCTTGTGTCTAATGAAAATGTGTGTTGTCTGGAATAGTTGGTTCACTGAAGCACTTAAATTACATCTATGTGCCTGCTTGTGTGTGTGTGTGTGTGTGTGTGTGTGTGTGTGTATATATGTAACACATACCATTGTACTAGTGACAGTCAGAAGACAACTCCAACTCATAGGAGTTGGTTCTTTTCTTCTATCTTGTGGGTCCCAGGAATTTAGGTTGTCAGACTTGGTGAAAGGAACCTTTGTTTGCTGTCCCTTGTTGTCCTTGTAAGTAGCCAATAGCTGACCTTTACCTGTCCTCACTCTTCCATGTGCACCTGTCACTCAACCCAGTAGTCAAGGGAATGATGGTTTCAACTCTTTGGTGCCTTTCAGCTTTTTGGAAGCTAAAGTCACAGGTCATGGCACCCCATGTTTCAGTGTGTCCTTGGCAGTTCTGTGGCTAAAGACTGTTGTGTCCTGCCCAAATGAGCAGGTGTTGCCTGCTGCTCTTGGTGGCTGTTGGCTCTCCGGCTCAGAACCCTTGAGTGCTCTCTGTCTCTGCAGTCTTCCTTTTTTTAGACTCTGTGCAGGAAGGATAATATGTAAAGCCTTTAGGTCTGGTTCTTTCTCCCAGTGTTTTTGAGGTTCATCCATCTTATTATATATATAATTTATCTCTCTTGTTTTATTTTAGATTGGGTATTACTATGTCTCATTCTGGTCTTTTAAAAATATTTATTTTGATTTTATGTATATTGCTGTTTTTCCTGACTGTATGTCTGTATTCAACGTGTATGCAGTGCCCAAGGAAGCCAGAAGGTGTCTGATATCCTACACTTGGTTGTTAGCTGTCACATGGGCACTGGTAATTGAACCTGCATCCTTTGGAAAAGTAGCCAGTGTTCTTAACTGCTGATCCATTTTTCCAGCCTTGAGAATTACTCGTCTTCATCTTCTCCCCCTCCTCTTCTTCCTCTCCCTCTTCTTCCTCCTCCTCTTCCTCCTCATCCTCTTCTCCTCTTCTTCCTCCTCCTCTTCCTCCTCCTCCTCTTCTTCCTCCTCCTCTTCTCCTCTTCTTCCTCCTCCTCTTCCCCTTCCTCCTCTCCTCCCCTTCCTCTTCCTCCTCCTCCTTCTTAATAGTTTGTTTTCGTTTTTCTGTTCCTAGATCTGCCTGTCTCCCGAGTGCTGGGTTAAAGGCATATGCCAACACATCCAGCCCTCATTTGGTTCCTTGAAAATATTCACCATCTGTCTTGTTGAGCAGTAAAAGCTCTGTGTATTCTGGATCTAAATTCTGTTAGACACAGGATTTCCCCGTTTTCCCCTCCCTCTCTTTCATGTCTTGCTGTGTTGTTTCTTTTTGTGGTGTGGGGCTGAACATTTACTGTCCTGAACTCTGGAAGTGAGGAGCCTTACTTCCCGTGCCCCTTACTGACTCCTCTCCAGACTTTGGGAGTAGGCAGTGAAGGTGGGCTCACACAGTGAGTTATGCTGTGCCTGGGAGCTTTTGTGGGCTAATATTAGCCCAGTCTGGGCCTCTAGGCTTGTCAGAACTGTCACATAAGCCTCACCATCTTAACCACTTCTCTCTGTGAGGACTTTGAAACGTTTTTATTTCTTCCTTTTGCAATATCCTACTCCTGAAAGAAGCTCTATGCTATACGTTCTTCCAGTCTGCTATGCATTACACATTTTTTTTTTCTGGCTTCCAAATTGTTTAAGGCATATTTTGTTGCCATTAGGCCTAGAAACCAGAGACTCCCCACACCAGTGCTGTTTTCTCCTTTGGGAAATCCACAGCTCTTGCTGCTGCATCAGGTTCGATAGCTTCTGGCAGACAGGGTGATGATGAACATGAGTGTACTACAGCTTTGCGCCATGTGACGGTCGTCTTGGCATTGTGGAGTGTGTTAAGCAGCATTTGGGGTTGGTTCTGTGTGATATATTGGTGATGACTAAGTGTCCTGTGGAAGCTCAAAGGACAGGAGTATGCCCGAGGATGATCTTTTCATGGCAATTTTGGGTTTTTCCAAAAATGTAGCACTAAATCACCTGATTAATGAAAACTGTCATAGTTTCGGGGGTCTGAAGGTGTATCTGTTGCTTAATGGGGTGTTTCATGTGTAAAAGACTTTAACTGTCTTTTTCCTTTGGTTTTCAGGGGTCTGGGAGGAGAGCTTATGAGACAAGCAGGTAGGTCTGGGGCCAGAAGCTGCTGTCCTTCACTTGAGTATGGGGGAAGAGTAGCCTGAGGTCAGACCAGACCTCCCAATAACAGGTGGTAGCTGTTCCCTTCTGTTGGAGATCTTGCTACTGCCCCTGGCTTGCTCTCGGTATGCAGTCAGGGGTATGCAGACATGCTTCCTAGCCTAGTATATCTAGTTACCCTATGTCAAGCTGTGGGGCTCTGATGTGTCTTACATGCCACAGGACTGGTCACTGTGATTAGGCATAGGGATATTTCAGCTGCCGATTTCTTCTATGTACTAAGTACTGCAGAACAAGGAATGGTTTCTTAGATCGTATGTTAATGTCCAAGGAATCTTACACATAATCAGGTGAATATTCCTAGTTAGTTGAATATGATAGAAAACTCAGGTTCTTGCTGGTTTATCTGGGTCTCAAGTCGAGCCAGAAATTGGTTGGCTGTTCCATCAATTTCTGTTCCATCTTTACCCCTGCACATCTTTAGGCAGGACAAATTTTGGGAGAAAGTCTTTGTAACTGGGTTTGTGTCCCCATCTCTCTATTAGAAGCCCTGCCTGGCTACAGGAGATGAGGGTTTGAGGTTCCATAGTTGTTAGGAGTCTTACCTAGCATCACCCCACAGATTCCTGGGAGTTTCCATCATCCTAGGTTTCTAGGGAAATCCCAGAGATTCCCTACTACCACCACCAGCACCAATTCTAACTCTCTCTCTCTCCCTCTGTCCTCCCCACACTTGATCTTTCTGTTCTCCTTCTCCCCCTCTTCCCCTCCCAGTTCCTTCCCTCCACTCCCAATGTCTATTCTATTTTTCCTTCTGAGTGAGATTCAGGAATTCCCTCTTGGGCCCTCCTTGTTATTTGGCTTCTGTGGATTGTAGCTTGGTTATACTGTAGTTTATGGCTGATAGCCACTTATAAGTAAGAACATAACATGTTTGTCTTTCTGGGTCCCAGTTCCTCACTCAGAGTGATCTTTCCTAATCCCATCCATTTGCCTGTAAATTTCATAATGTCATTGTTTTTAATAGCTGAATAATATTCCATTGTGTAAACATATTACATTTTCTTTATTCATTCTCAGTTGAGGGGCATCTGGGTTGTTTCCAGTTTCTGGCTATTACCAATAAAGCTTCTGTGACCACAGTTGAGCAAGTGTCCTGGTGGCTTGGTGGAACATCTTTTGGACATATGCCCAGGAGTAGTATAGCTGGGACTTGAGATAGAACTATTCCCAATTTTCTTTAGAAACCACCAAATTGATTTCCAGAGTAGAAATCAACTGTACTAGTTTGCACTCTCACCAGCGATGGAGGAATGCTCCATTGCTCCACATCATTGCCTGCATGTGCTGTCACTTGAGTTTTTGATCTTAGCCATTCTGGTGGGTGTAAAATGGACTCTCAGAGTCATTTTGATTTGCATTTCCCTAGTGACTAAGAATGTTAAACATTTCTTTAAGTGCTTTTCAACCATTACAGATTCCTCTGTCAGGAATTCTGTTTAGATCTGTACCCCATTTTTTAAATTGGGTTATTTGGTTTGTTGATATCTAATTTCTTGAGTTCTTTATATATTTTGGATATTGCCCCTCTGTCAGATGGAGGACTGGTATAGAGTTCTTCCCAGTCTGGAGGCTGCCACTTTGTCCTTTTGACAGTGTCCTTTGCCTTACAGAGGCTTTTCGGGTTCATCAGGTCCCAGTTATTAACTGTTGATTTCAGTTCCTAAAGTTGGTGTTCTGTTCAGGATGATGTCTCCTGTGCCAGTGAGTTCAAGGCTATTCCCCATTTTCTCTTCTATCAGACTTAGTGTATTCAGTCTTACACTGAGGACTTTAATCTACTTGGAGTTGAATTTTGTGCAGTGTGATAGCTAAGGATCTATTTGCATTCTTCCACATGCAGACGTCCAGTCAGACTATCGACATTTGTTAACGAGGCTTTCTCTTTTCCATTGTATAGTTTTAGCTTCTTTGTGAAAAATCAAGTGTGCATAGTTCTTTTATTTTACAGGGTTATTTTGACTGTCCTGGATTTTTTGTTTTTCCATATGAAGCTGAAAATTGCCCTTTCAAGGTGTATAAAGAATTGAGTTGGAACTTTTTATGGGAATTGCATTGAATATGTAGATTGCTTTTTGGTAAGATGGCCATTTTTAATATGTTAATTCTACCGATCCATGAGCATAGGAGATCTTTCCATCTTCTGATGTCTCCTTCAGTTTCTTTCTTCAAAGACTTGAAGTTCTTATCACACAAGTCTTTCACTTGTTTGTTTAGAGTTACACCGAGATATTTTATGTGTGTGGCTATTGTGAAGGGTGTTGTCTCCGTAGTTTCTTTCTCGGCCTGTTTATTTTTTATAATAAGGAGGAGTACTGATTCCATTTTTTTGAGTTAATTTGTACCCAGCACCTTGCTGAGGTGTTTATTAGTTGCAGGAGTTCTCTGGTAGAGTTTTGAAGTCATTTATGTATACTGTCATCATCTGCGAGTAGCAATACTTTGAGTTCTTCCTTTCCAGTTTGTTCCTCCTTGATCTCCATTAGTTGTTTTACTGCTTCAGCTAAACCTTCAAGTACTGTATTGAATAGATGTGGAGAGAGTGGGCAGCCTTGTCCTTGATTTTAGTGGAGTTGCCTTAAGTTTCTCTCCATTTAATTTGATGTTGGCTATTGGCTTTCTGTATATTCCTTTATTGTGTTTAGGTATGTGCCTTGTGTCCCTGATCTCTCCAAGACTTATTGTGAAGGGGTGCTGGATTTTGTCAAAGGCTTTTTCAGCATCTAATGAAATGATGTAGGGTTTTTTTTTTTTTCTTTTCTTTTCTTTTGTTTGTATGGTGGATTACATTGATGGATTTTCAAACGTTGAACCATCCCTGCATCTCTGGGATGAAATGTGCTTGATTATAGTGGATGTTGTTTTTCACATGTTCTTGTATTCGGTTTGCAAATATTTTATTGAGTATTTTTGCATGGAAGTTCATAAAGGAAATTGGTCTGCAATTCTCTTTCTTTGTTGAGTCTTTGTGTGGTTTCAGTATCAGAGTGACTGTGGCCTCATAAAACGAATTTGGCCATGTTCCTTTTGTTTCTATTTTGTGGAATAATTTGAGGACTATTGTTATAAGCTCTGTTTTGAAAGTCTGGTAGAATTCTGCACTAAAACCATCTGGCCCTGGACTTTTTTTTTTTTTTTTATTTTGGTTGGTAGATTTTTAATGACTGCTTATATTCCCGTAGGGGTTATAGGTCTATTTAAATTGTTAATTGTTTACCTGACCTTGATTTAACTTTAGTAAGTAGTTTCTATCAAGAAAGTTGTCCATTTTGTTTAGATTTTCCAATTTTGTGAAGTACAGATTTTTTTTAGAGTAAGACCTAATGTCTCTTTGGATTTCCTCAGTATCTGTTATGTCTCCCTTTTCATTTTTGATTTTGTTAATTTTGATATTTTCTCTTTGCCTTTTTGTTAGTTTGGCTAAGGGTCTGTCTGTCTTGTTGATTTTTCTCAAAGAATCAACTCTTGGCTTCTTGGATTTTTTGTATTGTTTTCTTTGTTTCTAGTTTATTCATTTCAGCCCTGGGTTTGACTATTTCCTGCTGTCTATTCCTCTTAGGTATGTTGGCTTCTTTTTTCTCTAGAGCTTTCAGGTATGCTGTGAAGTTGCTAATGTGAGATCTCACTAATTTCTCTATGAAGGTACATAGTTCTAACTTTCTTCTTAGCATTCTTTCCTTGTGTTTCATAAGTTTGGGTATGTTGTGTATTCATTTTCATTGAATTGATATCTCTCCCTCTCCCTCTCTCCCTCTCTCCCTCTCTCCCTCTCTCCCTCTCTCCCTCTCTCCCCCTTCCTTCCTTCCTTGACCCAGTGGTCACTGAGTAGAGAGTTGTTTAGTTTTTCTGAGTTTGTAGGCTTTCTGTTGTTGATGGAGTCCAGCTTTAATCCATGGTGATCTGATTACATACAGGAGTTATTTCAATTTTCTTATATCTGTTGAGACTTGCTTTGGGACTGAATATTTGGTGGGTTTTTTGTTTTGTTTTGGTTTTTTTTTTGAGACAGGGTTTCTCTGTGTAGCCCTAGCTGTCCTGGAACTCTCTCTATAGACCAGGCTAGCCTCGAACTCAGAAATCTGCCTCCCGAGTGCTGGGATTAAGGCACGCACCACCACTGCCCGGCTGGGCCTGAGTATTTGGAAGTAGAGATATGATACTTGGTAGTGGACTTATGAAAAGGATGTCAGGCTGGAGACATGGCCCAGTGATTAAGAGCACTAACTGCTCTTCCAGAGGTCCTGAGTTCAATTCCCAGCAACCACATGGTGGCTCACAACCATCTGTAATCGAGATCTGGTGCCCTCTTCTGGTGTGTCTGAAGATAGCAACAATGTACTCACATACATAATAAATGAATAAATCTTAAAAAAAAAAAAAAGAAAGAAAAGGATGTCTATTGGAATCAACATGTTCTCCTCATGTATCTGAACTGTGAGGTGTGTCCATCAACCATCAACATGGTGACTGGCCGTCAACAGAATGTTATGGGCACATATTTGCTTTACATGTTTATATAGTTTTTAAAGAATTACAAATTATTCGGAAGAAAGCCCATTAAATGTTTTCATTTTAGTGTAGTGCATGTAAAGAGACCAGCTGGGCTGTTGTAGCAGTGTGACGAGGAGGAGGTTGAGCAGGCATTGACAAACAGGGGCCAGGGATGAGGTGAAGGGCCTGAGCCATCACTCTGGGAAGCAAGTGTAAAAAGAGGGACCCAAGTAGTCATTCTGGGGGAGTGTGAGGGAGGGCCCAAGTGATGACTCTAAGAACAGGTGTGAGAAGGCACCAGTTAGTGTGAGGACAGACCAAGGAGTCACTGTGGGCAGATGGTATAAGGAGAGGGACTGGCTGTGCCCACCTGTGTCACCTGTGTCTGTCCCTGGTCCTGTTATTACAATAGAGGCTTCATCACTTAGCACCATACTTCAGGGAGTTTGTCCCTGTTCATGTTGACTGACATGAGATTATAGGTTTATAAATAAGAGAAGCATACTTAAAATTCTCTTTCTGCACTGCCATATGATGGTGTGTATGTGGAAAACAAGTGGTGATGGCAGCACAAGGGAGAGGCAGGTGTGAGCATCTGAATTCGGGTGGTGCCCAGGCAGGCCATATCCGGTGGAGACTGACCACTCTGAAGTACGGCCCTTTCGGCTAGTTTCCCACACAGCTCCTTGCATGCACAGCTCCTCCTCTGCCAATAGAGATGTTCGGATGTTACTGCATTTGACCCCACTGCCTTTAGTTGTCTTCTCTATGAGATTTAATGGCATGCCAGCCTGTTTTGTTCCTACCTGTGGATTGAGTCATTATTTTATTATGTCACAAGTCAAACAGCAGCACTAATAGATGACTAGCATTCACCAGAGTGACATCCAGGCCCATCTCTGAGGGCAGTGGGTTTTACCAATCCTATTCTTAGGACTGCACTGCATTGTGCTTCTATAATGACCTTGTGCCTTACATCTGTTATATCCCCAGACATCCTCTTGCCCTATATCCCTGGATTCCAGGTACTTATCTCTCGTACACCTATGGATCTCTGGTGCTTCCCTCCCTGTATTTCTGAATCTCAGGTGCTCACCTATCCTACACTGGTATGACCCAAGTGTTCACCTCCCTTATACCTGTGGCCTCAAGATGCCCCCCCCAACACTTATGGAATCTACGTACTTGCCCTCCATCTATAAACCCCAGGTGCTCACCTGTCCTATGCTTGTGTGCCGCTAGGTGTTCATTCAAGTGCTCTGACTATGTGGCCTTTTGAGACTTTTTTTCCTTGGGGAATGTATATTTGGGTCCAGGACAGCCATTGTTTCCTAAGTAGGTAATTTTGTTTGTTCTGTTGTGGTTGTCATTTTGTGAGACAAGACTGACCTCAGGGCCCGGGTCACTGAACTGCTTCCATTGCTATTACAAAATATCAGAAAGATAAAAACAAAACAGAAAAATACCAGAAAGGAAGGCTTATTTTGGCTTGAAGGTTGATGGTGCATGTCCTGTTGCATGTAGGCCGAGCCAATTGCTGGGCACAAGGTACAGGTTGGACTTCCGGATACCAGGAGGAAAAGAGAGATGAAGGGAATGAGAGGGGCTTTTTTTTTTTTTTTCTTCCAAGACAGGGTTTCTCTGTGTAGCCTTGGCTGTCCTGGAATTCACTCTGTAGACCAAGCTGGCCTTGAAATCTGCCTGCCTCTGTCCCAAGTGCTGGGATTAAATGCGTGCACCACCATCGCCCAGCTTCGGCCTTCTTTAATAACAAGTCAAGAACCAATCTGGGAACTATACATTAGTATCAGCATCTCCCCTTACACAGACCTATCATGGCAGGGAAACTGAGGCAGCGAGAACAGCTGTGGTTGTGGCTGTAGGAGTGTGAGGATCTGGTTACATAGCATGTGCGATTAGAAAGTATAGAAATGAGGTGATGCTAATGTTCCATTTTATTTGATCATGGAGAGAAAACCATTGCAACGGTGTTTCCCACATTCAAGGTGGGTCTTTTCTCCTCTGGGAAGCTTCTCTAGAGACTCTACCAGACTAAATACAATCAAGTGATGGTCTAGATTACCCCACAGCCAAGTGAGGCTAAGGCGCTCCTCCACTGGCCGTACCTGACTTGAAGTGTTCTTAACCTTACTTGGATCTCTTGAGTTCACACAGGTTCTTTAAGAGGGCTCCCTAAGCTTCTGTCTTCAGGATAGGTCTGGAGTACCTTCTTCCTAGTATCCATCTGGGGAGATAGCCTGGACTTGCCAGCATGAGAGGTGGGAGGGAAGGTTAGGTGCTGGCTATACCCTGTTTAAGATGTAGTGAGGTCAGCTGTAAGAGTCATTTTGGAAAAATAATGTGTTTTCTTTTCCTTTTTCCATAGTGTGCATCTTAGTAGAGAAGCTGTCACTTTCCAGAATGCCATTTAAAGGGGACGCCGCTATCGGTAGGTGCTTTCCTCAACCACACAGATAACATTTCCTTACAGTTATTCAAGTTCAAAATAAGAGATGAACCCGCAGGGCGGGTGGATGATGCACTATAGTTTAAAGGATTGCAGCATTGCTATTGTCTTGAAATTGCTGCAAACTCCTGTCATCCTCTTCCAGAAAGGGCAGGGCTCCACCATTGGCTGTGGCTCTGCCTGTTACCATTGTACCCAATCCTGGGCATTTCTGTCCCAGGTAGATGACAGTCTAGATGGCCAGGTACTCATTTATTACCTAAGTAATCCTAGTGCTACACAAAGGGCAGTCCCAGGCCTGCCTACCCTGTCTAAAGTTACTAATTTTATTTAGCTGGAGACAGTGAGTATATCTCAACTCATTTATTGGATGTAGTTGAATTGAAGTTGGGTTTAAATTTCTTAAATTTCTGATCTTCAGGGATCAGAAGAAATTGAGGGAGAGAGATAGGAAAAGATCACTTGAAGCTTGCAACTGTAAACAAAGCAAAAAGTTCCCAAACACAGTGTGCAAGTCTTTGGTTTAACAGAGAATTGCGTTTTCTCCACAGTGATGGTGGTAGCAGGGTGTTGGGGGAGATGACTTTGAGCAGCCTAAGGTGGGCTTCTTCCTGGAACTGGGGCTCTTGGGCTTTTGTGCAGTCAGAAGAATGTTCTCTCGAGAGAAGTCACTATCTGCTCTAAGAGTAAGCAGAAGATGTTTGTTATCAGGATCAGTGAAGTATTCTGAGGTGGGTTGTTTCTTTGCTCTTTTGGCAGAAGGTTGGCAGTGGCTGATAAATGACACTCTCAGGAGTCTTCACCTTGTTTCAAGCCATTCCAGACAACAGATCAAGGTATGCTAAGCAAGATTTCTTTCCCCTGCCCAGAGAGTGACGCTAGTGCTGTCCACAGTGGCTGTCTCAGTGGCTGTCCTCAGTGCCTGTCTCAGTGCCTGTCTCAGTGGCCCCTTCATGCACTAACCCGACAGTTTTCAATACTGTCATTAGGCCTACATGGTTTGCACAGGTAGGCTAGAATGACCATTAGTAACCACAAATTCCTCTCTCTTACTATACTTTCTGTCTTTACCAAAGTTTTTCCCTCTGTTTTGCTAGTAATGGTTTGCTTAGGTCATGCCTGAGTGCTGGTGTGGAAAGTATTGGCGTGAAGATGAGGAAACACAAAAGAGACTGTGCTTGAGCAGCTAGATGCTCGAGCTCCTGTCCATGCCTCGGGGTCAGGTGGCCTTGCAGAAGCAGAGCTGTGACATGTGACACATTTTTAGGTGGTAAGCTGTGATTGTTGATATTTTGGAAAGGCAGTGATGTGCCAGGTGAGGACTGGAAGCACAGTTATGTTTACGTGAGCCCTGCCAACCTGTGTTTCCTTCTGTTTTGTTTCTTAGGCAACATTATCATTCTATGGAAATCTGGGATTGTGGTAGTTTTCCTGGTTAAAGTTGTAGGCCTCATGGTTGATGTCTCAGACTTTTCTTTTAAAACACTGTGCATATTCAGGTCCCACCAGCCAGGACTGTGGTATTCTTTGCTGCTTGATTAGTCCTTGTAGCATCTGTGTGGTGTACTGAGGGGTCTCCCCGTACTGATCTTCACCCTGTCCCTCCTCAGTTCCTTTCTCCTTAGTTTTGGGGAGAGTTTGAATGGAAGGCTTGGATTGAGTTGGAGGAGGTCGGGATCTAAGGATATGCCACGCAGCCCCCTATTCTGTGTGACGCTGCATCATCTAGCTTCTACTTACTGGGCTGAGATTGGTTCCAAACTCTATGTTCTGCATACCCTCCTGTTAGAGATGCCGAGAAACCCGTATTCTGTAAACCAGGTTCCACCGGTGCCGTTTGAGCTCTTGTCCACATAAAGAACACACTCCATCCCCACATTCCTTCTGCTGGGAAGGGAAAAAATGTTTTGTTTTATATTAACTGTGCCATTTGAGAGTACGTAGAAATTGTACTGTATGGAAGAAGTAAAGAGTTCTCACTTTCGGTTTACTGGTGCAGAGAATTTAAAGTGATTGATACATCTTGACAGGTGCTGATAAGACAAGCCGGAATGTAACAATGACATACATTGATTTTTTTTTTTTAACATACTCATTGTGCTCTATTGCAGTGACCCAGTCACCTGTGCCTGAGGACTTCTTGGACAGAGCCACTTTCACTTATGTCCTCTTCTGTTTTAGGAGGTGGCTGTCTCTGCCCTGGCTGCCCTCTGCAGTGAATACTACGTGAAGGAACCTGGGGAGGCAGACTCCTCCATCGCGAGTGAGTGAGCTGTATGTTGGGCCTAAAGCAGGGATCTGCAGGAGCCGGGTGAAGCCCAGGAGGCTTGGGCTGGGTTGGCCTGAGAAGCAACAGTGTCTGGTCACCTTTCTGGAGTTACTCTCTTTTTTTTTTTTTTTGGTTTTTCGAGACAGGGTTTTTCTATGTAGCCTTGGCTGTCCTGGAACTCACTCTGTAGACCAGGCTGGCCTCGAACTCAGAAATCCGCCTGCCTCTGCCTCCCGAGTGCTGGGATTAAAGGCGTGCGCCACCACGCCCGGCTTTGGAGTTACTCTCTTAGGACCCACCCAGCTCGTGCCAGGCGACTAGGCTACAGGAAGGAGGGAGGTCTCCGTTACACAGAATCCTTCACATAGTTCCCCCTGAGCCACTTGGGTTCAGGACATGTCCTTAGATCTGTCCAGACAACATAGCTGCCCAAGGAAGCATCTTAGCTTCATTAGGGCATGACTTGTAGAGACTCTGCGTAAAAGTGGGATACAACAGTGTCCAGTAATTTACATTTCCTTTTTGTGATTTTGCAAAAATATAAAAATATACTGGAGTTTGATCTTCTGGCAGATACTTTTGTGTATGGTATCTGTGTGTTCGTGTTTGTGCACATTGAGGTCAGAGGTTGGTGCTGGGTATCTTCTTTAGTTTTCTTCCTTCCCTTCCTCCCTCCCTCCCTCCCTCCCTCCCTCCCTCCCTCCCTCCCTCCCTTCCTTCCTTCCTTCCTTCCTTCCTTCCTTCCTTCCTTCCTTCCTTCCTTCCTCCAGATAAGGTCTTTCATTGAACCTGGGGCTCACTAGTTATGCTGGCCAGTGAGCCCCAGAAATCCTCTTGTCTGCCAGGTCCTCATGCTTGAACAGTGAGCCCTTTACTGACTGAGTTGCCTTCCCAGCTCCCTGGCAGACTTTCCCCTGTTTTCTTTTTTTCTTTTTTTAATCTTTCTGTTTTGTTTTATATGTATGTGTGTTTTGCCTGTGTATCGTTTGTGTGACTGATGCCTAAAGGGGCCAGAAGAGGGTGTCAGCTTCCTGGAAACTGAATTAAAGATGGTTGTGAGCTGGTGGCAAACTTGAATCTAGTCATTTTTACAGTGTTTATCAACCATGGGCAACTTTATGCATTGATAGTAACATAATTGTTTATACGTAGTCTGTATTTTAAAATAATGTCACATTGTACTTTTCCAACAAAGTACCATGTCATGTCGGTTGACAATAAATGGTGTCCCCATTGGTGCACTGAAACATGAGTAGACTAAAAAGACCCCCCCTCTCCTCACATGGCTACTGTAATGAATTTACCCTGGTGTGTGTGAATTGAGAGGATTTCTGCCTCCACATTTGAGGATGGATAAGAGTATATTTCTGTGGTTTCAGTGACTGGGTCCTAGCAGCCACCAATGGCCAAAATCTGACTGGCAGGGCACAGGGATGGTATCTGCCTCCTTGCCGCCTTCCTGAGCTGTGTTGTAAAAGAACAGAACTGACTTAGTTTTCAGATTCTTCCCCTTGCCCTGCTCTGACTGCCTAGGCTCGTCAGTTTCTGTTTATCCCTTGAGATCTTTGATCCTGTCACTGCTGCACGGATGGCCCTGTGTGCTTCATCAGCGTTGCCATTGTGCTCTGAGTGTCCCAGAATTTGGGACATCTAACTTGTATTTCTAAGGGGTCCTCGAGGCGGCGGTCACTTCTGAACACTTCTTTCTTTTCAGAGGAGCTGATTCCCCAGTACCTTGCTGAGCTCCAGAGCCCAGAGGAGATGGCCCGTTGTGGCTTTTCCTCAGCCTTGGGTGCCCTCCCAGGTTTCCTTCTCAGGGGCCATCTGCAGCAGGTGAGGGTGCCAACAGTACCACAGGGGCACAGATGTGAAGGGCCGGCAACTAATCTGCACACCTCCGATGAGGAAGGAATTCCCGGAGGTAGCACATGGCCATGCAAGGCAGTGGCTGTTGGACCTTGACTCCAGTATGCGGGCTAACCTGCTCTTGCAAGACACACTTACAGAGTTATGCACAAGTCTGTAGGGTGGGTAGGCACTGTCTGAAGAAACCGTGGCTGGCTGGATGATAAAGCAGTAGCCTCTGTGCAGTAGCTAGTGCCCTGAATGTACCTCCTAGGCTTATAACCATCTCAGTTTATTTCCCTAATAATGGAGCCGTGCAGTTAAAATTCCTTCTGAAATTCCATGTACCTTAAGTTACTTTTGTTCCACCATGTTTATAGTCATGGTAGGAGGTAGGCTAGGTGTGGGTAAAGGCTGCCAGCCCCATGTCTCAGCCTGGTGCCCTATGGGCCTCTGCCTGCACCTCAGAATATATCATGCATTATTGTTTTGCTACCCTTTGGGACACTATTTCCCCTGCCATGGCAATGGCAAGCTGTAAAGAGCAAGGTTGTTCATGCTCTGCCCTGTGAGGTGCCAAGTGGACCTCTCGGCCTTACCAGGCCCCTCATCCAGCCCCTTTGATCTAGAAAGACCATGACGCATTTCCTCTGCTGGATCTATCATTGAAAGCCATGAGTTGAGAGGCTTGTTCATTTCTTATATCTAGGTTGTCACCCCAGGTGCCACATGGGGTGCCCTGTCTCCTTCAGTCTCCTCTCATATTGCCTCATCTACTCTGGTGTAGCCTGCTCTCTCCCAAGTATTACCTCCCCTGTGTAAGCTCTGGACATAGTTCCAGTCTGGCTCTGGAGACTTTCCTTCCCACACTTACCTAGTCCATTAAGTTCATCCGTTCTTCTCCTCTGAGTGGAAACACCAGGCTTGGTCCTGCCAACTCGCCCCAAGATCCTCTTGTTGTCTGTCCCCCTTGCCATACAAGCTGGGATGCACTAAGACAAATTCACCACATTTGCTTCTATATAAGTTGGTGTCCTTTCCTCCTGTGGGACCAGACAGCTTTTGATGGTGCGCCGATAGGCCTCTTTATCCTTGTACAGAGCCTATATACATCTGTCATAATAACTGCCTTCACCCTGGGGTTTATGCACTTGATATGTGGCTAAAAATGAAAGAGAGTTTTAGAACTGAGCTGTCAGCCCAAGAAGTAGTAGCAGGAGCTGTAGAGATGGCTCAGTGGTTAAGAGCATTAGCTGTACTACCCGAGGTCTGAGCTCAGTTCCCAGTATCCACACGGTGGCTCACAACCTTCTATAATGGGATCTGATGCCCTCTTCTGTCATGAAGTCATACATGCAAATAGAATATTCATATGCATGCATGCATCCATACATGCATAAATAGAAATAGTAGCCCTGGGCCTACACGGTAGCTCAGTGAATAAGTCACTTGCTGGGCAAGCCTAATGATCCAGGTTTGACCCCTAGAACTTATGTAAAGGTAGAGAGAACCAACGCCACAAAGTTGTCCTCCAATAGCCTCCATATACAGGCTGTAGCATATTTGATTGTATAGACACACAAACGTGCACACACACACACACACACACACACAGAGGTGGGTGGTTGGGATCAAGAATACCAACTGTTCCCTCTACAAAATGGAAACAGTCGACAGGAAGATCTTGTAGGGATGAGCTCCGATCCATGGCAGTCACTGTGGTTTGAGTGAAGCTGAGAGGGGGCTGTGGGATGGTCTCTTCATTAAATCCTTCCAGAAGCTGAATCAGGGCATGTTGTCTTGTGTGGGAAGTGGCTCCTGTGAGCTGCCTAGCAAGCCCATGGCTACTGTGCTCTGTGGCTCCAGAGCCACATCTCTGAAAAAGAAGCGTGTTGATAGCCACACTTGGTGGTACACACTCACACCACTGAGGGTGGTGAAACTGGATTCTCAGGTTCAAGGCCAGACTGGGCTACTTACTGCAACTGTCTAAAACTGTGTTTACTTTGTGCTTGATACTTCTTTTGGGACCCTCTTGCCCTTAGGTTCTCTCAGGTCTGAGAAGAGTCACCTGTATTTCTCCCAGTGATGTGAGCTTTGCTGAAGCCCGGAGAGATGGTTTGAAAGCAATCTCAAGGTGAGCCTCTAGCCTGGCAGGTGGGCATCACCAGGCGCCACGTGGCTTGTCTGTCAGGCTAGCCCAGAGCAGGAATGTAGAGGTGTTTTCAGTGCATTGTCAGGGAACATTTGCATCTTCACTCGAAGACCACCTCAGAAACCAAGGTTTGAGGCTATCCCTGGCAACATTGAGGCTTTATATGAAATCAAACAGAAACAAACCAAGCCATCATGTGGGCCTTGGAGCAGCACAGTGGCAGAGTTCTTGTTAAGCTTGTACAGGCTATGGGTTCTTTCACAGTACTGCTAAATAAATAAATAAATAAATAATAAAATTAATAAATAAAGTGGATGAAGACATGAGTTGAGGCATTCATCAATGCCTGAATCTTGCATCTTAGTGACTTCTGTATGTAGATGCAGTGTGTAGGGCCATGTATGCCTCTTTTAGCTCCCCGTGGTCCTTCCTGTAAGCCATTTACTCCTCTGAGTTCTCATAGCCGCATTTTTATAGGGGTGGAAGAAAGAGCCAGCTACCTTGCAGACTGTGGGGGTGGTGAAGGTGACTTCACAGCGAGCACCATTCTGCACCTGCAGTGGGATGGGTGCTCTGCCCCCCTAAGTCTTCCCCTGAGGCTCCTCCAGCATGCCCAATGTTCCCCTCAGCAAGATACTTGAGGTCATTGTAATGTGAAGGGTGAGCTCACAGACACGCATATTTTAATTTCAGAATTTGCCAGACGGTTGGTGTGAACACACGGGGGCCTCCAGATGAAGTCATATGCAAAGAGAACATCTCTGAGGTTTATGCTGCATTGCTGGGCTGCATGAGTGATTACACCACAGACAGCAGAGGGGATGTGGGAGCCTGGTAAGGACAGTGTTGTAGTTTGTCTCCCCTGCTGACTCACCCGGGAGGGCTTGGCATCTCAGGGAACCCAGGACAATAGGCATTAAGTCACTGTAGAAACTCTCTGTAGCTGCTGTCTGCACTGACCTCTCAGGTGAGCAGCCATGAGCTTCTGCTTCCCTGTTATGCTGCTCAGGCATCCATGGTCCTTTGAGTTGGACTGACTGTCTTCTCTCTCCTCCTGTATGGCAAGGTTCTTGCCCAGGTTGCAGAAACACCTTGTAAGGTAGAGAGCAAGGCTAATGCTGCTGTTTACACTAACAGCTGTGCCATGTGCCTCACACTCCCTCCTGCTGGCTGTAAGCACTGTTATGAAGAGTTCAGAAGGAGCTTATAGAAGATTCTGTCTTGATCGATGTAATCAGACATGGAGAGAGCGTGTACCCCTTGCATATGATGTGCCAGGCTTTATTTTTTGACATGTTCTTCCTGCCTTATCATTTTCCCTTTCTCGAATTCTGGGTGCCAGCCATTGTTTCTTCTTACATCTCCTTGCCTGGTGGTTACCCCACTTTACGGGTCACTTTGAAGATCCCCGCTGTCCTCACGTTCCAGAAACTCAAGCACTTGTCACATGCCAAACAGGTCCTGAAGGTCTCTTCATTTTGTCACTTTTTTTTGTTGTTGCTCTTTGGTTGTATAAAAGTTAATTAGTTTATGTTCTGCTCATTCACTCTTCCTTTATTTTCTATTGTGAAGCTCATTTTATAGTTTTAATTTTATGGTCACTAATTTACATTTGCACTGGGTCTTCCCAGTGTCTGTTTGCTGGCATTTCCTATATTCTCCTTATTGTAAATATATTTTCCTCCACCCGAGGACATCTCCCTTAAGGTCAATCAGCTGTTATGGATTGAGTTGTCTGGATATTATCTGTACAGACACAGGAAGGGCTTCCCTGTGGCTGACCTCAGTCTTGTCAGAGCCTGGTAAATGGAGGCTTTGAGGGGCCCCATGGCCATTTCCAGTCTTGCCAAGATCTCCCCCAACACAGCTGAAATGCTGTGCAGGCAAGGGATCCCCACCTACCTGCTACCTGCTCTCCTTTGCAGACCCTTCTAGAATGTGCCACAGGATTAACAGCAGGCAGTAGCCTAAGCTGGCATTGTGAACCCAGCCCACATGTGGCCAGTGGCTTGGGTCTGTGATAGATATTGGCAGGCCCTAGACTTCTTTTCTGAGGCCCCTGAACTCTTAAGAGACCTGGTTGACCTAGATTCCTTTGCAGTTCAAGATGGAAAAATTGTGAATGTTGAGTGTTTTTTCCATGGAAGATGTTAACAAACACTTGTTTATCCAGTACAGGGCAGGGAAGACAGACCAGAGGACAATTCCACCTAAGTCTAGTTTAGAGGGTCTTGAAGTTACTTACAGGAGTATAGGTAAGGGGTTATTTACATAGATGACTTAAAGGCAGCTGCATCACTGAAAAGGACTCCCTAGCAGGGGTGACAGCTCACAAAACCTGCATCTCTGGAGACTCCTGCACTTGTAGGTAGCTCTGCCGGCTGAGAGTGTCATCTCCACAGCAGTTTTTACTGCTTTCATACCTGACCCTGTGCAGCTTTCATTAGCTTCCTGCGCCTTATAAATTCCAACAGCTTCCTGAGTCTTAGGGTCCCCTCCCCTTTCCAAAGCAATTTACTTTAGACTAAATAGTTACACAACAGTGTATTTCTTGCAGTCTGCCTGGCACTGGGACACCCTTCCCAGCAAAGCAGAAAGGGCCAGTGATGGGGTTCTCCCCGAGACCTGGTCCTTAGCACCTTACCCTCTGTGGAATTTTTCTGTCTCAACTCGCTCTGCAAAGGGTGGACAGGATTCTGCTCTAGAGGGGGGTAGGGGGGGAGTCCAGTGTAGAATTGCAAGTAGTGAATGGTTCAATTCCAGACACTTTTAAAAATACTTTTCTCTTATTTTTTGAGATTATATTTACATCATGTCTCCTGTTTCTTTCCTTTCTCTAAATTCCCATAGACACCTCTCCTTGTTCTTTCAAATGCATGGCCTCCTTTTTCATTAGTTGTTATGCACTGTGTGTGTGTCTCCCACTCTCAGCATTCCTTGGTTTCCTGTAGTACTTTGTATAGGATTAAGGCCTCCTGAGCCTTGCCCACCCCAGTCCACATAAGCATGTCTATTGCTCTTGTTCAACTCAGCTTTAGGCAGTGATGCTGGTGAGACTTTATGATCTTACAGCAAAGTCCCTGTTCCTCTGGTTCTCACAATGTTTCTGCCTCCTCTTCCATAATGATTCCTGACTCTTAGAGGCTCCACAGCTCTGCATTTAGAGAGAAGTTTCCTTGATGAGGGGTGAGGACTGCACTTACCTGTGGGTTTAAGGACGGAGGTTTAGAATGTAGTTAGGGATTATGCTAGTATAGTGGCAGTTGTAGGTTCTCATCCAGGATCCCTGAAGTCACAAGCTTTGGGTAGTTGGCTGGGCTTCCAGTATAAGACCTGATTTCCCTCTGAGCAGGTATTGAATCCAATTAGAGGGCTGTTAGTTACATATACAGAAGGAGGAGGGTAAAAACCCAGTAAGGAGTCTAAAAAGTCATATGGAATTATACGGTGTTCCCTCCAAGAGCCAAAGACCATTTAATAAAAACCCTAACAAGTCACAAGGAGCCCTCTTTTGAGTTGTTGGTCGCAGTTGTCTAAGAAAGTCTTAAAATATTATAGGCTACTGCTTTGCTCTGATTGCCCCCCAGAGGTGGCAGGTAAGTCCCTACTGCTCAAGATATCATGAGTTTCAGACACTGGGCTTGGAGGCCTCTGTGCTGGAACTGACCTGAAAGCCTCCTCCCTGAGGACTAGTTCCCATGGTACCAAAAGGCTGCTTGCAAGCTTCCACAGGAAGACAGTGACCAACAGCTGCCAGCTGTGGTGTTTCTGAACCACAACAATCAGCATAGCACGATAAACGATAGTACGGGCACATTAGTGGCACACATACCTTGACACTCCTTTTTGTTGCTGTCGTCTTTAATTCAACAGTATCTAGACCTTTCTCAGAGAGTCCAGGTGTTTTTGAAATTCTGACCTTTTCATTTACTTTGCTCTATATCCTTCATATTTCTCAGATAGAGTCATTGTAAAGACTGCACATTTGGTCAATCTGTTGTTGCTTCTGCTATTTTAGTATTTGCTATCTTTTATTTATAGTTTATTTAGTTTTTAACTGAGTTTCCTAAGTTATAGTTAAATTGCAGGGGTTAGTGTTTCTTTTAGCTGGTGGTGATAATAACAACCAGCCAGGTACCACTGAGCTCTCCTGTCTTCACCTCCAGGTCACCGAGAGTGGAAGGGCTGTACAGGGAGGGGTCCCAGGTCTACACAGACCGGGTGGTATGGATTGGGCTCTGTGATAATGGTTTCATTAAATTGCCCTTGCTCTGGACTAAACAGCATTTTTGAGCATATCTGTGGGGGTGTTTTTACCAAGAGGCTCAGGTCCCAGCTCTTTTTCCTATTCATGTGCTCAGCAAGTACAGCTTCTCCTTGTTGCTGGTTTCTGCTGTGGTATTTGGAACTTCATCCTGTGTATCACAGCTTAAGAGGAGGTAGTCCACATGAAGGAGATGTACAGGCTACCTCCACAGTGTGTCTCTGTGTGCTTTGGAGTTGTGCACCTGTGTCCCTGGCATGTTTCACAGGTGTGCACGTGTCCCTCAGCACACTTCACAGTCTGCTATCCCTTTGTCCCCAGGCATTCATTGCAGATATGTACCAGTGTCCCTGCAGCACACCTTTCCCAGGCTTGCTTTGTGTCCAGCACCCTCATCTGACTTTGGGGAGTGCCCTGGAACCCTGGCCTGCAGTTGTTTTTGAGTTCCCCCTCACAGCAGGAACCTGGTACAGGCTCCATAGAGGGTTTGATAGAGGCAGGGATGATCCCAGACCCGAGAGTTGGTATCTTTCTTTTCCTCACTCTGGCTGAATGCACCTAAATTCCAGTTTAAATGGCTGCCTTTGCTCTGGAATTAGACCAGTATTTTTTTCTTGGATACGAAATAATGATGGACAGCTCTGTTTAGCAGGAAAGTAAGTCTAGGATGGATGTGAGTGTTGGTTGCTCTGTTTGTTTGGTGAGAACCAGAAGTGCCAGCCTTGTGTAGAGAGACACTACAAGGAGGCCAGCTTCACATGGGAGGAGACTGTGGGAAGTATTTGCTATTACAGCGTGTGCACATGTCTAAGGCTTTGCTCAGACTTGTCCAATCTGTCTTCAGGTGTTAAGAATGAATCCTCTTGCTTGACAGTATGAGAGAGAGCACATCCCTCATTCCCCAGTCAAGAGATTTAAATAAAGACTGCCAGCTGCTGGCATCGGGGTTCTCTGATGGTTCACACTGTGGGATTTCTGTAATCTCTGAAACTTTCCCTGTGTTTGAGCCTTGTGGAGCTAAGCTTGTGTGTGGCCAATGGGTGTCTCAAGACTTTTTTGCCCCTCATGCATTGCTTGTAGGGTCTGGTTGGTGGACCAGACAGGGCTTGGACTCCTGTCCTAGACTGACCTTCTCCTGTCTCCTTATTCACAGGGTTCGTGAGGCTGCCATGACCAGCCTCATGGATTTGATGCTTTTGCTGGCACAGACAGAGCCGGTGCTGATTGAGGCCCACATGTGAGTATCTGAAGCCAGCTGAGGCTGGCCTGGGGCCTTAATGCCTTCTCAGACAAGCTTCTGAGTCTGTGGATCATGGCCAGGGCCTTCCACCTGGCCCTTGTCAGAATCCATAATGTAACATACTCCCCAACCCCACACCAGGACCTTCTTTGAACTGGCCTGTTTAACAATCAGCTTCAGGGTGGAGGCTGTAGTGGCCTCTGAACTCAGGGCTCTGTAGCTGAGCTTCATGCCAAGATGGGCTACCATCATTTGATCCAGCCCCTGTGGGTTTCAACCTCTTCAGCCACACTGCTTGAGGCCCTAAGTTTGCTATCTCCTGTGTGCCATACTTTCTCTGCCTGTCTTCTCGTTCTCCTTCCACTGACTTGCAATTCTGTTGCAGTGACTGTTGCTTTTCACTCTTGCCCCAAGAGTACACTGACATTCACATGTGCCTGCCATGTGGCTCCTGAGATGTTGGAGTAGGCAGAGTGCAGGCATACCTATCCTGTGTTGGTTAGTTTTTCTGTCAACTTGGCACAAACTAGAATTCCTCAGAAAGAGGGACTCGGTTGAGAAAATACGTCCATAAAATTGGCCTATAGGTATTTTCTTGATCAATGATTTACATGGGAGGTTCCATTTCTGGGAAAGTAGTCTTGCGTTCTATAAGAAAGCAAGCTGAGCAAGCTAGTAAGCAGCATTCCTTCATGGCCTCTGCTTTAGTTTTGCCTCCTGACTTCCTTTAGTGATGGAGTGTGACCTAAGATCCTTTCTTATCCAAGTTGCTTTTGGTCATGATATTTTATCACAACAATAAAATCCTAACTAAGTCACAACCTGATGTGGCTTCAGCAGCTGCTGACAATTAGAGCACGTTTCCTCAGGCTGGCCTCATACATGTGCCCTCCGTTTGCAGCTGTGAGCGTGTCATGTGTTGCGTTGCCCAGCAGGCAAGTGAGAAGATTGATCGGTTCCGTGCTCATGCTGCTCGGGTGTTCCTGACTCTCTTGCACTTCGATAGCCCTCCCATTCCCCATGTTCCCCACCGCCAAGAACTGGAAAGGCTGTTTCCCAGGTACTGTCAGATACAGATCCCCTCGTAGCCCAGTCCCTCCAAGCATGGCCTTCACTTGAGGAAATCACTTTCTTTCAGGTCTGATGTGGCCACTGTGAACTGGAATGCACCTTCCCAGGCCTTCCCTCTCATCACCCAGCTCTTGGGATTGCCTACCTATAGATACCATGTCCTGCTGGGGCTGGCTGTGTCTGTGGGTGGCTTGACAGAGTCTACGGTGAGGAGGCATTTGGCTGTGCAGAGCAGGGGACAGAGGGGATTCTTTCCAGAGGGTTCTGACCCAGATGTGTGCACTTCACATGTCCACTGTCTTACCAGCCCCATACCTGTAGGATCCGCGTGTTTCTGTAGTCTGCAGTTGTATCTGTTTGGCCCCAGGCATTTACTATCATTGTAGTAGCCCTGAGAACCAAGGGAGAAGCTAGCCATGCTGAGCCACAATACCGCCTTTTGGGTTGCAGGTCAGACATTCTACACAGAGCCTCTTTGAGTACATGAAGGGAATTCAGAAGGATGCTCGGGTCCTGCAGAGCTTCAGTGAGACCCTCCTGAAGGTCTTTGAGGACAACCTCTTGAATGACAGGTGAGTGGTGTCTTCAGACAGGGTATTTGTGCCCTGATCATATTTCCACAGAGCCCAGGTTTTCCGGGGACACATTTGTCATAATAGATGAAGAGCAGGGCCCAGCCAACTCCCAAGTTCTAGCTCCAACACTCATCTTCTACAGACCCCAGGAATTCATCTCCTCTGTATCTTGCTGGTCCCAGGCCTGGCACTGATTGGCAATCCCTTTCCCTTGATGCACTCTCAGCAGGAAAATGACTTTTCTTTGTGTGTGTGGAGATGCAGAATACCAAGTGAAGTGGAGTGAGGCTCTAGCCTGTAGGAATATTCTCCATCTTTTCTTGTCTCTTTTAGCCCCACTGAGACATAAGAGCCCTGAAAGACAACACACAGAGTATGTGCCCTGGTTCCTTGGGATGCGTATTCCATGGATCCTTTCCTGTTCACCGAGTTTTCCTCCAGCTCCTTGGAGCCCTCCCAGCTGTTCACTTTGGCAGACAGGCAGCACAGTCACTTCTGTCTGTCCTTGTTGTTGCCTGGCCAGGGCCTGTGGTGGACAGGAACTGACTCATTTGGGTAGTTCCTATTCCCTGCCCTACAGACAGCTACAGTGGACATTCTGGGATTGAGTCTCTGTGGATGCACATTCTCTTTCCTTGGGTACTCATTGAGTAATGGACAGCTGGGTCACGTGGGTTGCTTGTTAACTTTTGTAAAGCTGCTGGCCCCCTCTGTTCCATGGCTCACCAGCATTGGTGGTAGGTATCTCAGGTGGCTGTTGTACACTCGGTTGCCCTCCTAGTATCTGTTCATTGCCATAGCTTGTGTATGTGGGCTTTCCTTCTCACTGTTGTTTTAGGATGACTTCACTATATGGGGCAAGTCTCTTGTTGGATTTGTAGTTTGAAGGACCCAGCTACCACCTGTCCTGGGCTTCAGTGAGCAAACGCAGTTGCTAAGGAATCTCCACCTAATTTGGAGGTCCTAGAGAGCTCTGGTACTATCCAGAAGGTTCAGCTTTAGGTTCTATTGTCAGCCCTACAGTCTGAGGACACACAAAACAAACTCAAAACTGTTTAATTTTTGCAAATGGTTGTCCAGATCTTCATACTGTCTGCTGGACTGTCCACTGCACTTGTTTTGCACCTTGTCAAAACCGTAAGGTGTACAGATGAATGCTGGACTCTACCAGGCCATCTGACATCTTTGCATCAGGAATCCTGTTCTTATCTTTGCTGTAGGTAATTCATGAGAGAAGCCACATCGTCTCCAGCTATATTCTTATTTTCCATAGTCATTTGGCATTCTTGTAAGCATCATAATGCTGGTGTGTCAGATTCTAGGAATTTAATAGGACTGTCTTGAGTTACCCCATCTAGGAAGGGTTATCATGGTGTTAAGGGTTTTTTGTTGTTGTTACTGTTGTTAGGTTTTTTGGTTTGTGTTTTGTTTTTACTTGTCAAGGGCATGTCCCCGTTTCTCATATGGGTATCTCTTGGTTCTTGGGTGTTTCTGTGGGTCTCATGTTTGCTTATCTCCTTCTCTCAGGGTGTCTGTATCGCTGCTGAAAATGCTGGACCAGCTGTTGGCTAATGGGTGCTTTGACATCTTTACTGCCGAGGAGAAGTAAGTCTCTGCTTGCTTAGTGCTCCCTGTCCGACAAAGCCTAGTTCCCCAAATCTCAAAAAAATTTTATTGATTGATTTGCCATCTCACTATGTTGCTCAGACTAGCTTCAAACTTGTGATTCTGCCCCCTCAGCCTTTCAAGTGCATACAAATCTTTGGCCACCAAATATGGCTGTTATTTTAAAGACAGAACACTTGGATTAGGATCTCAGAACCCAGAAGAAGACAATGCAAACTCAGGCAGCAGACAACAGGATGGGGTGAAGTAGTGCCCTGCTCTTCAGGTGGAAAAGTAGACTTGGCCAGGTGAGATGGCCCACATGCTAGGGCTAGTAGGCAGCGAGGTCTGGACGTTGGAGCTTGAGATAAGGCTGGACAGAAACAGGACAGTACATGGGCCATGTTATGGGACCCAGGAGTATGCCTGTGCCCATCCCAGCTGTATAGAAGCTATGGGGCACAGGGCACACACAAAGCAGCTGCTTCCTACTTGTGTGGTTTGTGGTTCCTTAGCCTCCTGTTGAGAGGAGCAGACAGCCATGGTGCATGACAGCTCTCTGGAACCATATAGGTGCCAGCATGGCTTCCTGACTGAGTGATAGATACTATCTTGGTGACTTTTGCTTCTATGAATGCCTTATGGTCTTCACTGAATTCTCTCTTGATTTGGACAGCTGTGTTTTTCATGAAGATATGTGAGCATCTACTGTTGCTTAGAAACTGCCTGGTGGTTTTGGATCTTGCTTTATACGGACTGGTGGATTCAGATCAACAGGATCTCAGTTGATGCCCTCCCTCTCTGAGTCTTTGCCCACTCCAGTTTGCCCCATTAAGAGGATCTATGCCTAGTTTTCATAGGATCTTGTATGGTGTTTTGGTGTGGTTTCTCCCTTGATCTTGAGCCTCGTCTTTGTGCTTACTGCTGACCAGCATTCAGGTGAAGCCCTAAGGCCAGGCGCTCCACTGTCTCTGCACTCTGACTTGAGATCCTGCATGCATCACACACCCAGGGCTGCTGGAGGGGACCAGCTTGCTTTGCTTGAAGTCTGTAGTATCTTTGTTTTTTAACTGTCTGTTTCTGCTGGATGCTGAAGATGGCGTTTCACCTGACACTACAGGGCTCCCTCTGACGCTGTGTAGCACTGACTTTCTAAAACCTGTCCGGGTAGCTTGAACACTCACAGGGGCATGGCCCGGTTGGGATGCTCTTCTCCACACTGATGGATTCATCTAGGAAAATGTTCTAAGGATTTGACATCTATTTTTCTGGCTTAAAAATTTCAAAATAAGATAGTAGGAAAATAATGTTATAAATGTTTTTACTTCTCTCTTTTGTTCTTAATGGATTTTGAATTTATGGCACATACAAATGTAGGGCTGCCTCAAATATCAAATGATGATGTTTTTGGAGGTGTTTCTGCTTACATTCTACTTTGGCTTTTTTTTTTTTTTTTTTTTTGTAGTGTTTTGATTTTCATTATGTTTGGGGTTTGTTTGTTTTGTTTTGTATGTCGGTTGCTAACAGTATATGTACTTTTGTAAAAATTCAACCTGACAATCTGATCTTTCAACTAAGTCCATAAATCTATTTCATTTAATCTTACTAGCTTTTTCATTAAAGTACTTTTATGTGTTCTATGTTTCTATTTTGATTAGCAGAACCAGTTTCCTCCATTGCATTTTCTTCATTTCTGGGACTTTTTCCTCTCTCCATGTTCTTCGAGAGTTCCTGATACTATTTCCATTCACTGTGCCTTTGTACAGTTAGTGCTTGAATGAAAAATAAAAGAAAAAAAGGAGGACATGAGTGCTCCTAGGTATGGTGGAGGAAAAGGTTTATTGTAAATAACAGAGGCAGAGACATCTGGGAGAGTCCAAAGTGAACATGACCTGAGCTGGGCCTTCCTTGTGAGGAGAGGGGTGAAGGAGAGGGGAGAGCTAGGAGACCAAGAGCTCCGGGGGGTAAGGGTAAAAAGGACTCACTTAGCTAAAGTGGGTGGACTATATATGGAAGGGCACTGCCTTAGTCGGGGTCTCTATTCCTGCACAAACATCATGACCAAGAAGCAAGCTGGGGAGGAAAGGGTTTATTCGGCTTATATTTCCATACTGCTGTTCATCACCAAAGGATGCAGGACTGGAACTCAAGCAGGTCAGAAAGCAGGAGTTGATGTACAAGCCATGGAGGGATGTTCTTTACTGGCTTGCTTGCTTTGGCTTGCTCAGCCTGCTGTCTTATAGATCCCAAGACTACCAGTCTAGAGATGGTCCCACCCACAAGGGGCCCTCCCTACTTGATCACTAATTAACTGAGAAAATGCCTTACAGTTGGATCTCATGGAGGCATTTCCTCAACTGAAGCTCCTTTCTCTGTGATAACTCCAGCTGTGTCAAGTTGACACAAAACTAGCCAGTACAGGCACCTTGGGGGAAAGGTGGGGTATGCCAGCCGTACCCTGTAACAGGAAGTGGGATTCCACCCCATTGAGGGCTCATGCCTCTTGGATTAGCTCATTGTGAGTCTTTCAAGAATGCTGGTGTATAAACCCACAGGGTTGCTGGGGACCACAAAGCTGAATGTAGACTTGAAGGGTCCTAATGAGATCATAGACTGTATGTGTTATGTCTAGAAGAGCATTAGAACTGTGCATATACCCTATAGGAAGACAAGCTGAGGGTGTAGAGTCCTATGCAAGCTGGGAATGACAATGACCACAGCTCTAAGCCATATGACATTCTGTGCCCAGTAAGCACTTTAGGGAGCTAGTCAGGGAAGGACTAGACTCCTGTGACCTGGACCAGGCAGGGTGACCTGGGAGCTGCTGTCCTGGACTGTCCTGGAGTATAGCAGCCCCATATTCATATTATCATTGGGGCTGACTAGGACTCCTCTGTAACCTAGGCCCATCACATGGTTTCTTTCCACATGGTAGCACTTGTTGGTAGTGTCTTTTCTGTTGGGCTGGGTCACTTGGATATGTCACATCGTGACTGTGCCAGGGCCTGCCTGCCCAGTTGTTGACTATATCTCTCCCATGAATTTTGGAAACTAAAGAGACAGGTGATGTCACACATCCCAGCACAGACGCCACAACAGTGTGCCTCATACTGCTCTGTGTTCCTGTGAAAGGTGGACTTACAATAATGTCTTTTCCTTCAAGCCACCCCTTTTGTGTGAAGTTGCTCACACTTTGTAAGGAAGAAATCAAGAAGTCAAAAGACATCCAGAAACTTCGGTCAAGCATTGCAGTGTGAGTTTTTAAGTGTTCCTGGGTGGAGACAGAAATAAGAGGGACTTGGTGGTTCCTGGTGGGAGATAAAGTTTTAACTACAAAGCTCTTTAAAATGGAGTGTTTATGTGTTCATTATGGGAAAGAAAGGTCAGACCACTCCTATCAGCAGTGGTTTGAAGGGATTGACCAAAAAAGGAAAAAAGCTAAAGGAAAGCCACATCTCTCATTGGTTCATCATGTACATCTGTCACTCACTCTGGCACCTGACTGGCTCAAAGGCCATCACAGGACAGAGAATAAACCTATACTAGTGCAGGAATCTGGGAACATGGGCATGTACATGTTAGTACAGTTAACTGGTCATGTACTGGCAATCACATAGATATAAAAACATGCACACATGGGGATGCAGGTATCTGGGTACACAAGCATGCACATGCTAGCACAAAGATCTCACCATGTATAGGTGAGCACATGGAAGCATATTAGTCTATAATGCACTAGTGCATATCACACAGACCTGTACATAGATACGCACATGACTCAAGTTCATGCTGTGTACTTTCTGGGTCTCCCGTGTGTCTTGGGTCCTTGGGTAACAGCATGAGTGTGGCGCAGCTCCATGTCACCCGTGGGTCTCCTGCAGGCTCTGTGGGATGGTGCAGTTCAATGGTGATGTGAGAAAGAAGGTTCTTCTTCAGCTGTTCCTCCTCCTTGGCCACCCTTTCCCTGTGGTAAGTGTGTCTGCCCCACCTCAAGGCCACCTGCCTGGGACCCAGGACTGTCCTTACATGTGGCCTTTAAAGATGAGTGCATGTCAGGAGGGCTTTGAAGGAAGCACTGGTGAGATGGGTTCCAGGTGTGGGCAGTCAACTGGTTGGTGTTTGTATGAAAGGAACACGGGTGCTGGTGCTGGTGCTGGATGGGGAGAGCATGGGAAGCACTGCTGAGGGTGGGGCATCTCAGCCCGGGGTTAGGAAGTCCGAGAACCTGTCCTGTCGTCTTCTGAGGTAGAGTGGGATGACCCCACAGCTCAGCCTGTTTGTCAGAAACACACATTGCCAGAGGAAGATCAGATCTCATGTGAAGTAGTATGTCACAGGAAATAACCAAAAGAGATAGCGTTATAGAAATAACCAAAAGATTCCCTTGTAGGAGTTCCTACTGCACCTTCTGATGAGCATGTCTTGAATCAGAAGTAACTGGGCTGTGGGGAACTAAGTTCATCTTCCTCCTGTCATTGTGCTCTCTAAGTGGTGAGGGGCTTTCCTCCCGTTGACCTGCTGTTCTCATTCCAGATCCGGAAGAGCACAGCGAGCCAGGTCTATGAGATGGTGCTTACCTACAGCGACCTGGTAGATGCCGAGGTGCTTGATGAGGTCATGTCAGTGCTCAGTGACACAGCCTGGTGAGTAGGGCCTGCCTTCGCCTGGCGCCACTTTCTCCCATCCTTGTAGCTTTGGATGGAAAGGGGAGCTATTTCCAACCCTCAACAGCTCAGGGCCATCTAACAACTTTCCACAAGGCTGAGGACACATCCTGGGAACTTAGGTGGGAAATGTTTAATGTGCAGTTGCTTTTCTCTTCCTGTGAGCAAGGTGGGCAGAGTGGGTCAGACCCCTGCTGGTCAGAAGTTGGTGTTTCTCAGGAACTGGAATATAGCATGCCACCAAGTGGATGTCAGCTAGCTACTGTCATTTTGCTGCTGCAAGGACTTCGTGGTCTTTCCTCTGTTCTAATGAACTTAGAGACTTGTCTCCAAAGTCAAGAGGTGCAGACGAGATGGTAGTGGTGTACAGCCTGTGGGTGTGATTCCACAGCCTGTGGGTGTGATTCACAGGTGTTCTAGCCTGGATTTAGAAACAGTTACGGTCACAACAGCAAGAACTTACAACACGGAATCCAGGCACTGTACACATGCATGGCCCTGTACATACTTATATGCAGGTTTGCATACATGATCACTTACATGTAGCTGCTCATATAATCACATATGTATGTACTGCCAAGCACATACAATCACATATATGGAACTATCACCTGTGCACAGGTGTACTTCGAGCTGGCTTGTCACCATTCTGTACTATTTGGGAGGCACAGCCAGGTAGCGCAGATTACTGCTACTGCCTTTGGACACTGTCCCCTCAAACTAATGGAGAGGGGGATTGCTGACCTCAGATACTGGTAGGTCTGCTTGGATTGGCCAGGTTGCTTCAGCAAGTCAGGGTTTGTGGTATTTTCATGCCCCTTAGAACAGCGACCTCCCCAGGGAGCTCATGCTAGGGTATGGCTTCCTGCCTAGATAAAGAGCTGTGGGGACCTGGAAGGCCAGAGTGCACTTCAAGATCTTTGCTGTCAGTAGGAGCTCAACTTGGTGCCTTCTGAGGAGACAGTGGTCAAACCTCAGGACAGTGGACACTGCTTCCAACTTTCTAATAAACTCAGCTTGAGTAAGGACAGCTGTGAATCTCTAATACTATGTATGCATGTGTGGCTGTTTGCCAGGGCTTGTGTGCATGTTTGTGCAGTTGCCTGGGGATGCCAGAAAAGGGTGTGCAATTCCCCTGGAGCTGGGGTTGCAGAGTTGTGAGCTACCTACATGGATGCTAGGAACTCTGCTCCTCTGCCAGAGTACAACACCTGGTTTTCAGAGAAGCTGGGGTTTTTTTGTGTGTGTGTGTTTTTTTTAAACTAATTTTACATATAGAGAAAAACATGCTTAGTACTTAACAGCATATTACTGCAATGAAAGCAGTCAACAGATAAATTCTAATAAAGCGCTCCTGAAGCCCTCTTAGCCCGAGGTAGCATTTCTTCTGTATGCCCCTAGAATGGGGTGTGGCTTAGTCCTGTGAAAGAGCTAGGTTCTCCTGGTGTCTACTCTGGGGGACGGGGTCTTACCCCATGCCCGCCAGATCTCAAGGGGTGGGGGAGCTGAACCACATGGCACAGGGGACTCAAATGTTTTCCTCCACAGGGACGCAGAGCTTCCAGTTGTAAGAGAACAGCGGAATCGCCTGTGTGACCTTCTTGGCGTGCCCAGACCCCAGCTGGTTCCAAAGGTACTACTTGTAGTATTCTGAGGACACATGGCACCTGTGTTGCCTGCAGTTCAGGTCTAAAGTAAACAGAGTCCCACAGTCATTATTCATTGCTGCTGTTACTTTCTCCAGACCAACTGGGAGAGCTCCTTCCGCTGTCAGGGCAGGCAAGTTCTGTCTTTATAGTGTGCTGGCTGCATGATGTCGTCTAATTGTTGGAGGCCACACGCTGTCTTCTAGTTCAGCTTCTGTCTTCTAGGAATGTGGGAAGAGGCTGTAGTTCCCTCCCCCTTCCCTGCCTTGATGTACATCCTGTTAGGGGCTCTGTCCCTCTAAGGACCCCTGTCCCATCAGGCTTCCATTTCCATTTCCTTCCTGGCTGCCTGTGCTAAGGCCTGTCTTCTTCATCTAGCTTGGCCTTGGTATGTTTAGTGTTTCTGAGGACCTTGTCCTGGTGTTGCACTTTAAGTTGTCATGAAAGCTGTAATCTGTTGTGTTCCTGGGCTCTCTTCCTGTGTTTTAGGGTCAGTCTGTGTATGGGGATTTAAAAAAATTCTATATATTGACTTTTCATCCTAGAAATATGCTCCCAGCTTAATGCTTTTAATACCTTTGTGTTGTGGTCTACTATAAGGTTATGTAGTGTTTTTGTACCCAGCACCACCAGCTGAGGGTGGCTCCACCCACAATGGGTTCCCAAATGACTCTAGCTTGTGTCAAGTTGCCATAAAACTAGTCAGCACATGCAGGCAGCCAGTCTGCTGTTTCTGAAAGCTCTATGTACCAACTCTTTATAGAGAAATTCAGTTTACTTGGGACAAACTATTGTGTGAAGGGAAGGTCACTTTATGCTTTGTCAGCTGGCCCCAATCCCCAGATGATCAGGGCCTTGTCACCACCACTGTCAAGCGACTGCACTTTGGAGTCTCTTTTATATGCTGGATCATACTCTCAATCTGTAAGTCAGTACAACTGTATGACGGAAGAGGTGTGGATTCCACAACACCCATGGTGCTCACCATGTCTCTTCTGCAGTTTTATTCTGTCCAAGATTGTCTGTGCTCTTGATCCTTGGTTTAAACTCTCAGAACTAGTTTGTCAGTTTACATTCTACCAGCCAGGTTGGCCTGGGACTGTTTTGGGAGCTAAGGTCTCTGATTGACACTAGGCCCCAACACTCCCTGGGCTTATGTGCCCTTGGAAGGTCACCTATGAGTCCTACAGATGGAGATTCGGTCTGTGTGATTGGTCTCCAGTTCATGTGCCACTTGCATCTCTGCTTAGAAAGTTCACGTGCCAGTTTAATGACTTTTAGTTCGTCCTTCTGCAGCTCCTCCTGATCCCCTCCCGACACCCTAGCTAGGTTATATTTTACCTTTTGACTGCTGTGACAAAATACCATGACAAAGGCAACTTAAGAAAAGAAAGCACTTCCTTGTGATTACACTTTCAGAGGGCTAGTCTCCTAATGGCAGAGCAAAGACATGGCAATAGGAGCAGCTGAGAGCTCACATCTTGATCCACAGACAGGAAGCAGAGCTCACTGGAAATGGAATCCTTTGAAACCTCAAAACCACTCCCAGTGACACACCTCCTCCAAGAAAACCACACTTCCAAATCCTTCCCAAACAGTTCCACCAGCTAGGGACAGGGTATTCACATGTGAGCCTGTGGGGGCCATTGTCACTTAAACCACCACATCCATCCCATCCAGCTCCTGTATGCTCTCCACAGCTCACCTTCCTGGTGAGCTTAGCTTGATAATCCCATCTTCATGGCAGAAGCTGTCTCTCCGAGTTGTGCTTTTCATAGCTTATACACACCTTTGTTAACAAGTAGATGTGCTGATCAAATGGACAGCAGTGTGTGGGCTTGCTTTTCTTCCTGGAAGGGGCTCTTAGATGTTGGCTGTTATAGACCTAAGGGTCTTTCCATCTATTTCCACCCTTGACCTTAGGCTCCCTGCCCTTACAGAACTTGAGTCCTTCTGGAGCCCAGCAGTATACTGGAGGGCTTCGGGTGAGTTGGGGAGAGGAATATTCTAATCAGCCAGCCAGTATCTAACCTCAGGCTGGGCCTAGCCTGCAGCCTCCCAGTTGTTGGCATGGCCCACCTGGCCTAGGAGCTAGTAGACCTGGTTCTGGTGTGCCTGAAAGAGGTGACTCTTTTCTTCCTTGCTGGGTGTGAGTGGATGTTTTTCAGATCTCATGAGGTAAGCCTTGGAAGCCCCCTTGAGTGGTATTCTCCAGCTTATGCAGGGGCATATATGCCTTGTGGTGGACTTTGCTAGGTTCTGTGTCTCATATGCTCTCTCCAGTTTCAGGATGGGGGTCTCAGTTCTCTGACATTCTGAGAAACAACTTCAGTTGTGAAACTCTCTCTGTATTGAGTAAGACACCAGACCCATTAGTACACATTTTTGTCATTTTACTCCATCTGCTGAGGAATTAATGTTTTGCATTTGTCTCGAGTGTCCTTTAATTATGTTTAAACTTTGGGGTGGGGTGCATTTTGAAACTGTGTTACAACTCTTGACGTCTCTTTTGCTGTTAGTGTGGCGACATCTGGTTCCTGTCACACTGTCAATGTCTATGAATGTTATAGTCAAGATTGTGCCTTAATATCATTTTAAATCTTTATTAATTAGTGTTTCATGAATTCATGTTTACTGCATAATTACAGACAAGTTTACATCCATCATCTTTGTTTCCTATTTGGCCTTCCTGTTTAATGTTTCTTTCCTCCTTATCTGAATTTCATTTCCTACCCTGTTAACTTGTTTCACAGCTCTGTTCTTCTGTCCCTGATTACCCTGGGGCCAGCACTCTTTCTTGACACATTACGTTATCCCTGGCTGTGACCTCCAGCTGCAGAGCCCTGTCTGAAACTGGCTTGTTCTAACCCTGAGGTCTTGGAATTTAGCCGGCATGGTCTCGCTGGTCAGCTTCTTAACTTACTCTTGTCAGCTTTGTGCCTGAGCTCCTGTCATGTCTGTGTCATGTTGTAAGAGGTTTTGTTTTTTCCTCTCTGTGTGCCCAAGTCTTCCCAGGGCTTCCCCCTGCAGGAGCCATATGAGAGATACATAGGTGTTGCTCTAGGAGTGGTGACAAGAGATGGGGCCATGGTGTAGTCTTGGTCCCTTATGCAAGGTGAACTTCAGTTTAACTCTGCCCTTTACATTGTTAGAAAAGTTTAAACATATTCGAACAGTTTATTAATGTACTCTGACAAGGCCACAGAGCTATTACTACACAATTCAAGCTGCCAGGATTCTGGGACATGGCAGACTTTAGCCATCTATCAAGAGAGGGTGAGGTGGCAACCAGCCTGATGTTGCCATGTCTCTTCACAGCCTATTCCAGGAAGCTGAGCCTTGCCTACCTAGCTGGGATGTCTCGCCCTGAGGCTCCACAAAAAGCTTTACCATCATGGAAACTTGGTGCCACAGACATCTGAGGAAGGTAGCACCTGCTGCTAGATGGATTGGGAGGCCATCTCCGGAGAGCAGTAATTCCTCATGCGTGCTCTGCTCTGGTGGCCGGGACTGCCCATACGTTTGCTGTCACACAGACGTGCTTCTCATTAAATCATGTATCACACAGCCTCTGCCTATCTCTGGGACGTCTGTGCACAAGGAGCTGGAGGATCTGCTGTGGCTCCCTCCCCTTCAGTGCTTTGCTGTGTGATTCCTGTAGCATGAGGGGCGTTTCACACCCTGGTGTAGCAGATGAAGTGACAGGCTGCTCGGCCAGCCAAGTCACCAACAATGCTACAATGGTCTGAGCAAGAGATCATCAGAAGCCAGCATCCCTGTGGGCATATGGATGGCACCTCTGGTCCCAGGGCCTGCATGCCTACCTGTCCTGCTGTGGGAGTCCCATGTCTGCCTCCTCTGCCTCTTTGTATCTGACGCCTGAGGCTCATTAAGCTGTTGTGGATGGGCAGAATTCAAGGTTACAGCTCACAGTAAAGTGGCCAGGGCCTCAAGCCAAGTCGTGGTAGTATGTGTCCCCTCAGTGTAATAGCCAGACTTGAAAGTACACAGGCTGCTGCCTCTACTGGGAGCCACTTTCCAGGCCTGGGTCTGCAGGATTGCTCTGCTGCCCTGGTGGCAGGGACTTCTAGGGGCCTGCGGGCCTGGTTCACACTTCATTCCAGTCTCAAACACCTCTTTCCTAGGCTCAGCATTTTCTCTTGGGAGCAGAAGAAAGCCTGGCTGAGATCAGCTGACGAGGCCATGTGTGAGACAGGCTTCGATGTCTTGTCTGCTGGGAAAGAGAATTAACTAATTTAGTATTATTTTAAAACACAATTCCAAACTCAACATTTTAAGACATGGAGATCAATGCCCCTTTCAGTGAGATTTAATGGTTGACGTAAAGGATTTTGTTCCCAGCTAGCCACCTCTGCATGTATATCTCACTATAGGCAACTGTCCCCACTGGATGCCTGGTGGGCTGGAAAGACCTCAACAGGAAGGGTTTCCACTGAGGTACTTAGGAGGATCCCACCTCTCCAGGTATCGTGACAACTGGTGTGACCAGGATGGTCCATTAGGGCAATAATGCTGAGTGATAATGTTAGACTCAGCACAGAGCAGTGTGGCCTGTGAGTGTCTAGGTACAAAGGAGTCAGGAAAGCTCTCCAGTGGGCATGTTTGGGCAGGCGGCCATATAGGTGTGTGCCCACACAAGAGTGTTCACTTGGCCTCCTGTGAACACTATGAATTATGAGCAGGAAGAAAGTAGCTAGGGCCATTGTGCCCAAGACCAGGTTCCTAAGCCTAGGGTGGGGTAGATAAAAGGCCAAAAGAGACCTGATAAAACTGGGTCCTTAGCTGTGCCTTCCCAACTGGTGGATGGAAAAATGTCCTCACAGGAAGAAGCTGTGTGGCTCTTGCTGGGTCTTAAAGAGGAGACATCCAGCGAGTCCCCCAGACTCCTATGTTGAAAAGCCCAGGTAATTCCAAGACAGGAAGATACAACCTCTCAGAGGATGAAGCCAATGTTCACAAACAGGGAGAACAGCCCATCACCAAGATCCAACTCTGCCAGTAATTCCAGAAATATGGAAGAACAGTTTACCAAAAGCAAAGCAATAGGACTGGAGGTCTGACATGCAAGATCTGGGAAGGCAGGACACTGGAGAGGGGGGTGCCATGGTCTCCTGAGCAGAAGGTTGTTAGAGCTCCTAACCATGGAAGTCTGAATGTAACAAGGTTAGGCCAGGCACACACGTGCAGCCCATCATTCAGGAGCTGAAGAGGGAGTTGAATTCAAGACCAGCCCGAGCTACAAAGTAACTCAGTAGGTGTGTCAATAAACAACCTAACTCAAGAAGATCAAGGCCTGGGACCAATCAAGATCTTGATCACTTAAGTTGAGAAGTTAGATGTATTAAAGTTAATTTATCATTTTAATGTGAAATGCCTCTGACAGGCTCATGTTTGAACATTTTGTCCCAGTTGTTGGGACCCTTTGGAAATAGGGCCTAGTTGAAGGAGTGGCCACTGGAGGATACAGCTTGAGGTCTGGAGCCTTGAGCCTTGCTTCTGGCCCCCTCTCTACTGCCTGCTCCACTAAGATATGAGAAGGTGAAGATCCCTGGCTGGGAACAACCCCCACCGTCACACCTTCCCCACCACGCTGGGCCCTCAGACCATGAGGTAGTATTTGGTATTTGGTCACAGCAGTAAGGAAGGTAGCTAGTACAGATGGTTTCAGAATGAAGAAAAGCTTAGCTTAATAGACATTTCTAGAACCCAGAACGTTTTGCAGGTTCCTGTTACTAAAAAGAAAACATAGTTTTTAAAAAAAAATTACCAGATAGCTGGTGAAAGTTACCAAATATAGGAAATTTGCCTAAAGTGGTGCTCGGAAAATTTAAGCCTCAAGTTATGTAGCAGAAACGAATGGGTGAAAATTAATGCAGTAGATGTGAGGGGAGACGCTGGAGGAAGCAGAGACTAAGAGTGGTCTGTATGACAGGGAGGCAGAACAGACAAGGCTCAGAGCTTACAGGCGTTGCAGTGAACACCCACCTAGGCGGCAGCCTCAGCTGAAATGGACGAAGTCCCGGCCTTCTTGCAAGTGCAGCGACTTCAGGTTGTCTTCAAACTCACCTCCTGTGAGGTCCTTGGGGGAGAGAAGACCCAGCTCAGTCAGGCTTCCTCTTGCTCTCTGGACTCTTGCAAAGCCTCAGCTCAGGGGCTGGGATTAGGCCTACTTAATCTACCTGTTAGGTGGCTCACAATGAACTTCTGATCCTCTACAGTTAGGGAAGGGGCCTGAAGGGAACCAGAGGTCACTGAGAGCAGAAGCCAGGGCTGCTGTTTTATGTTGTGTTGGTCATCAACAGCAGTGAGGTACTGAAAGGTGCCTTTGCCACCTGGTGTTAGCCCACCACAGAAGGCATTTAAGCCACTCTCAGATGGTAAGGGCTGATTCACCTTTCCTTCTGTCTACTCAGGTAACTTATGTACTCCATATCTGCCAAGCACCAAGCACCCACCCTCTGATTCCCCTTACCTGTCATCTCCCAGTCCCTGACAGGAGCAAAGCCCATCATCTTGCTGAAGAGCAGCCCAACTATTGGCATATGGGAGTCTAGGGCCATCTGGCAGGATGTGGGAACTACTCTGTCCCTCTTAAGTCAGGTACCTGTCCTTTGACCAGCGCAAGAGGTCTCTAAGCTAGGCTGTGACCCTGACTCTACCTTGTCCCACCGGTTCCAGTGGTGGAAGTGAAAAACATTCTGCCTGGAAAATCAGAAATGTCCACAGTGGCCACACCTACTCCCCTTCCTCTTTTCCCTCACCTCTCCTTTCCCCACATTCAGAGAAGCGTCAGGCTTGGGCCAGGAGAGGTCAGAGACATTTCCACAACCACAGCAAGAGAGCTCTCCAAAAGGGCAGAAACAGTCCGTCTGTCCACACAGGTGGTCTTTGGAGATGTTCAACCTGACTTCTACTTCTCTTCTGGGATAAACCAGAGAAATGGGAGCTCACAGCAGCATGAATGACAACTGAGGGCTAGAGAGGACTCCCACAAGCCAGGGCCCTGACCTGCCAACAAGATCCAATAGTCTACACAGTGGATGCTCATACAGAGGTGCTGAGAAGAACCAGACATAAGAACAAAAAGTTGGGAGTCCATACACCAGAAGTGGAAAGCAGACAGTTGTGTGTCTGCACAGTGCTCCCACTGTCACCTACAGGCCAGTGCTTGCTCATCTGTGTTGAGGCATTTTCTCTCTGTATCATGGGTCACAATACAGTAGTTGAAAAATGTGAGAAAAATTCTGGAATAAGGAAGAATAGCTTCCCTCTGTGTAAGATACTGGATTGCGATCAGGTAATTGGTAGAAAGAGACCCAGGGATGGAGATGACGGTCTTAGCCAGCACATTCCCTAGCAGGAGAACGGGCTGCCCAATACGTGAGGCTGAGACAATCAGATGAACAAAAAAGCAAACTTGGGATTCCTAGTCTTTCTACCAAAGTAACCTCTCATTGAATCACAGATACAAATAAGAAGCAAAAGCCCTGATACAGATATGGGCAGTGCTCTGTAAACTGTTATGATCAAGAATAGCCATCTCAGAATGAATCAAACTTTCACCAGGGGAAAAGTCAAATAGTATAAGTTACTCTAAATGGAGAAAATATCAGTTTTTAAATTAAAACTCCAGAGTACTTGCTGTACATATGTGAGGACTTCCATTCAATCTCTAGCATCATTGTAAAGGCTGGGTGTGGTGGGATACACCTGCAATCCCAGGAGTGGGAAGTCAGAATGCAAGGACCCCTTGGGCCTCCACTGTCCAGCGTACACCCCTTGGCCGGCTTGTCTTGCTGAATCAGGATGTTCCTGGCTCAGTGGGAGAGCCTGTCTTGATGATGAAGCACTGGAAGGCAGTGAGCTGCTCCACCAGCACATACAAAACCACGCATGCACACAAACGGAAGAGCGTTCAAAACACTGCACATCCCAGGTAGGTCTGTCTTCCTCACTGTGTGAAGAGAAATGCCGTAGACTGCTAGAAGATACAGAGCAAAGGAGGGGCTTTCCACTCTCATAGTGTCTCCAGCTTAATGCTATTTCTGCCTGTCCGATGTGTGGCTGTTAGTCATTTGCTGCTGTGTGACATCACTCTATAGGAGACAGACAGACAGACAGACACATGTTCTGGGGGTCTGCAACCCTGCTGTGACCTGAAATGAGCTGTCACAGACTGGAAGCCAAGGGTTGAAACACAGGCTGAAGTCTGACCTGTGTCCTCCACCACCTCAACAGCATGGCCCACCACCTACTATCTGCGCCATGACCTAAGAACTGTGGCAGACCTCTGCAGCTGCCTTTGCCGAGGGCAATAGACAGGGTGACACAGTTATTCTTGGAACTGGTGACACCTTGTCCCGGGGCTGCTGACATTCAGGATGGCCATGCCCTCTCACCTGGTAGGCGTCTGGAAATTCCCACCAGGATTTTGAACGAGAAGAACTACTCAAGAACCAAAAGTGTCAAGCAAATTGTACACAACTCATCACAGATCTTTAGAAGCAAGACTGTCCTGGGCGGCAGGAATGATGACGACCCCTACTGTTTTCAGAGGCCAATGGTACGCACATGTAGTCTGACAAGAGTGACTGATGTGCAAGGCCTGCTTTAGCTCTGCTACAAGATGCACCCAGGAGCTTCTTAGTGTAAAGACAGCCCTCTTACTACAGTGAGGAAAAACTGTGGAAGCCCTCTTACTACAGCGAGGAAGAACTGTGGACAGGAAATGGGGCTGCTGACCAGCAGGAGTCCACATGGTCAGTGCCCTGGAGGACCCTCCACTGTCCAACGTACACCCCTTCCAGATGGACCTGTGATGGATGCTGTCTGAATGCACATGATGTTTCTTACAGGGGAGAAATTCCTAAGCAGGACACTATACCGTCATCATAAAATCAGTTAATGTCACCATCTTAAAAGAGTTCTGGGAATAACATCCGAAGAGCTGAGTCTCCTGAGGGGATGTCTGCCATAGGCTTGACCTGCCAAGGAACAGTGTTCAGAGTAGATAAGTCTAGCCTTAGCTCCAGCAAGACACGTGGTTTGGCCATCTTCAGCTTGGCACAGCTGTTGGGAGACCCAATTCCTTGGAGAGACTATGAGATTCTTTTTTGCACTGACCACAGAAACCTCAGTTTGCACAAAACAGAGTGGTTGGCACCTATGCCCACATGACCAAAGGCAGAGAAGCCAGGTGAACCCAAGGAAGGTCCTGTGGCCCTACTGGTCACCACCAAGCTATTATATGTGGGCAAGACTGCCCTTTGAGTAGCATGAACCACGGCACCTTGAACATGGTGGCTGGGCTCAGAACAATAGCTTTCAGTGTTTAAAGGAAAGAATGAAAAGAGCTTTATAAGGTTGTTACCCACCTCACCACCACCCCATCCCTAGTACCCACAAGCAGCTACTCCCCAGCTGCATCCAGCCTACAGAGCAGCAGCAATGGCCTCTAACCTAGTTCAGGGTGTCCTTATGGCCACAAGGTAACATTTGATTTACAATAAGGTAGTGGGCTATGTCCCGGGGCCCATTGTTGGGTCTTTTCCTTGGTTTGGCTCATATGATCAGAATGGGAGAGCTGATATCCAGGAGCCCTGCACCCATAGCCAATACTCACCAGCTTCACACAGATGACAAAGGGAGACTGGGCAGCTTGGAAATGCAGGATGGGGATCTTTGGCTTGGGTCTTTCCTACAGAGATGATACCAGCCATAAGTCATTAGGGCTTCACACAGAAGGAACTCCTTGAGACCTGTACTAGCCACAGCCTCTGCTCACAGTAGCTGGTGATCAAGTAGCAGATGGGGGGTCTTGGGCCAATCAGGACAGGACAGGTGGTTATAGCCCGGGTTCTGGCAGCCCCAGCCACCTGATAGCCATACGAAGAACCAACTCGGGAGGGCCAACATTGAGACCCAGAGTGAAGGAATATGTAGCCATTTCCCCAAGGACGGGGGCAGAGTCCACGTGAGTGTAAGGGAAAACTGGCATGGTATTGAAGACTCTTCCCTGTAAGGGGCTTTGGCACTCCACCACATGGCTACACACCTGAGAGTCTTCGTAGCAGTAGAAGCCCTTCCTGATTTTGTTCTCATCAACATCACAGAAGGCCACTACCTGGGGGTGAACATGGGCCAGCAGTTAGATGGCAGTGGGGGCTATAAGATAAAAATGTGATCAGAATAATGGCCAACAGGATAATGAGGAACAGGCTCTACCTTGTGCCGGCTGGCTGCAGTCAGGCTGCGGTATAACTTACGCCCCTGCTTGCCTGCATTCCAGATGGTGAAGGACTTCCAGTGAGGTAGGACTTGTTCCTCTAGGAAGTGGACACGGTGCGTCCAGATGGTCATCCTGTAGCCGATAAAGAGGGAAGCTTAAGTGGCCAAGTGTGTGGGCTCCAGTGCCACCTCAACCATTGGCCTGGGGATAGAGGTGAGTGGCACACCCTGTTTAGGGCTGAGTGCACACCACATCTAAACCATATCCAAGATCTAGCTCTGTTCTTTTGCCACCTCTCATAGCAAGAAGTCACCATGGACCACCATGTGAACCAATGCCCTCTGGGAAGCTTTGGCCATCCATACTTGTCCTGCTTTCTAGATGGCAATGTAGACCTGATGGATGGGGCTTCTCTCTCCATAGCTGTCAGTTCTAGCACATGAGTGGCTTCAGTATCTAGCAGCTACGTCTACATATATGAGGGTTTGTGCAAAGCCAATGGCTGGCATCACGTATCTTTAGCACCCTTCACCTTGCTTTTTGAGATGGGGTGAGCTGGAGCTCACCAATTCAGCAAGACTAGCTAGCAACAAGCTCCAGGAATCTTCCTGCTTCCCTTGAGGATTAAGGTGTGTGTTGCCATTCTAGCTTTTAATGTAGATGCTAGGAATTTAATTCAGGTCCTCATGTTTCTGCAGCAAGCACTTCACTGGCAGAGTCATCTCTCCAGGCCCACATTCTCCATGTGAAACTAGTCCTTTTGAGTTAGAAAGTGAAAAGGGATTTGCAGTAGACCCAACAACACAGGTCTGATTTCTCAGCTTAGTCAATACTCAGAAGAAAGGTCTGCATAAAAAGTCATGTTCACATTAGAAGGTAAACTTTCTGCCTCAGGCTGTCCCTTACCTCAGACAACCCCAAAGATGTCCTTTTCTGAACACAGATTTGCTCCCAGGCAGCAGGCCTTGGATGCAGATCTCCAGGGCTTGTTTCTTCTCAGGCCCCCTGAGCTCTAATCTCTGCCCAGACCCTTGCATCCTTGTCCTTTGGGGGAATGGTCCTTGTATGCGGGGCTGTACCTATTATGTCACTACCTACATCAGAGCATGTTTTGCTTGCTCGGCATTTTCCTGAGACCTCCCAAGTTAAACATTCTAATTAGGGTTGTGCTGAGCTTAGTCAGTGATTTTGGTAGGGGATTCCCTAGGGGTTTTGGGGAACCACATTAAGTGAATAGCATCTAGTTATGAACCCCAGCCAGTCCTGTCTGAGGCTGTAGTGCCCCCCTTCAATGAGAAAGTCACAAATAAGCCACACTTCAGCTCCATACAGTATATCTCACTGCAGCCATACTATCACTCAAGGACACGGAAGACTTTCAGAGTGAGAACCTTGATCTCAAAGGCTTCATGCAAGGAGGAGATACTTCACCACTGTGAAGCCAAGAAAGGCCCTTCTGATTTCTATCCCTCAGCAAACCTTAGTGTGATGGTACCAGACAGGAGCAAGGCAGAGTCAAAGGCAAAAAAGCAAGACTTGCCTTTTGGGGCATCTGTTCTGCCTAAATGTGGGTGAGTGTGAGGGAAATCCAGGCACGGGCTGCTCAGGCCCTGTGGTGCACCAGCAGGCAAACCTCCTACCCCGTCCTGGCCACAAGGGTCTCTCTCTTCCCTTCTGCCTTCAAGCCCTTGAGGAGGCTACACAAACACAGGAGATATAGCAGGGACTACTAGGCTCCCTCTGTCATCTCAGCCCTGTCCAGAGGGCTGCTTGTCCTTACCTGACCTTTTGAGGACCACCTGAGGGCCTTGGTCCCTACAAGAGGTCTGTTTTGTTCAGTGCCTGAGCAAGGCATGATCTACATATGCATATATGTGCATCAAATCCAGGAGTCTATTTACAATGTGCTTGTGTGGTATGCGGGCACATGTGCAGGGAACACCCATGAGCATTTCTGCACATGTTATATGGCATGCACAATGGTAAGTAAACATGTGCAACAACAGCTCCTGGTAGAGACTAAGCACAGTCCATGTCATGTGTTGGGGACATCCTACACACACCCTGGCTGGGTCTATTGAAGGTCTCTGTGGAAGAAAAACCTTGCATAAGTTCACATAATCAACCTATGAAACTCACTTGCAGGATGGTGGGTTTAACTATAGAGTGAAGTCAACTTGCTTCTCTAAAACACTGGGCACTAATGATTTATCTTATAAAGGAATTGCAAACATGTCCACCAGTACTGGGCTCTAGGCCTGTAAGGCTCTTAGCATCCTGAATTTTACTAGGTGGTCTCTACCATAGGATGCAGGCAGTTATAAAAAGGGAGGAACATCCTGCACTGGTCTTGCTTCTCCCAGGAGTCTGCCTAGAGAACAGGACATCTGGCACCTAGCACATCCATCTCCTCTTGCTAAGAAATAGCTAAGGGATGGGTTTTCCTGAATCGGTATGTGTGACTTTCTGGAACTTTCTGGGAAGAGGCTGAAACATCATAGCGGCAGCACTGTACCAGCTCATGGAGTACTGGGATGGGGGTGGGGGTGGGGGAAGCCCAATGACCAGCAGCATCTGTGGTCAGAAAAAGAGGCTTTAAGAACCTTGCTAGGGGAACACAGGGGACAACCCACTGATCCTGTCAGGTACCACAACACAGAATAGGCAGTCTCAGGCTGGATGCCAAGGATTAGGACACTAGTGGTATCATGTCTAATCCCCCCTTCCCACTTCTGAGATTCATCTTGTTGCTCTACACTCATCTGGAGAAAGGGCCTTATCTGGTTCTCTTTAAGCCCTGAATCATACTGCCACGGGAACAAGGTGATACCAGGAAGCAAACAGTTTGCAGCACGTGTACTGTAAAAGGCTAAACACACATGATCTGCGAGGTGACACATCAGAAAAGGTTACAGGGATGCCGTGACAACATACTGGGTTCAGCCACTCACAAGTTTAAGGAATGTTTGGCTTCCTGAGGATACTATTCTTGTGTCCTTTGGCATATGAAGTACTCCACATATATATAAAGAGAAATGACACAGATTCAGGTCATTTTGAACTTTAAAAATGACAGAATCAAGACACTGCCACCTGAGGTTTGGACAAAATCAACTCTCAAGCAAGCCTCAGGTTGTAATTACAGCTTTTATCCTGGGAGGTGCCGCAGCCCACAGCGTAAAGACTTTAATCCAACACAGAAACTTACATTAGATCACTTATTTTTGTGCTGTGGGTGGCAAAGCTTACTGTGCAAACACAAAGGAGTGAGCTCTGTACACACGGGCTGCTCTACTGAGAGACATGATGGGCGCCACCTGGGTGGGCTACAAGTCACCACCCAGGTGGCTTGAGCTTCACACAGCAGCATGGGAAGGACCTCCCTTACACACATGGCCACATGATGTGATCTCCAGGCATCTCACGCTCGTACAACCTACAAAATCATGATGTAAGATCGATGCCCAGCGCTTCACCAGCCAGCAGAATTGGCATCCAGAAACAGCTGCAGTGTGGTGCCCAGACAGCTGCCACGGGGCTATGTCACACACTCCACCTCTAGCAGAGGACCGTGGGAAGGGGCTCCTTCCTTGAACAGTGCTGTGTTTAAGACTTAATACAGGATGATGTAAACCATTCTAGTTGATTTTTTAAACATTTGTAGTCTTGCTGTGTATCTGTTTCATGTGCGCTGCTGCTCCTACCATCATGTGACTGCAGCTGGAATGAAGAGTGATGAGCATCGTCTTCCACTCTGTCTCTTGTACACCTCATGTTCCAAAGCACTGAGCCTAGTTTACCTCCCAAAACCCAGCAGCTTCCTCCTCTGCTTCCTAAAATGATCTTGATAAGATCTTGGTAAGACTGATAGAACTTCTTCCTTAATCATGCTATAGGATACCCCAGAAAATCCCCTGGCCTGGCTATCTTTTTTTTTTTAATTAGGTATTTTCCTCATTTACATTTCCAATGCTATCCCAAAAGTCCCTCATACCCCCCCCCCCCCGGGCTATCTTTTGTGAATGTTCTTAAAGTACTAAATGAAAATTTTTACTTTTTGGTCAGATGTCTGTGGGGTGGCTAGTATTGTTAATTCCCTGTTTTATTTTGACACCAATCTTGCCTGCATTCCAGCTTTACCCCTTCTATCCCTCACGTCTCCTGCATTGCCTGCAGTTTCACCGACTCATGCTGAAGGCTGTAGCCTATACAAGTTTTTCTAATTTCCTTTGTGATTTTTCCTTTGGTTACTTAATTTCCACATATTAGATTTTTCAAGATACTGAAATAGTTTCTAACTTAACACTTTGGTTGCTGAAGGTAAAACTCTTTAAAATTTACTAAGACAGATTCCACAGCTAAGTACAGGACTCTTAGTGCCTTGCTAGTCTGCAGGGCTGCTACAATCTTCTCTATGTTTGCGAGTGGCAAAAGGGACTGATTAAGTCTGCACTACATGTGCGTCTGTCTGTGGGTTTCAACTGTGTTTGAGATGCTCACAGGCTCAGAACTGCCATGTCCTCTGAGCATCTTTCCTACGAGCTGGTCCCACCAGTGTCTGCCTCCTGACAGCAGCCCTGCAAGATGCTCCTCCAAAGCTGTGATGACGTTCAGGTACAAGGAGGGCAAGTTCTGGTGTACATGAAGCTGAATCTTGTAAATGGTAAAGGTCCAAGGTCCAGGGACCCCAGAGTCACTGAGATGCTGCACACTGAAGCCTGGTGGTAGATGTAAGACACTCGCGAGGGAACTCCCACTCAGACGGCTCCAACCAGGCTAAGAACGTTACCACTGCCGCTTTGCAGCTGTAAGTACACGACTATAAATCTGTGGTTTGGGCAATAAGGTTCCCGGGGGCCACTTCCCCCAGTGCCCATGGGCTGTAGAGGGGACAGTCTCCTAGCACAGGCACAGCTCACTTCATAGTGAGGTGGCTGATATAAGTGTCTCATACACAGGACAGACTGAAGAGTTAACGAATCCACCCTCTTTTACCCTGTCCACATCTTTAACCAATGGACTTGGAGGACAAAGGACAATTGGCTAGCCAAAGAAAAGTGAAAGTGGATCATCAGCTATGGAGGCATAGCTCAGCCACTGTTTGACAACTCCCTCCACCGTGAGGACTGTTGGTTTGTCAGAAGACTTCTTGGGTCCCATGGAGAGCCATGCTAGTTTGGAGCAAATGAGAACGAAGTGGAGAGCAAGCCTTCGCCTCACACATTCAGGAAAACTGGTGTTTGGCTTTTGCATTGATGTTTCCTGACCTCTGTGGAACAGGACATCCAGCAGCCTTGAAGGACTTCCCACAAGGGTGACACAGTATACTCTGACCCCACCTTAACCTGCCCAGTGGCATGGCCTATACCCTGCCATCACAAGCCCTGACTCCACCAGCCCTGGGCCTAGTCGCACGAGTGACTCACAAGTGATCTAGGCCTGGCTGTACCTGCACCTCACCTGTTCTTGGACCATTCCAGATGTTTCCAGAACCTGGTATGCCCTACTTACTCAAGGACCGAATGTGTGGCTGCATATAGGTGGTATCGGTAGAGTAGCAGGCTGTGGTCCACCCGGAAGACGCCACCGCCCTTCCTGAGGTGCTCATAGAAGAACAGCAGATCCTCTGGAACACCCTGCAAAAGCCAGAGGACAGTTCTCACCAAGCTGGATACTGACCCATGCCATCAGATGCTATGGAAGGGTGTTTTGCTTAGAGCCAAGTATGGTGGCACGTGTGGCCCCGGTATCTGGGAGGCAGAGCTCATGGGATTGCTTAAACCCAGAAGCCAGTGCTCAACCTGGCACCACAGCCAGATTTTGCCTCAATAAAAGAAAAGAGTCTGCTCTGATACTTAGGGTGATGTGGGTCACAAGAGAGAAATGGAGATTAGTTTTTCTCAGCAGGTAAGAAATGAACTGTAAGACGATTGGAGGGTAAAGCAGAAGGTAGGCTAGTTGAGGGTCCCAAGACCCAGTTCTGCCTTAAATTCTACTTTGTGGGTCAGAAAAGGTCTTGGGGCAAACAATCAACAGAAAGAACCATGGGATAATCGATCAGTGAGCACAGAGTGGCTTCTGAGCTGCATGGCCTTGAGAGTGGAGAAAAAGGGGTGAATAAGCTCGCTTCCCGGGAGGCCCTCAATGAGATGCTGACCGTGGGAGAGACTGGGTGAGTCAGAATGCAAAGAAGGCTGAGATAAAAGGGAGTTAGAATATTACCCACAGGGTGGTCTGTTGCCAGGCTGTACTTTCATCACCAAAAGCAGAAGGGGGCGATGTTGAGACAAGAACCAGGAAACAGGAGTGCTGGAAAGAGGCTGAATTTCCCAAACGTTGGCCCTAGAGGTGCTATACAGGCGCCTCCCCAACCTAGGGGAACCCACAAATAGCCCAAAGTCTACCGGTTGGCACTTACCTGGCCTCCTTCATCAAATGGGCCCACGTGGGAGAACCAGGCTCGAGAGCAGAACCAGGTAGGCATGATCACCGTGGGGCCATGGGAGGTGAACACCTAAGAGGGATTACACCCGTGACACAAATAGAAAAGAACGGCACGTTATAAACAACCTACAACCTGCTGCTTCCAACATTAAGAGAGTGACAAGAGTTTATGCTCCTTCTTTGGTGGAAATAAGGGTCTGAAGTGCTCTATAGAGATTAGCCCACATGACGAATGGGTGGAAATTAACGGAGGCCACTTCCAGGTTGTCTTAGTCAGGGTTTCTATTCCTGCACAAACATCATGACCAAGAAGCAAGTTGGGGAGGAAAGGGTTTATTCGGCTTACACTTCCATGCTGCTGTTCATCACCAAAGGAAGTCAGGACTGGAACTCAGACAGGTCAGAAAGCAGGAGCTGATGCAGAGGCCATGGAAGGATGTTCTTTACTGGCTTGCTTCCCCTGGCTTGCTCAGCCTACTCTCTTATAGAACCCAAGACTACCATCCCAGAGATGGTCCCACCCACAAGGGGCCTTTCCCCCTTGATCACTAATTGAGAAAATGCCTTACAGTTGGATCTCATGGAGGCATTTCCTCAACTGAAGCTCCTTTCTCTGTGATAACTCCAGCTGTGTCAAGTTGACACAAAAATAGCCAGTACAATTGACCCCTTGTCAACTTGACACACAAACACATCACTAGTAAGCCTCAACCCTTACATTCTTATTCATCCCCAAGATCTAAATAACTTTAAAAGTCCCACAGTCTTTACATATTCTTAAAATTTTAATCTCTTTAAAATATAAAATCCAAAGTCTTTTTACAATTAAAAGTCTCTTAACTGTGGGCTCCACTAAAACAGTTTCTTCCTTCAAGAGGGAAAATATCAGGGCACAGTCAAAATCAAAGCAAAAATCAATCTCCAACCGTCCAACGTCTGGGATCCAACTCACGATCTTCTGGGCTCCTCCAAGGGCTTGGGTCACTTCTCCAGCCATGCCCTCTGTAGCACACATGTCGTCCTCTGGGCTCCAGATGCCTGTACTCCACTGCTGCTGCTGCTCTTGGTGGTCATCTCATGGTACTGGCATCTCCAAAACACTGCATGACCCCTTCAGTCCTGGGCCTTCAATTACAACTGAGGCTGCAACTTCACCAATGGCCTTCCATGGCCTCTCACAGTGCCGAGCCTGAGCTGCTGTGTGACCCCTTCATGCCTTCAAAACCAGTACCACCTGGGTGACCCTTACACATTACCAAGTCCCACTGCAGAAGGAGTACAACCTTGCCTATCTCTGGAACACAGCCTCTTTGTGCTTTCAGAAAACACTTCCCAGAAGATGTCACCTCAACGATGCTGGTCTCTTCTTAATCACCGCTAATTTCTTAGCTCCAGCTAACCAGCATCAATAGTCCCAGTAATGCAAAGTTTTTGCTTTAGTAGTTCTGGTATCTTGTTAATCACAGCTGATTCTTCAGCCCCAGCTAACCAGAACTACAAAATCTTCACAATCAAAACAGCAATGGCCCTGAAAAGAGTCTTTAATTTTCCCTCTGAAATTTCACAAGTCAGGCCTCCATCTTCTGCACTGTTCTCAACATTATCTTCCAAGCTCCTACAAAACATCTGACAGAGCTCTTAACAATCAATGGATATTCAAGCCCAAAGTTCCAAAGTCCTTCCACAGTCCTCCCCAAAACATGGTCAGGTTGTCACAGGAATACCCCACTCTGCTGGTACCAATTTGTCTTAGTCAGGGTTTCTATTCCTGCACAAACATCATGACCAAGAAGCAAGTTGGGGAGGAAAGGGTTTATTCGGCTTACACTTCCATGCTGCTGTTCATCACCAAAGGAAGTCAGGACTGGAACTCAGACAGGTCAGAAAGCAGGAGCTGATGCAGAGGCCATGGAGGGATGTTCTTTACTGGCTTGCTTCCCCTGGCTTGCTCAGCCTACTCTCTTATAGAACCCAAGACTACCATCCCAGAGATGGTCCCACCCACAAGGGGCCTTTCCCCCTTGATCACTAATTGAGAAAATGCCTTACAGTTGGATCTCATGGAGGCATTTCCTCAACTGAAGCTCCTTTCTCTGTGATAACTCCAGCTGTGTCAAGTTGACACAAAAATAGCCAGTACACAGGTCACCACTCTGCATTGCTAAGCACAGTAGGGAATCCCTCTGTTTATGTAAGACGGTGAAGCTGTATATGGGAACCAACAGAACACACACTGCTTTTAACTGCAAACAGAGAAACTTGAAGTAGCATGAAAGGAAGCAGCAATGACTAGATAAGGAAGCAGAGTATCAGAACTGACTTAAGTCAGAAAACCTGAGCCATTTCTAATGAGCTTGAAACTTGAGTCTTCCCACAGAGAAGCCCAGGCCACGTGGTTCTCCCGTGTACACTAACAAATGCTTAAAGATCCGACAAACTCTTTCAAAACTCTCACAAACTCTTTCAAAACAGTTGAGCCTTTCTAAATCACTGGCTATCAGAGCCAGGGGGCAGGGGAGGGGGGGAAATCATAAGAAAGCAGCGTTCCTTATGAACAGAGCCAACAAAATGCTAGTGAACTGAGTTTAGCTGTCACAGAAGAGAACCATACCGTACAAGCAGGTGGCATTTACCCTGGGATAATTGTACCAGGAACAGATTGAGGACAAGAACCTAAACAGATGCTGGTGCATTTGGCAAATGCCAGTGCCCTGCCAAGGAGAGCCTTGGGCTGTCAGAAGGATCAGCTGAGATGTCACTCACAGGTGTGGTGAGCATGGCACTCAGGTGAGCTCGGAGCTGCCGCTGCTCCCCACTTTTGGGTTTGCTGTGCACTTGGGACACAACTGTGCTTTCCCCTGTGCTGCTCCTCAGCAGCCAACCCCCTGGCCAGATGTTCATGGTTCCCTGGGACACCCTCCCTAGGGCTTCCGTCCCCGTACCCATCACACTGACATGACATCACGTGTTTATGACGTCACTGCACCCATCACACTGACATGACATCAGTGTTTATGATGTCACTACCCATCACACTGACAGGGCTTTCTGTCAATGTACCCATCACACTGACATGACATCACCTGTTTATGTCACTGCACCCATCACACTGATATGACATCACGTGTTTATGATTTGCCTTGACTCTCTGTGGTCTGGGCCCAGCCTCAGCTGATCCCAGGACAAAAGACTAGCAGGAAAGAACAGCCTGATCTTGCTGGATGTGGTAACACACGCCTAAGCACTTGTGAGGTGCAGTGGCATGCCATGTACACACACATATGAATAGATGAATAAAAATAATAATAAAAAGAAAAATTCAAAAACTGTGCTCAATGGAGAAAGGTCTTTGCCACCAAGCCTGAGGACTTGATTCCAGTCTCTGGAAACCGACACGGTAGGAGAAAACAGTCTCTCCCAAGCTGTTCTGTGACCTCCACATGTGGATAACGGCAGGAGCACGCTCACACACAGAAGCTATCAGTCCATCCATCAATCAAATCAACGTTTAAACAGTTTTAAAACCACACCGTTGTGATCTCAACACTGAGAAGGCTACTGATAGAAGGTCAGGGGTTTAAGGCCAACCTGGGCTACATGGTGCTCTACCTCAAAATAAATAAGTGAAATTCAGCTCAAAGGAGACCGTAGTGAGAGGGCTGGGGTATCTCTAGGACGACTTCCCTGGATGGAGGAAAAGGCCACAGTCCTTGCAAGGAAGATATACCGGCACCGCCTACGGCAGGAGTCTGCCCTGCTAATAGTCCGCTTTTCTGCTACCTTCCCAGCACAGCAGCAAGGGTCTAGGGATATCTTCTGGCATAGTGACCACCTTACCGTCACAACCCTCAAACAACTCTCTGTAGTGGTGGTGTCCACTTGAGTAGTGAAGGTGGCTAGGTTCCAGGCTATGGTGGCTAAGCAGGCTTGAGATCAGCGGTGACCACCTGTCCTAGTTAGGGTTTCTATTGCTGTGAAGAGACACCAGGACCATGGCACTTCTTATAAAGAAAAAAGTGGGGCTGGCTTACACTTTCAAAGGTTTAAAGTCCATTATCATCCTGGCAGGAATCATGGCAGTGTGCAGGCAGCCATGGTGCTAAGCCTTCTACATCCAGATCAGCAGGCAGCAGGATGTCAGTGTGAGCCACTAGGCCTGGCTTTGATCTTCTGATACCTCAAAGCCCACCCACTAGTGACCTGCTTCCTCTAACAAAGCCACACCTACTCCATAAAGGCATCAACTCTCAAAAGGGCCACTCCTTCTTGATGTATGGAGGGCATTTTATTCAAACCCCCACGCCACATCCCATAATACAGAGATCCTCCTCGATAGTCAAGTTCCCACCTCTCTGACAGCTGCTTCAGTCCTTGCTGGAGCGACAACCTCCGGCTTTGTTCCAAAGAAATGAATGTCAAAAAAAAAAAAAAGGGAGGTAAATTGTCTTTTTTTGTTTGAGACAAAGATGTCGATTTCTTTCCATCCATTCCTCCTCCGCCAAAATGGAAGAGAATTAAGTTTGTCATGCCAGCATCATTGCTATAAAAGCCTTCTTCCCTCAGTGCCTTCAGAATCAGGTCCTACTTGGCCATCTCTAGTCCCTAAGAGTCATGTTGGAAGAGAAAGGTATTTCTTCCAGGTTCTGATCAAGGGCTTAAGTACCTGGTAGTTCTGGTACCCTCCACCCACATTGAAATGCCACATGTGGAGATGCTTAAACAAGATAGATCTATATGCTCCAAAACTGAGCCATAGACAATAGAACCCCCAAAGCATCCATCTTCAGATTTCTAGATTCAATCTGTAACTGTCCTTTACAGACAACAGCCCCTGTCTCTTTATTTTGCTTCCTCCCTCCACTTCCAACCTCTACTTTTTGCCTTTTTTTTTTTTTTTTTTTTTTTTTTTTGGAGACAGGGTCTCATTATGTAGCTTTGGCTGTCCTCACTATGTAGACCAGGCTCATCTCGAATTCACAGAGATCCACTTGCCTCTGCCACCAAGGTGCTGGCACTAAAGGTGTGCACTACCACACCTGCTCTAATTTTTTAAAATTATTTTATGTGTGTGAATATTTTGCCTATGTACGTGCACCATGTTCCTGCCTCCTATCCACTGGGGTTGGAAGAGGGCATCAGATGGACAGGAACTGGAGTTACAGGTGGTTGTGAGTCATCATATGGGTGCAGGAATTAAACCCAGGTCCTCCGCAAGAACAAGTGTGCTTGACCCCTGTGCCAACTCTCCAGCTCCTGCGCCTACTTCTTAACACAGTGACTTACTGTCTGCATCTCCTTCTGAAGGCTGCTAGCAGAATACTGGCTTCCAGGCAGCTAGAATGAGGGTCTGAAAGCCCACACCCACAGTGACACACCTACTCCAATAAGGCCACACCTCCTAATAGTGCCACTCCCTGAGCACATACAACCCATCACATTTACCATGTTTTGGAGTCCTAAGTGTTTCGGGGTGTCTTTTAAGAATGGGATAATATTGGGTGCAAGCAGAAATAACCAACCTGACTTTTTCATTACTTACTTACATCCCTTTCCTTTCTCTTGCTTTACTGCTCATTAGACTTTCATGCACTTTACTTAAAAATGAATACCTTGGATACCCTTGCTACACCATCAATTTTACACATTTTTTCAGTTTTCCCCACTCAGTATCTATGACGCACAGCCTTTACTACTTTGAGATGTGTTCCTTCTGCTCCTAGCCTCTTTGTGGCTCTTATCTTGAAGGGATGCTGAACTTGGTCCAGGCTGGATGAAGTTGACTGCAGTAGTACATCAGCCTGTAAAATTATGCTCTCACATTCCTGACCACACAAAAACGTAAGCAAACACCACACATACTTCAAACACACACACAGACACACAGACACACACGTCAGGTACAGCCCACATGTGAACACGTGCACTGAACAGCTGAAGGGTGGTGGACTTGGCAATACAGGATGCACCAAGTCAGAGCAATCCACCGAGCCCTGGAGATTTATTCATCCTGGCTGTGTGGGCGGCAGCTCCAGGGACTCTGTCCCTTCAGGTAAGTGCTAACCCGAGAACTTGTTTCTGCTCGGAGGATTTAAGGTTTGGTTTCTGACAAGACAGCACTTACAAGGCTTTAAATGCCTTAGAAACTTGCTCATTATTGGTTTTATCATCCTGTAAAACTGCCGTTTATTTATTCTGAGATTAATCCGATGATTTCACCTGTCATGGTGTAAAATGGCAGTGGCAGTAAGCTGGGTCCCCAAAAGGGCAGCAGGTGATTCACTCCAAGCACATATATCTCCCTTTACCTCAGACCCTAATGGGATATAAAACAGCCCTGTCTGATCATTCCTTCTTACTACTACAGCAAGCCTATCTTAACCAGAAAGCTTGAGAGGACCAGAGTCCCTGACCAACTGACTCAGGACCATATTTTCCCTCAAGAGACAGATGTTATTAGGCCTATGACTCACTATGAGAAGCTCAGAGTTGCCCTACCAGAAACCCAACCTTTGGAAGCTTTGGGGATGCTATAAAGCAAGTTATCCCTGCTGGTGAGCAAGAGGTGGGTGTGGGGCACCTGGTCACTTTATAACCTCTTTTTCTACCTTTGCTACTTTGGGGACAGGGGGAGAATAGTGGACACAGGCCAGCCTTGCTCAAATCCTCAGTGCAGAGGCTGTCCACATTCCCCAGCCCCCAAGGAAGGCAACGGGATACCTGGCCTGGGTACCTGAGGATCTCATAAGGCTCCTTCCTCACAGGGAAAGAAAGAGAAGAAAGCCACCCTGCAGGACACAACAGAATTGTGGTGCCTTTCTCAGGGTCCTGAAACACTTGGACCAGCTCTGCTGACCACAAGGGATCACAATAACCAGGACGGGACTTCCACATTCCCTAGCATAGGCAGACCTTTGAGATGCAGTGATCAGAAAGTTTGTAACACATTTGTGTGTGCGTGAAGACACACAGACACACACACCCTTGCACTACACACAGAAGCACACTCTCCAAGTTAAGAGTTGTCTGCATCAAAGACTACAGTCAGTCTGAAAAGACAACCCTCAGTGTAGGAGGCCGGTCCAGATGTTGACAAAGTTCCTACCAATCCACAGCAAAACCCTAACAGCTCCACTTAAAAAGGGCAAAAGATGTGGTCAGGCATTTATCTACAGAAGACACAGTGAGCTCAACACATCAACAGCTGCTCAGCTTAGCTTGGCACTAGAGAAATGCGAGTTAAACCCCTGTGAGAGAGAGAGTTGCCTTATCCCTAGCAGGAGAGTGCTATCAAAGCCCCCCAAATCAATGATGATAAAAGCTGTGGAGAAATCAAAGAACTTCCCCCCGACCCCGCTGCTGGTAGCAGAAAAACAGTTCAACAGTTCCTCAAAAAGACTAAAAATAGGATTACAGTGTGAGCTGGCAAGTCCATCTCGTGGTGTGCACCTGAGAACTCATGTCTGTACACTCACACTGGCAGGAGCAAGGAGACAGACTTGGATAAGCATGTGGCCCAGATATGTCATGGAGTCTGCCTGAGCCCCAAGGCTCAGTTCTGCCAGCTGCTGAGACATGGATGACCCGATAGACACCATCACTACCCTTGTGTATTGAGAATCCAGATCTCACTATCAGATGAACTGAAAACTACGCACTTAGGTTTCAGTCAGGTCTTAAACTCTCAGTCTGACCGACAGGATCCAGGAGAGTTTGTGGTGCCAGAGAGCTGCTCACTCGGACATGTGGGTCCCTATTTACTCCAACTAGAGCTCAGACTCAGTCACCAAGTCACACTGAGCAAAAGAAGACAGCAAAGATGCTGGCAGCTCACCCACAAACAGTTTTAAATGTTAGACAAACTGACAGTGGCATGGGACCTGTGAACACAAGTCATCTGGAAGTACCTGGTTCTGGGAGGCTCTTCTCACCACACTCATGCAGAGAAACCACTCTCTGAAGTTATGGTGGCAAACCTTGCCAGCCTGCCGTGTTTTGGCCCTCTGTGGGTGCCTTGTGTCTTGTGATGTCATTATACACACGAACATCATGCCAATGTGCTCAGTTCCAAGGACAGGGTCACTGCACTATCATGGTCATTGTGAGCATAGGAAAAGATTCCCAAAGAACTGGCTTTCTCCAGCTCATGAAGATTCCACAGATGATGGCTTGGTTCAACATTTAAACTTATTCCCGTCCATTCATCTTATGTGAACAAGAGCAGACTAACATACTTCCTGGCTTACAAAAAAAGTCGTTTAAGACTAGTTATGAAACTAGTGAAGGATAAAAAGGTTCGGACCATTCGAACGAGAAATGAGAGGGTCTGGCTTACCTGTGGTGGACAGGTGCCGCTGGATCAGGCGTGGTGGGGGGAAGGGGTTAAGCTAGGCAACCCCATTACTCATAGGCTCGATGGGTCAGTTACCATCACTAGCTTCGGCTACAAGCTGAATAGTTGGTCCCTGGCATCTCCCTCTAGGACAATGGTCTCAGGCTATGTGAACAGACAGCTCTAGTGTCCACCTGTAAATGTACAGATTCCTGAGGGCCATGCTACTGCATCCAGCCACTCTGCAAATGCTAGGGATTCTATGTCTGTCCCTGAGGCAGGTGGGAAAGCAGAACATAAATACCTCATCATAGAGAACCACTTCAGACCACATATTACTGCAAGGGCAGAAACACAGACAACCTGTCTTAGAGTTTTATGGCAACCCTTATAAAGAAAACATTTAATTGTCTTCAATGAACTGGCTTACGGTTCAGGGTTTAGTCCATTATCACCATGGTGGGAAGCTCAGTGCTGGGGGGGGGGGCGGTCAGCAAGAGGCCCCAGTGGCCTCTCATGTCTACAGACAATAGGGTCCCTGGGTCACCACAACCTACAATATGGGGACCACATACAATGCCTTCTACGTCAGTGGTAATATTTTTCCTTTATTTAATTTTGTTAAAGGTCTTCAAATGAACAGATTACAGAGTGGTCAGCCATGAAAACAGCTAAGCCTAGTAGCTCTCAAAATTTACAAACAATAAAACTGAGCCCTAAGTTCCTTAAGTTGTCTCTGACCCTTGACTTCAGAGTATAGAGATCCCTGCATCCTGGCTTTACGACAGGGATGTCATCCTCGATCCCTGGCCTCACAGAAGGGATATCCCCAGACTGCTATCACAGCTGAGTGCATGTGTGGGCGGTCAGGCCCACTGTCTATGTCTAGGGCCAGGTTTAATGTTGTGGCATTTTCATCTTCCCTTTTAGACTTAGACTGGAGCCTGGCAGTGAGCTAGGATAGCTCAACACAATGGCAAGAGAAGTCCACGTTAAGCTTCATACGATGCACAGTTGAAGCAGATGCAGAATGTACACGGTGGGAAGGGTCAGACATCAGAACAGACTCTTCCCCCACTAGGAGAGGGCTGCAACTACCGCACAAGGTCTGGAAGGAGGTAGGATGCTGCTGACTAAGGGCACCAATGTTCCAGAAAGGCTGTTGAAACACAGAAGTGATTCCCGGGGTGGAAAAGCTAACCTCAAGCCAATATCAACCGTGATTCACTGACAGCTCAGTCACGTGGGCATTCAGCAACATATTCTCTATTAGAACTGAAGACTCGGGTCCTACCAGCAAAGACAAAAATATGAGGAACAGGAATTGTAGCAGGAGTGTTAGAACCCCAGAGAGAGAAGGGTACGCATAGCATCATCACAATGACTTTATACATAGTAGACCTTCCTCCAGTGATATATAAAGTAATGGTGTGTAAGGCCTGAGCATGGTGTCTCAGAAACACGCAGTGTGCTGAGGAAGCCTGGGACCATTCAAGATATCACCTTGTTCTCTGTACATCTGTATGTTCAACATTTCCCAACTCTAGAAAATAAAAGTTTAGAGCAGGCATGCTCTGTAAACAGGAGAAATAAACAGAAGGGTCTGTAATGGTCTGCCCAGTTGTCCCTCTAGCACCTCCTAACACACTAACTATATTTATCCCAGTAATTAACAGTTTATAAGAGGGGCAGGCACTGTGGGACAGGTAAGGGCCATGACAGACCTCCTCAGTTCACCTTAGCACCAACATCAGCTAAGCAGCCCATTCTCAGTAGCCTGGCCCACTGAGGCCTTAGGAAGCAGCTGGGCAAACCTCTCAAGACAGATCGGCCCCCAAATCACTACACAGCCTTAATTTATAAAAGGAGGCATGGGCTTAATGGCCCTAAACATTCACCTTATCCTCACAAACACAACTGTGTTGTCTTTCCCAGAATTCTGGTATGGGGGACTGAGTTCCTTCTGTCTCTTGGGGTCTCCTTTATAGCTCTTCAGGATGTAGACCTGTCACCTGAGTCTTTTCTTTTCTTTTTTTTTAATGTTTCATTAGACATCTTCTTTATTTACATTTCAAATGTTAACCCTTTCCTAGTTTCCCCTCCAAAAATCCCCTATCCCCTTCCCCACTCCCCCTGCTCCCCAACCCACTCACTCCCATTCCTGGCCCTGGTCTTCCCCTATCTGGGGAATAGAACCTTCACAGGACCTAGGGCCTCTCCTCCCATTGATGACCGACTAGGCCATTCTCTGCTACATATGCAGCTAGAGTCATGAGTCCCACACCATGTGTTTTCTTTGATTGGTGGTTTAGTCCCACGGAGCTACTACTTAGTCCATATTGTTGTTCCCCCTATGGGACTGCAAACCCCTTCAGCTCCCTGGGTACCTTCGCTAGCTCCTTCATTGGGGACCCTGTGCTCCGTCTAATGGATGACTATGAGCATCCACTTCTGTATTTGTCAGACACTGGCAGATCCTTCCAGAAGACAGCTTTAGCAGACTCCTGTCAGCAAGCTCTTGTTGGCATCCACAATAGTGTCTGGGTTTAATGGTTGTTTATGGGATGGATCCCTAGGTAGGGCAGTCTCTGGATGGTCATTCCTTCAGTCTCTGCTCTGAACTTTGTCTCTGTAACTCCTTCCATGGGTATTTTGTTCCTCCTTCTAAGAAGGATTGAAGTATCCACACTGTGGTCTTCCTTCTTCTTGAGTTTCATATGTTTTGCAAATTGTATCTTGGGTATTCTGAGCTTCTGGGCTAATCTCCACTTATCAGTGAGTGCATATCATGTGTGTTCTTTTGTGAGTGGGTTACCTCACTCAGGATGATGTCCTCCAGGTCCATCCATTTGGCTAAGAATTTCTTAAATTCATTGTTTTTAATAGCTGAGTAGTACTCCATTGTGTAAATGTACCACATTTTCTATATCCATTCCTCTGTTGAGGGACATCTGGGTTCTTCCCAGCTTCTGGCTATTATAAATAAGGCTGCTATGAACATAGTGGAGCATGTGTCCTTATTACAAGTTGGAACATTTTCTGGGTATATGTGCAGGAGTGGTATTGCTGGATCTTCTGGTAGTACAATGTCCAATTTTTTGAGGGACCACCAAACTGATTTCCAGAATGGTTGTACAAGCTTGCAATCCCACCAGCAATGGAGGAGTGTTCCTCTTTCTTCACATCCTTGCCAGCATCTGTTGTCACCTGAGTTTTTGATCTTAGCCATTCTGACTGGTGTGAAGTGGAATCTCAAGATTGTTTTGATTTGCGTTTCCCTGATGATTAAGGATGTTGAACATTTTTTCAGGTGCTTCACAGCCATTCGGTTTTCCTCAGTTGAGAAATCTTTGTTTGGCTCTGTACCCCGTTTTCTTATTTTGTTTTTGTTTTGTTTTTGGTTTTTGGTTTTTTGAGACAGGGTTTCTCTGTGTAGCCCTGGCTGTCCTGGAACTCACTTTGTAGACCAGGCTTGCCTCGAACTCAGAAATCCACCTGCCTCTGCCTCCCAGGTGCTTTAATTAAAGGCATGCGCCAACACCACTAAGCTTGTACCCCATTTTTTAATACAGTTATTTGGTTTTCTGAAGTCTAACTTCTTGAGTTCTTATGGTTGGTAAAGATCTTTTCCCAATCTGTTGGTTGACTTTTTGTCTTATTGACAGTGTTCTTTGCCTTACAGAAGCTTTGCAATTTTATGAGGTCCCATTTGTCAATTCTTGATATTACAGCACAAGCCATTGGTGTTCTGTTCAGGAATTTTTTCCCTGTGCCCAGCTGCTTCCTAAGGCCTCAATGGGCAAGGCTTCTGAGAATGGGCTGCTTAGCTGATGTTAGTGCTAAGGTCTTTGAGTTTGCTTATATAGTGGATTACATTGATGGATTTCCGTATATTGAACCATTCCTGCATCCCTGAGATGAAGCCTACTTGATCATGATGGATGATCATTTTGATGTGTTCTTGGATTCAGTTTGTGAGAATTTTATTGAGTATTTTTTAAATCGATATTCATAAGGGAAATTGGTCTAAAGTTCTCTTTCTTTGTTGGGTCTTTGTATGGTTTAGGTATCAGAGTAATTGTGGCTTCATAGTACAAATTAGGTAGAGTACCTTCGGTTTCTATTCTGTGAAATAGTTTGAGGAGTATTGGAATTAGGTCTTCTTTGAAGGTCTGCTAGAACTAAAGCCCTGTCACCTGAATCTTATATCCTCCTTCATCCTAACTAGGTTTCCAATTTTATGAGGTGTCCTTCAATACATTTCTGGTAAATGTTTTATGAATATTTGAATCCTGAGAAAAGGTTCAAATATACATTCACACTTAGTCAACACTGACGGGCACAGAACCCTCTATTTTATAGTTCCTATGGTGGGAGTGGTAGTATACATCTTCAGGCTCAGAACTCAGAAGGCAGAGACACGTGATCTCTGAGTTTGAGGACTGCCTGGCCTATGTGGCAAGTTCCAGGCAGCCAGGGCTGGATTCTGAGCACAATACCTGAGATAATGTCCAATACTGACCTGACCCATCAAAGCTCAAAACCACATGGGTATGCCCCAACTAGACATTGTCTATTCAAGAGCATATAGATGAGTGAAGATACAAAGTCCCCACTCTGACAGAATGTGCCAAGAAGTTGGACACTGTCCCAGAGGGCTCTAACCAGAAGCAGTTGAGTGAGTCTATAAAAGGCCACAAACTCGTTGATTGTTACCTGTGTCAGCAGCTGATCAGACGTCAACTGGTTGATCCAACGTGTGTATCGCTCTGTAGAGTCTGGGGGATCTCTCCTCACTTGGCATCCTATGATCTGTGGAAAACAACAAATATATTTTAAGACTTTGTAAGTATGTATGAAATCCATGGATTGGGGGCTGATTTAGGCAAAAATTCCTGGCATCAAGGGCAAGAGAGAGCAGGATGCCAGGCACACATGAGATCTATGGCTGTTACTCACTGCTATGCTTCCATATCATGTTCCCTCTAGAAACATAAGCCAACATTTGCTCTTTCTGCCTTAAGTGGCCGAGGCCATGGTCACCGCGATGGAAAACTGACTAACACACTTGGTGATGGTATACTTGGGTTTAGGCTTCACACAAGGAACAAGAATCTGTGAAATGGCAGTTGGGTTGAAATTCTTGCATCACTGGTAGACAAAAGTCAGTGAAATTCTACTTAGGGGCTCTCACCGTACTCATACTGTGTGACAAGAGTAGGTGAGACTTTACCCAGAAATGAAGCTCCTGCTTTGCTAGATGGGCTAAGTGGTTCGACTGCTATATCTAGGAGTAAAGCTGACACTGACTGCAGACACCCACAATTCTATGTACAAGGATTCTGAAAAGAACTATTGGAGATCTAGTGTTTATGTGTACGGAAGCCACTCACCACCATGTTTGTTTGTAACAGGCCACATACATGGGATATTATTTTCCTGCCTTTACCTTTGGTATCCTTGAAGCTGCGCTAATGACCACTCTTTCTCCTATAGCTCTGCTCATGAATCTAGTGGGAAGACCCCTGTGGACATTGAAGGATCTTGTAGAACCAACATGAGGTTTCCTACAGTAACTTCTCAGTTCCAGAACTGATTCAGGCTGCAAAGGTTGAGGAGACAGATGACAGGAATAAAAAATAAAATCACATTTAGAGCTGCTAATAATGCCCAAAGCTTAAAAATCCAACAATTCTGCAGTGATTCAATGGAATGCATTAGAGCAGTTGCCATCAGAGGTCTTCCCTTCCCAAGTGGTTTTCTTGTAAATGGCTTAGAAGTAACAACAGGGTAAAAACATACTGCCAACATTCATTTCATTCCTTCTGAACAAACTAAACATAATAATCAACATAGCCACCAACCAGCAACTACAGATTGGGATGTTGTAAGCCATGATTTTAACCCCAGAATCATAGTAACTGCTTCTTCTCAGGCTAATTTTGTGTTACAGAGCCAATTGGTCCTGACATGCTGAGTCAGGAAGAGAAACAGAAAGGACGGGGATACTCCACCCAACTCCAAGGTGGGAGGAAAATACAGCACGAGGTTCTCTACCAAAGACTAGACAGGGTATCTAAGATCCCAATGAGGCTGAGCAAGAAAAGTCATAATCTAGAACCTTAAGCAGTATAAAAATGCAAATCAAGGTTGATTTCACTGTTAGAAAAACTGACGGTTTTATGTTTTAAATTTCTGAACATCTCTAAACATCAGAGTTCATTTCAATGAATCTCTCTCTTTTCTCTCTCTCTCTCTCTCTCTCTCTCACACACACACACACACACACACACACACACACACACAACCTCTGCAAAATTAAGTTTGTTAATGTAGCCAATCTATTTAGTTTCAGTTTGGGGTGGAAATTAAAATATCTGAACAGAATATGACTCTTAAATGTCAATACTTGTTAACAAAACTCTTTACAAGTTTCCAGTGTATATAATATTAAAATAAACTGGGAACTCTCATTTTTGAGTAAACACACAGCATCTTACATGAAAACATGGATACCAGCTTCAGATACCTGTTTTCAGCCAGGGCAGGGGCCAGCTCTGCCTTGATTTCAGAAGGGCATGACTGTTGGGACAGGCAGAGCAACAGGGGACCATGCCCCACAGAGTCAGAGGCACCAAGCTGGCTCAATTCAGAACAGGGTACTTCTCACGCTGTGCTTGTCTTTTGTTGTCCAACTTTATAAACAACATTACCTCACTGTCAGCCCCTGGGAGGGGGCTCTGGAAACCCCAGGGTTTATTCCCTTTATACACAGCACAAAAATCTACCTGGGGGAACTTACTCCTGACAAAGAAACCACACCAGAAAACAGTCTGTTTCCCTATACGATGAGGAGACCTGCCAACATCTCTGGAGGCTGAGGCAGAAAACCCTGAACTGCTGGGTGAGATCCAGTGATTCCAATCCTGGGGACACTTTTATGTGGTACAGATGGAGTTCCCATAAGCTCCATGACAGCACATGTTGTCAGATGCTGTTGGCCTTCTGACATCTTTCCCAATTAGAAAGGGGGATGAAATGGAATAGTCTATGCTTTTGAACTTAAAAAAAAAAATTTCTAGAGTCTGTAGTTACTAAAAACATATATTTACACAAATTTGTGGTTCCCTGGTTCTATTTACAGATCTTCATTTTCCAAAACATACCTCACAGAAGTCTGGCAGACACTCTGGGACCCTGGGTCCCCCGGAACCTTTTGTAATCACAGTGATGGTATTCATGGATCCCCTCTGCTCCTGGGAGGACAATGTATATTCTGTCTGTATTTCCATCTCTTCTCTCACAACTGCCTGCATGGTCAGAGTGGCTTGTGTCCCTGCCCTAAAACTCTATACTAGAAGTGGTTCTGAGATCTCCTGTGTGAAAGTTGAGCATCTACCCTACACGCAAAGAGAAGTGGCTAAAGGCTAAAGCAGCATCAAGGGTAGATTGGGTAGGATGGGTTTGGAAAGACAGGGAGGGACAGGCAGTCTGAGTGGTAGGGACTGATCTGGGCACATTCCCTACTACAACAACCCCGAGCCCTGAGAGTCACAGAGCTGCCACAGGGATGGAGAGGGACTATCCCATGCCTAGAAACCTTTCAAGGGCAGTCAGGCATTTCCTCTTGTCTTACAGGTATACTCCACGGCACCTGTGCCGTGCATGTTTATACATCAGCAATTCCAGCTCAGTACATAAGCCTTCAACCTCTGACTTGAAATAGTCAGGATAATAGGATAGGGAACACCCCATTCCAGGAGAGGCGGACCTGAGGGCTGTGTCTATACACACCAGTGCCAGGGAGTCGTCCTCAGAATCAAAGGGAAGAGAAGGAGAGAAATAAGAAAAAGGTGCCAATTTTGTAAAAAAAAAAAAAAAAAAAAAAAGACGAGTATGTGAGCTATACTTGGGGTCCACAGAACAGCGCCTGTTAGAGGATAACCATCTGTCCTGATCACAGGAGGACTAACTGAATGCCTAAAAGCATCCTTCAGGGAGGGGGTTTTATGATGAGCGTTTTTTCCTTTGAATAATTTGCTCATCAGAACCAGAGTAGTCCAACTTGATCTCACATGGAGTCAATCGCCCTGGTAAGAAGTAGCAACCTGTCCTGGATGAATCGCTACCCGGGAAAAGGGTATCCCAGCATCATAAAGCAAGTGGGAGGGTGGGGGAAGGGGGAGGGAGGGGTGGAGGGAGAGGGAGGGGGAGGGGGAGGGGAGGGGGAGGGGGAGAGGGAGACGGAGAGGGAGAGGGAGAGGGAGAGAGACACCCCTTTCTATCTGTTTCAAAGTGACAGATGCTTTCCAAAATGATGACTGTAACAGGACAGAAAGGCAGGGGACACAGAAAGAGAAAGGAGCCCTTCACCTAGGAAGGAGTTTGCTTGAAGTAGTTCTCCAACCGAGAGTCGAGAATTCCAGGATAATTGATAAAAGTCAGCTGTAAAGGTTGACTACATAGGGACAATTTGCTTTTTTACCGAGCTATTTCAAATGAGAGTGTTAGCATGCTTACGGCCTAAGCATGTACAAATGGGCTGCATTTGGCCTGCTCCTTTTCCAGCTGTAAAACATCAAGTGTTTTGAAAATCTCTCATGAGTGTAAACTTTGCTTACAGTAAGAACATGTCCTAATGCCCTGTAACCTAGTAGAGTACAGCAAGCTTCAGCTTTCTGACCATGGTTTTCCTTATCGGCCTTTAATCCCGTCCAATATGCCGCAGAAAGTATTCTCCAATCTCATTTACAAAAAGAAACAAAGAAGGGAAAGAAACAGTGTAACTTTAGAAGCCATCAAAGTCCTATGTATAGCTATTGATAAGACCCTTGAGTGACTCTCTTAAGAGATCTATGTCCATACCTGGGGTGTAGTATCTTTTCCTAAATACTCATCTGTTGGTGCCCTGCTTAAATCTATGTTAGAATCGTCTTCATAAACTCCAATTCTACTTCATAGTAACTTACCCAGAAATTCTATTATTTGGTGAAGTTAAGAGATCTAATCTCACTTAGTGAAGTTCTCTCAAAAGAACACCTCAGGCGGCAAGGTGAAGTTGTATTTCCAGTCCCTACTCTTGTTGCCATTAACCAGAAGCATGTTCCTCTCCAAAGGGAGCCATTCTGAAGGGCTCACTCACAACATGGCAGTTACAAATCTCCCCCTGATTTGACTAGTTGACTGTAAAAAGATTCTTTCTAATCTCAAAGAATATCTCTATTTTTAAAAAATTACTGGTGCCAGTGGTGATGGCCTACATCTTTAATCCTAGTACTCCGGAGGCAGAGGCAGAGGCAGGCAGATTTCTGTGAGTGTGAACCCAGCCTGATCTACAGATCATGTTGTAGGACAGCTAAAGCTACACAGAGAACCCCTGCCTCAAAAAATACAAACAACAACAACAACAAAACCACCCAAACTGGCATTTCATTAAAGGAGGTGACAACACAAGACAGGTGTACTCACACTCGTTGGGTGCTGAACGGCCGCTTCGTACTGCATCCTCACTCTCTGCGGCATCATGACATCATCCTGTATGAAGAACACATTTTAGCTGCACGGGAAGCGGCTCCAGCCCAGTAAGAACAGGCACAGAGTCTAAGAACACAACAGCAAACAAGTTGAGCAGTCAGCTCGGATACCCATAAACCAGGACCCTCTTTATAGTCATCAAGGGAAAGCAATTATGTGATTGATGAGAAAAAAGGAAATTCTGGCTGTCCAAGTGTGGTTCGGATGAAGAACAAGGGGACCCTCATGTGCCTGTGTGAAGTTTTAGAGTTGTTCTCAGAGGTGTTCTGGCATCATCATCCAGTAAAGCTGGAGGCAGACTCCCTAAGACTTCGGGGTTTTACCATCTGTGTAGAAAAAGGTCCTCTACGCAAGTGAGATTCAAACCGCACTTTCCTGACATGGAACATCCAGATCGTAAGTATCAGACGGAGAAACAAATTACATACATTACTGCTCTCAAAGTGAACGCAGTCGCAGCTGCTCAGATCAGCAAATCCAGGACAGACCAGACGCAGGATCCCGTCACATACTTAAACTCAAACCCTAGGAAAATTTACCACATTACTTAATAAATGCACACAGAGTGAAAACAATAAAGAAAAATGAGGACAGTGTGGCCCTAAAAGCCCAGATTGAGGTCCCTCCCTGTGAGCAGGAAGTTTCTGGAAGCAGCGTTGTGGCAGGTCCTTGCTGTGTTGACAACAGGCAGCTCCTTATATATGCTCCACAATATATATGGTTTTGTGAATTTATCTGCAGCAATGTTTCATTCCCTAGTAACATAAGGTATTTTCAGTGGATGAATAATCAACAAAGATTTAAGTATTTAAAGGGGTGTGGGAGTAGGTGACACGGGAAATACTTCTAAGTTAAGGGGTCACCTGCCACTTTGGACTCCTTGTGCTCAAGATAAGCAGATAATTAAAGGAATTGTGTTGTATGCCCAGAATACTGACGAAAATGGATGGCTGCTCTACAAGAGAACCAGGAAGAGTGGAGTGCGAGAGATTTCTTAGAGTCTCTCAGTAGTACCAGGCTTTGCGGTTAAAGCCAGTAAGAAATTACAAAAACACCATCTAGGTACACGATGAATGGCTCAGACCTTTTCCAGAATAAATGTGTGAGTCAGCTTCCAGATAAAGAGCCAACTCCACTGAGGTGAAGAATCATGATAAAGGATTATGAAATGGAGCCAGGCAGTGGTGGTGCATGCCTTTGATCCCAGCACTTGGGAGTCAGAGGCAGGTGGATTTCTGAGTTTGAGGCCAGCCTGGTCTACAAAGTGAGTTCCAGGACAGCCAGGGCTACACAGAGAAACCCTGTCTCAAAAAACCAAAAAAAAAAAAAAAAAAGAATTATGAAATGGAGGCAGAAAGAAGTACAGAAGTACCCACCGCCAACACTTCACGCCTCTGCTTGCTTCCGACTACCTTCGGCTCACAGTGACCTCAGTTTGAACTTTTAAGGCCATGCTGCCCTCCTTTCTTTTTTATTATTTTCACTATGTGTGCATTTATTAAGTAATGTGGTAAATTTTCCTTGGGTTTGAATTTAAGTATGTTGGCAAGATCCTGTGTCTGTTCTTCTGTCCTGGATTTGCTGATCTGAACAGCCGCAACTGCGTTCACCACTGAGTGGACTTCGGGAGTAGTTAGAATAGCTATGATCATGTGACCAATTACAGAAATGAGGGTATCAAACTTAAAATGCATTTCCACGTTAACCTGTTGCTGTTTAACACATTTGTTTTTTTCCCTCTCTTATTCCCCTCATGACAGTTTTGGGACACCAGAAGACTCAACATCACTTGAGGACTATGACTCTTTGGGGAAGAGACCACATATGTTCAGTTATAAGCAGCATGGTTGCATGGTGTGTCACAACTGTACCTAACTCTGGCTGGACCCAAGCAAGTGCTGCTGAAGGAGATGTGTATGCATGCCAGGTTGGCAAAGGGTGGACATGTGATGATTCATTTTATGAGTTGACTGGCCTAAAGGCTGCCCAGAAAAATGGCCTGATGCTTCTATCTGTGAAGGTGGATCTGGGAGAGATTAGCATTTTTATTAGTGGACTGAGAACGCCACCGCTGCTGATGCCACCACTGCCTCCTCCTCCTCCTCCTCCTCCTTCTCCTCTTCCTCCACCACCACCCTTACCACCCTCCACCCCCAGCCTTACTGTTCAACCTCTCTGGGCTCTGACTAATAATACACATAGAATTAAACAAGACTCCAATTTTTCAGTTCAGGAATCTATGCAAAAAAGCCAAAATGCTCCGTATTGGTCTCAAGAGCCTAAGGAATATTCAAGTGTGACTTCTACCACTTCTGCTGTTGAGAGTCAGCAACTACAATAAGTGCAAAGAGAGAACAAAAAGAATTAATACACTTATTGACCAGACTAAGGAAGATGTGGTAACAGACATTCACTCCAAAGAGTGAACAGAGAAGCAAATACTAACCCTTACAGAGCATGAAAACTAATAATATAAACAAGCTCTTTGTTTTTGGAGGCCACCAGAAAGAGAAGAAAGCAGCTGAGACTGGAGAATGAAAAAGTCTTTCTTTGTAAATGAGAGTAAAGGAGAACTTTGCTAACAAGCCAGGAAGTGTCACTGCACCTCGGAGAAGGTAATCCCTTTCCCTCTCATGGAAGCAAAACTGACCCTCTGTGGCAGGCTCACTGTGATGTGCCGGGTTAGCCAGAGTCAGCTGACATTTGCAATGCAAAATAGAGGAGCTAACAGACTAAATGCAAGATGCTGTCTGCATCAACCATGAAAGCAGAGTACGCTCATCTCAGGGCGCGTGCCAAGGAATATTACCTGGAGCTTTCTTTTCACAGGGAGAAGTAGATTTGAAACATTATCACTGGCATTTCTGGAATGCATGAAATCACCACAGGGGCTGAAACTCCACGATTATGAACAGGGACTCATCACTGTGGAATGATGGGGCGGCCTGAGAAAAGGAGCCGGAAGCACCACAGAAAGAGCATCGAGGGCCTGGAGAGAGAGTCAGGGGCTTCCTGCCTTTCTAAAAACTGAGTTCAGTTCCCAACATCAACACATCAAACAGATCACAGCCACCTGCTACTCCGGCTCCTTAGGACCCAACATCCTTTTCTGGCCTGCTTGGGCAACACAAAAGTGTATTAGTCAAGGAACTGAGAATAAATGATAAGACAGGCACCCAGTGAAGTCTCTCTAAGAAGGTACCCTTGAAAATGACTGGTGCAGAGAGGCCTTGGGGGAACATTAACAAATGAAAATGCTAAAGACCATAGCAAATGTGCTTGCCACAGAGAACACAGTCACCTTGTTCTAGGTCTTCCTGTGTTTGGTTTTTGGATGAGATGTGGAAACTTAGGGAGAAGCATCCTGTTTAGGCCTAACCCCTATGAATGGAACGATGAAGGGTAAGTATACAAACCCAGTTACTTCCTGAGCCTGTTCTGAAAAGCAGTGTCCAATGCTTCTCAAACGCCAAAGGGCTTCTTAACCCACAAAACTCTGGTATGTGTGTTTCCCCCTTATCATCAATGCTGTCAAGCCCTGACCATGGAGCTGTAGACAGTAAATCGAATCTATCTGACACCTGGATCCCCTCCTCGAGTGGTTGAGTCTCTGCAAAGGTCTTGTTGGCTTAGCTCTAACACCTGTGGCTCCATCCTTGAGGATGTCACTCTTGTGACAAATGGAAGCCAGAGAATGTCAGCGTACCACACAGACAACTATCACATGCCACTGGATGACACAGCAAATCACTGACCATCCACTGCTATTCGATGGGCCAAGCAGAATGTGCTGGGCCGGTGAATATTTCCCAAGGCAGAAGCTCTCCTTTGTATCACCCTCCCTCCCTCTCAAACCATGCACATTCCCCAAACTCCCACATAGCAAGAGCACGTAAATCCTGAGTCACGTTAGACTGGAGGTGACACTCGTGTGCTACATCATCAACTGTGGTCCTACGTCATCTCTCAGTTTGCTCCTAAGAACCCTGAAGGGGATGATGGGGCTCTGTCTTTAGCTCTGCTGTCTCTGAAGACCTCTGCTAGGACTTCCCATCCAGTGCAATCCTCATACTATCTGGACTAGCATGGATCCCTGGCTATGGTCTCATACCCTTCAAGAACATGCCCAAGTCAGATGCCATATTACTTTGCTACCAATGGGGGGTTTCTGAGTAATCTGATAGGTGCACAGGACTCAAGGAAAAACAAACTATGTTCAGCTGACTGGAAGGGATACAGTAAAGAATACAGGTGAACAGCCAGATAAGGCAGATACGGTGAGGCCCAAGGGACTCAGTATAGGGCTTTCTATTCCCATGGGATACACCCTGGAACTTTCACATGTCTCCATCAGACACATTCTGAGCTCCTCTGTTTATAGGGACTTACAGAGGCTTCACCAGGCAGGTGTGATTTATTGGTTCAATTTCCAGCCCTGGCAGCTGGAGCTGAAAGCTGTACATGCCTCCTCTCAGTCTGGTTGTTGGTGATCAGCCTCATCCTTAGCAGCAGCCCCTCAAATTGCCTCTGACATTTTCTGGGCACTCTATCTTAAAATGAAAGTATCTCCCTACTGCCCACGTGTCAAAGGTTCCCAGGTTAGTATGGCAAGGAAGCAATGGAAGCTTGAAGTGATAGGGCCTTGTCTTAGTGGAGGGAGATTTGCTTACTGGGATCCACTTTAAGACCACAGTCTGACTGTTATAACTTCTACTTTAAAACAAGGTAAGCCCACCTAAACTATAGACAGTCTCACAGGAAATGTTGTAGTTCCCTCCCAAGAGCTAGCTATAAGAGATAGAAATGAGATACAAGCCTTGGGTCCCAGTCCTGCCTTCCACTCCCATGTATCTCATGATCTTCCAGAGCCAGCTATACACAATCTCTGTGTGAACAGCTTGTTCTGTTTCCAGCTTAGGGGAATGGCTAGTGCCTGAAGGTGGAGCCAGAACTTAGGTTAAGCACAGCAGAGCAGCTGCCAGATACCTGCACTTGGCCAAAGCCTGACCTTCCTCAGCTGCTTCCTAGAGCTGAGTGCGTTCTACACAGCTAACACCAAAGCTGTTTGATAAATAACCTCACATTAAAACGGACTCACACATGGTATGTGACAGACACACTTCCTCATCCAGCTGGCCACATCTGTCCTCAGTAAGTTACTGACAAATGTGCTATTGAAATTCAGTAAATATGACATTATGCAGGACTCTGATTTGAAAATGTCAGACCTCCCAAGGCAACGCTGTGGGTCAGTTCTCCTCTTGTCCTGAGCATGGGAGGGAGGCTTCATCTCCTGGTCTATACATTCTCCCACCTCCATGTACCTGGAATCAGCAACTGGAAATGAACAAAACTGTAACAGCTGCATAGTCCAATGGCTACCATTTCCATGGGCCCTGGTGTGCATGTTTCTAAGAAGCCAGGAGCCCAACCTATGAAGTAATTCAGGTACATAAAAGCTGTATTGTCTAAGACAGACTCTTTGCTTTGCTTTATTCCACGAGAACTTTCAAGGACAGCACAGTCTGTACAGAGTCTGTTCATCTGTCACAACCAAGTGTCCTACTCCGGAGCATCCCATAAAAGTGACCGTTCTCTGACCATCTGCCGGGGGTCTTTGCCAGTACTCAGCCAGCACACGGTAACCGGCTTCTTGTTTCTGTCATAATAAACAACCTGAGGCGAATCTGCATACAAGTCTTTCCCTGAGACACCAAGGGGTGACAACTAGGAGTCAAGGCCACAGCATAAGGCACACTCACGATGTCAGCGTGGTGCTGAGTCACACTGTCTGAAATACTACCTACATCTGACACACCAGAAGAGGGAGTCAGATCTTGTTACGGATGGTTGTAAGCCACCATGTGGTTGCTGGGATTTGAACTCCGGACCTTCGGAAGAGCAGTCGGGTGCTCTTATCCACTGAGCCATCTCACCAGCACTACCTACATCTGAAAACACTTAGTTGATGCCGGGCGTGGTGGTGCACACCTTTAATCCCAGCACTCAGAGGGCAGGAGCAGGTGGATCTCTTTGAGTTCGAGGCCAGCCCGGTCTACAAAGTGAGTATCAGAACAGCCAGGGCTATACAGAAAACCCCATCTCAAAAACAAAACAAAACAAAGCAAAAAAAAAAAAAAAAAAAAAAACCAGTAAGAAAATACTTAACTTGCTTTGTGGAAGTATTTTGCTTTAATTTGTTTGGTCATAAATTCAAATTTTGATATAACTTTGATTGATTTGAATTTCTGTATAAGTCTACCTGTCACCTACCCGTCCTCTCCTTAGCTTTGCCTATGAATCTGCTTCAAAGTTTGCTCTAGCTGTTATGACCTGGAGCTGTCCATTTCCATTTCTTAATCCCTGAAGCATCATATTTGCTAGCATTCTGCTTATTTATATATCCCCTGTGGTCCTCTTTTACACTTTATATGATGTTATTTATTGCTAATTAGATGCTAGCAACAACCTATTCAACTTGACTCTTGAGATTCATTCCAACATATTTAAAAATGTATTTTTAAGAACCCTACTAAAATTCCCAATCATTGTTTGGAAAATATATGCAAAGCCACTATCAACAAAACAGAGAGCTACTTACTGAATCCAAAAAGCAAAGGTAAGACCCTGTGCTCTGTGCGACAGCTTGGTTTTTAGAATATCCAACTGTTAGAAAAAGAGAAGACAGTTCTTTTAGAAATCAGTGTTCAGCAGCATGAAGCTCAGTGTGCTTTACACCCCAAGAAGGCCCAGGTCAATCCACACGGCCACCCACACCTCAGGGACAATGCTGAAGGAATAAAAGGGAGGTAAATAGAAAGCAACGTCCATGTTCAGTGATGATATTAGAGAACGCCCAGGATAAGGCATCTGGGACTATATTAAAATAAAGAGGAGAGTGCAAAAGTCTGCTTAAGTGGGTGCAGTACAAAGCATACTTGTATAAGACTGCTCGGTAAATGTTCAATCTGAATACTTCATGGAAGGCTAGCTAACCAATGCGAGGTGACTGACAATGTCTGCCACATCTGGGCGTGTGCACACCCAACCCAGGTCAAGCATTCATTGCTCAACACAGACCCAAGAGAACTTTTAGTCATGACTAGTCATCACGAAAGTCCAGAGCTCTGGCAGCCTAAACTGAAGGAAAAACAAAACGAAATAACTTACTTGACAGTGAACCAGCCCAGGGTTTCACACAGCGATGAAGCGGACCCTTACTGTAGGATGGAGCACAGGAATCAGACCCAAAGAAGCAGACTGCATGCAGGGGACAAAGAACTCAAGCAAACAGGTCCTTCTGGGCTAAAGAGTCCTGGATGAAGAATCCAGCCTGGCCTTGGCTTCAGGGACTGGGATGCCTTATCCCCAGGGGACATATTAAAGTATTTTACAAAATAATTTCCTTCAAAGATACTACTAGCAAGTTGTAAAACAAAACAAAAAACCAACAAAACAAATAAACAAACAAACCAACCAATGCCTCCATAGTGGCAACGCAATGAGTGGCACTGAGAAAGCAGAAGAACTTAAAAGTCAAAAATCACCCCAGAGGATTACAGAGGGAACTGTGTAAAAGCAACAGTGCTGGCAGAACCCTGGGTACAGACAGTTTAGGATGGAGAACAAGCCACATCCGCAGGAGCTGACTGCTGGGCTAAGAGGGCTGAGCTTCACCCTATGGTCAGGAGAGCTACAGAGCTTTGGATATTTGGGGCACTGTGCAAAACGTGACACAAGCTCAGCAGGGGTGCCCAAGGCAGATCCATTCAAGGGCATTCAGACCAGAAGAGGGCGCTAATGCAGCTTGAAGGAGGGTGAACTCTTCCTGGAAGAGAGCCGACCAACACCTGAATCACATCACCAGAGGGTTACAGTCTTGATGCCACTGAGAAAAATCACACAAAGCAAAATGGATGTGTACAGAGTTGAAACAATAAATCTCTTTGGTATTTGAAGTTGAGACCGGCTTAGGAAAATTGTCAGTCCTGAGGGAATCAGCCAAATGTGCGAATACACACACACACACACAAACACAGGGGGGGGGCGCGCTGGGGGGAGACAGAGACAGAGACACCAGGGAGCAGGAGGAGCAATGTTATGACTGAAAACAGAAAAGCAAGACACAAGACAATGCGAAGCTGCCCTATTTGCTCATGCTCCTAAAATCCACACCAAACCTGATCCTCCTGCCAGGTTCGTAAGAAGTAGCAGTTTAATTTCCAGCACTAATCTCTAGAACTTGGCCAGTCCAAACCAGTTAACAATGGCCCAGATTTTGAAAAACCATAAGCATAAACAAAAGCAAAGGAGGAGATGACCAAGAAAGGTCATGTAATTCCTCCTACCCTGAGACAGATCTGCAACAATGTGATACCTCCTACCCTGAGACAGATCTGCAACCACCAGGAAATCCTAGGGCCATCCCTGCAGAGCAAGGCAAGCATGAGAATAAACCCCTCCTCAGAACCTCACCAACAAAAACAACAAGTCCTTCTTCATAAGCACGCTAAAATTAACAGAATTCTGTTACAAACGTTGCTTATGGAAAGTCAGATTTTAAGAGAGAGACTGAATCTACGAATCTGTAATGAAGGGGGTCCTAGCCCACTGAGGATGCTGGAAGTTTCTCACAATGAATCTTGTGTTTGGCAAAGACAAGGGATTTGCTCTAATATTACTGCCTTGAAGAAAGTCAATGTTTGTGCGGGGGCTCCATGTTTGGGGAGGCCAGTCCTTTTGTGAGGGTAGTCGGTTGCTATGGTTCCAACAGGAAAAACCTAGCTCCATGGAGATACTAACATTCCTCACTCCTGGAGAGGAGCAGTAGGCTGTGGTTCACGCTGCCTTTGCAATAAGCCACACAACAAAATGTATTTCTCTTGTTATATGGTTAGTTTTAAAAAGTGAGTCTTAACCCACTACAAATAACCCAGCATTCCTAAAAACAAAATGCTTGAATTTATGTTCTCTAATGATGAAGGTAACATGTCCTATTTAATATATTACAGGAAAACGTGTCTTTCCAAAGAACCAGCTAAACTCCACTGCGCATTACAGGATTGCCATGAATTCTTATTCACTTCCCATGGACAATGAGGTGATGTCATCTCCCGGCACTCCACCTGGGGTCCTTAGTTTTATACACTGTCCTTGTCACAGACAGAATGCATTCAGTCATGATATGACTCAGTGACAAGCAATTCAGGTTTTATAAAAGACGAAATCTGTCTTTAAAGCGGAGACAATAAACATCAGTTAGCAAAACGCCCTTTCTATTCGATTACAGAAGCTGCAAAATCCCTCTTAGCTAAAAAATATCAAAGAACATTTAGTTTCAAATTCACGTTTCAGAATTGAAACATACACTGTGTAGGAACCCATGTAGTTTTGTATTTCAATGTAAAGACAATGAAACTGGGAAATCGTTTCCAGAAGATATTAACATTTTCCAGATGCACAAGATGGGAGAAGGTTGCTATTCCTGGGTCTCACTCCTCAGACACTGCTGTCTGTCTTCTTTTCTGAGACAGGTCTCTCATGAGCCTGGTTCTCCCTAAGCAGGGCTGGCTGGCCATCCCAAGGGCTTGGCCTTTCTCCAAATATGCTACCACACCCAGCCCTTTGGACACACATTCTGGGAATTAAACTTGGGTCTTCACGCTTGGAAGGCAAACACTTTACTGACAGAGCCATGTCTTTAGCTGTAGAAAGCAGTTTTATTAAATTGTGTCTTGAACACTCTTCTGCTTCCTCAAACAGCGCTCCCGAGGCAACATTTCTTAGGGCTGATCTTGACGGACCAGGTTCAGCTGAGTCTTAGCAGCCCAACAGTGCTGACTTCAGCTTCCAACATCTACCCTGTACTTCACCCAGAACAACAAACACAAGATAAACGAAGCATTAGCAGGAGACCACAGATGGCTGAGTAACATCAGTACAGCAGGCTTTCAGATTGGGAGTGGGTGAGGCATAAGCTACTTTGAGAAAGCAGACAAGGGCTGGAGAGATGGCTCAGTGGTTAAGAGCACTGAGTGCTCTTTCAGTCCTGAGTTCAATTCCAGCAACCACATGGAACAACCATCTGTAATGTCTGAAGAGAGTATCAGTGTACTCATATACATAAAATAAATTTTTAGAGAGAGAGAGAGAGAAACTATGTCCAAGGTCCTTAAGACACTGAGACCCAGTATTCTATGTTACCTAGATTGGTGTCTAGATATTGGGGGATGATGACAGACAAGACTGAAAGGAGGGCAGGCAGGCAGGCAGGCAGGCAGGAAGGATCACTAAGCAACAAGGGGGTGGCGGGATGGATGAATCATGAAGTGAGGAGAAAGGGGGTGGAGCAGGATCACTAAAGGACCTGAGGACCACAGGTCCTCTACCATCTATGCTCCTTAAAACAGCCATCCAGATGCAACATTAGCAGCAAAGATGAACAGCAGGAAGGGAGGGTGGCTGTGTAGCAGCAGGTCTGGTAATACCAAGGCTTGCCTCTTCCTCCCCTTCCTCCTCTTCCTCTTCCTGAGAGCCATCAAATCATGCCAGGCACACTCACCTCCTTCCTCCACCTCTCACCCACACAACTCTACCCAAGATCTCATAGGATAAGAGCCCAGCTCGGGGAATTAGCAGCAGCAGCAGCTGTCACAATGCGTGCTCGAGAGGGAACCCTTACCTGCTGACTGCTGCCCTTGAAATACACTGGAACTACACAGACTGCCCGATTTGGACACCGTTAAAAATGGGAACAGGGTCTCTATACTGGCTTGACACTCAACTTAAGCTAGAGTGATCTGAAGAATGGGAACCTCAACTGAGAAAATGCCTCGATCAGGTTGGTCTGTGGGGCATTTTCTTGGCAGATGACTGATATAGCCCAGCCCACTGGAGGTGAAACCAAGCCTGGTCAGGTGGTGGTGGGATGTAAGGAAGTTGGTATTGGGTATATAAGAAGGCAAACCAAGTGAGCCAGGACGTACAAGCAGATAAGCAGTGGTTCTCCATGGTCTCTGCTTCTATGTCTGCCTCTAGGTCCTGCTTTGAGTTCCTGCCCTGACTCCCTTAATGAGGGACTAGATACTATAAGGTGAAATAAACCCTATCCTACCCAGGACGCTTTTGTTAATGGTGTTTATCACTGCAATGGAAACCTGACTAAGACAGTATGCTACTCCTAAAACGTTAGGACAGTGGCTTTCAACCCTAAATTCACCTCCGAACCCCTGGGATACTTCCACCACTTCCAGTGCTGAAACAAGAGTTGCAGACAGATTCTGTCATAGGCAGGGCTTAGGTGCCTGGGGTTTTAAAGTATCACCAATGGCTTCAAACATACCCAATCCTGGAAGCAAGTAGTCAACTTACCAGCTCTACCCAGCTGGCTGAGATGGCTTAGTAAGTGTAAGCACCTGCCACCAATGTGAGGATTTGAGTGTGATTCCAGAACCCACCCGGCAGAAAGAGAGAATCAACCCCACAGGTTATTGTCTGACCTACACACGTGTGACCTCACACGCATACCCACGCACACTGGAAATTAAACAAGTATTAAAAAATTAAATTTCTTTTTATTAAAAAGAACTCCTGGCCAAAGAGGACCCATCTGTCACTAAGAATGACCTGACCACCCCCTGTTCTAATCTTTTTTTTTTTTTTGGTTTTTCGAGACAGAGTTTCTCTGTATAGCCCTGGCTGTCCTGGAACTCACTCTGTAGACCAGGCTGGCCTCGAACTCAGAAATCCACCTGCCTCTGCCTCCCGAGTGCTGGGATTAAAGGTGTGCACCACCACACCCAGCTCCCCTGTTCTAATCTTAAGTACTGTATGAGGAGCATTCTTTTCGAATCTAGACCTTAAAGTCCCCGACTTATTACAGTGAGAAGAAAGACCATGAGGCAAATCATTTAAAGGGAAAGAGAAACAAAAACCTTGACCCAACATCAAAAATTTCAAAACCGAAGTATTAACTATCTTTTAAGGTATCTCTCAAAGAAAATACCTTTAAAATAGCAAGAATCATAACGATACACTAGAAGGTAATGAGGTGACCTTGTACAATTATGAGAAAAATGTTTTGCCTCTAGAATTCTTTGCATAAACTAAGTAGGACTTTTAAGGGCACTGCAGACAAGTAGACATTTTAAATACTTTACCATCTATATCCCAGACACAAAGATCATTTTTAAGTAGTAGCTCCAGAAAACTGAAGAGATAAAGAAAGAAAAAAACATTTTCAATGGGAAATAAAGAGAAAACAAGATGTGACTAGAAACCAGAGTGTTACCATGGAGACGAGATGGTTCAAGCATCTATAAGGTTGTAACACTCAAGAAGTCCAGCTCTGGGACAGTGCTGTTCCCCTGCATCAGCACCTAATACGCTATGCTTTGGGTCTCATGCTTACATTTCTACTATGGTCTACCTGCTGGAATCCACTTACTTGCAAAGCAAGTAGCAAAAGAACTAGAACAGACCCTCAACAGCTTCAACAATGTAACTACATTATAGTAACAAAAACTCCAGAAGAACAGGTTTTCACTAATCAAAGCAGACATTTATTTTTAAAAAAGGTTTTTTGTTGTTGTTGTTGTTTGGGCCTTCATCACTGGGAGGAGCAGCAGTATGGTCAGACACATGAAGGTGTAGCAAGGCTCTCTCACCTTCCAGCTACAAAGTGGTCACTTGCTTCTTTCTACCAAGTCAGGGGCATTTAGGACTCTGCCATCATGAATGTCACTTCACATCATTGTAACTGCACGCTTTTTCTACCCATGTCCTTGTACCCAGAAATAATGACTCTAAGATTTAATATTTATTAATAAATGCTTAGGCCAATAGTCTTGCCTCTGTTCCCCAATGATCTCATGTATCAATAACCCATTTGTTCTAAGTGTCCCACATGGTTGGTAACCTCTCCTCAGGTTTATGTGACTGTCTCCTCCAGAGTTTAAGGCAAATACTGTGCCTGACTCTTTTCCAGAATTCCCTTCTCTCTAGTGAGATGTCTATTCCTGCCTCAGCTCATTGTCCATAGGCTTTTTTATTGATAGGTGATGCTTCCATACAGCATATAAAAGATTCTCTCTATACATTATCCTTCTAGACTTCTCACCTCATGCCAAGCAAAAATACAAAAGTAAATAAAAGTAGAATATCTAATCAGGATTAAACCATCTACATAGAAAGTCCAAAACAATGTGTGAAAATCTAACTAAAGGTAGAGGAGGAAATAAACAATAAAGCTGGTTAAACCCACCCCAGGATCCTGAACTGGGTAAACTGGGTAACTAGACGGCAGCAGAGAACCTGCTGTCAGGGAGCCTGACAACACTTCCTGGGAACTACCTTCCCATCTATATAAAACAGGAGGGGCTGTTCCTTTTCATTTCCATGAGTGTCTGAAAAAGGGAAATGAACTGCATGGAAGGAGAAGGAAGAAGGAAATGGGGGAAAGGAGGAGAGAGAAGTGAGAAGGAAGGGAGGGGAAGGTGGAGAGGGAAGTGCTTCAAGATGAATGAGTGGACACCACCCTCAGGGGAAGAACTGGAGTCAACAAAGGAAAAGGGAAATCCCAGAGCCATCTGCCAACATTCACACTGCCAGGAAAAGACGTAAAATCTGAAAGGATCCACTGCCAGGAGACAATCACTACAAGAAATGTTTCTAGAAGTCCTTCAGGCAGAAGGACAATAGTAAGATGGAAATCTCTACCTACAGAAAGCAAAGGGTGACCCTGGAAAAAGATGCACGAGGAGATATGAGAAATGTCTTCTCTTTCTTCATGTTCCTTTCATAAATCCATAAACTAAATTAGACAGCACCCTGAGGATTCATAACCACTCAAGGTAAAGTGTGGCAGTGTTGGGTAGCAGTAGCAGCAGTGACCAGCATGCTCTAGGTCCTGACTCTGGTGTATGCACTCAAAGGGAGGTGGCCAGTAAGTTAAAGGCACACACTCTAAGTCCTAGGCTGACCACTAAAACAGCAGAGCAAGGAGTCAGAATCACAAAGGAGACAAGGGGTGCTCTACGACCTAAAGTTGTGCTTCACATGACAGCATGAAGTGTTCTGCCCCTTAGAAAAGCTGCTGAGAGGTACTTACAAAACACCATTTATGGTCTCTAGAAACGACTAGTCCAAAGTATACAGTGAACGAAGATACAATTATCCAAGAAAATCTCCCCAGACTCAGTGAGTACAGTGGATGTCTACAGTGTAGACCAGACTTGGCTCCACCACTTTCCCTCCCAGCTCTGCAAAGCAGAAGCCACAGGCAGCAGTGAAGTGAGGTTGTTACTCCTTCCCAGATACAGAAGGATTACCACCCTGACCTTCTTACCAACCTGACATACCAACACATCACTGTTATGCCATAATCCTTGCTTTCTTGTTCTTCCCCAAGATCACATATTAATATCAACATTACAGTATAAACATTCCAAATTCTTACAATCCTAGTCTTTAAAATACCCAGTCTCTTTTAAAACCCAGTCCCTTACTACAAGAGGGGAAAACCAGGGCAAGGTCAAAATCTGAATAAAGCCAAACTCACGTCCTCATCTCAGCTCATAGGGCCGCAATCCCATGGGGAGAGACAAGCTGAGCTGACATCAGGATCACTGTCTAGCTAGCCACAGCCCTCAGCTCCATCTGCAGCACAGGCCTATGACTGAGTGGAGTATACAGCTATCTTGGTCAGTGTCTTATTGCTGTGAAGAGACACCATGACTACAACAACTCTTAGACAAGGAAGCACTTAAATGGGGCTTGCTTACAGTTCCAGAGGTTTAAGCCATTATCAGTATTGTAAGAAACATGTCAGCACATAGGCAGACATGGTAGCTGAGATCTGTCAGGATACAAAGACAGCAGGAAGAGAGGGGCACTGGGCCTGGCTTAAGCTTTTGAAACCCCAAAGCCCACCCCAGTGACACACTTCCTCCAACAAGTCCACACTCCTGATCCCTCTTCAAGGAGTGCCACTCCCTAATGACCAAGCATTCCAATAAATGAGCCTATGGGGCCATTCCTATTCAAACCACCACAATGGCCAAGGAAATTTAGAATTAGCAGAGCACAGTCCATAAAGGTACAGAGCTCACATGTAACAATGTGGTGATACCCAGACCTAGACCCTAGGTACCCTAACAACAACAACAACAACAACAACAAACCTGCAGAGGTGATGTGGGGTCAGGGGCCTGACAGATTTGCTATTGCAAACATTGACCTCAGGAACTGTTTCTTCAAAGGGACCTAAAATTTACTCCATTAGTTTTTGCAGCAATTTATGCCCTACCATGTCACTGAAAATAAAAAACAAGACACAAACAAAACAACAACAACTACCACCACCACCAGCCAGAGCAATCACAGCAGTTACTGGAACTGAAGGTATGGAAAGAGAAAGACATCCACAAACCAGCCAAGACTACTGCCACCCCAGGTAACCCACAGTCCAGCCAAGACTACTGCCACCCCAGGTAACCCACAGTCCTGCCATGACTTCTGCCACCCCAGGTAACCCACAGTCCAGCCAAGACTACTGCCACCCCAGGAAACCCACAGTCTAGCCATGACTACTGCCACCCCAGGTAACTTGCCCCTGAGGAGCATGACCAAGCAGTGTCAGCAGCAACCAAGACCAGACACCTGCTGTCTGTACTGTCCTTATCCAGCAGAAAACAGAAGACATGAAAAGAAACAGGAAAGCCCGCTACACTCAGGGCAAAGGGCAGAGAGCAGAAACTTCCGGTAAGGATGGTCAGACATCAGGTTTAAAGCTGAGCAATCACTACAAATACATTAAATGCAAGGAAAGTCAGGATTACAGATAAACATGCAACAATGTCATATTTTTCTACACAGCATTCACAAAATTACAGGCGTGAGAATAAAGAACCACATAAAATTCCTAAAGCTGCCAAGTATAGAAACAGAAATAATTTTAGTAGCAGACTCAAGATTACATTGACACTGGAAAAATTTGGAAACTAGAGAATAGATGCATCAAGATTTTGTTTCTTGAAGAAGGGAGAAAAAGAAGGGAAAAAAGCAGAGAATTCAGAACACTACTGAGCACACCACGTCTATATGGTGTAAGCTGCAAGTGGCGGAAAGAAATAAGCAGAAAAATTAACGGAAGACACAACTTCTGAAAACTCCCCAGATATACTCAAGCCAACAATAATCAACTTTAGAAAGCCAAACAAACTCCAACTAGGAAAACCAAGGAATCACAACATTAAAAAAAAAATGCCAAAAGATATGAATATGTCAAAAGACAGAACTCTCCATAACTTACAAGAAGGAAATGACTTGTCTCTTACAGGGCATGCCAGTCAGAGTTCCAGGGAAAAGCAGAACAGATAGAGTGACTATATCCTAAAAAAGCATTTACTGGGCTGACTTAAACAATATGTCTGGGTAGTCTATCCATGACTAACCATTGCTAAAATTCCTTCCTTGGAAGACATAAACAACATCTGCTCCTTCTAAGGTCTCAACAACAAGCCGAGGTATGATTTCGCTCACCTGGGGAACTGATGAGTTCATTAAATTTACTTACAGAGACGTGGGTGAGGGGTTATGGGCAGGATTCGGCCATATTGGAAGGTCTGCAGGGATGACAGCTTCCCTGGGGCTGCACAGATGGAGGCTCTTCCCCTGGACTTCCCACAGTATATCCTCTAACCTTCTCCCAAGATACCATGTACTCAGGACAAAACTGCATACAAGTTGTCTGGAAGGGTAGCTGGATGACCCTTCCCAACATCTCCTCCTATGAGGGAAGGTAGGCAGGCAACAGGCTCAGCCGTGATGATCGATTGTGAGCAGGCTCTGTACAACTGACAGTGGCAACAGTTTGGTTCAGTCAGTACTTCAGTACAACACTGTCTCACACTGGAGAGGCTGAGAACCCTGCAGTCAGTCCATGAAGCTGGGTACCTCAGTAGTCCAATCCAGTGATAAAGGCCTGGAGGATTCCTAGAGAGTGAGTCTTCAGTCCACACTAGAATCTCTGAGAAGCTGGGTTTTGATATTAGACAAGGATGGCAGTAGTAGCTTCAATAGCAACAGGTAGATGAACCTGCCAGTGAGCGTTAAAGACACAGGTACCTGAAGATACTACCTACATATAGGGTAGAACTTCAAAGAACCTGATTAAGAAAATCCCTCACAGGACTGCTCTACTTTTCTGTTATTGTGATAAAACACTCTGACCAAAAGCATTTTAGAGGAGAAAAGGCTTTATGTGAGTTATACTTCCAGGTCACAGTCCATCACTATGGAAGTCAGTGCAGAAATTAACAGGCGCTTAAAGCTTAACCCTCGAGGGGCACTACCTGCTGGCTCACTCCCTGGCTTTATTTTCAGCTAGTTTCCTTCTACAGTGCAGGACCACTTGCCCAGGGAATAGGACCATTCGCAGTGAGCTGAGTCCTCCTCCAGCAATTAACAACCAAGGAGATCCCTCACGGACAAACCCTTTAGATCAAACTGATCTGGGGAATTCTTCAATTGAGAATCCCTTTGAGGCGACTCTAGACAGTGTCAAGTGGACAGTGAAAGCTAACTAAGACAGAAGGAAGCCTCAATGTTGCTAACAGCTGGCTTGCTGTCAGAAACGAAGAGGCCAGAGGCACGCGTCACAGAAAGAAGACTGTCACCCAAGATTCTCATTTTAAAAAGTGAAAGGGAAATGAAGACGTTCCCAGATAAACTAAAGTTGAGAAAATCTGTTGATAGCAAATCAGTCTTAGAAAAATCCTAAAGTTCTTAAGGCTGAAAAAATTGGCAAACTCTCAATCCACTCAAAAGCCACAGCACCAGTAAGGGCTGAACAGGTAATTATAAAAGGTAATGTGAACACATAGCTTTTCTCCTTCTACTGACTGACTTAGATAGCAATTGTGTAAGGTGCCAAGTAGGGAGGGAGGTGACTCACATGTAGGTTTGTGCCCCCTCAGAACCCATGTAAGAAGACAAATGAAGAACCTGGCTAGGTATACTCACTAGAGTGACATCATCTTTTAACCTTTCATGGCAACCTCCGATGCACTGCTATAAAACCCAGGAAAGGCTGGGCAACCTGGAACTCCAACTACTTCCTTAAGGTCGCCTAATATTTAGGTAATCATCCAAAATGCTTCATTGTGGGGCAGAAAATGCGGACTCCCACAGACATGCATGTTATTCCCAGGGAAGTCTGTGGTGCTCTTGGCCAAGAACAGCGTGATGCCCAAAGCCATCCCAAGGGCATCTGGAAAACAAGTCAGCTCTTGAGAAACAGTTGCTTCATTGTTGGAGAAAATTGGGCTTTGTGTTAAATAAGAAAAAAAGACCTCAATGAAATGGAAGACACTCTACTGGCCAATAAGATGCAAACTGCCACCTGCACTGGGACCACTGCCCCTGTAGAGTTATTGTGGTCCCAGAACACTGGTCTTGGGCCCACGAAAATCTCCTTCCTCCAGGCTTTAGGCCTTAACACTGAAATCTCTGGGGGACATGACTGAAACGCTAAGTGATATGCAGTTGGGTTAATCAAACAGCAGGTTGATCAAACAGTGGCAGCATGTACAACCGAGTGATTGATATCACATTAGGAACAGTATTGTTGCTTCTATGGGAAGGTTTTTTATGTGACGTTTGCCTCAGTGCTATGCAATGAGTACAAGCAGGTCCTGGCTTTGTCTGTGGAGACTGAGTAGACCTTTCTGAAAAGGTCAACTCTTGACTGACCCAACTGCATTTGTGGCTGCTATCCCTGTGGCTTCTGCCATCAACTTCTTGCTGTTGCTGGAGGCCTTAGCTAAGCCTACTGCCAAGGAAGAGATGGAGGAGTCCAATGAAGAGGAAGGATTTGGTCTCTGAACAATAACCCCACAGCAACCAACTCAGCCAGTTTTCTAAAATAAAGAAAGCTAGATACAATGGTGTGTATCTATAATCCCAGCACTCCTATGGCCAAATGGGAGGCAGCGAAAGGAGAATCACCCAGAAGCTTGTGAGCTGGCCTCATTGCAGTGCAGGTGAGAATCAACTCCTAAAAGCTGTCCTCTGACCTTCACAACAGTGCCATGGCAGGCACACTGGCTCTCAAAACTCTTCCCCAGGGCTGGCGAGATGGCTCAGCGGGTAAGAGCACTGATTGCTCTTCCGAAGGCCCTGAGTTCAAATCCCAGCAATCACTGGTGGCTCACAACCACCTGTAATGGGATCTGACGCCCTCTTCTGGCGCTGTCTGAAGACAGCTACAGTGTACTTACGTATAATAAATAAATAAATCATTCCCCCACCTCACTCAAACATGGCAATGGCATATGACAATATGTAAACAACATATTATTAATATTATAACCTATAGAAACTATAGCTGTTGGGGCTCAAAAGATAGATGGCTCAGCCAATCAGAGTACTGGCTATTCTTGCAAAGGTACTGAGTTCAATTCCCAGCACCCATAAAGTGGCTGACAACTGTCAGTTACTCCAAGTCTGAGGACTCTGATGTCTTTTTGTGGCCTTTGATGGTACTAGGCATGCACAAGATACCCAAACATACATGCAGGCTCAATGCCCGCACACATAAATAAAATGAAATTAAAATTGTTATAAAATTATCCTTCAAAAATAAAGGAATCAAGAAATCCCAAATAAACAAATACTGAGGACGTCTGTGGATTGCCCACAGAGACAGAGGGGAATTCTGGGTAAACAGGGACTTGAAGCCAAAGAATGGGAACAGATAAAGTTAGGGAGCAGGCAAATATAAAAAAGACTGCACTGTCATGTTTTCTTTTTTTTTTCTTTTTTTTTTTTTTTTTTTTTTTTGGTTTTTCGAGACAGGGTTTCTCTGTATAGCCCTGGCTGTCCTGGAACTCACTTTGTAGACCAGGCTGGCCTTGAACTCAGAAATCCGCCTGCCTCTGCCTCCCGAGTGCTGGGATTAAAGGCGTGCGCCACCACGCCCGGCTTCATGTTTTCATCTGTGTATATTTGCAACATGTCTTACGAGATAACACATAGGACAACATAATCTATATCAACAGGCACAATTTATAAATGTACCTCTACAGACACACAACAAAGATGTAATTTTTGTAACATCAAGTAAGGAGTTGAGAGGTGTGAGGAACTGAAGCTAAAATGCTATTAATTCAACCTAGACTAATGGTGAGATGACTATTATAATCCCTGTATTAACTAACTACAAACACATAGAAAGGGAATAAGAAGGGACTCAAACAGAATACCAAGGAACAAGTAAACACAAGAGAGAGAGGACACTGAGAAATCAGCGCAGTTGATAGCAAATGTCTTCGTTATAGGTGAGGTACAGTTATATTTAAATGGATTAAATTCTCCAATTAAAAGGTAAATAGTGGCAGAACAATTAATTTACTTATTTACTTATTTAGGTTTTTTCAGACAGGATTTCTCTGTGTAGCCCTGGCTGTCCTGGAACTTGCTCTGTTCCCATGCTGGCCTCAAACTCACAGAGATCCGCCTGACTCTGCCTCCCAAGTTCTGTGATTAAAGGAATGTGCCACCACTGCCTGGCTAAGGCAGAACAATTTTTAAAACTGTTGTTCATTAAATTATATTCATTATAAAAAACAATAGTGATATATTATTTTAAAATATATAGTTAATATATTTGGAGTTATTTTTATGGAGAAAAACGTATGTATTTTCAGTATTGCTGTAGACAAGCACCTACATAAGACTGTTCAATTGATTGTTTTGTATCAAACAACTTTTATAGTACTAATTTTTATTGTTATGATATTTTGTAAATTTTAAAGAATATGATTAAAAAACAATAGGTATGGCAGCTATTGAAGGGGGGAGGTCTCTGGGAGGAGTTGGGGTACAAAAGGGAAAGAAGAATGTGATGTGAGTCTATTTACTCAAAATAAGTTGGGGTTTTTTTTGTTTTGTTTTTGTTTTTGTTTTTTGAGACAGGGTTTCTCTGTATATCCCTGGCTGTCCTGGAACTCACTTTGTAGACCAGGCTGGCCTTGAAATTAGAAATCCGCCTGCCTCTGCCTCCCGAGTGCTGGGATTAAAGGTGTGCGCCACCACGCCCGGCCTTCAAAATAGGTTTTTAAATGTTAACAAATTCAGATAAATTGAAATTATGTATCTTTTCTCATAATAATGCAATAAAACAAATTTAAAAAATTACTCATCTAGACAGCTTACATCTGCAATCTCAGATTTTGGAGAAACTGAGGCAAGAGAATCCCAAGGTCAAGGCCAGCCTGAATTACACAGTAAGACACTGTCTGAAAGCAAAATAGTAATAAACTAAGAAATGACTCCTTTAAATGTTATAAGAGATCCAAAGGCACACAGTGAGCTGAAAGACAGCGTGAAAAAAATATCTAATGCACACTAATCACAAAGAAATCTGGGTGGCTGTGCAAATACCAGATAAAACCAATTTTATTCCTAAATGATTTTAAGAAACGAGTAAACAAATAAAATCCAACATCATTATACTGATAAAAGGATCCATGGATCAAAAAGACAAAAATTATGACCAGAGAGCCTCTGAGTAAATGGAGTAACAAAGTAACCAACATAGCTAAATGAGAAAAAAGGGAAGACTCAAACCACTGAATTGTATCACTACCAGCCTGGCCAAGGGCTCAAAGGGCTAGGGGCGAAAACTCTGGACACTGTGTGTCAGGAACCTGAGTGAAGCTGAGAAACTCCTGACATACAAACTAAAAAAGTAAGGACTCAGGAACAAAGGGAAGAAAGAAGCCCAGGATCCAATGGCTTCACCTGTGAATTATACCAACTAAGAATTAGCACTAATCCTTCTTAAATGCTTCCAAAACTTAGAATACATCCCCCTCCCTAAGCTATCCTAGACACCAGAACTCCTGACATCAAAGCCACCAAAAACAGAGTAAAAACTGGAGACCAAAACCAACATCCCTTATGAACACACATGCAAAAATCATTAATAAAAGCCACGTGCGGCAGCTCACACCTATAATCCCAGAAATTGGGAGGCTGAGGTTTGTTAAGTTCTAAGCCAGCCTGACCTACACAATGAAAAGTTGTCTAAAAAACAAGTCTTTAAAAAGAGATGGGGAAATAGCTGTTAGCAAATTGCTTCCATACAACCATGAGAAACTGTTTGTAACTCTGCTACCCACATAAAAAGCAGAACATGGTGCTATGTATCTATAATCTTAGCCCTGGGGAATCAGAAAGTGCGTTAGTCAACTAGTCTTGCCCAATCAGCAAACACCAGGTTTAGTAAGAGACTGTTTTAGTCAGGGTTTGTATTCCTGCACAAACATCATGACCAAGAAGCAAGTTGGTGAGGAAAGGGTTTATTCAGCTTATACTTCCACGCTGCTGTTCATCACCAAAGGACGTCTGGACAGGAACTCACACAGGGTGGGAACTTGAGAGGCAGGAGCTGATGCAGAGGCCATGGAGGGATGCTGCTTACTGGCTTGCTTCCCCTGGCTTGCTCAGCTTGCTTTCTTATAGAACCGAGGACCAACAGCCCAGGGATGGACACCTACAATGGACCCTCCCACCCTTGGTCACTAATTGAGAAAATGCTTTACAGCTGGATCTCATGGAGGCATTTCCTCAGGGGAGGCTCCTTTCTCTGTAATAACTCCAGCTTGTGTCAAGCTGACATACAAAACTAGTCAGTACAGAGACCGTGTCTCAAGAAATAAGGTAAAGAATGATGATGGACACACACACACGCCCCAATCAAAAGGAAAACTACCTCTATTTCTTTTAATACATGACACTATCTTTAAAAAAAAAAAAACCCTATTTGTACAAATAAACAAACTAATCAAAGCTGTAAGATCTACAGTATCAACAATAAAAAAAAAATGAGCAGTCCAAGTAGGAAATTAAGAAAACAATTTATCTGGCCGAGAACATACATCAACGGTTGAGAGTTTGCTTGTATATGTAACAAAGATGAACAGAAAATAAAACAAAAAGCTTCAACAGCCAAAAACATGGTATGGGCATAAGGATGGCCACACAGACCAATGGAGAACAGTTCAGAAGTGAACTCGCGCCTCTGCGGTTAGCTGATGCCTGGCAAGAGTCTAAGGATGATTGTCTGGATAAAAACGTCTCTTAAGGAAGCTGTTGATGACCGGCATGATGGCACACATCTCTAATCCCAGCACTTGGGAGGCAGGTGGATCTCTGAGTTTGAGGCCAGCCTGATCTATAGAGCTAGTTCTAGGACAGCCAGGGCTACACAGAGAAACTCCATATTGAAAAACCAAGGGGATGTGGGAGGAGGGAATAAGTGCAAAAGAGCTGTTGATGATTCGAGAGATGGCTCTGTGGTTAAGAGCACCAAGTGCTCTTCCAGAGGTCCACAGTTCAATTCGCAGCACCAAGGTGGCAGCTGACAAGTGCCTGTAACTCATCTCCAGGAAGCTGACACCCCCATTGGCCTCTGTGGGCACCAAGCACACTCATGTGGTACATAGACATACACCCATAAACATTAAAAAAGAAAGAATACTGAATGGTGTTGAAACAAGGCAGATAGATCTTCATGAGTTCTAGGTCAGTCTGCTCTGTGTGTGTGTCTGTGTGTGTGTGTGTGTCTGTGTGTGTGTGTCTGTGTGTGTGTGAGAGAGAGACAGACAGACAAACAGACACAGAGGCCCACTTGGTTCTCAGTAGACAGCAGACCTGGAGATTACCAGGATCTGTAGGTGTAGATAACACCTACAGATTCTTCAAAAAAGATGTTTTAGTCATAGGGCTAAACATTTATAAAAATTAACAGTTCTCTCATTTATAAGAATTAACTCACAATGGACTGAAGACTAAATATAAGCAATAAAAGAATAAAAATCCCTGAAGTAAAAAAAAGGAGTAATTTCTTTTCTACTTTGATGTAGCAATGGTTGTTTGAGATACTGACACTAAAAGACATGCCAATGACAAAAAAACTAAACTAGATTTCATCAACTGTAAACTTTTGTGCACCAAAGGTAACTACCACAAGAGGTTAACAAGAGAATCCAAAGAATATAAGACAGTATATGCAAATTATACATCTAATAGTGCTCTGGTATGCCACATAGACACATTGCTTCTATAGCTTAGCAATGAAAAGAAATAAACTACTCAAGGAAAACAATGGACAGAGAGTTGATCCAAAGACACGCATAGCCAGAACGTAAACACAAGGCTCAACATCATTAGCCATTTGGAAATGCAAACAAACCCACAATCAAATACCTTACAGTCACTAGAATGGCTAAAGGAGTAATTACAAGAGAAAATAACAAGTGACAGCCAGGATATGAGTAAATGGGACCCAGTGGACAGTGTAAATTAGTACTATACGAAGATTAACAGTTTGGCGGGTCTTCAAGTTGGAAATATAAAATTATATGGTATATGCTCCATAAATTTGAAACACAATGTTCACGTATCCAAAATAGTTGAAAACTCAAGTGTTCAAACAAAAACTTGTACACAAATATTTGTATTGCCACCATTGAGAAAAATCTCCAAAAAGTGGAAAAGTCTAAACACCCAGCAACTGATGAAGTGGATAAACAAAACATAGTTTATCTGTACAACTTCATTATTCTCTAAAATGGAATGAGGCATTGGCATGTTACAATAGATGGATACTAATAAAGCTGTGCTTAAGGAATTATAGATATGAACTACATTGGTGACTGCCTTGAACCAGAGTAACCCATGCACTTAGGAGAGAGTCATATATCCAAGATCAAAGCATGAGCAGATGCGGGATCTGATGAGGGCTTCCTGATTCATTGAGGTTATTTCCCCTTTATCCTCACACATGAGAAGGGTAAAGGGTTATTTGGAGCCTCTTCCATAAAGCACTAATCCTATTTCCATTCATGAATCTCCACCCCCATGACCCTATCATCTCTCAAAGACAACACCTCCTAAAACTCACACATGGATTAGGCTCCACCTACAAACTGGGGGTGGGCGCAAACACAGAGACAGCAATAAATCCTTACTAAAGAGGGAGAAACCGACTGAATGGGAGGCAGTGATAGGCAGAGGCAGACGGATCTCTGTGAGTTCTAGGTCAGCCTGCTGTGTGTGTGTTTGTGTGTGTGTGTGTGTGAGAGAGAGAGAGAGAGAGACAGAGACAGAGACAGAGAGACAGAGAGAGACAGAGACAGAGAAGACAGAGAAGACAGACAGACAGACACGGAGACCCACTTGGTTCTTAGCAGACAGTAGACCTAATCACGAGACCTGGAGATTACCAGGATGCTTTTTTCCACCAGGATCCTTTTCTCCAGATTGTAGCAATACGAAATCATTTAAGATTATTGGTTGCTAAGAAACCATAATTACAATTCAATATGTTACCTCCTCTGGGAGAAGGAGAGTCATGGCCTCCGATGACTACAGAGATGCCAGAATTTTCCAGTTTCACCTTCCATTTTTCAATGATGGCCCTAGACTTGTCCTGTAAGTATGACACAGCAGGTCAGGACACTTCCCTCAAATGTGTTCTGTAAAGTATTGAATCACCCAACAGCCGGCCCATAAATACCTTGCTGGCATCGTTAAAAACAGAGAGCTCCATGGCGCCTTCAAAGTCTTGCTGCAAAACAGACATCAAACACTCATCCAACCACTGCTCAGCGTTGTGCACGGGGAGGATGATAGACTAGAATTCAGAGAAACGGGTTAACAAACAGCCATGGAGAACTGCCCTCTCTTCAGCATCCATAAATGTTTATCCCACAAGATGAGGCCCTGGCCTTCAGGTCTAGATCCATGATGGATGGGGCATGACTACAAACCAAAAATGTCTGTTTCTCCTCTCTAAGCAGTTGGCATTCATTTGGTCCATAATATTCAATAGGTCTTGGGTACCCCTTAGGTTCGGGATGCTTTTAAAAATTGTTCCATTTATTCATCCGTTATTGTATGTGTACACATGACCATGAGGACCGAATTCAGGTTATCTAGCTTGGTGGGAAGTGCCTTTATCCACTGGTCTATCTGTCCCCATTCCCTTCTAGATGCTTTTGAATGGGAGGGAAACCTTAAAAGCATCAAAATGACCCCTCAGTCAGTGGAAGATTCATGATTCTGATCACTAGGCAAAAGCATCAGCATTCTGGTTAAACATCCCCTGCTATGAGAACCAGACTCCAACAGTGACCCCTTTATAGGGGTCATCACAGCTCATCAAAGAGCCAAGCTAGACCAGGAGGGCGTGGAGAGGCCCTTAATCTTTGTTCAACACCTGAATTCTGGCACCCTCACTTTTTCTCAGGGAATCTCACAAAGCCAAAGTTCCTAAAGTAGTATGGAATAAAATCACTGAAACCTGATAACCAAAGGAACCAGGAACTGCCTCAATTTTATATGATATAGTAAGTAGTAAAGAACAGCCAAGAAATTAACAGTTGGCCTCACCACCTCCTCCCCCCCCCCAAATTAATGTGAAAAAATAAAACTGGGCATGTTTCTGAGCAGGAAAACCAATAGGTAGATGTGAACATATACATACATATATGTACATGTTACAAAGCTATATATAACACAGACAAAGGCTATATAATCTCTACAGACAAGGTCTACATATAATATAGACAATATCTACATAAATCACTGTAGAGGCCATCTACGTATAGTGTACTTTAAATTACTGAATCTGAACACGGTTATAAGAATCTTACAAAGAAGTGTCGAAGACACCGTCCTTTACAAATGAAGCGCTCTTTGAGGAGCTGATGATCCCAAAGTGGCATTCTATCCTGTTTGTGTTTATTCTAAAAACATGTTGCTTAAAGGCTTTTTATTTGTTATTTATTTAAGCTACTGGGGATTGAACCCAGGGCCTTTCACATGCATGTCAGAGTTACACCCCAGTCCTCTGGACTTACTTTGTAAAGGAAAGAACTTTTAATTTTCTCAAGACCTACAAGATTTTAACTGAAAAGGGGTGTTATGACTCATATTTGTTATCAGTAAGTGTGGCTCAGACGCTGGAGGGTTTCAAGGTTATCCTCAGCTGTATGTGCTGCAGGCCAGCCAGAGGTACAGACCTCACAACTTTTAAAAAAAGGACATAAATTTCTGACAAAGGCCTTGATTTACCGGTTTCCAATTTCAGTAAGACTGGCATGAAAAATACAATCACTTGGCGCTATGCCTGTGAACCATACTTAATGCATCCTGGCCTGAGACATCTAACCCACCTGCTAAGTATTAAGATAGGTGTGGCATGGTGGCGAGCAAGGGACAAGGCGGGAGGGGCGCTAGAGTGTAGGGCAGGTAGGTGTTGCAGGTTAGTGTACCGTATGCGCTCGGACACAAGTCCACCTCGAAACGGAATGGTGGGAAACCTCCAAGCTGAGGTTCCCGAACCCTTGGCAGCGTATGTGAAACCTAGCGGCTGCGAGCCGGAGACAAGATGACTACCGTGGAGGGAGAAACAGCAACAGAAGAAGGCACAATAGGGCCGTACCGCGTCTCACCCGGCCATACCTACCACTAGGGCCAGCGAGCCGCGCATTGTGGCGTTCTCGGAGACCTCCATCGCGCGGCTCCACTGCCCTTTTCCTGCAATCGCTGTCCTGCCTAGGAAGCCAAATCATGCACAGCAAGCTCCAGGGAGGCGATGCACTGACTGGACCGCTTCCGATTGGTGCAGAGCCACGTTGCTCGCTAGGGACTTACGGGTATGGGAGGACTGTTGGGGGAACAGCCACGTTCTATTGGTGTAGAGACACGTCAGTCAGTAAGGGAAGGCGGTCCTTCGAGCAGAATGCTCAGGGAGGCGGCCCGTCGGTGTTCTCCGGATGGTGGAGCGGGAGGGGCGAGCCGCCGTTCTCGGCGGGAGCAGCTCGGCGAGGGGTTCAGGGGTGGCCAGAGCTGAGTGTGGGAGGGGCCTGGCCGAGCAAAGGGTTGGGCTTCCGGAGTCCGTGGGCGCCCCTGGCTTTGCGCCCTCGTCCTTCTCACTTGCCTTTGCGGCTTCTTGGCCTGCGGAAGTCCTCCTGCCCCACCTGACGGAAATAATCGCAAACTGAAGTCCGCAGCCAAACTAACGTTATAAAAATACTTAAGAACGGGGGAACTTGTGGGGGGATGCCACCCTGTGCAAGTAGGTGGTTACTTAAAAATCCCACCGCAGGTTGGGCCTATGTAACTTTAAAAAGGAAAATGCCAGTAAGCTTAAACAGGCGACATTTCATCAGAATCTTGTTTGGTCTGACTGCTCCAGACAAGGAGGAAGGACCCCCTCCCGGAGGAAGGTTCTGGGTCTGGACTGGGTCTGTCTGGAGTGAGCCAAAGGTAGATAGTTCTCATGGACCCAAGGCCCTCGTGTGGCCTGCATTCAGACACATGACGCTTGGTCAAAGCCAGATAGTTGAGTTCCTATGCTACACAGAGATTCATCGTCTCGGTGGATACTGGGGAAGGAAGTGTTCTATGAACTGTGGAGTCCCAAAGTTAGGCATCCCACAGAACCAAAAGGTTCCACTAAATTACTTCCAAAGGACATAATGAGCTGCATGGAACCCAGATATTGATAAAACACCTGATTACTTAATGTAGATAACCCATATGCATTTCGTTTCCAAACAGTGCTTTTCTGACTTAATGCTTGTGTCTGCAGTTTCTCCGAATGGTCATCCTACAACTAGAAATATATTTTAAGATGGCATATTTTGGTCATCCACACCCTCCATTTGTGAGGGGTGACACTGAGGTCACCCACTGGCCTTGGCACCAAGCAGCCCTCAAGAGTTTCCACACTTAAAAATAGCAGGAGATGGGTGGAAGAGATGGCTCAACGGATAAAGACAGTTGCTGCCAAGCCTTAGAACCCGACTTTGAGCCCTGGAACCCACGTGGTATCAAGGAGAGAACCTACTCCCACAAGTTATCCTCTGACCTCCGAACATATAGGATATGGTGCACAACCCCCCACACTCCCAACACATGCGCAAAATAAAATGTAATTTAAAAATAGCAAGAGCTCTCAGCAAAGCTTTAGACTGCAGTGCTTTTCAAAATCTTGGTTAATTTACTTTATATATATGAGTGTTTTGCCTGCATGTATGCGTGTGTGCCACATGCCTCCCTGGTGCCCATGAAGGTCAGAAGAGAGTGCCAGATCCTCTGAAACTGGAATTGCAGACAGTTGTGAGCCACCAGGGAGGTGCTGGGACTCAAAACTGTGTCTCTGCAAGAGCAACAAGTGCTCTTAACTGCTGAGCCAACTTTCCTGCTCTGGGCTGCTGCTTATGCATTAAGATTATTATTGTTGTTATTATTATTATTAAAATACTTTCCTCAGTAGAAAACAGTGGCCTGCTTTTTCACTCCCCAAAAGGAAAGAACCTACACTGTCCCTGGCAGTTCTGCAAAGGAACCGAGTACCCTTAGCAATCTTAACAGCTTAACTTCTGGAGATGCAGTAGTGCCCAACCTCTTTCCACAGTCTGTTCTAGGCAGTGCCAAACTTTTTCCTACCTGTATAAACAGGGTGTCCACCCTCTGCCATGAAGCTGGAGCAGAGCTATGATGGGACATTTGCAGGTCACTGGGAGAGAACAGAGCTATGATTGGACCTTTGCAGGAGAGAACAGAGCTATGATGGGGCCTTTGCAGGTCACTGTGAGAGAACAGAGCTATGATGGGACCTTTGCAGGTCACTGTGAGAGAACAGAGCTATGATGGGACCTTTGTAGGTCGCTGTGGGAGCTCTCTAGCTCACCTCACATAGAGAAGGTGAGCAGGAGCTGTGTACAGTGGGTGTGCTGTGTCTAGCAATATGCTGCCCCTCTTACCTGGACTAACCCGCTCAGGTTACTACTCTAAAGTGCTCTAAACTAAGGCATATGGGTGTGTCTGTGAGCACCTCTTTCACAGAAAAATAAAAGTTTTGTTTTAAAAATTAGATCAAATGCAAAATATTCGGTAGCTTGTTACAAAGCAAAGCACTATGTCATGTATGATATTTTTACTGAAATTGCATCTTATCTGAAAAGCCAGCAGAAAATAGCATTAAGTGAGTTGAGTAGAAATACAACCTTATCTTTAAGTCTGACCAAGGCAATCTGAGGATTTGTTTTCAAAGACCCAATGGTCTCTCAGAGTTAATGTGTGGAGAATAGTTTCATTTCAAATGACTTAGTAGTAAGTAGCATTCTAGCTCCAGAGTGGCCTGAAGATAAGGAAGCACAGGTAGTTTCTACACCTTTGTGTGTGGAGTGGGCTGCACTGCTCCCATCTTACCTCCTGTAATCTTTTGCAGCAAGAAAGTTCCTTTTAGATGTACCTCCAACACAATATGTGACGACTTTTTTTCCCCCATGAGACAGGGTTTCTCTGTGTAGCCCTGTCCCAGAACTCACTTTGTAGACCAGGCTAGCCTCAAACTCAGAAATCTGCCTGCCTCTGCCTCCCAAGTGCTGAGATTAAAGGCGTGTGGCACCACTGCCTGGCATATGTAGACATTCTTAAATATATATTTTCTTTAGTGTATAAGAGTGTTCTGCATGCATATATGTATATGTACTGTGTGTGTTAGCTGTGAAGGCCAGAAGAGGGCGCTGGATCCCCTAGAACTGGAGTTACAGATGGTTATGAACCAACACGTGGGTGCTAGAAATCAAACACAGGTCCTCATAAGAACAAACAAATCTTCATGACTAAGCCTTCTTGACAGACCTAGTATTGTGCAACAGTTTTCTCTGATATTGAAACATTCTATCCTGCAGGGAAACTCCTTAAACAGGAAGGTAAACAACTCAAACTACCTTCTGGAAGCTCCTGAAACCAATCAGATTCACTAGGTCCCTTCCTACCAAATTAAACAATAAAAGCTGAGGAAGTCCCTCTCAGACTGTAGGAAGCTGAGCTGCAAAGAAGACTGAGATCAGAATAGCTGCCTTGAAGAAGTAGAAGCCAGCCAAGCTGCCTGGACAGGTTTAGACCAACTGAGACACATAAAAAGGACACTCGCCAATCTGTTGTGCAGCCTGCAGGCTGTGCACTGCCTCTCCGATCCCAGCTTTTGTGAGCTGTCATCCATGCTGGGGTGGGCCTTGGTGATGCAGCGGTCTTTTGAATCTTTCCACTCCTGAAAGGAACAACAATAAAATGCTTTGGTCCACCAAATTGGACTCGGATGGTTTCTGTACTTGGGTCTGTCATGACAAAGGGTGAATAGTTAGTTATGTGTGCTCCATATCCCCAGGAAAAGTTTTGTCACGCAACACCTGGAAACTCCTTTTTGCAAACATTCAGAGTGCCAGAGCACTGCATAGGTTCATGGTGGCAGCAGGTGCTGTTCTGAAATCCAAGGGTTGTGGGACCTAAGCTTGATACCCGGGAGGTAGGGTATACATGTTAATCCTGGGCTTTTCTATAACCCCTTGTTCCCAAATAAATGACACAGCAACCTAATGTTTATTAAAAGGCTTCAAGCACTATAGCTGGACAGATAACTCATCTATTCTCACCTGATCATGCTGGTCTGGACTAATTTCCAGTCATGTGCCCCATTACTTGCCATCTGAATCTTGCCCTGGCTCACTCTGCTCCTTGTGTGTCCTCATGGCTGCTCCCTTGGTGACCTGCTCATGAAGAATCCTCCTGGTCCTCCCCTGACCCCTCTGCCTCTCCTTGGGCTACTCCTGTCCCTACTCCCCAACCCATCCATTCCAGCTTCCTGGCCCTGGCATTCCCCTGTACTGGGGCATATAATCTTCGAAGGACCAAGGGCCTCTCCTCCCTCTGATGGCTGACTAGGCCATCCTCTGATACGTATGCAACTAGATACATAGTTCTGGGGAGTACTGGTTAGTTCATATTGTTGATCCTCCTATAGGGTTGCAGACCCAACGTTTAGCTCCTTGGGTAGTTTCTCTAGCTTCTTCATTAGGGGCCCAGGAAAATAATTTTTACACATCATTGAGACATGAGATGCTCTAATAATCACAATGCTAATGTCTGGACTGCAAGAACATCTCCGGGCATAGAAACCAGCATCTGAAATACACAGCACACAAACCATTCCCCAACAGTAGGGAGTCTCACCAAGATACCATCAAAGGCCCAGGCTATGGGGACTGGCACCAACACAGGCAGACTATGGGAAGTGGGCAGGGCATTGTGTTTACTGTATTGAAAACATTTGTTCTCAAATCAGGAAAGAGGAACAGGGATGAGAGATGCCGGTGAGTAATTATGGGCATCTGAAGGAGCGTGATACAAAACTCCTGAAGCTGTGGCTTGATGCTGCTTATACAAAATGCTCAGGAAAGCTACCTATGTGTCTTTAGAGAGGCCCCAGCGCTAACTGCCCAGGACTTAAAGAGAGGGCAAACTATTGTGGTCTGAAATGTCATGTCTCCCAGGATCCTGTATGGGAACCTGGCCCCCAGAGGATGATGTTAGATGGCGCTTTTTAGGAGATACTTAGTTTGTTACATTAGTTGCCTTACACAAGACACTTGAGGGAGCGCTACATCCTATGCCATGTGAGTGAACACAAGAGGTACCATCTGTGAGGAAGTTGCCCTCACCAGACACTGAGTCTCCTGGTGATGATCAACTCCCACCGTCTAGAACTATGAGAAATAAAATCCTACTGTTTATAACTCACCCAGACTGTGTTTGGTGGTGGTGGTGGTGCACACCTTTAATCCCAGCACTCAAGCAGCAGAGGCAGGCAGATCTCTGACTAAGATACCAGGCTGATCTGTAGAGTAGATTCTAGTACAGCCAGGGTTACACAGAGAAATCCTGGCTTGAAAAAAAAAATTAACTTACCCAGACTCTATTTTGTTATAGCAGCCAAACACTCTAGATGCTTGTTTATAAAATGTACAATTACATGATACTGATACTGGAATCAAATTACATGATGCTGGTACCGGAAGATCTACATGGGTATGACAAGACGTGGGTGTTGCTGGGCCCTCATGATGGTCTTCCAGGTATACCACCAGCGGAGATCAAGGTGAAAGCTTTAAAGCAATAGCTAGATGAGTGCTCAGGACAGCCGAATCCTCAAGACCTCCAGCGTTCTTTCCAAGTTTACAAATGAAACAGACCTCAATTTACCTCAATTGAACCTCTCCCCGCTGGAGGTCAGGATACTTGGATGATAGATAACATGATACATGGTGACCAGCACATCTCAAAAAATAATAATAGTAAAAACCCAATCCTCAAGAAGAAAACAGGCTATGGCTATACAAAGCTCCCACTTCTAGGTTACCTCACTATTTTAAGGCTAGTTTTATCTCACACTTAAAATTTAATGTCTCATTCAAGACCTATAGCTTATGCTTTTTAGAAATATAATGTACAGGTCATAGACTCGCTGTGAACAAGATCCCAAGAATTCTGTCTTTCAGCAGCACCTGCTCCTAGAATCCAAATCTGGGGATTAGAGTTCCTTTAAGGCAACCTTGTGATGTAGTCAGTCGGAGTAAATCCTGTGTGATGTGTTCCTGAATGAGGGTAAACCCTTGTTGTGTAGCAGTTTCTTCCTAGAGTAAAGCCTTCCATCTTGAAGGAGGAAACCTCTTAAGACAGAATATACGAGAGGAGGTTGAAACAACCAAATATTTTATGACAGGGTGTTCTAAGGTGTACGGGCTAGTTTTGTGTATCAACTTGATACAAGCTAGAGTCATCAGAGAGAAAGGAGCCTCAGCTGAGGACCCAGCTGTTAGGCGTTTCCTCAACCAGTAATCAATGGGAGAGAGCCCAGCCCACGGTGGGTGGTGCTATCCCTGGGCAAGTAGTCTTGGGTTTTATAAGAAAGCAGGCTGAGCAAGCCATATGAGGCAATGCAGTAAGCAGCACCCCTCCATGGCCTCTGCATCAGTTCCTGTCTCCAGGATCCTGCCCTGTTTGAGTTCCTGTCCTAACTCCCTTCAGTGATGAACAGCAACATGGAAGGATAAACCAAATAAACCCTTTCTTCTCAAACTTGCTTTATGGTCATGGTGCTTCATGGTGTTTCAAAATTGACCGGATTCATTAGGATCCTCTTTCTCCAAGAGTATATAAATAGTAAAAATGTTGAGAGTCACCTTCAGACAAGCTCAGCCCCCTGGAAAGAGCAGAAACCAGCTCTTTTTATTGCTGTGATAAAACACCATAACCAAAAGTAATTTGAGGAGAAAGGGATTTTTAGCTTATGATTCTTACATCACTGAAGGAAGTCAGCAGAAACTGATACAGTGGCCATAGAGAAGTGCTAATTACTTGTTCCCCTAGGCTTGCTTAGCCTGCTTCTATTATACACCCAAGGAACACCTGCCCATGGGTGGCACCTCCCACAGAGTGCTGAACCCTCCCACATCAATCACTAATTAAGGAAAAGCACTGCAGATTGTCTTCAGGCCAATCTGGTGAGGCCATTTTCTCAGTGAGATTCCCTCTTCCTGAATGACTCAAGCTTGAGTCAAGTTGTCATAAAACTAGCCAGCACACTAGCTCAGCAGTCTGGAAGAAACACAGACCAGCCAAACAGCCTGGAAGAACCAGAAACCTGCTAAGCTTCCTGGCAGAGGCTCAGAGCAACTAAACTACATGGAAAGGACACTCTCTAACATGTGGAATTGCCTCCAGGCTATACTGTGTGCCACAGGTTTCCAGGTTTTTCTGAGTTGTCAGTCGTGGGGTAGGCTTCAGTGATGTAGCTGTCTTTGAGTCATTTTCACTCCTATAAGTACCCCTCACCCATACTTCCATAAGTAACACTAAACACTCACTAGTTCATTGAGTTGGACTTGGTATCTGTGCTTTGGTCTATGGTCAGCTTTCTATCTGAGATGAGTAGACATCTGGACTAGACAGTACTGATCCTTTTGGGTCGTGACCTCTGAAGAGGTGACCTTCTTCTCACATGGAGATCCTGGAATCTATGGGAAATGGTTTGAGGATGTGGCTGGAGCTTTCGAGATCACAGGCAGATCCTGAGAAAGGAAAGGAGAGCCTGTGATGCAGAACACGGATCCCAGTCGTGATCTCTGTAGCACTCAGAACACGTCTGTGTTAAAGCTATGGGGGTATGCCTGTGGCCTCCATAATGATGAGGCTCTCTACACAGAGGCCCCACTGCAGGAAAGGATAAGTCTGCTTTGACAGAAAACAGGTAGCAAGCAATAAGGCTTTCTCTGTAGAAACCATGTGTATAGCAAGCCTGCATAAAGCACTTGTCTCAACTTGGATCCCAATCTCCCACCCATAGCCGAGAAAACAGCCAGAGTCAGTGTTTTCCATATGGAGTGTTTTTGTTCTCGGGTACCATACAGGCTATAGTGATGCAGGAGAGGAGGTCAGAACATGTGGAGTCCAGAATAAAGTCTACTGCAGAGTTGAACTCCAGGTCTTGTGCAATGCCTAGAGAATTGTCCACCTCAGCAGAGGCTGGAATGGCTGGATCTAATCTAAGCCCCTCTTGTGGCTACTGAAGGAACTACAGATGTCTTGATCCCCGGGGCCCAACTAGCCACTGTCTTAGCTTTTTATTGCAGTGATAAAACGTCATGCCCAAAAGGAACTTGGAGCAGGGCAGTGAGCAAAGGGTTATTTCACTTACATTTCCACATCACGGTTCCCCATTATAGGAAGTCAAAGCAGGAACTCAAGAGAGGAACCTGGAGATGGGTACCGAAGCAGAAGTTATGGAAGAGTACTGCCTACTGGCTCTCTCAACCTGCTCTCTTAGACCATCCAGGGCCACCTACCCAGCCATGGTACTGCCCACTGTGAGTGGGGTTCTTCCACATCAAACATCAATCAGGAAGTGTTCTGTAGACTTGCCAATAGGTAAGTCTTATGGATGCATTTTCTTAGTTAAGATTTCCTCTTCCCAGATATGTATAGTGTATATGTGTATTAGTGTCAAGTTTACAAAAACCACTCAGTACCACTTCTGGACTCAAGATAAGGAAGGACAGACACATGGTAGGTAGGCCCTGATTGCTGAAGGAGCATGACCCAGATTGGGAAGAAGATAGAAGTGTCTTGACTTGCAAAAGGAACTACCCTGTTGTGCACACAAAACTTGAGGATAGTTTGGAGGTGTTAAAGCCAGAGGCCCCTCTAGGTCTAGGATAATTCAAGGGTAGATAGCAGGTCCCTTTAGGTTGTATTAGGGTATAGCAAGCTATATTATCACCTAACTTGATCTGTCTGTTTGATAGAGGGGACAGGAATGTCCTAGGATTAACATCCTATTATATTCAGTGAGACATTGTTCTTTAAAATGTGGGCAGGAAAATGTCTCACATGAGCTACAATAATCTATGGAACTCAGTAATATGAAATGGCATATCCATAAAAGTTTGCATGTAAGAGGGAGTGCTGGGATGGACCAGAGAACGTAGAGGAGAGGTGGCAGGCCAGAGACTCTGGGAGCAGTAAGGAAAGCAGTATTGCTAATGTGGCTATCAAAGCTAGTTGTCTTAAGAAGTTGACAGCCTCCACTTCTGATGAGACCTCCGGGGGAACCGGCTTCAGGGTCTTCCTTAGCAGTCCCTGACCTCACAGAAGGGATTTGCTGAGAAGCACAGGCTTCAGCACCCAAAAACTTGTAGCTCCATTGCAGCCAGGACAATGCCAAAGCATGTCTATTGAAACCTCTTTTGATCCATAGCTGCACCAGCTAGTGGGAAAGGCTGTGACTGGACAGAAGCCTGGGGTAGAGACTGAAGCCAATGGTTCGGGGCCACGTGGGACCTCCTTCTTAGCTCTGGCTTGTTCTGGCCAAGTGACCCTAGCCTGGCCATGCCATTGTGCCACATAAACTTGTATACATTATTGAAAACTAGAGCCCACCCCTTAACAAAACCCAAATCACCCAAGGAAGGTGACAGGTGACATACCTGGTTATCATAACCCATGGTAACAGCCTTACTACTAGGAGGCAAACTGTGGGTTGTTAGCCTGTGTAGCTACCACTGCCCCTGATCCTCTTTAGGTTAGCTGTGAGCAATTTTAGCCCCTTGCTTTCCCATGGTCTATGGTAGGTTACATAATTTCAGGTTGTCCTCAATGGTCAAATCACTAAGGAGGTGGAGGCAAATGTCACCATGGTCACCCTGATTCCTCAAACATTCCTGGACATTTACTGTAGAACAAGATCCAGCCAAGTACCTGAGATGCTGGATAAGTTGCCCTAGAGAGCTTTCTAACACGCTGGGGTCACAGAGTTGATGATGTAGGCTGCAACTGGCAATGCCTAGACTTAAAATCTGAGTCTATCTGTGGCTGTTGTATGATATAAAGGAAATTTATCCTTATGGTCACTGCCACGGAAAGGAAAGACCAGGTTGCAATGAGGACACTGATTAGAAGGTACTAGCCCGAAGGGAGTTGTGTAAGCACAGAGGAGCTACACCAATGGATAGGTATATGGTCAGTAGTAGCCTAGGCTTCAAGAACTAAACTCAGCTTATTCAACTACAGTGGTTTCAGAAAGAACTCAGGCCCACTCACAAGTTCCTGGACGCAAAGAGGAGCCATTCCATTGTCATTCCAGGCTACAAGTCTGCTGGGCACAGTTGCCTCTGTACTTTTTCCTATTTCCCCTTACCCCAACAATTTCTAAGGGACACCATTCTAAACTGTATATCTGTGCTGGCTAGTTTTATGTCATCTCGACACAAGCTAAAGGCATACTTAGGAAGAGGGAATTTTAATTGACACAGTGCCTCCATAACACTGGCTTGCAGGTAAATTGTGATACGTTTTTTTCTTGACTGGTGATTGTGATTGGTGAGCCTAGCCTATTGTGGCCACCCCTGAGAAGCTAGTCCTGGGTGCTATAAAAAAAAGCAGGATGAGCAAGCCACAGGAACAAGCCACTAACCAGCATACCTCTGGCCATTCATCAGTGCCTGCCATCATATTCCTGCCATGTTTGAGTTCCTGCCCTGTCTTCTCTCAGTGATGGACTGTGCTGTGGAACTATACGCTAAAATAACCTCCCCTCCAAGTTGCCTTTGGTCAAGGTGTTTTATCACAGCAATAGAAACCCGAAGGCAATATCAAATTCAGTCCTGCTCAGATGATAGTAGTCTGTGACTCCCTATTCCTACCCCATTTGAGGGCTGCTTTAGGCCACCCCACCTCTGCCATCCCCCCATCTCCCACCCACACTGTCTGCTTATCCCTTCCACAGGAAGTCTTTCTATTAAGGGCTTCCAGCACTGTCTCTAAACTGCTGGCTCTGTGGGGGCAGGGACAGGGTCTTTTTTGTGCACTGCCAAGTCCCCTTTTGCTGGCGGAGACCAACAATCACGTGAGCTGGCTATTGATTCAGGTCCAGAATTCTGGGGCCAGGAAGTATCACAGGCAGCAGGGAGGAGAGGGGCTGGCTCCTAAGACAGCCCATGGAGTATTTAGGGACTGACTCCTCAAGAAGAGGGCTCAGCATGCTCCTCATGCTCAAGAGGTCATCTGTGGTGCTTACTGAAGGTGGCTCTACACCCAACCATTCTAGTCCCAATTGTCTCCCAGAAGCCCTGTCAGTAGCAATGGGAACTGTGGCTCAGTGCTAGCAGCTCGAGGAGTCATTTTCAGAGACCAGTACTTAAGTGAACCTGAGATCTGGACTTGAACCACAGAAGAGAATTACAAAACAAGACACTATCAAGCAAACTCAAAATTTATTAAGGAAAAGATAATTGTTGAGAAGGTGAGGTAGGGGGATTGCCAAGTTTAAAGTCAGCTTGGGCTACATAGTGAGTTTCAGGCCAGCCTGGGACAAATAGGGAGATCCTGTCTCAACAAAACAAACAAACAAATGGTTTTATTGCAGTTTTAAGTACTAGCATTAAGAGGGAGAAAGAGTTGTTAAGAGAGTGTAAGTGGCTTAGAATGTTTGAGAATATCTTCAGAGTGAAACTTAAGTATTTTAACAATGATTTATATTTACATATATTACATACATACATACATACATACATACATACATGATTTTATGGCCCTTGAAATTTTATTGTTCAAGAGGTTTAAAATGTTTTGGCATACTTATTATACCAAATATTCTAAGGAATTGTTACTTCCAAAATGAGATTGTAGATGGTTTCTGATGAACTAGACAAGTATACAGATGAATAAGATGGAAATGGGTCAAGAAAAAGCCAAGGGAATCCTTTTTATATATAGGTCTCACACACACACACACACACACACACACACACACACACACACACACACAGATTCTCAGCCAGCAAGGGTGAGGGACTCTTTCTCTCTCCCCATATCTCTTCATTTTCCCTGTCTTTCTAATCTTGCCTCATTCCAGCCTTTAAATACCATTAACGCATGTGTGATTTGGGGAGCAAAGTTTCTGACACATGAATTTTGGGTGATACTAACCACGGCAGTTTGCTTGGGGTACAAATTTGTACTTTCTCCTGAGGTTTGTAAATGTGAAGAGGTCTATAAATCATGAATGTATTAACAAATCAGAAGCATGGCTATAAATTCTAGGCTGGCACCTAAGACTTAAGGTTTCCTGGTTCAAGAACAGGTCTTTGGCTTTGTACTGTGCCTGAGACATTTACAAAGGGCCTTGGGGAAGGCTGGGTGGGATCTTTGCAGAGCTGGGTATAAGGTCCATAGAACAACCCATTGACAACTGAAGGGTTTCTCAGCAGCTTATTCCTCCCCTAGAACTGAGAGGGGTTGGCCCTGCTACAGGTTAACTTTGTCTTCCCAGAGCCTCCCTGGTTTCCCTGGGGTCCTATGGAGGGTTAGACTCCCTGACTGTAGGAAGTCATCAAAAAGAGGCCTGTGGTGAGGGGCCCCAAAGTTAATGCTGGCTGGAAAGACCATATCCTGCTCAGTAGCCCGTAGTTTTGGGTGACTTAACACCCTCTTTCGCTTAATGTCTGCTCTCTTGAATAGTGCAAATATCAGAGGGAGAGAGTGTCAGAGGCTTCAAAATTCACAAGGCGTTGTAGGCATCTGAGAAAATAGGTTCTGGCACTCACTCTAGGTTGATATCATAAACTCTGCTTCAGTCATTATTACAGGTACTGGGCCCTTAGTTTCCCCATGTTTCTGTCTGACTTAGCTTCCCATATGATCTGCTTTTGGGCTCATATAAACTTAGGGAAACACGAAGTGCTTTTCCAGTTTATTTTAAGGGACACAGAAAAGTATATAGACAAGCAGCCAGATGTATATGCATATTGTGTACCAAGAACCCTAAGAACATGACATATTACCCCACAGAATTAGGCTGCACCATATTACATACCAACCCAGCCTCATTGTTTGGTTGGTTGGGTGGGGTGGGCTGATGACGGGGGTGGGGGAATCTTCTCAAAAAGCAAAAGTTGCTTCTGTTGTCCAGGAAATTCCAAAAGATTTCAGAGCTGAATCAGGAACTGGGACAGAGACCAAATACATATTTCTTATTATGTCATACTGGTGTCCAGAAGTTCGGGACACCCAAGGAGACTCCTACTCAGCACATCTCAGGACGACTCTGAGCAGGCAGTGAAATGTGAACTGTAGGCCATTTGTCAAAGACATCATCTCTGTAGGGCCATCCGTCCCTGAGGATATTCGAGTTGTGGATGACTCACTTTATTAGACCCACCCTTAAGAGTTAGATTTTACCTCAGCAGCCTATGACCCAGGGCCATCAGTACCAGGAACACCAAGTTTAGTCACTACACATCCCGCCATCCCGCTGCTACTTCCTGTATGTGGAACTTTAGGACATCCTCACAGCCACCCCTGTGCTAATCAGTATTTATTTGTTGTTGTTTTGTCCCGACCGTATTTTGTATAATAGAGGTGCATTACTTCTGCAAGGGAAGCCATGCTTCAGTCTCAGGCCTTGACTACTAGCCACCCTTCCTGTTTTAGACAACATATCCTTTGGATCCTGTCCCCACAACAATACACATGTGTCCTTATCCAGACCATGAGTAACCATAGCAGAGAATACGTTAGGAAAGACATGCTCACCTGGAGACCCAGGAAAACCCTGGCGTGGGTCTGGTCCCACAACCAGTGTGTGCCTCCCGGGAGCACTGAGCCTCAGGCCACTGCTGCTGCTTCTCCAGTGGGGTACAAGTCACGGTGAGCATGAAATCCTGGGCTTGAGGCAGAGGTCGTGATTTGTGTGCTGGCCTATGAAGTTTGCAATGTTGAAGCTGAGAACCCCGTCTCTTCCTTCTCTGAATTATGAGCTGAGCCCTTCAGCAATGAATCTTCATGATAAATGGTGAAGACAACGTCCCAGGTCAGACCCCAGGCAGGGACTCTCCTGGGACCCATTCCCCTCCCCTCAGGGCTGTCTCATTGCTGTGGACAGTTAAAGCTATAGCATCAAGCCTTGTTGGTATTTTGGTTTCTAGAGGCTAGAGCCTGCGTTAGGGGGTTGTGGGACCCAACCTGAGCCCCTCTTCACTCATCTGGCTACAGTTAGCTCTAGTTACATCTTCTTGTGTGTAAGGACCACACCTGAGCCAAGCAGTCACAGACCGAGGCCTAATGTTAGTCCTTTTGGAAACGACTTGTATCAGATCACACTTAAACGACAAAACCTAGTAGGCCCAGAGCTGCAGGGCTTGGCAGGCAATAGCTCTGTGTCTGGAGGCCATGGCCCTTGGGGAAGAGTCAGCTATTTTTGCCTTCTGAGGTTTAGCACTTCCTGTCTGGATACTTTGGAAGTACAGGAAACACATGAGGTTTGGCTGAGGGAAAGTGCTTCCCAGAGCACGAGCCTTGGGTGTGTGTGGGGCTGGCATGAGGGGGGAGGCTCTTTACATCACTGGAGTTGGAGAACTAGCAAGAACTGGCAAGAAGGCTTGTAGAGTGCCCTTGGGACTCACCAGAGGCTATCTTCCCAAGTTCACCTTTTCCAGAGGAAAATACCCTCAAACGCTACTTAAATTATAATTTTAGGATGGAAAATAAGTCAAGGCTGTTTATGGCTATGGAAATCACGTGTGCGCAAGCAGAAACTACGTGGGAATAAAAGCTGAGTGAAGCTGAGACATAAGGGTAATGTAAATCAGCGGTCCATCCTGGGGAGGGGGCACTTCCTACACTGCTGGAATCCCAGCAGCTATGTTCACCCTGCAGATACTGGCAAGGGATCTTGCTGGGATCTCTGGAGCAGGCTAGCAGTTCTAGACAGACCTATTCTAAGCAAACACCGGAAAGTCTCTTCCCACAAAACTAACATGAGTCCTGGGGCCCTGTAGCATGACTGACCTTGAACTGGGTTTGGGACCTGGGCCATCCTTGTCCCACTTCCTGGTCCTCATACATCTGGTACACATAGGCACACAACTCCACATGCTGGCACATGCTGGCCACGCTAGAATTTTCAGTGTCTTCTAAAACATCCTCTTCATCATCCAGGTGAGAGAAGGATATTCAAAACTGAGTTTCTTGTAGCTGGTCCTTGAACCCGGCGCCCAGGAACATTGTGCAGGGCCCTCCTCTTGGAGGATGTGCTTTTGCAGTCAGGACCTGGTGGCATCCACTGTTTAGGACTCCTTGAGCCTCTATCATGTGTAGCGCTTGCTGGGTCTCAGTGACCAAGACGTGATCTGTCATTTGGTCTTGGCAGGTGCCATCCCGGGAAAAGAGAAGAAGGTGCTACTATGGCCAGCTATGAAACTTTTTGAGAAAGGGCGATGGCAGTGGCAGGGTAGACCATAAACTGCTCCCTGAAGGTGACATTTGGCCTTCAGACTATCAGCTTACTCTGAGTTCCACTACCCAGTGGAGAAACCCTGGGAAGGGTCAGAAGCAGGTGGAAGTGAACTGGCTGGGCTTGGGGATGGCCAGGAAAGTGACCTGGTGATGATGGTCACCAAGGGACATGGCAGCCATTCTGTCCACCCTTGCTAGACTTCACAGAAGCCAGGACAGACAAAATCCAAAACTACCCACGAAAGGACTTCCTGTAAACACTTTCACTCTTCTCAGGGCTCCACCTACCCTGCTGGCATAACTGGCAGACCACGGGCATGCCACCCAGCCCCGAACTCTGTGCTATTTTGAAGTTCAGTTTGAAAGCCAGATGTTATCCCATACACCAGCCAGCACTAGGCTGCCCACTAGCACTCTACAGTTTGTGCTGAAAGTCAGAAGTAAACCAGACTAACAGAGACTAAAAGTCATACATAACTCCACACATAGAGACACACACTTAGCACCCAGGAGTCCAAGGCAACACATACTAGCACAAGGCCACTCCAAGGTGAATGGAGGGATCATTTTATCTTCACACCTCTAGAACAGTCAGTCTTTTTAAACAGCCACACAAATTTATAGGTAAGAAGAATGCCGTAGGCCTTTCAGTTAGCACTACAGATGCAAACACAAATCCTTTTCTTTCCCACCTTGTTTCCTCTATCTCACACAAAAGTGCTTCTAGAGGCACTGCTTCAAGGTCCTGGGTAGGAAGACAGGTACTAAACCCTGGTAGGTGTGTGAGCAAGATGCCAAGCCCTGGACCCTCCAGAGAGTAAACAGGCTCCAGAAGGCAATAAGGGAGTGGGCATGTCCAGTGGTCACAGATGATGTAGCATGACAATCCAGGGTGGCTGCGTTCAAGAATAGGCAGTGGAGAGTCTGAGGAAGAGGGTCTGTGTTCCAAATCTCTAAAGAACAGAGAATCTGACCACACTGAACAGGCTGAGCCCTCCTCCCCACTTCCTCTCATCCAGTACTTTCACTGTGATATTGTAAGTTTACTTGCGTTTACTTGGGCTTCCCTGGTTACTGGTAGTTACTTATGTCTGTGATGAATACTTGTCAGTTGTCTACATCCAAAAGCCCCCGGGTCACTTCTCTTTCAGCAACATCCTGGATCTGAGCCCAGGGAAAGCCCTCAGGGTGCAGTTTTCTTCCTGGTCACTAATGTCCCTCAGAATCTGGAATAACCTGTTTCCCTTTCTCATCCCTTTCTTCTTTCCTTCCTTCTAAAATAATTTTTCATGGCATAACAGCAAAGCCTAATCATTGTAGAAGTCGGGGGGAAATATTAAAGAATGTTATACAAGCCAATTATCCAGCTGATCTGGGCACACTTGGTCTTGTTATTGAATATTAATGTTACACTGTGTACACTCCTTGAGGTGGGAGAGTGGCCAGGCTCCACTCCTGAGGACCTCATCAGTCACTGGGCACTCCGTCCACCAGTGGCCATCAGGTAAGTTTTCTCTTTGCTTGGTGTAAACACTTCCCTGAGTCCAACCAAGGAAGTGAGCACTGAGCGACCAGCACTGCTCTGGTGCTCTCTGAGGTAGAAGTATCCTCCTTAAGGCCTCAGTTGACACTCTCTACCTGACCCTGTCCCTCCACCCTTACAGCTGCAATACTATAGTTTCTTTAGGCACAACGCATCTATTGTGTCTTCCATACCTTCTCATTCCCCTTTTGGAATGCTTCTTTCTGACCTCCAGCCTCTCCACCTGGTACCTGACCAGTAGGACCCCAAATTTAGTTGCTTTTGCCATCAAACTTGGCCTCAATTTCCAATCAATCCAAATGGTCACCTAATGGCATCCTAGATCCCAATACATCCGAGACCTTTACAAACACTGTGAGCAACTGGGGAAGTGAAAAGAGATTCCCCATTCCCTGCAATCAAGTTTTCTCTTTTCTCTGCTCCAAGCTGTGTTTGTTTTTGCCTGGTCGTCCAGTTGTGTCCCCACCCCCACCTCAAACACACACACACACACACACACACACACACACACACACACACACACACTGTGTAAATGTCCTGTCTTTCAAGTTATAGTTGATGAGTCTCTAAGTTTGTTGTAAAGAGAGAGCCAGCCTAGCAGGAGGGGGAGAAATCAAAGGAGCAGGTCAGCTGCAGGGTGCCCTCCCCCAGCCCCACTCCTTTCTGGCTGGTGTATCTCTAGGCTCCCTCCTGCAGCATCCTCATCTATAGCCAGGGCCAAGCCTCATCTGCAAGCCTTCTTTCTTTTCAGCTTCCCAGATTCAGTTCTCTTTTAGGTATGAGTGGTATTAGGCTGTTGTTTTATGCTGTACCAGGACAATTAAAAACTTGCTCTGGAATTGGGATATGGCTTCCCCTACTCTACATTCAAGCATGATTATTTAAAAGTTTCCTCTAAAATCTCTGTCCCATATCAGGCTAGCTATGTTCTGGAAAAGGAGAGCAAAACAAAATAGACAGACCATTCCCAAATATGACTATCGCTATTCAGCTCCTACTCTTTGGGTTTTAGTTTATGACTATTGTGTAAACTTTCCATACTGCAAGATCTGTAAGCATATTGGGTATGATTTAAAAATCTATAAAGTCTGTAACAAACGGGTTAACTTAAAACTTATAACACCAGGGTTGATAGTCAAAAGTCTATATATATAGGTGATCTTCAAGGAAACATGGCTTGTTGCCATCTTAACCACTGTCCCCTCATCAGGATGGAAGCAGCCACGTGGCTGACAGCCATCTTTGCTAGGGTTGGAAAGGATGGATTTGCCATGTGACATCACTCCCATCTAGATTACAAGTGACCACATGGTATAAGCCAAGCAAGGAAAGAACCAACTCCCCCTAGCTATGAAGCCCACACCAAATGATCCCTCCACTATTTTCAGTCATGCTAATGAGTTTCCCCCTCACTACTGGCTTCAACCCACAGTCTCTTCTCTCCCTCTCCAACCTCTTTGGTCTTCCTTTCTCTCTCCTCAGGAGAGACCACCCAAATCAACCCTCTTGAATGCCCACTTTCAGGCTACTGACAACCCTTAGTTCTCCCGTTTCTTGCTCCTGCTCCACCACAGACCCTCTCTAAGTCCCCCTACTTGTCCTAATGTGGGCACAGTTCTCCCCTGTGGGAAGTTACTGGAGTGGATGCTTAGTCAGGGTACATTTCCCTTTCTCACTAAGTGAACTCTCTCAGAAATATATTGGCATTATATACCACTAATTCCTCTACCTTCATTAAGGAGTTCTCATTTATTATCTAATTTTACAACCTCACCAGAACCTTGCAAACCCACCAACCATGTCCAAGGTGCCATCAAGAGGGATAGTGGGCTGCTAACTGACCTCCATGTCCCTCACAGCATGAAGACTTGGCCCAGACTACCCTCTAGCAGACTTCCTAGGGTCTGGCCATGGACAGTTGAAAAGGTCTCAGCTCCCAATGCCCAATCATCATTATGTCTAACAGAGAGCCTTGGGAAGTCATCACAGTACCAGGACAATCTATCTCCTTCCTTCCGGACAACAGGGCTACCTACTCAGTCCTGATGGGGGTTTCAGGGACTCATCTCTCCTTTCTGTTCCCCTATTGTTGGGGTAGGAAGAAAGCCTTTACCAGCCTCACCAAATCCCACCACTTAGCTGTATCTTTAAGAGTATTCCCCTTACCTACTCCTTCCTACTGGTACCAAATTGTCCAATCCCCTTGCTGGAAAAGGGACCTTCTACCTAAAGTGAAAGCCTCTTTTCTTTTTGCTCTCCAAGTCTACTTGACCCTAGGCTGGCCAGCCATTTCCCTTCCTCCTTCTCCTCCAAACCACACAGCCCAACACGTCTTTCTCTTTACTGGCCTCCCATGTAGGTCCCTGAGTATGGGCTACCCATAGCTCCTCTACAGCCAAGTATCAGTCTCCTCTTGCCATCCATTGCCAAACCCTACCAATTACATCACTCAGGCTCAATACCCACTCTCTCCAAAGTCTCAGAGAACTTAAGCCTCCTATTTCAGCTCTTTTAAGAAAAGGCTTTTTGTGCGCTATGCCTTCTCCCTTTAAGGCTCCCATACTCACAGTTAAAACAAACAAACAATGGAACATATCACTTGGTTCAGGATCTTCAACTTTCTAATTCAGCAGTGTTTCTCCTTCACCCCCTAGTACCCAACCCCTATGCGCCCCTCTCCACTACCTCCCCAGGGACCTCTCATTTTTCTGTCTTAGATCTCAAGGGTGCCCTCTTTTCCATTCCTCTTGATTCCCAGTCTCAAAATATCTTTGCCCTTACCTGGACTTACCTGGACACTACCTTTGTATCTACCCAGCTCGCTTGACATTCCTCCCCCAGGGGTCCCAGGACAGCTCACATTGATTTGTCCAGGCTTTGGTCTCTGCCTTGCTCCATGCTTCTTCCTAAATCCAAGCTTATGCAATACACAGATGACCTTCTCTATAGTGTGTCTCTGCACACTAGCTAGGCTGACACCTCTACTCTACTGAACTTTCTGTCTGGCCAGGGATATGGGGTCTCTCACCCACTAAGGTCCAGCTGTCCACCCCTCAGGTTACTTTTCTGGGACAAGCTATTGCTCCAGTTCACAGAGTCAGTCACCTTAGATAGAAACACTTAATTCAGTCCCCACCACCAAGGTTGAAATCATGTCCTTCCTAGGGATGTTTGGTATCCTATGCTCTTCTTGCTCACCTCCTACATGAAGCATCCCAAGACCCCTCACACAAACCCCTCCTTACACCCATTACCGAACCCTTTTGTAAGCTTCAATAGGTCCTCCTTCAGGCCCCAGACATACATCTTCTCGACTTAACTTGCCCCTTCTCTCTCTATGTCACAGAAAAGAAGGGATATGACCTCAGCATCCTAGGTCATCTTCCTTTATGCCCATAACATATTTAACAAAACAAAGCAAAACAAAACAAAACAAAACAAAACAAAACAAAACAAAACAAAACAAAACAAAACAACAATCCCAAAACTGAACCACATTATCCAAGGATAAACACCTTGCCTATGTGCTGTGGCCATAACAAACTTCTTATATGTGAATCAAAGAAGTTAACCTTAGCCGGGCATGGTGGCGCACGCCTTTAATCCCAGCAGTTGGGAGGCAGAGGCAGGCAGATTTCTGAGTTCGTGGCCAGCCTGGTCTACAAAGTGAGTTCCAGGACAGCCAGGGCTACACAGAGAAACCCTGTCTCAAAAAAACCAAAAAAAAAAAAAAAAAAAAAAAAAAGAAGTTAACCTTTAGAGCACTTTTTTAAAATACCTTTTATTAGGTATTTTCCTCATTTACATTTCCAATGCTATCCCTAAAGTCTCCCATATCCTCCCACCCACTCCCCTACCCACTCCCACTTTTTGGCCCTAGTGTTCCCTTGTCCTGGGGCATATAAAGTTTACAAGTCCAATGGGCCTCTCTTTCCATTAATGGCCGACTAGGCCATCTTTTGATACATATGCAGCTAGAGTCAAGAGCTCCGGGGTACTGGTTAGTTCATAATGTTGTTCTACCTATAGGGTTGCAGATCCCTTTAGCTCCTTGGGTTCTTTCTCTAGCTCCTCCATTGGGGGCCCTGTGATCCATCCAATAGCTGACTGTGAGCATCCACTTCTGTGTTTGCTAGGCCCTGGCATAGTCTCACAAGAGACAGCTATATCTGGGTCCTTTCAGCAAAATCTTGCTAGTGTATGCAATGGTGTCAGCGTTTGGAAGCTGATTATGGGATGGAACCCTGGATATGGCAGGCTCTAGATGATCCATCCTTTCGACACAGCTCCAAACTTTGTCTTTGTAACTCCTTCCATGGGTGTTTTGTTCCCAATTCTAAGAAGGGGCAAAGTGTCCACACTTTGGTCTTTGTTCTTCTTGAGTTTCATGCGTTTAGCAAATTGTATCTTATATCTTGGGTATCCTAAGTTTCTGGGCTAATATCCACTTATCAGTGAATACATATTGTGTGAGTTCCTTTGTGATTGGGTTACCTCACTCAGGATGATGCCCTCCAGGTCCAACCATTTGCCTAGGAATTTCATAAATTCATTCTTTTTAATAGCTGAGTAGTACTCCATTGTGTAAATGTACCACATTTTCTGTATCCATTCCTCTTTTGAGGGGCATCTGGGTTCTTTCCAGCTTCTGGCTATTATAAATAAGGCTGCTATGAACATAGTGGAGCATGTGTCCTTCTTACCGGTTGGAACATCTTCTGGATATATGCCCAGGAGAGGTATTGCGGGATCCTCCGGTAGTACTATATCCAGTTTTCTGAGGAACCTCCAGACTGATTTCCAGAGTGGTTGTACAAGCTTGCAATCCCACCAACAATGGAGGAGTGTTCCTCTTTCTCCACATTCTCGCCAGCATCTGCTGTCACCTGAATTTTTGATCTTGCCATTCTGACTGGTGTGAGGTGGAATCTCAGGGTTGTTTTGATTTGCATTTCCCTGCTGATTAAGGATGTTGAACATTTTTTCAGGTGCTTCTCTGCCATTCGGTATTCCTCAGGTGAGAATTCTTTGTTCAGCTCTGAGCCCCATTTTTTAATGGGGTTATTTGATTTTCTGGAGTCCACCTTCTTGAGTTCTTTATATATATTGGATATTAGTCCCCTATCTGATTTAGGATAGGTAAAGATGCTTTCCCAATCTGTTGGTGGCCTTTTTGTCTTATTGACGGTGTCTTTTGCCTTGCAGAAGCTTTGCAATTTTATTAGGTCCCATTTGTTGAGTCTCGATCTTACAGCACAAGCCATTGCTGTTCTATTCAGGAATTTTTCCCCTGTACCCATATCTTTGAGGCTTTTCCCCACTTGCTCCTCAATAAGTTTCAGTGTCTCTGGTTTTATGTGGAGTTCCTTAATCCACTTAGATTTGACCTTGGTACAAGGAGATAGGAATGGATCAATTTGCATTCTTCTACATGATAACCACCAGTTGTGCCAGCACCATTTGTTGAAGATGCTGTCTTTTTTCCACTGGATGGTTTTTGCTCCCTTGTCAAAGATCAAGTGACCATAGGTGTGTGGGTTCATTTCTGGGTCTTCAGTTCTATTCCATTGGTCAACTTGTCTGTCGCTATACCAGTATCATGCAGTTTTTATCACAATTGTTCTGTATTACAGCTTTAGGTCAGGCATGGTGATTCCACCAGAGGTTCTTTTATCCTTGAGAAGAGTTTTTGCTATCCTAGGTTTTTTGTTATTCCAGATGAATTTGCAGATTGCCCTTTCTAATTCGTTGAAGAATTGAATTGGAATTTTGATGGGGATTGCATTGAATCTGTAGATTGCTTTTGGCAAGATAGCCATTTTTACTATATTGATCCTGCCAATCCATGAGCATGGGAGATCTTTCCATCTTCTGAGATCTTCTTTAATTTCTTTCTTCAGAGACTTGAAGTTCTTATCATACAGATCTTTCACTTCCTTAGTTAGAGTCACGCCAAGGTATTTTATATTGTTTGTGACTATTGAGAAGGGTGTTATTTCCCTAATTTCTTCCTCAGCCTGTTTATCCTTTGTGTACAGGAAGGCCATTGACTTGTTTGAGTTAATTTTATATCCAGCTACTTCATTGAAGCTGTTTATCAGGCTTAGGAGTTCTCTGGTGGAATTTTTAGGGTCACTTATATATACTATCATATCATCTGCAAAAAGTGATATTTTGACCTCTTCCTTTCCAATTTGTATTCCCTTGATCTCCTTTTGTTGCCGAATTGCTCTGGCTAGGACTTCAAGTACAATGTTGAATAGGTAGGGAGAAAGTGGGCAGCCTTGTCTAGTCCCTGATTTTAGTGGGATTGCTTCCAGCTTCTCACCATTTACTTTGATGTTGGCTACTGGTTTGCTGTAGATTGCTTTTATCATGTTTAGGTATGGGCCTCGAATTCCTGATCTTTCCAAGACTTTTATCATGAAAGGGTGTTGGATTTTGTCAAATGCTTTCTCTGCATCTAACGAGATGATCATGTGGTTTTTGTCTTTGAGTTTGTTTATATACTGGTTTACATTGATGGATTTCCGTATATTGAACCATCCCTGCATCTCTGAGATGAAACCTACTTGGTCAGGATGGATGATTGTTTTGATGTGTTCTTGGATTCGGTTAACGAGAACTTTACTGAGGATTTTTGCATCGATATTCATAAGGGAAATTGGTCTGAAGTTCTCTATCTTTGTTGGGTCTTTTTGTGGTTTAGGTATCAGAGTAATTGTGGCTTTATAGAATGAGTTAGGTAAGTACCTTCGGTTTCTATTTTGTGGAATAGTTTGTGAAGAACCGGGATTAGATCTTCTTTGAAGGTCTGATAGAACTCTGCACTAAACTCATCTGGTCCTGGGCTTTTTTTGGTTGGGAAATTATTAATGACTGCTTCTATTTCTTTAGGGGATATAGGACTGTTTAGATCATTAACCTGATCTTGATTTAACTTTGGTACCTGGTATCTGTCTAGAAACTTGTCCATTTCATCCAGGTTCTCCAGTTTTGTTGAGTTTAGCTTTTTGTAGAAGGATCTGATGGTGTTTTGGATTTCTTCAGGATCTGTTGTTATGTCTCCCTTTAGGGCACTTTTAATGTCTTATTTCCTACCACCTTTCCTACCTTCTGACATACCAGGGTCACCAAACACTACCCCCTTCTTGAGTCCCTTCTCTTCAGTTAGCACTGGGAGAGGACATTACACTTACCTTTCAGCCATGCCCACCTCTCTCGACATTTCAAATCTCCTTCCCCGATTAATTCAGGATATTCCCAATCTCACTCTTACATTGAGACTGTAGAAGAAATACCATCTCATCTCACACATATTCAGGATGCTTACACTTGGAACACAGATGGCAGCTCCTTTGTACACGTGAGTCTGAAAGGCAGGATATGCCATTGTTTTAGACACCAAGGTGGTTGAGGTACAGGCTCTTCCAGCCTAAACCACAAACCAACAAGCTGAACTAATGGCTCTTAGCCATGCATTTCAATTAGCAAAGGGACAATCCCTAAACCTTTATACAGATTCCAAATATACCTTGCATATTCTCCTGTTACATGCAGTGATCTGGAAGAAGCATGGACTGTACTAATCCCATCTCTCAGTCCCCATGGTCACTCCATCTCTCTCTCTCTCTCTGTCTCTCTCTCTTTCAGATTTTAACCTCCACACATCAGTTACTAAATAATACTCTGCCTGGTTACTTTGAATGTTGGTTGTGTGTTCCTCCTGAGTCAAACTCATGACCACTGTTTGTGGCCTTGTCCATTGGCTTAAATTCCCTCCCGACCTTTGACTAGCACTGCCGCATTTCTAGGTGCTGACAACGACATTCCAATTTCATTAGATGCTAATCTTCAGTTACAGAGGAGAGTATGTTGCTCCTTATCTTCTGCAAAAGGCTGGAATGTTAGAGACAAAATAACTACCTACGGTGCCTATTGGCATACCAGGAAAGGTACCTTTTAGAAACAAGCATACCCAAATCTATCAACAGGTAGATTCATTAGCTAAAGCAGATCTACAATGTGATCGGAGATTCAACCTGCTCTGTGGGGACAAGGAGGTTATTATATGGCTTTAAGAAGAAAATTCCTGTTCTATATAAACCACTGGAAAACATAAGAGATAGATAATATAACTATATATGTTACTGCTGGAGCAGCAGAACTAACTGCTACTATCAGCTTTCCTCTTATTTCATCCAAGGTCTCCAACAAGTGGTTCAGACCATCCTTACCACTCCAGGGCCATTGGACTAGCTGGCCACTGTGGTACTACAAAATCGGGAGGATTAGATTTACTAACAGCAGAGAATGGTTTGCTTCTTTCTCAGGGAGGAATGTTGCTTATATGTCAACCAATCAGTTATAGTAAAAAGCAAGATCTGACAACTCCAGACAGATCTCTAAAATCAGAAGGATCTACTTATTGCTTCTGGCCAGTGGATCATTGGCCATCCAGTATGGAATCGGTACTACCCTTCTTAACCCCCTTCTCCTTCTTTTCCTAATTCTGCTAGTCACACCATACCTTATAAACTTCTTGTTTAGATTTCTTTAACAACAGATCCAAAAGATTTCTAACCAGACTTTTAATCAGTTGCTACTACGGGATTACTGGCCAAAGGCCTGAAACTCTCAGTTATACCCTGAGAGTGATGATCAAGCTTGCTCCAAGGACTTCAACACCTCCATTCACCAGGAAGTAGTGTAATGGTAGTGTCATCCACCCCCTTTCCTGACCCCTGATTTAACAATCAGTAAATAATCAATAGTGAACAAAAAAGTGGGGGAATGTAAGGCACAGCACATGGCCAACTTGGACCCCAAGAACCTCCAACAACAGCCACCTAGGCCATCCCCCACCCCTAGACAGCTGGGCCTGGCCTCTCAAAGCATGCAAGTAGGCAGACCTTACACCTGAGGACCTTCAACCACCAGGCTCTGCCCACAGAACACTCTAATGGCCATTCCTGGCTCTTGACTGCCAGAACACCTTCCTCTCAGAGCTGTAATAGTTCCACACTATATATAAAGATGTGTGGTTTTATTCTTCCTACTAATGTGGTTTCATTGTGTTTCCCCTCTACACAACCTGTGCTTCCCTCCCAGAGACAGGCTGCCTGGAATTTCCCCTCAACTAAGCTAGGCCTCTTCATAATGCCCTCCCTCTCAGAACTGACACTCTTGGTAACGGGTGTGTGTGTGGCCCACCTTCTCCTGTCAGCTCTACAGGAGTATATGTTGGCTCTTCACACCAACAGGGACAGCATTCCTTGTCATGCAGAGGCCCCCAATTTAAGCCCCACCCCTGGACTCTTCAGGCCGCTAGGCTCCACCCCTAGCCATCTCTGGCTGCCAGGCCCTGCCCCTACCTGAGACTTCCCTAAACTACTCCACCACCTCCCCCAAGATGGAAGAGTGGTCAGGCCCCACCCTACAGAAAAAAAAAATCCCACCAATCCCTGATCTTGCCCCAAGATCAGGTCACATAATCTCTCCAATCCCAAACCACCCTGGAAAGTGTCCCCATCCCCACTCACCCCAAAACATGTTATATAAACCATGACTTCTGTTCAGTTCTCTGTTGCTTCTTGCCTGAACAAAGGCAGACACCCTCCTGGGGTTTTCCCTCCCAATAAATCCCTTGTGTGAGGTTTGTTGTGCAGTGTGACTCCTGACTGCCAGGATACCTTTCCCAGTTGAGCTGTAATACTTACAGTATACCTGCTAACACTGGCTGTTCCAAATGGTTCAAAGACTAGTTGCGAGCAGAGCTGGGGTAGGGAATTGCTATGGACCTAGGGGCCTCTGTGGATATTGTCTAGCTCCCCCAACAGGGTGGAAAAGGTAAAACACCTATGGAGAAACCAATCCGGTGAAGGGTGAAAGGACTGGAGGATAGGAGCATGGGGGGAGGGAGTCCAGGGTCCATAGCATCTAGGGCCCAGTTGTCTTTCTTGAGGCTGAATTGACAGCCAGATGCTCAGTCCACTATCATTGCCTAAAAGAGAGTTCCTCTGAGCTTTCTCACTTCTAAAAATTTATGTAGGGCCCAGTATCCCTGCCCCAAAGACAGGGAGAGTAAGGGAGAGATAGAGCTGAAGCTTCGACTTGCCTGTAGCCTGAGACCTTGCTGCAGCAAAGGCTCTCTAGCCTGCTGTGTTGGCTCAAAGTTCCCTATATCCCTTAGTGGGTCAATGCTGAGGAAGGAGCAGGCTTCTCACTCACAATTTTGCAATTTTGGAAGGACCCCCATCAACCACTCTTGTAGTCAGAAATCCACGGGGGTCTTTAGGTATGGGTTTTCTACTACTGGCAGGATACAGATGGCACAGAAGATACGTAAGGGCAAGCATCATTCTGCCACCCTTATGTCCTGTCACCCCCTCTTTTTCATAGCAACTACATCACCCCATCCTCATTTCTGAGGTCTCCATCTAGTTATTCCCAGCCCTGTTGGACACTGTAAGGTGGGCTTGGGAGAAGGGTACTGACCTTGCCCAGCTATATTGGGCCTTTGGATGCTCCTTTCCCGGGAAGCCACTCCAGTGGCCTCAGGAACAAGATAGTACACACAGGTAACTGAAGACAAAAGACCTGACCCAACTAACATCCTCTAAGCTCCATCTCTTGTCTCAGGGTAGAACCTTCTGTCCTGTGGAACCCTCAGGACAGGAGGATTCCTGGTTCTTGCTTTCTTATTTACTTTTTGTCTCAGATGTGCTTAGCATGGGGCCCTACCTTGAATTAGCACTTTTATGGCTCTCATGGATCCAGGGCTGAAGGTCTGACTTTTAGCCCCCAGGCCACCACTCCACCCCCATTGGGCAGCCTCTAGCTGCACATTCAAGAGCCTATCTCTTCTCTAAAGACAGGACTAAATGGGTTGATGATATTGGTAGATACATGTCCCAGCAACAAATCCTTATTGATGGGAATATACAGCCACCTGTGATAGCTGGGCTGAGTCACCGAGGTGCACGTAGCCGTTGCCTGTTGGGGATGGCCAGTCCTCAGTCTCTCAATGAGGACCTTAGCTATGGACAGGAGGAGAGACACCAAATCCAGGTCAACTGGGAAATTATTGAGTGGTGATTACACTGTCTACTGTCCCCCTTGTCTACATATAGACAGCTTCTCCCTTTTGACTGAGTTTGGGCTGTACCCACATATATTCAGACAGCCTTCCCAACAGGACCAAACTAGTAAGGTCTACCTTCTAGTGTATGGGCCCTGAAGTATGTTATACCTTAGTGGGTCTAGAGTTCTAGTGTAGCAGAGGTTGATTAGGCCTTATATGGATAGAATCATGCACAGATACACAATCTCCCATCCTTTAACTGGTTACAGGCCCTCTCAGGTTCTGGAGTGCTTTCCTATCTAGGAAACCAGACAACACAAACATAACAGAGTGAGTCTTTTTCTCAGCTATGAAGTTTCAGGAAAGTAACGGCTTCTACTGGATGCTAACTTCCTGCTGTGTATCTGGAATTATTTTGTTATTCTGTAAGAATGATCACAGATAGGTTCCTCTGTGAGTCAGGCTTAAGTTCTTCTGAGAGTTAGATGCAGATTCCCTACCGGGTTCCTTGTAGGGTAATATCTGTCTAGGACAGTCCTCATCCAGGTGCCAGGTGTCAGCTCTCATGCCAGTTGTGAACTCTCAAGAGGTTGCTACTGCCCTGCGGCTTCCTCAGCTGTTCAGTGGGACTAGGCTTGGTGAGGAACAGACAGATGGTCTTCAGTGGCTCAGTGTCTAGAGGCATCAAAGAATATACCAGGGTAAACCCCAACATCCTGAGGGCTGGTGTCTGTGTATAGCTTTGTGTCTATGGCCCATCATCCTTGTAGACAGAGCTCCTGTTGTAGAGCTTAGGGCTGAAAGGTCATAACCTCTGTGACTACTACATAATTTGGGCAATGTGTATGTGTACACAAGATATACACACAGCTTTCTTCCTGGGGAAAGTGGACAGACTTCACTACAATTTTCTGATGTTTCAGGCACACAGAGAACCTTAGGCAGTGGTTGGGTGGAGACACTGCACTTTCCTTAAGCAACAGGAAGCATTCCCTCTAGTCATTTTTGTCATGTGAATCAGAAGGCTAGACCTTCTGACTGGTGGGACACTCAGCCACACCCTAGATTATGGCCACGGTCATATGGTGACCTCACCACATTCCACCCTGTTCTCCGAGTTTATTTTTCAAACCTTTTCTCTCTCAGCTACTACAGTACCAGGAGCACATAAATATCTCTTGGCCCTCAGTTCTCACCCTGGTCCTCAGCTCCTCGACATCTTCTCCTGACCCAGGCAGAACTATCTGTTCCCTAATTTCATAGGCAGCTTTTGATATAGGTCAGTATTTCCAGGCCAGAAACAATGATAGGCTAGATGTATGGATTGATTTTTTTGTTTTGTGTGAGACAGAGTTTCTCTGTGTAGCCCTGGCTGTCCTGGAACTCATTCTGTGGACCAGGCTGGCCTTGAACTCAGAGATCCACCTGCCTCTGCCTTCCAAGTACTTGGATTAAAGGTGCGTGCTGATGGCTTGGTTTTCTATCATAGGTTTCTTTGCCTGGGCCTCTGTGGTCACGTGACTTAACAACTAAGATCCCCGTACACATCAAGCTGTCATTCTCATGTATGAATTCTGATGTAGCTGAACCCCTCCTATGGCCACCCCTTCTCCCTTGAGAGCTTCCTCAAGAGTCAAGTGCCCACTGGTGAGGTACTACATCTTGCTGCCCCTTAGGCTGTGATCGTCCAGGCACCACACTGCTGCCCACACTTAGGTGCCCTGTTTTACACACTTTAGGTTATACATTGGCCTGGCCTTGAATCTGTGGCTATAGACCTTGAGCCCCTCGCTCTCTGGACCTGAGGAAGGTCGAGCCAGCTAAGACTCCCTTTCTCCCACTTTTCTCTGACTCATTGACAGCAAACCTGCTAGCAAATTAGGTTAGGGGGAGCTAGGTGAAGGTTGCTGAGTTGAGGCCTCTAGGCTGTTTCATGTCGTAATTACAGGTTACTCAGTGCAGTTGCTAAATGTTAAATTACAAGCGTTGGCTCTCTGTGCATCATTTGACCACAATTATGATAATTATGTCCTTGCCAGAAGGTCAACAGAGTAACTCAGAGGAGGATACTGGGGTGACAGATGACTTGGGGGTTGGGGTTGAGTAGGGCAGTGTTCTCAGATTAGCACCAAGGGCCAAAGCAGGGCACGGCCAGCTACCTTCAAAACCTTCACATGCTGAAAGAAGGCAGATTTTTTTCTCAGATGATTCTTTAGTGATAGTCATTTTGTGCAACAGAATCATCATTGATAAACGCTGGAAATCTCAAGATTTGGCAAAAGCTATCACTACTGGCAGTTTGTTAAGTTGTGTCTGTGGCACAAAGCCCCACTACTGTGGGGAAACAGAATTCCCACTAATGTGCCTTCCATTAAAGGAGAGAGCTGAATCTTGTCTCTGGGAGCCTCCAATTACCAGCTCCCATCAAAGAATGAGGTACATGTTGACACTGGGAACCCTGTCTCACTCTGGGAGTTAAAGCTATCCTACTTTGGAAGTAACTGAGGTTTAAAACTGGGCCCTAACACCATAGATTGTGGAAACCAGAATACGGTATTAGTATCTACACCACATAGCCTATCACTCACAAGGACCTATGTACATTTTAAAGTTTAAAAGGGTTGAGAGATGAATAGCTCCACAGAGTCTGCCCCCAGCATTTCCTTTCTATTGCTGGGTCCCATGAAATGAAGTAGCTCACACTGTATAACAGAAAATCTCGGGGGCCAGACATACATGGCTGATCTTGTACTTGTTATCCTGGTCCGCAGATCTGTGAGGCCATATGCCTTCTCAGCCTCACATCTGACTAGCTATACATGCTCCACCCTGGGGCTGTACTTGGGATTTATCACAGATATTTGTATCAAACTCTGTACCGATGATGCAAGGACCACGGTGGGGCCAATCCTCTCCACCGTAGGTCAGGAGGGAGATGCTGGAGCCCTTCTTGGGTTTAGCCTATAAAATGTTACCTGAGAAGTGGCCCCTTCCCACTTATCATGGAACAACACACACCAGACACTTTCCTTACAGAACTTCCCAAAGGGCCTCTGGGAAACCTCTGAGAGACTGTCCAGGCCCCCGTGAGTCCATGGTTAACCCACGAGGATCTAGGAGTACTGGACAGTGGTTTGTAGGCAATCTAACAGCCTTGCCCTACCTCATTCTCCTGCCCCCAGGAGTCCTGCCTGTTGGGGGATATCTTTTCTGCAGATGTTGCAGGACAGGGATCAGCACAGGTGTCAGGAGTCTATGAGGATCTCTACAGCACAAAACTTCACAAGCCAGCAGAGTGCAGATATCCCAGCGACAGTTCTGAAAACCAGGTCTGCTGCCCTGTCCGCAACCTACGCTAGGTAATGGATCAGGGGGATGAGAACGAGGAGATAACTGCTTCAGTGATCCTACAGGAGGATCTGGGTCCTGGAAGGCAGAGACAACCTCCTCGATGTCATATGGGATTCTTGCAAGAACCCTGACAGACAAATATTCACCCTTACCTTGTTGATAATTTTTTATTGGATTTTCAAAGGTTTACAAAAACTGAAAAGAAAATAGAGACATCTCTGATATCTACTCCTCCCTCCCACTGTCATTAACATCTTGTCTTAATATATGTGCAGTAATAATGAGCTAGTATTTGTATGTCATAAACTAAAGGGCCAAGTATAGATTCCAGTTCAATCTTGTGTTCCATTGTTTTTTTGACAAATGCACATGAGCCTCTACCATTCTCTGGGACAGAACCAGCTTTAGTCAACCTGAGCCCTCGGTTAGTGACTGCAGGCATTAGCTCTTAACGTCTGCACCGGATAGCACTCCTACTTGCTTTCATGCTACGATCTGAACTGTGATGAGCCATGTAGGCCTTCCAAGATGGATGAGACCTGATTGGCTACATGCAAATCGTGTATTCATCTCTACAGAGTCCCTAGTAAAAATGATTACTATATAGAAAGTAGCTGGAGTTTACAGTGTGCAATTGGCAGGTTCCTTTCCTCACCTGCTTGGGGTTATCACCTGGCTCATATAATGTCTGTACACTGGAACCCTGCAGTGATAGGACAAGGTGTATACGCTAAGGGCCTTGGCATTGGTAGAGTAGACCTTTAAGCTCTGAATGCGCAGGTGTGTCCCTGGAGCATCAAACAGGGCCTTGAATTTCATGGTGACATCACTTTATATTCGAGGCAGGGTTTCAGTTCTGGGTTTTAGTTGAGTAGAAAGACCTGCTCAGCTGTACGACTGTTTTACACTGATTCTTAAACTGCAGATGTCTTTTCCAGATCCCCAGACCTTCTCCTTTCCTCAGCTGTTTAGTGGCCTCGAAGCCACAGGTGGTGCTGGCTCTTCCTCTTGAAGACATAAATTTGTCCCTCTTACTCTCAGTATGTTTGCCACCTAATAAATAAACTGGATTTCTAGGCCTCTCCTCATGCATAGAGGGTACTCTGCAATCCCTCATTTCCTCCTGACCTATCCAGGCCAGTTTCGTCCATCATTTGATACTGTTTGGGGCTTTGGAGTGAAGAAAGACTGCCTCATCACCTTCTCCCTGTTTTGTTTGTTTGTTTGTTTGTTTTTTAAATCAAGCCCCAGGCCAGAGAACGTGTCTCTCCACCTCCCTATTTCTGCCCTGCTCCTGTGTAGCTCCCCCACTAGATGATCACCATGATCTCCATGTGACACCCCTTCATGGCCAGACTGGCTCTCAGATGGTTATTTTTTTGTTTCTGTTGGAAGGATATTTGGAGACAATTGGAGCTGTCAAACTCGGGACGGGAGATACTATTGAAGTATAGAATGGGTCCCAAGATGAAATAACGATAAAGCTCCACACTGCCCAAGGTAGGTTCCACTGTAAAGAAGCATCCAGCCTAAAACCTCAGCTTCAAGATGACAAAGTGACTATTAGACACAGAGACCACAGGACACTTGGAAGTGTGGCCTGGGGACTGATTGCACACCTGAGGTCTTTCTATGGGATGGATGTTCCAGAGCCTCGAATAACCTCGTAGAAGCTGCCAGTGCTTACTAATGGCAGAGTCTCAGTCTCTCTCTGATTCTGTTTCTCTCTGTCTCTGTCTCTGTCTCTGTCTCTGTCTCTGTCTCTGTCTCTGTCTCTGTCTCTCTCCCTTCCCTCCCTCCCTCCCTCCCTCCCTCCCTCCCTCCCTCCCAAGGCAAAATTTGAGCTGGGGAACAGAAAAAGAGGGTGCCAAGAACCCCAAGAAGCCACCGCTCTTGAGTTGTGAGCATCACAATAGTCCTTGTGCACTGGAGGCCACTCAGGCTGTCTAAAAGATGGTGTCTAGCTGCTGGAACGAGGTCAGATTTCTTCACTTCATGCATCTCCCAGGCCCAAACTCTTCCATCCCCATCCTTACAGCTTCTTCGTCCCAGCCCCAGCCCTCCTCCCTGACCTTGTTCCCGTTCTTTGCAAAGTCGTTTGTCCCACTCCCAGCTGCACTTTCCCTTGTCCTGTGCGGCGAGATGCTGCCCACTGAGTATCTGCAGCGTGACACCAGGGCGTTCCAGGCTAGAGCTGGCAGGACACAGATCTGTGAGCTGGCGCACGGGGCGGAACTGCTGGCCCGGGCCGAAGGCCAGGCGGGGGCGGAGCTCGGCCGAGGGCGGGGTGGCTTCACGGTTCCGCCCCCCAGCTGAGCCAGACCACGGTCCGGGAACTTGCCAGCTCAGAGGTTCTAGGGGCAGCCGGCGCGCTTCTCTGGTTGCAGCTTGGGCGGCTCCTGTGGTGGGCGGCTAGGGGCGAGCCGGGATGGGCTATAGACGCGCGACGTGATCAGTTCGCACGCGGACCCACGCCTCCCGCCGCTCTGCCTCAAGAGTCTATTCTGTGGGTGCAGGCACGCACCGGACGCAGACCCGGCCGGAGCATGCGGGGTGCGGTGTGGGCGGCCCGGAGGCGCGCGGGGCAGCAGTGGCCTCGGTCCCCGGGCCCTGGGCCGGGTCCGCCCCCGCCGCCACCGCTGCTGTTGCTGCTACTGCTGCTGCTGGGCGGCGCGAGCGCTCAGTACTCCAGCGACCTGTGCAGCTGGAAGGGGAGGTGAGTCTTGTGAGTGATTCCAGCGTGGACTCCCTGGACCTAGACCGGAGCCCTCGGGAGCGAGTGGCAGAGCTTGCGGGGTAGGGACAGCTATGCTGGCCAAGTCCGGTGACCCCCGCCCTAGCTCTGGTTTCAGAACAAAAGAGTTGGTGGCATCTGGGTCCCAGCTCGGAAGACGCCCACTCTCCGCGCGCGTAATACTGCCCTAGTGGGTTTCCTGGGCTCCATAGGCTGCATGTTCGGTCCTCCCAACGGTTGGGATTTCTAATTCTTGGGACAGGGTTGGGATTGTGGTCACCTAGAGGGACAGCTGTGGCGTGGAGAGCGTGGGGTCCAAACGAGACCCGTATCGGCTGCAGCACAGGCCGTATCTTTGGGGCAAAGAGATGGGGTCGACACCTGTCTGTGGCCAAATGCAGTAGGGTAGAGCCCTGAGCCCGCTTGGTGAAGGTCAAGCCGCCCTTGGCAGCAGGGCACAGGGTTCCTGTGACACCTCTCTCTCGTCCCCATCAGCGGTGACAGCGGAGGACTTTTTGCTGTTGTTTTAACTGAAGTGTGACGTATGGAAAGAAGCATAAGTCACAAGTGTGCGCGGGCGGGGTGCCTGAGGAGTCGTAGCTACTTTGGACACTGAGAACGCGCCAGGCACAGCGGCCGGCCCCCTCTTTTTGCAGAGCCAGTTTTATACAGCCGCAAGTTGTCAATTCAGCGGTTTGCATAGCGCGCTGCGCTGATGCGGGTCTCCTCTGAAAACGTGGGCTGGGATGGCGGTGGGAGTCTGATGTAGCTCATCCCACGGGCAGGGCGCTTGCGCAGGCCTGGGGAGGTACACGATCTGATCTGAAGCACAGACTCCAGTGAAGGGGGCTCATGGGGCAATGCGTGCGATGGGTGATTTTGGTCAAGAGGGTTTTCTGAGAAAGGTGGATGTTGGGCAGTGCCCGGATCTGCGTAAGCAGGGCATCAATGGTTATCTTGTACACTTACAGTGCCTGACTTTCTGAGAAAACCACAGAGACCAAAATCAACCCTCATCAAGACTCCTGCTGGAGTGCTTGGACTGAAAGATTGAGAGCAGTTTCTTGAGCTCTGCAGCACCAGTCTTTAAGGGAGTTGGAGCTTTCTCTCCCGCAGAAATCCCTTCTGCCTGGCAAGAGCAGGGAGTTAGAGAGCTTGGGGCAGACAAGAGCAGATTGGATCTGGGGGAGGACTGGCCTCGGGAATGCTGGCGCCATCACAGAGCTGGCCATGAGCCTGTGATGCTAAGCTCTTACCGGGCGGCCCTTTCCCCGTGGTAATTAATTCTCTGCTCACAACCAGCACTGTTGAATTAGTGTACTCTAACCTCAGATCTTGGGGTGCCCTGTTCCAGCAGACCAAAACCAGAAACGGAACGCCTGCCTTTAAATGAGGTTTCCAGACACTTGCTTTTCTTCCAGGTTCTTAGAAGGCAGTGTGCCTGGAAGACTACCTTTCCCTGAGCCCAGGGATCTGTGGTGAGGGGTGGCTTTCCCCCAGGTAGTGAGGGATTGAGTAGAGACAAACTAAAAGACACCTTATTTCTGTGGGTCCATTCTCATTTAAGTGGAACCAGATGACTACCTCGTGATGCATGTGACTGCTGGGGTGGCAGCCCCCAAATTCAAGTCTGGGCAGTGTGAGCTGGCTACCTGTCCCCTTGCTGTCCTTCTCCAGAGCCAGGCCAAGGCCTCCAAAAGTGTGTGAGCAGTGGGAACTGTCCAGTAGCTGGTCATCCTTATGCCTACCTGGCCCTTCTCCCCCAACTCATTCCTATTTTGGGATTCCCTTGAGGGCTTCTTTCCCAGGGCACAGCTCTGCAGAGGACAGCTGAAGGTGTCTGGTAGTTGTAGGTAGGTAGATAGGATTGGGAGGACATATAATATTCCCTTTTGTTATAGGCATGGTCCCCACTTATAAATGCACTTCACGGGTCAGTTGACTACTGCCCAGCATGCTGGCAAGCTTGCTACTCTACAGTGTTTATGAGTGTTTTCTTTTCAAGCAGTCTAGAACAAATCAATGGGTGAAGCAAGACTCAAAATGTTGGATTCTGGCCTCTGGTAGGAAGGGAGTTGCTCTCCACAGCCCTGGCCACTTCACTTAACTCATATAGACGCTAGGTGTTTGCAAGGAATCAAGTTGGAAATTTTGAACCATCTGTGTTGATTAGCCAGTGCCATAAAGGTGGACCATGAACTTTCCCACTGTAATCAGAGGGAACTCAGCAGGCGTAGTCACACCTGGGCTGTCTTGTGAGGTGGGAAATGAAAGGCAAGACTTAGCAGCAGAACCTTTTGGTTTCTCTTGGATCCAAAACCTTTGTAGAGACCCTTGTCTTGTTCTAGTAGCTTGTCTGTGGGTATTAGCACTGTACCTGAGCAAGCCCTGCTCACATCCTCCGGTCCTCACACCAATCTGGAATTTATGATTTGTCTTACAAGGCCATTAAAATTTGTGTTCATCTGGTTAGTGAGCCTTGCTGATTGGAAAAAAGAAAAGAAAGCTTTGGGTTGGTGAAATGGCTTAGTCATATAGTGCTTGTCCAGCATGTGCAAGGCATTGTGCTGCTCCTTGGGACAGACATACACATGTGTACATACACATGCACACACATGCACGCACACATGCATGCATGCACATACACACACACACACATACATGCACGCACATACACACACACGCACACACGCGGACGCCATTTATTCAGTTTACCTTATGATCAGATCATTCCTGTCAGTTTTATGGTGTAGACCAGGACCAGTTTTGTCTGTATTTGTAACTTCATCATAGCTGTGGAGCATGGTTGGTTTATTTTGTGGAGCCGATGTGCCATCTGTATCTTACCACGATGGTAAAGTCCTGTGGATCAGTGGTCATTTAAGATGGTATGATGCTGGGTATTTGAGATGGAGATTTGGGGAAGTAGGTACTGCAGTGGGAACCTGCCCTGACTTTGTTAGAGATCTGTCTGGCTGAGGGACCCCTTAGTTTAGTTCCTGCTTGTCTAACCATGGGCTGTGCATATGCACTAACTTTGATGTGAAAGCTCCTGTATCCAGCTACTAGTTGTTTTCTTGGTGGTCTGAATATTTTAGGAGAGTGTGAGGGAACACTCTTGCTTGTCCTGGGATGCACGGTTAATCCTTTTCTTAGCTAGTGAAGCCAGAGTAGAGGTGGGCCGACAGGTATCTCATCCTGTGGGCCCTCTGTCCTCATGTTGTTCTTTCCAATTAAGTGGGTGTAGTGGGCACCGCATAGTGCAGGTGGCTGCTGGGATGGCAGCCCCGAGTCTGGGCATTGTGGTCTGGCCTTGTGTCCCCTTGAGTATCCTGTGGAGGATAGTGTTTCTCTTTATCCACCTCTGCTGCACTGAGGCTCCGTGCTCTGAGGCCCCCAGAGTCTCTGTAGTGAGGCCTCCATGCTCTTGATTCTCAGGAAGCAAAACCTCATATTGGGTGCTTTATATTAAATATAATTTATATTTGTAAGTTGAGGTTTGTGACTGTTCTAGTGTAAGTGTCAGTTGTCCCTTGATGTTGGAGACAGGAGAAAGAGAAACACAATCATTAGGTTTTAGCCATGTGCCCATTTAGTCTAATTTTCATATAATGCTATAATTATGTCCATTCCTGCATAGGTGTCAGATGAACTTGTGTGAGTTTTATTGGCTGTAATTTGTAAGTTTATTCTACATGTGTGACTTGGGTAGTGCCTGCTGGCTGGCTGTTCCTGGCCCAGAGCCTTGTGGGGGTGGGAAGCAGGTCAGGAGGGGTTCACTCACAATGCTTCTCTCTGATGTGGTCGTGGGGTGACTTACAGTCTTAGACTACTGTAGCCCTTGTATACAAAATGAGGTTTTGGGGGCCGGAAGCATGAGTCACTCACAGTAAAGGTGCGCCATGTGTTATGCATTTTCTCTCCTGCAGAAAAGCTTGCTGGTAACTCACTCAGTCGAGGTTCTGGATAGAGCCTTTTTTATTTTGCATAAAAATCCTAAGAATGTGGGTGAACCTGTCTGGGATCTGATCAGAACCAAACGCCTGTAATAGAACTCTGCTGAAGCCGCTGCTTTCTTTCCAAGACCACTGTGGTTATGATGTAACCTTAGCAACAAGCTGACTTTTGCTTTATAGTTTGAGCAGGAGAAACTTCTGCATTTTCAGGAGCTTCAGGGTTTTTTTTTTGTTTGTTTGTTTGTTTGTTTGTTTTTTAAACAATACTGCCTCACAAGGGTGTCACATACTATATGCATCCTTTCATTTAGCATGCATGAGATCAAATTATTACTTTAGGAAACTTATTACTTTAGGAATCTCATCTAAAAGTCCTCTTGTTCTTTAGACTTCTCCCCACCCCTCCCCAAGGGATGTTTCCTTTACCCTCATAATGAATTCTGCTTTAATGGTACTCCGGTTTATTTTTTTAAAAAATATGATTGGTGAAATAAACTTCAGGTCTGAGAATGAAAGACAAATGGTCAGATCATTGCCTTAAGGAAAATCGAGATCTCTTATTTCCTGTGGCTAACTCCTCCAGCTGGTTTGGAAGCTGCTCTCTGGAGTATGTTATTACATGTGTCGCATACCCATGGCATCTCTACACACAAGCTTTATCCTTGTTTTCCACTTCCTTGAGTGTCTGGAAACCTTGGCTGGTCTGCTTTGCTAGATGTCTTGGAATACCCAGATCAGTCTTGGCTGTAGCTTCCTGGTGCCATTCCCATGGCTAAGGAAACTACTAAGACTCTGGTGCCCTGGATTGTAGCATGGGGTGTATCTAGGGTCTAGGGAGCCAGCGTGGTCTGTACCATCAGAGCTTTGGGTCTTACTCGGCTTTCCTCTTGGAGCAAGTCCACTGGAAGCTGAGAGAGGTGGGTTGCCTTTGCATGTGTCGGGTGAGTGTGAGTGGCTCATGAGTGAGGCTGTGCCTAGGGTGATGTACATGGGACCTCAGCTCTGAGACCCTGGCTGACTCTGTTCCCTCTTCCTACAGTGGGCTCACCCGAGAGGCACGCAGCAAGGAGGTGGAGCAGGTGTACCTGCGCTGCTCCGCAGGCTCTGTGGAGTGGATGTACCCAACTGGGGCACTCATTGTTAACCTACGGCCCAACACCTTCTCACCTGCCCAGAACTTGACTGTGTGCATCAAGCCTTTCAGGGACTCCTCTGGAGCCAATATTTATTTGGAAAAAACTGGAGAACTAAGACTGTTGGTGCGGGACATCAGAGGTGAACCTGGCCAAGTGCAGTGCTTCAGCCTGGAGCAGGGAGGCTTATTTGTGGAGGCGACACCCCAACAGGACATCAGCAGAAGGACCACAGGCTTCCAGTATGAGCTGATGAGTGGGCAGAGGGGACTGGACCTGCACGTGCTGTCTGGTGAGTACCCTGTATGGGGACAGCATGGGCTAGCTAACCTGTCCTGCTGCTTAGGTAACATTGGAGGCTCACTAGTCACATTGATTGTTTCCCCTACACCCTCCTGAAATCACCTCTGTGAAACATTCCTATGTCTATGGGTCCAGTGAAGCACGCTTGTCCCATGAATCCTTGGTCCTATTGAAGGACTGCAAAGTGAGAGAGTGTTGGACCTTAAAACTGAACACATCCTTTTCATCCAAGACCCCTTTTAAGAAGACTTCTCTTTGTTGTGTACCCTTAGGATCCTGGAGCTTCTGCCTTGAGGGAAGTGAGGTGATAGGAGGCTGTGATCCCTGAGAATGGCTTGTAGTTCTGGTCCCTAGAGGACTGTTTGCAGCTCGTTTGAGATGGAGCTCCTACCTTTCCAGCTGTCCTACACACTGGTTCCGGTTTTTGGTGTCTGCCGTAGACTTGAAATAGTTTTGGGTGGGGAACAGAACAGCATAAAGCTGTGACATCCCAGAGGCTTTTGAGGATGGATATTAGGGTTGAGGAAGACACATAAGGTCTTCAGGGAGTGCACAGCTGACCCAGCTCCATCTCCACAAGATAGAGCCAGAAGCCTGATGGAGAAGCTGGCAAGTACGTGGTAGGGCCTGAGATTGAGAAAGGGAGCTGTGTAGCCAGGTGCCTGCTGGGAATGGGGGTAGGTAAACCTGGGAGGAGCTCCTCACTGGGAGAGAGTAGTCAGGAACTCCTATCACAGAGACTACCATGGATGCTGATTGATTGAGGTTCGGGCACACATTTCTCCAAAACCAGGCGACTCCAAATGAGGTGGCAAGTGTGCCTAATAGCTGAAGCTGTGGAGTTAGCTTTGTTTCTCTTTATTATTTTTTTTTCTTTTGTTTGGACACAGAAGATGTTTTTCTGCAGTGATAAGAACGTGTTTTCACTTTAATCCCCGGTTCGGGGATAAGGGGCCGCTTTGCAGCAGCTGACTGATTTGCCTCGTGCTCTCGCAGAGACATGTTTTTGCCAGCTACAGATAGTTTCTGTGATTGTGTGACATTCGAAGTTCTGGGAACTTCTCAGAGAATATATAAATGCAAGGACCCCAGAGGTGGGGTGGGTGGTAGTTGGTCATTCCAGGGGTTTGCATGGGGTTTGTTAGTAGTTGTGCTCAAAGGAGAAACAAGATTAGATTCAGATCTCTCTCTCTCTCTCTCTCTCTCTCTCTCTCTCTCTGTCTCTCTCTCTGTCTCTCTCTCTCTCTCTCTCTCTCTCTGTCTCTCTCTCTCTCTCTCTCTCTCTCTCTCTCTCTCTCTCTCTCTCTCTCTCTCTCCTCTCTACCCTTTCTCTCCTATCTAGTGATAGGGACTGAAACCTGGAGGATAAAGGGTGGGAAAAAGAAGAACCCACAGAGTAGCAAAGACCACCTGTCACAGACAAACTGCATCAACGATGTGTCTTGGTGGCGGGGAGTAGATAGATGTCAGCCTATAGGAGGGCAAGTCAAGTCTCACCTCCTGTGCTCTGATCCGCTAGGGTCTTATTTCTTTGTTTATAAGTGGGGATGACTGCTAGATCCCCAAAACTACCCTCTCTTTTCCCCTTTACCGTCAGCTACCTCCATGTCCACACCTCCAGGCTATGGAAGGGAGACCTGGAGGGGGTCAGTTGAGTGGCCTTAGGTTTTCCTGGGGTTTCAGGAAGGCAGTTGCCCTGGCATAGATATTTAGCTGTAGTCCTATATTCAGTCTTTTTTTTTTTTTTTTTTTTTTTTTGGTTTTTCGAGACAGGGTTTCTCTGTATAGCCCTGGCTGTCCTGGAACTCACTTTGTAGACCAGGCTGGCCTTGAACTCAGAAATCTGCCTGCCTCTGCCTCCTGAGTGCTGGGATTAAATATTTTCAGTCTTCTATGCACCTTTCAGGCCACAGGGTCCCAGGAAAAAAATGTTATCCTATCTCTGTACCTAGGACTTTGCTGTGTTTGAGCCTCAGGGTTCTCTTGTCCTAAAACAAACACCTGCTTGGCCCTGGATGTCTGTGAACTCAAACCTGCAGTGATTTTGCACACTTTGTCAATGTCAGTCACTATATAGTGACTATCAGAACTCAGGGCAGGAACTCAGACTGAGGTGATTATAAGCTCTGGTCCAACTCTAGCACTGCCTGAAAACGGGCATAGAAACCAGTATTACCTAGAGCTAGATGCCACCCATCCTGGTGAGCACTGCCTGAGTCCCAGGGTTGAGATGGTCTCAGCTGGAACAGTTGGCTTTCTTGGAGAATGGGGTCTCCTGAGCTGTTAGTACTTAAGGAAAGCGTGGTTATATAGTGTGCAATGTTAGTCGGCCATTGTCTAGCTCAGATTGGGACAGCTTCCAAGGGTTCTATGGCCAGTAGCAGGCTTCCCCCTCCCCTTCTTCTTCCTGCTTTGGCATTGGTGCAGCTTCAGAAATAAGACAGCGCTAAGGCGGTGTCATCAGAGAAGGAAGAGCATACCTGACCTGGATGTTATGCCAGAGGCAGACAAGCTCTTAGATGAATCAGTTCTCATTTATGCTGACTCAGGAGAACTGTGGTACCATGGGCTGGAACCCAGACAAGAGTGCATGAGAGAAACTGCCCATGCGCAGGTGAGCCTTGATCCCCACCCAGAAAGGAGAGAACCTGCTGCTGCTCCAGGATAGGTCCACACGAGTGTCCATAGCATTAGCTGCATGTTTACTTGGATTGTATAGTTGCCTTGTGACCTGCATCGGATGTTAAAGACCAGAGCAGTGGGGTATAGTGCTGTTCCAGGGGCATATATAGGGCATATGAGAGGTGATCTCAGCATCTAGGACCCCAGCATGCTGGATTTGGCTGCTTGCCCTGCATCTGCTGCCCCTCTGTCCTTGCTCAGGATATCTGGGCAGTAGCACTACCTCTGATGCTTAGGGAAATCTGGCAGAATAGTGAAGGCCCTACCTCTGACTACAGATGACCTCTCTTTGCCCAGCTGTGTAGGAGAACTGGTTGTGGGGTGACCAGCAAGGGTGAGATTCTGTCTGGTTCAGGGGACAGGTACAGCTCGGGTGTGTCCTGGTTCCATTCCATCCTGGTGGGCTCATGACCTTGGTCATTGCTGTGGAACTCTGGGAGGGGGTGTCAAGTGAGGCGGTTGGTGGCCACAGTGGCATTTCAGACACACACTGAAGAGGAGGGCAGCAGGATACTTTTTGTTGCTATTGCTGTCGGTGGCTCATTGGACTCAGGGTGGAGCCTGCTGCTTCTGAGCGTCTCTACTTATCCTCTCTAAATCCTGCTCTGCTTGTTGCTAATAGGCTTGAGACGCTGCATGGGGCCCCACCGCTCAGGTCTGTTTGCTAGACTCAGGGTTTGGGCATGCCCCTAATGGTGTGAGGGTGGAAGGCCATGTCTTGTTTGTTTGTTTGTTTGTTCTGTTGAGAACAGGGTCTCTCTATTATGTAGCTTTGGCTGTCCTAGAACTTGCTATATAGACCAGACTGTCCTCAGACTCACAGAGATCCACCTGCTTCTACCTCTAGAGTGCTGGGATTAAAGATGTGCACCACCATGCCCAGTGGTGGTCATGTCTTGAAGCTGAAGGAAGCATTGTGCCCTGGAGGCTGAAGAACAAAGGGCGTGGTCTTTGGAGCTCTGGTCAGTTTCTGCCTTGGTGGTTTCTCAGGCCACTGTGATTTTCTTAGGATTATTTTTTATAATCCTCTCTCAACCTTGGGTAAAGAACAGTGTGGTCTTCACTGACTTCCTTGCAAGGATGAACGGTTCAGAGAACCCTTTGGTCATTGTCCTTTGGGTGACACCTGGTAGTGGTGATCATTGGAGAAGCCCAGGCCTTAGCTCCTAGGCCACTCTGCCCATGTGTGTCTTGCATCTCTGCTCCTGTTAAACCACTGTACTTACCGCCTATCATAAGGTATTCTAGAGATTTTTTTTTTTGGAACTATATGTGTCATTCTGGCTGTTCTTATTAGACAGTGCTGCCCACACACCAGTTGGTCTGGCTTACAGGGTCTGCAGACCTTCCTAGCATCCAGCTATTCTTGCCTGTGTTTGCTCTCCCTGCTTTCTGGCGACTGTGCCTAGGATGAGCCCCCACCGGAATCTGTCCCCAGGAGGCTTAGATTTTGTTTTCTTTATCCTCATTTAGTTCCTTTTAGGAACTTTCCTGCCTGATTTCCAAAGTGGCTCCCAGGAAATGCGATGTCAGCATCTGCAGTCTTCACATTCTACGTGTCAGTTGCTATGAACTTGAATCTGATTGATAATTCTTTCGAGATGGAGGTCCTTAGTATCCACATTGAGTTTCTGCAAAAATGAAGCTCAGAATTAGGACACGGATGGCTTCAGGTGGGCCACTAGCTCAGTTGTCACTCATGGTGCCAACTCCTTGAGGTTTGCACATATTTGCAGGATGCCTAGCCTGACAAAGGGACAAAGAGAGCTGAGGTCTCTGCACCTATAACTCACAGAGAGAGCAAAACTTGGGGACTTGTTTCAGGTTACACATCCAGGCCTCGGGTCACTGCCCTTCACCTCCTCTCCACTGGAAGGAGCAGCCCTGGTTCAACTTAGGTAACTCTTCACTGAGGTGCTTTAGGGTAGCTTCTGGGGACCCTCGCCTCCAACTCTAAACACTATGTGGCCTGAATACTTAACCTTTTCCCTAGTGTCTGCTGCCTTTCCTCCTGAAGGGGGGGCCCTCAGGTAGACTGTGGTCACCAGGATAGGGCACAGGTCAGCTAACTAAGATTAACTCCCCAGAGTACTGTGCTCTGAATCTAATGTTGCCCAAAATGTTAGTCCCCAAGGTCTCCTGTATGGCCAGGCCCTGTCTGTGCTCCAGGCCAGACCAACCCATGTCTGCCCGTATAGTACGAGCACTGGTTCCTAGTCAGTGTGAGGATGGGCAGTGTGCTACAGAAGCCACACACCACAACCGCTCAGTGTTGAGGTTCAGGTGACATCAGTGGTGGGGACTGTGGTGACCCAAGCAAATATCACAGGAAGGAAAGGGGCTGCAGGGCAACCAGAGTTGAGGGTGGACATCCAAGGGACCAGCAAACCAGGTTCCAGGAGTCTTTCTCTCCAGATGGAGCTGGCATGGGGGTGGGAGTGTTTCATTTTCTGATGGGCGGGCGGTGCCGATGCCAACAGGTTGTACTTGTCTGGCGGCTTCTCCTTTTCTGATAACTAAATAGAAGCAGAAGTGCTTGCAGGTGAGTGGGTGGGTGGGTGAGTCAGCAAGTGCTCAGGCTGGAGGCACCCCACCCCCTTTCTGGGGTGGGTCCAAAGGATTGGGCCCCAGACACACCCGGCTCAAGGGTCCAAGAGAGCTGTGCTTGATTAGGATGCTGTAAACCCCAAGACTTTGTCTCAGGTTTACTCCTTCAGGACCTGATAAGGCTTCTCTCAACTTCTGTTGGCCTGGAGACACTTGGCTTGCTTGCTTTCCACCCACATGAGTGCAGTCTTGGTTCCCTTGGGGCCAAGTCACCAGCACTTGGGGTCAGGGTATGTGGCCTCTAGGCATGTAGATAGCATTGACCTCTTCAGGACTAAGATGCCCTAAGAAGAGGCCTTCCTCAAAGCCTTTGCAGGAGAATGGCTATAGGGAAAATTGTCTGCGATGTCGTACCACAGGGTTTCTGTTTATTGGAGAACTTGGGCCCAAAGCAGGAAACTGAGGACAAAGTCTTGAGACATAATTCACAGCAGATAACAAGCTTCCATCTTCTTGAATCTACTCTAGTTTGTAGAGAAACTGCCGAGCCACAGTTTCTGTTTCACACCAGGGGAAGTGGGGCAAAGGGCAGGAGGCAGCTATTACTGAAGGAATGAGTTATATAAGTAGTTGACCAGTGAGAGTATATGTACCTCTGGGTTCTCTGTAGGATGCTAGGCCCCAGGTTCTGGGTGTCTCAAGCCTAAGTCCTGTGAATAAGATCAATTTGATGGGCTCTTACAGTATATAACTTGTCCCAAGGCTTAATGAGGCCCAGAGTAGGGGCTCAACTGATGGCCCCAGCCCAAGAACCCACATCCTCAGCAGACAGATTTCCTCAAACATGCCCACTCTCCCACACTCCAGTCAACACTCCCTTTGCAGATGCTAGCCTTGGTTCTTATAAGAAAAGCCCAGGGCAGATGGGCAGAGTGAGATTTCTCCTTTGGGGCTGTGATCTGGGGAGTAGACATCAGGCTGCAGTAGGGGGTCTGCTTTGCATTGAGATACCCACACCATTGTAAGCTGTGGGTGTGGAAGCTGCAGGAGGGTACCTTGGTTGGGTAGTATCTGCTTGTGGTTTCTGTTCATCTTGGGGTTAGTTTTGTGTTGTCACAGGTTTGTAAGAACAACTTTGTTTTTAGAGTTGTTTATTTGGAACCACACTAACACAATGAGCGGCGTGGCATTCCTTCTCTTTGTCTGGATGCATGCTATTGCAGCTACAGTATGAGCTATGCGGGCCAAATGACCCCTTGGAATTAGTGGCTGGCTTGTCAGAAGTAGGTCTTCGGCCTCCTTCTTTGCTGATCACTAGCATGGTAGAGTTGGAGTTGGCAAGAGGTCTCACCATGATTTTATCTCATTTAACCACGAACCCTCACACAGAGGCCAGGGAGGCAGGCCTTTTGTATTCTGCAGTGTCAGGATTGGGGAGGGTCTGTAACTAAGCAGTGCTGTCTGGGATATATTTTTACCCTGTTATCCTGTCTTTCCTCCTCAGCCCCATGTCGGCCTTGCAGTGACACTGAGGTCCTCCTTGCCATCTGTACCAGTGACTTTGGTAAGTCTGTTCCTGTGGTTGTCTTCCCAGGGCTTTCCCAAGTCAGCATTGATTTCTTGTATGTGTGTGTGTATGGGAGGGTGGGTTGCTGAAGCTGCTGAAGCTGACTTCACCCTGCAATCACAGGGAGTAGTGCATTGTGTATACACTAAGGTGAGTCTGCACACCATGCATTCAGGCAGAGGTGGTGTTTGCATTCTAGGTGTGTCAGTGTGTTCTCACTGTGCATAGCAGCTCACAACCTCCTGGGGACTCTGGAAGTCCTTCAGTTCCCAGTAAATTTTCAGAAGTGCTTTGGGAACATAGCTCAGAGGGCAGCCTGGTGTGTCCCTGTGCCAGCCCCAGCCCAGAGCTCGGCTCATTCTTCATCTAGGTGGTTGGGGTATTGAAAGCCCCTTTGGAGTCAGGGATGTTTTCTGAGGGTTGGAGGCTCCTAGCCAGAATATTTGCACAGTGTTCTTCTTAGACCAGGGGTAGTCCTTGCTGAACTGCTGCCATAATAGTGGCTACATTAAGCTGGGGTCCAGCTGGCTTGTGCTCAAACCCTCATCCAAAAGCCAAGAGCTGTCACTTAGTGGAATCTTGACTCCTTACTGCTCCACTCTCCAGGCCCTATCCAGCTACCTTGTACAAGTTGCTCCCTGTCACCTCCCCTCTCATCATTCTTGTCCTTTGAGCTGCACTGTGGCACCTGATGGGACCCAGAACTACAAAGCATTTTGCTTACTTTCTTGTTCTTACCTGGAGAGCATGTGCTGTGTAGCCGATGCCCAGTGGCATATCTTTGTCTGACAGTATCAATATCGCAGACTTCTGTTCATCATTGAACTTTCAAAAGGCTGCCATGTGACTAGAGCAGATTCACGTCCAGCTCTAATGCCTTTAACAGCCAGGCACATGCCCAGTGTGACATGTGCTGTGTGCCTGCCATTGCTGACAGAGCCCATTAGATTTGCTGACCTCTGTCTTCTTCTTCTTCTACAGTTGTCCGAGGCTTCATCGAGGACGTCACCCATGTACCAGAACAGCAAGTGTCAGTCATCTACCTTCGGGTGAGCAGGCTTCACAGGCAGAAGAGCAGGGTCTTCCAGCCAGCTCCTGAGGACAGTGGTCACTGGCTGGGCCATGTCACAACACTGCTGCAGTGTGGAGTACGACCAGGGCATGGGGAATTCCTCTTCACTGGACATGTGCACTTTGGGGAGGCACAACTTGGATGTGCCCCACGCTTTAGTGACTTTCAAAGGATGTACAGGAAAGCAGAAGAAATGGGCATAAACCCCTGTGAAATCAATATGGAGTGACTTGCAGGGTGACACAGTACTGTTGTCCTTCAGATGAGCCATGGTTTGTGGTCTCAGTCGCTCTATCAGATCCTGATAGAGATTGCAGACTGGTGGCATGGGCCCAGCCTGGTGCTAGAACTGGGAAGGTACATGCTGCTCTGACCCCTTAGGTCCCAGCCAAGGATGCCCTGACCCATTGGAACTGCTGTAAAATGCAAACTAAGTTATTATATTTTTTTTGTAAAAGATGCCTTGGTGTGCCATTTAATAGTGTTTTTACAAAGTTATTTTCAGGCATTGGATTTGGCCTGATATATTGGTGGGAGCTAGGTTATGGTGCGCAGTGATGGCTATGGGTCTTCCATGGCTATGGCTCAGCCTTGTTATTCCTGTGATGGAAATGTATGGAACAAATACTTTCTAATTTCCCCTTCATTTTATTTTCTATTTTAAAAGACCATCTTTGCCATTGAGAACCTTTCCAGACTGTATGGAGGCTGCTCCCATTCCAGAGAGTAAAGACCAGGATCTGAGACTAGTATTACATCCATCTTAACCCATCAGATGGGTACCTGCATTGAACCTTCTCTGCTCAGCTATGGCCTGCTGTCCCAAGACCTTTTGCTCTCTGGACAGTTCCAGATGGTGCTGCTTGGCTTAAGGGACTTGTTCCTCCCTTGCTCCTACCAGGCCACTGTTACTTTCTGCATCTGTCCCACTGAACCAGTCTTGTCCTTTGACCCTGAGTTTCCCCAAATGCACACATCAAATCCCTGAATACCAAGGGACTAACCTACTTAATGGCCCATTTCTTCAGAGGGTGTGGGTTTTCCCTATAGTAAGAAAATCTCTACAAGTTGAAGCTTAAACAGTAGGCTTTCGTTCATACAGTCCTGGAAGCCAGAATGGGTGTGAGCAGAATCACATTTCCTCCGGAGACTCCCAGAGGGACTTTATAGCTTCTGGTGACTCCAGGAATCCTTGGCTTGTAACGATCTCACTCCGGCATTGCTTTCCCTGCCATGTGACTTCTGCCTTGTATGTGAGGGCCTGTATCAAATCTCTGTCTTAGGAGGATACAGATCATTGACTTAGGGCCCACTCCGGTGACCTCACCTTCACCTGAAATTTACTCTTATTTCCATTTAGGTCAGAGGCAAAGGCTGCAAAAAATATCAAATCTGGAGAAAGATTCAATGGTTAGGCACTTGCTACTCTTACAAAGGACCTGTGTTTGATTCCCATGTTGGGAACTCATGTTAGGTGGCTTAAAATTCCCTATAACTACAATTCCAGGGGATCTAGCAACCTCTTCTCGCCACTCACAAGCACACACACACACAATTAAAAACTAAACAAAACAAAAAACCCAAAGAATATTTATTCCAATATAGGGAGCTAGGGGTGGGCTGCATTTCATCTGTGTATCCTAGCTCATGGGCCCTGTCCTGTTAAGAGTCCTGGCTAGGATCTCATCGGTTCTTGGAGTTGCTGCCTCCTGTTCAAATTCTGACAACTCTGTGGCCCCTACCAGTTCCTAAGGCATGTTGGGGTATCCCCTCCCCCTCCAGCTATGGGCCTCAGGGGCAAACAGACCCAACAATTGTGTTTATTTATTCATCAGGTGCTTGTTCCTATTCAGCGTCTGAGGCAAGACCTAGGGGAGATTGATCCAGCCTGTGAGTGGCAAGCTGACGTGCTAGCTTAGGTGTGCACACTCCAGTGTTTGCCAGCTCAGTTTGCACTGGTACAGGTCTACAGGTCACAACAAGAGACAGGTGCCCACGGGTGAAGATGCGAACGAATCAGTAGTCTGTGAAGGGCTGGGCCCCACCGTGGCTGCTGATTAAGATACCTTATGCTAGCAGGACTAGGTCACACAGATGCCATGCCCAGTCGAGCCCCTCCCAGCCCCTCCCCTCAGCCTACAGGGAAGCTGCAGAACAGGATTGGTGGGCTGGCCACCACCTGTCTCTACAGGAGATTGGGGTCAGACTTGCTTGGGTTTGGCTTTGGATGCACCTGGGAGTGAGGCTGCTTGTACAAGATGAGAGAGAGCAGGGCTTCCCAGGTGTGAAAGTGGCCTCTTTGAAAGAACCTTTGCTGGAGCTGGCAGGGCCCAAGGGGCTGGGGCTGAGAGGTATTGACATCACTTGTGGACAACTTATATTTAACAGATATGTGTAGGTGGACACCCGGTTCCTTGTAGGAGTTTCTCTTTCTATGGCTGAGACTGGTTGTTACTGGAACAGAACCAGCGTTGGGGTAGAGCCATCACACGGGGTGAAAGCTGCCTCCCCAGAGAACATACATCATGAAGTAGTGGGAGCTGCTCTGTGACTCCAGCCAGGGGAGCAATGTAGAAGCTCAAGTCCTGGACCACCTGTGCCCCAAATTTCACCAATTTTTACCATATTTCTCTGCCTCCATACTGTCCCCTTCTCCATGCTGTTCCCTGCACTCTCCCCTCTGTCCATACCCTTCTACCCTCTACTGCCCCCCTCCCTTGTTCCAGCCCCATATACAGCCCCCACTGTTTCCTCTCCCTCCTTTGTCCCTTTCTTTTGTTTCTTCCATCTGCTTTGTGTCCTACCCCTGTACTGTCCTCATCTCCCTCACTGTCCCATTTCTCTGCTTTGTCCATTTTACTCTCTTACTCTCCTATCTCTGCACCGTTCCCTCCTCCTGTACCATCCTCTCTGCTGCCTTTTCCTTCATCCCGCTGATCTCTTGCCCTACCCTGTACTGTCTCTGCCCCTTGCTAGCACTGTCCCCTCTACTGTCCACACCCCCAACACTGTCTACTCGCCTTGCTCTGTCCCCTGTCCCTTTCCTACCTACCCTTGCGCCCTTTCCTGTTGCCTTATATGATGTCCTGGGCTGTAGGCACCAAGCCCAGACACTGATTCTTCTACTTCATTTTCTCTTTTAAGCCCGTGGACCAGACCTCACTGTTGGTTGCATCTCCTCTCTGTGTCCCAGCTCACAGGCCCTGTTCTTAGAGTTGCTACATTCTGGTCAAGTTCTGAGAACCGTGAGGCCATTCCCAGTACCTCGAGCATACTGGGAGAGCCCAGCTTCATTGGGAGGCTATGACTTGCCAAGTTCAGGATATGAGGACAGCCTCCTGTACATGGGCAACCCTTTCCATTCCCAATACCAACTGGGGCTTCATGTTACAGATAGGAAATGGAAACATATGTGAGTGCTTGTTAGACCTCCTCCTAATGGCTATATGCTCCAAGGATTTCAGTGGTGACTGGCTACTTCTTGGCAAACAGGCAAACCCACACCCTGTACTGTCCCTACCCTTTGTACTGTCTCCTCCACCCCATCTCCACTTCCAGCCAGTCCCTGATGTGTCCTGGACCTCATTTCCTGCCTTGTGGTACCTGGTTAGGAGACTGAATGTGTCATGCCACAGGAGTACAGCAGGATCCACCCACCCTGTGGGACACTGGGATGAGGGGACTATCAAGCTGGTTTATGTGGGTGTCCCTATCTTGCTCTGGTAGGTGAGCTAACCTCATAAAGGCCCTATCAGCCCTAGGATCCCTCTTCTGCCTGCCTGGGACCTAAATTTGATCGCAAGCTTTGGTTGTCACATTTTTCTTAGGAAAAGTGGCCTAATGCGGGGCCTCTCTGGTGGAGACAAGGAATGCCTTGCTTGCCCTAAGAACTTAGAGCCACAGACTAACAGGTCACCTGCTGTGACATTCCCTTGCTGCCTTCATGAGCCAGGCTGACCTGGCCTCTGCCATTCGGGCTCCTCCCTATCCCCAGGGTCACCGGTACTCCACCTTCTAGAAGTTTCCACAGTCTACCAGAGTTGCAAAGCCATGCCTCTGGTCTCCAGCTTTCTTCTGCCAGTCTTGCCACCCAGGTTTAAACTCTGACTCCTGCAGTTATGTTATACTGGGAGCATCTAATAGCTTGAGTAGTTTTTGACCTACAACCCATGTATCCTACTTCTGGACGGTTCTGAGTATTCTAGGTTAGAGCAGAGACTCTGCGTGGGTCTCTAGAATGTGTGGTGAGCATGTCCCACCCTGAGTCTCTTAATGGGGCCATGATTTCTTAAAGTAGTTAAAACCTTTCCCCATAACAGTTTTAAAAAGGATTTCCCCCATGACTATAAAATTAACACTATTGAGACCATTTTTTTTAAATATTGAAAAGCATAGAAAAGGTGAGACAAACACTTCCATGTAGCATTTTCATCAAGGTTATGCCAGTGTTTTTTTAATCATGACACTCAACTCCCTACAGCTAGTCTATGGCTAACTCGTGGCCACTGGCTTTGACATCCTCTAACCCTGTGCTTATGGGTTTCCTCATGAGATGGTCAGGGAGAGCACACAGGCCTTCTTTAGTTTTCAATAATCCCTCTGTTTCCTCTTCTGAGACCAACCAGTACTTAGCAAAAATTTCTAAATAGCAATTTCTGTTTCTTTGATTCATAACAGTTGTGTTTCTACCTCATTCTGAATCCTGTCTTTCATTTACATGGTCCTGAAGTCCTGTCCTGATTCTGGGGCCTGGTATGCAAAGGAAATGGTTTATTCTTGATTCTCCAATGATCCCACTGCAGGCACAGGGCCCTGTAAAGTATAAACCTGGAGATATAGGTGCTTTCGAAACCAGAACAGGTAAAGAACCAGGTAGGATCCAGAAACCAAGCCTGTAATATCCTGATTCATGCTACTGTGACTTTGTTCAAACTTTTGACTTCAAGAAACCCATGACTTCCTGTCTGTGTTGTAGGTCTCTGGTAATAAATTAGTCATGATCTGAGTCCTTGCCCATGAGATGAGGCTCTCAAGTACTTCTTCAGCTGGGAGGACTTCTGTGGAATTCCTGTGGCTGGGAAAGAAGGAAGACTGGGTTCTGGGAGAGCCTGGCACCGAGGCCAAGTATCCAGCAAGGCCTGATGGGCCAGGCTGCCACAGCTCCTGAACCACGTTCTCTAGAAGGACCTGTTTAGGGCTTAGAGATGCTCTGGTCCCACAGGTAGAGGTGGGAAGTCCTCATTAGTGCTATAGCTACAATCCAGGCTGCCACTGAGGTGTGGTGGGAACTGATCCCAGACAGCCCATGCATGTCTTTCACCAGAGTAAATTTGGGGACAGCATCTCCTAGAGTGTTATTAGTAGGAGTTAGTGGTATCTAGATCCAGCCTGGGTGTGCCCACCTCCTTGTCCACCTCAGACCACAATAAGCCTATCATTATCATGGCTGGAATACGGCTTACTTCAGATACAGATACGCGGGTCTGTTGGACTACCATTCTGTGTTTGTAGGATGAGAATATAAAGACAGTCTGGGAGCTTTCCAGAGAGAGACTTGACATATCTCTGGGACCTTTTCAATAAAGGACCAGGCAGCCATTATTGGCCTTTTCCAGTCTTTTTGTCTCAAGTACTTTTCACTTTTCTGGGAAAAGCTCAAGAGCCCTCCTTCCAGCCTTTCCACCATAGCATCTGGAACAGAGGTCTCGCAAAGAGGTTTTTAGTCCTGAGAGGAATGCAGATCCTTTGTTTCCACGGTGGGGTATGGACCTGGTATACAGTGAATGCATAGGTCCCATCCCTTCTGAGGAGCTGCCAGCTGGCAGCACAATTGAGGCTTTATAGGTGAGCCAGACAAGTGATAATGGGAGGTTGTCAAGTAACCACAGCAGGGATTTGGGGATGCAAATCTGTGGGGAGGATGTAGTCCTCAGAGACTGTGGCCCTGTGGGGAGGATGTGGGCTTAGGGAAGATCTGGCTCTGAGGACCACAGTGCTTTGGGGGGATGGTCCATGAGAGGAGGTGATTCTGAGATTGGGCTTTCCAGGGAACACAAGGCTGCTGGAGGCGAGGGGTCGGGGTAGGGGTGGCTCTGTCCTTCTGTGTGGGAGCAGAGTGAAGGATGCTGGAGAACGTGAGGAATCCAGCATCAACAGTAGGCCTTTGTGCACTGCCACCCGGGAAGGCAATGATTTATAAAAACAGCTAAGGGTAGGCATTGGGTGGTAAGGTCACCATGGTCGGGGCTTTGGAATCTCAATTTCAGAATTCTGCTTACAAGTCACATACTCTGCCGTTGTCAGTTTGATCAGAGGCAAGATGGGGAAAATGGCTAAAGTTCAAAATTAACAACAAAAATAAAAGCATCCTGAGGCTCCATGTGAGGGGACCGTTGGGGCTGTAGAATGGGAGAGGCAAAGAAATGGGATGTCCGTGCCAGACAATGGTGGGTACCAAAAGGCCCTAAGCATGTCAGCATTTGGGTGTGACTGAGTGTGTGCACATATGTGTATTTTTGTGTGTTGATTTCTATATGCATATCTGTGTGTATGTCTAAGTGGAGAGCATATAGTGACATTTACTGAGGCCACAGGAGCTCTGTCCCAGCTCACTCTCCCCTCATTAAGTGGATAGAGTGTGTGAGGTAGCACAGCCATTGTAGCCATACCACTCAGCAGTTTCTCCATCTCCACTTGGATTCACATTCCCTCACCTCTGGGGACTTCCTATGTGGCAGAGCTCATTCTGACATAATCCTTTATGTACTTCTTGTTATCCATCTGAGGTTCTGTTTTCTACGGGCGCAGCATGGCTAATCAGTTAATCTTCCAAAGTAATTCTCTAGGTTCTGCCCCCTGCCTAAATGAAGGAATCACTTCTTTCCCACGTCCACCCCTGTGTGGAGGTGTGGAGTGGGTAGATAAGTCTGACGACTGAAGAGAATTGAGGGTGCTATTAGGGCTATAGCTTAGAGGAGGCCCAAGAGCAAATTCAAGGGACCCCCAAGAGGACTCTGGCAAGTGAAACTGGGGTGGGGGGTGGAGACTAGATAGCAATAGGCCAGGCTTCAGGAACAAGAACTCTCTCTTCCTGGACTAGACCTTGGAGAGAGAAAGGTAACGGGAGGGATTTTTGATGTGCTGAGGTGGTATTAGAAATTTGGGGAGAGTAGTCCTCAGGATGTTCTTGGGGAAGAGATATAGATATGTTGAGAGAATCTCTGAAGTGCACTGGTTCTGCCCATTCCAGAGGTCCAAAAGACAAAATGTAAGGGGCTAGCTAGACATTTGGTGTCTATGAACACTTGTAAGCAATGACTAGATAAGAATGGACATTCAACACTACTAGACATGCTGTGTGGCTTTTGGACAATCAACCTAGGTGATTATTCTTAATGTGTTAAATATTAGACATGCGTTTTCCCTATGGCTCCTCCTTTTATCTTTATTTCCCTGTTCTTCGAACATTGCTTCTCTAGATACCAAGAGCTAGGTTGGTATTGGGTGGGTGAGAAGGAAGGGGAACTCACATAAGAGAGGGGCCCTAGGAGTTTAGGGTAGGATGTTACTCCCTAGTCAGGGCCTTCCCCTCTGAGAGCTAAGACAGTCAGAGGCCTCTTTCTTTTGGACCTTCCCAACTGAATTAAAAAGCACCCAAAGCAACTTTACTAAAACTCAAAGGAAACAAAGAAACTATAGATGACATGAAAGCAGTCAAGGGCACACCCCCTTTTTGTAGGCGGCTAGTGCCAGGCCACTGGAAGCCTTCTAAATGGTGCTGCCTGAGCCTGATATCAGGGTCACACACAACTATGCTTCTCTGGCCCTGCCACCCACCAAGGTAGCTACAGTGTTGACTGACAGTCTGTGGAGGGTTAAGAGTGCTGGGCCCCCTAATAGGATGTTCACAGTAAGTATTCAGTTGAGCACACTAAGTTCTCAGCAGGGAGAAAAATCAGTTTTGAAGTGTCAACCTTAGCATGTTTAAATGTGGTCTAAGCTATAGACAGATGCTTCTCTTCCTGGCCATACTAAGCCTTAGGCAATAAGGTAAGCAATGGCTGCCTAGGAAATCTCTCAGGGGCCCAATTCCCAGCCGGGCTTCTCCTCCAACAAGATTCAGGCACAGATTGGTCAGAGAGACCTTGGATTCTGCTCTGGCAGGGCTCTATGTAGGCCTCAGCCTCTGTCCTCAGAGTCTATTTTCTGACCTTGCACGGGGTCCAGGTAGTGTCTGGGTCTCAGCTACCATGTGACCTCAGCTATAATACCCGAGACTGCTGTTCCAAGGATTGTATCAAGACCTCTAAGCTCTCAGTCTTGCTCTCAAAGCTTTGTGTTAGACAGTGGTCCAGAAGTTATAGGCATTACCCAGGCATACCTCTTGAGAGTCTCAGACTGCAGGCAGATGAACATTGTGGCAGCTTGGTCAGAGGGATGGGAGGCCAGGATGATTGCTATTACTAAGGTGTAGACCTCTGTACTAGAGGGAGAAGGTCAATGGCTCATTGGATGCTTGCTGGGGCGAAGAGCATCCTGAATGGCCAGTGATCCAGGGTATGATTAGGGCCTCATTTCTCTCAGAGCTCTAGTGGTACTTAATGAAACCTGGCTCTGCTGACTGTCTCCTGCCTTGATACCTGTGATCTATTAACTTCTACCACCTCATCTTTGACTTGGGATAAGGGCTGTGAATAGAGGACAACCTTTGCTGAGGAAGACCAGAAAAAGACTTCCTTCTTTCTCTTTCCAGCTGCTCATAGACATGGCGATCCTCTGTGTTCACAAAAGAACCACACAGTTAATGTACCTATGAATTCCTGTTCCTTATGATCCTTGACCACAGGATGGTGGGAGGGGACAACTATTTTCCATTAGTTCTTGGCCACTGCCACTGACTCTTCCCAACCAAACCAGACAGTCAGGATTCAGCTGACCACACATCTTGTGATTGAGCCTGTAGAAGCCAATCTGATGTGGGAGTGTTGTGCCTTACTATTATGCTCACATGGGGAGCAGGGCTGGGGGACTGAGGGGTGGAAAGTAGAGAGAAGGGAGAGGTAGAGAGGAGAAGTAGGAAGCAATGGGAGGAGGAGAGGGAAGTTAGTGGTTGAAGTAAGGAGGGGAGTGTTAGAGGTAATTGAGTCGGGAGGGAGGAGGTGGGCCATAGGGAAGGTGGGCATTTAGGGCAAGTTCATCAGACCTCAGGAACAAGCTTTTTTTCTTTTGCCTCCAGGAAGCTCTTCCCACTTGGTTAGGGCCAAGAGCCAGAGTCCCTTAAGGTTTCCTAAGACAGGCATTCTGGATGTGGAGCAGTGAGATATCAGATGGTACACTTCCTGTTCTATGAACATGCTAGTCCCAAGGGAGCTGCAGGGTCGAAAACTAGGATGTGAGCCCCCTCCTCATTGAGTCTGGTAGCTAACACTGTCTAACCACATCTCTGCCCTCTGTGATGGAGGTGCTCTTTATGTGCTTGCTACAGCCCTAAGAGATAGCATGTGAACCGATACAAGAAGGGCACACCCCCAAAATACCCCAAAATGCAGGCTCTAAAGACCCAGGCTAGGCAGACTCGGAAGGTCCAGGTAAATCTACAAGGGTGTATGAAAGGTGGGGCCGTTCCTTAGGCTGCCTCAGGCCCAGTGGTCAGTGGGAAAGCAAGGAGCTCCAATACTTATGCTCTAATCTGATGAGTGAAGGCCTAATACAAGGATCACTAGGACCCTCTGCATGAAAGAACTGGGCCACACAGTCCTGGGAAAGATGATGACTCCAAGGAGGGAGGAGTTTCTCAGCCTTAAGGATCTTCCTCCTGGTGACGATGTTCTCTCTGCTCCACTGTGTTATGAACTCAGCATGCATGCATCAGTGGTTTGAGGCTGGAGCTTTGGCGGTTGCCCTGGTTCTCCTCTCATGAACCACCTTGACGGGTTGTAGAACCCTGCTCTGCTTTTTTCCTTCTCAACCCCAGAATCTGAATGCCTGAGGAGAAGCTAGATTCAGGAGACTGAAAGATGAGTCTCAGGTCCAGCCCTCTGTGGGACAGGTGAGTCACACAGGGTGGTCCATTCCTTTCTTTCTCTTAGCTCTCCCACACTCTGTATCCTCTTTCCTGATGTCCGTTTTCTGATGGGGGAATGTAACCTCATGGAACAAATTGAATTGAGGTTAAAGAGAGCAGTGTTGTGAGAACTGTCATTGTGCCCACTCTTGTGATCTCTGTTCAAATGCTCTCAGCCTCACCACCCCAGGGTTCCCCTGTGCCCTACTCTTAAGCTTGGATTTATTTTTAAGCCTGCAGCAGTAGGTGTAAGCACCTTTGGTGTATGCCAGGAGCCTCTCTGAGCAGCCAGTGCTGGCTTGATACCTGGCCATATTTGAGAAACATATTAGCACATGCCACCACCTTCCTGTCTGGGCCTCCACAGAGCACTGACTAGAGCAAAGAAATTAACCAGCCCAGGGATTCAAAATTAACTTTGTTAGGTGTCATGAGAAATGGATACAGTTTGACACTTCTGACCTATCAGTGGTCATATCACCACAGTGATGATTATTAACAGGTCCACTACCCATGGATACTTCCTTCCTGACCCCTGTCTGCTTCTGCCTTGCAGTGCGAATTGAGGATTGGCATTGCTTCCTTTGTACATGTCTGGTAGAATTCATCAGTGAAACCTCTGGGCCTGGAGTTGTCTTCATGAGGGGTTCCTAGACTCAAAGTTCGGTTTTTCTGGTAGAAGTCAACACGCCAGGGTCACCTGCTTCTTCTAAGATGGGATTCGATAGTTGGTGTCTTTTAGTTGTATGAGTAGGAAAAAAATGACACCTTTGTGTCGGTTGGATGTCTGAAGAATCCGCAATGTCACTTCTCTCCTTTCTGATGCTGGCATTTATAGCTTCTCTACCTTCCTGGTCTAGATGGATGTTTACTGACTTGGAAAACAAACAACAAACAAACAACAAAGCAACAACAACAAAAACTTTAAAAAAATCAGCTCTCCACTGGGCCAGACATGAGTCTCAGCCCAGCTCTGCACTATCCACCGAAAAGCATAGGCCAGTGTTTACACCTCCAAGTCTCACTTTTCTCATCTGCAACATGGGATTAATCATAATTCCCGTGCTGTCTACCTCACTAGACTGTCCTGATGACCGAAGGGGTCAGAATGTAAACGTTAAAGTGCTGTACAGTTGTGAGGTAACTGCCATTCTCAGCTCTCTTTTGCAGAGGAATTAAATGTACTTATTATTTGTATGTATGTGTGTGCTTTTGTGTGCGAACACATGTGATAGTCAGTGAAACACATTGTTTGTATCTGGCTACTTTGCACATCTGCTGTCATTTGTAACTCTAAGGAGAGATTTGTGTTGTGGCTGAGCACTTGCCAAGTGAGGCGTAGGTTATGCCAACATGCAAATTAAACTTCGCCTTCCTTCCGTAAAAAAAAAAAAAAAAAAATCAGCTCTCAGTGTCAGTGCCTGGCTTCTTTTTCATCCGTGTCATCTTTGTTTATTTCTTGGAGTGCTCTTTACTTTTTGTCAACTTGACACAAACCTGGACATATCTGGGAAGAGGGAATCTCAACTAAGGAATTGTATCCATCAGACTGGCCTGTAGGCAAGACTGCGGAGACATTTTCATGATCAATGGTTGACATGGGAGGGTCCAGCCCACTGTGGGCAGTACTACCTCAGCAAGTGTTCCTAGGTTGTATGGGGAAAAAGCAAGCTGAAGGAGCCCCAGAGAGCAAGGCAGTAAGTAACAGTTCTCCATGGTCTCGGCTTCAGTTCCTGTCTCTCGGTTTCTGCCTTAAGTTCCTTCCTTGGCTTCCCACAATGATAGCCTGTAAAGTGTAAAGTGAAATAAACCCTTTCTTCCTAAAGTTGCTTTGGGTTGTGGTGTTTATCAGAGTGGTAGAAAAGCAAACTAAGACATTCTGCTTGCCTCTGGCTTCATTTGCTCTTATTCTTCTAGCTTCGTGAAGTAAAATGAAGCTTCCTGAGGTAGGAGCTATGGTTATTTCAGATATTCTTTCTGAATATGGACATTTTTATGCTATGACTTTTACTCTAATACTGCTTTAGCTACAAACACTGATATTCTTATTTTTCTTGCTTCTTTGCTATCTCTTTTTATGTTTTCATTTTTCTTTCTTTCTTTCTTTCTTTCTTTCTTTCTTTCTTTCTTCTTTTCTTTAAAAAATTTTATTTTTGTTAAAATACTTTCATTTAAAAATCTGTGGGTGGCTTAGGATTCTCTCAAATTAGAATTCTCAAATATTTAGTTATTTTCCTATTGTTTTATGGTATTGATTTTTAGTTCAATTCCTTAGTAATCAGACTATACTTGGTTTGACTGAAAGCTTTAAAATTATTAAAGCTATAGGACTGGGCCACAATGCAACCAGACAGGATCTACATAGTAGGGAAGGACACATTGCCTGTAACTGCTGTTTTATTTAGTGTCTTCTCCATGTTTCTAGTGCACACACTGAGCTTAACAGAGTCTGCTTTAAAGTCAATCAATACACAATTCATTATGGTAAAAGAAACAGGTCAGTGTAGTTTCATCTCTGACAGGGCATATACTATCACTGCATGTTTTACTTGTACATGTTATATAGGACATGTTATATGGAGAATGTATATTTACCTCAAATAGTCAATTACTTGTCCAAGATCTTTAAATAATAGTGATAATCTTTTGGTCACTCTGTTCTGATGTTCTGGAGGGTTGAATGTAACTTCCATCTGATGTGGGGGTCTGTGCTAGGTGGGGCTGCTATTGGGCCGGGAGACAGAACTGTTGAAGCCTCTACTGTTGGGAGAAGGACAGGAACTTGGGGAAATGACACCAACTTCTTTCTTACTTGAGACTCCTTATCCTGGAACTTGGTTCTTTACTTGTCTGGAGCATTTTTGGTCATGAGATAGCGGTGCCTTCCAAGGTCCTTCTGTTACTAGGGGTCATAAGCCATGCTTTCCAGAACAGGTAGAGAACACATTCTTCTGTGGTTGGTCAGAAGGGTGCATTTTCTTTAGTAAAATCATAGTAACAAGCAGGATATCTTTGATACTAAGCAGCAATAAAACCTTCAGAAAAGGGCACTTGTTAGCTAACATCTCAATCCTGCTATAGTTACTAATGGACTTAAATTTCTTTAGTAAGCTTCAAGTCAGCATATTATAAATACTTTTTTGAAATTGTTTCTGGGACTTTCTAATAAAGTACCAAGCTTGAGAATTTCAGTGGTCCTTAGACCTGGAAGCCAGAGTGGGATTCTAGGTGCCTCAGGGCTGTGGTATGTCTGCTTGAAGGAGTTGTTGATGGCTCTGGGGAGCCCTTCTGCTTGCTTCTCTTTTCTTTCCTGCTGGTGTCCTGGGTGCTCTTGGCTCATAGGTAGCCTTACTGCCATCCCTTGGATGGCTCTTCCAGTGTTTTCATGTCATCTTCCCCTGTACCTCTAGGCCTGCAATGCCCTCTAATCCTTTTAATAGGATATTGATTATTTTGGATTAAGGCCTCCTTCAGTGACTTAACTTTAATTTTACTGATTTTGCAATTATTCCATTTCCAAGTGAAGTCTCATTCTCAGACCCATGAAGGTGTTTATTGGTCAAAACTCATGACATAGCTGCTGCCTGTGCAGTCCAGGCTCTGTGATATATGTTCAGAATAGAGAACAGTTTAACACTTGGAGTACTTGTGTTTTCTCTTCTGCTCAGCTGATTTTGTCATTATTGTGGCCCTTTTTTATCCATGTTAAAATTATAGGTTAGAAGTTAACAATTATAGTAATATGAACAAAAATATGAAAAATATTTGTTATGTTGATTTTCTCTGACATATTTTCACATATTTAAAACAACAAACCTATGTGTCTGCTTTCTGTGAGTATATCAAACACACAAGATATTCACTGTAAGGAGAAAAGATTTACTTGGCTCACAGTTTTTGGAGGTTTAATTCATGATCATCATCAGCAGATTTGGGCCTATGGTAAGACAGCGCATCACTGCAGGGGTGTGTGCAGGAGCAAAACCCTTTATCTTATCAAGCAGGCAGCAAAAATCTACCTAAGACTTTCTGCTAGCTGCCTCAAAAACTCTGTATCTCTCAAGGAAAGTTCAGGCTATAGAGCCTCAATGGGTAAGAAATAAGTGGGGAACACCTTCCCAAGTTCCTGATCCTCCTTATAATAGCAGGGCTTCCATAGCACTAGCTCCCAGCCTAGTGACAGCTCCACTTAGCTTGGGCTCATCTTTCTACTAACAGTGTTACCCTGGCAGCATGCTTAAGCTTCAGTACATAAGCTGCTGGGGACACTCATCCAAGCCACAAGCCACAGCAGTGACAACTCAGGCATAGTTTACCTTTGATAAGTATAATTTTAGTCTGTATATGAAATACTGATTTGCAAATATTTCAAACCAATAGCATTATTTTAAAAGTGTTAATTGTTCTTATACTAAGAACAAAATGAAGAAAATATAGTCTTGTCCAGTGACAGAATTTGTAGCATATAAGCTGTATCTCCCCTGCAATGTCTTTTATTTTACCAGTGTTCCCTAAGCAGGGGCTGGCTTTCGTTACCATTGCTACGGGATGGCGATGCACACAGTGATATGCATCTGTATCCTATATAGTATGGAGGAGGTGACTCTGTTTGCACACTGGGTCTTCGCAGAATAATAAAGTTACCAAGTGGACCTCTAGGACCCTTTGATGATATCTGAGAGGAAAAGGCAGAGACAGGAAGAACCCATGAGGATGAAGACAGGTGACAGAACAGGTAGCTATGGAAGCAGCAGCTGCAGCTGTTAGGGAAGCAGAGTTCTTCCCCAGAGTGTCAATGACAGATCCCTGTCAGCTCCTTGATTCGGACATGTTGTCTCCAGTATTCTGAGACCTTGTGCTTCTACTGTCTTGGGCTACCCCACTTGTAGCTGCTTGGAACAGTGACCCTCAGACCCTCATAGGGTCAACTGCTGCTGGTTTGGAGACTTCTCAGAGGCTTGGGCTAGGGACTTCAAGAACCCAGTTGTAAAGATTATAGGAGGTGTTAGTATGGGAAGAGGGAAATGTTCCTTCTGGAAGAGGTCTTCTCAGTCCGTTTCTCCTGAAGTGAGCCTCTCTTGGCATGTGGCCTAGGGTGAAAGGCTTTTTGTATCACACAGCTGTTTAGTTCCCCTGTACCCAAGTACCCACGTATGAATCCCTGCTAAAGCAGATCCAAAGTCCTGACGTCACATGTGGATGGAGACATCTTAGGAAGGGTACTTGGAATGATAGTTTCTTACCTGTGTGTTGCCTCAGGAGGTATAGTGAAGAAGGCAGAAAGGTCCAGGGGGACTTAGATATGGCCATTCTCCCCAAGAAGGGAGTTTCTAATGTACTAGGATGAGAGGTTGTACCAGTACTGTGGAGCGATGGTCAGGAGGGGGCAAAGAAGCATCTACAAGGAGAAAGGCCAGAAATGGATGCTGGAGATATTTTAAATTGGGGCTTATAATATTCAAGTACATTTAAAGCCTACTAAGAAAGAAAACTTTAGAGAAGTTAAATAGTATCAATCCATTACCATCCCAGTCAAATACTGGTGGTGTTCTAAGATCCCACTCCCCCAGCTGGATAACAGCTCTAAGCAACCCACTCATTTTTGGGGGCATGCTTTGTTTGTTTGTGTGCTTCATTACATTTTGTGACGAAGCTGGTGCTTTGGAAGGAGAGGACAGGCCACTGAAGAAGCTAAGGGAGATAATATGGTCACAGAGTGTAGGATGAAGAAAGGTACAAGAGGCTGGCACCAATGCAGGAAGGCCCTGCCTTCTGCAAGCTGAGAGAACAAAGACTCTTTACCGTCGGAACTACCAATCAACACTGAGTACCAGGGGCACCCCTCTTGATGTTGGTTGTACAAGAAGAATTCTTCTCTAGCAAGATCTACACCATTACTCTTGTTTAACAAGGGAAGAAATCACAGCCTACAGAGTTAAGCCTTCTATACAAGGCCACTGTGGTTATTTGAAATAGAATGGGTCCCATAGGCTCAGATTTGAATGGTTGGTCACCAGAGAGTATCACTGTTTTAAAGAATTAGGAGATGTGGCTTTGTCGGAACAAGTGTGTCAATGGGTGTGAGTTTTGAAGTTTCAAAAGCCCATGCTAAGCCCAGTCTCTTTCTCAGCCAGCTGATCAGGATGTAGCTCTCAGCTCCTTTCCCATCATCTCTTCCCGTGTGCTGCCATGCTTCCTTCCATGATAACAATGGACTAAACCTCTGAAGGTGTAAGCAAGCCCTCAATTAAAGACTTTCTTTTACAAGAGTTGCCTTTGTCATGGTGTTTCTTCATAGCATTAGAACACTGACTAAGACAGTCATGCATTGGTAAGTGAGATACTCAGAACGGTTATCCAGCACTAGAACTATTATTACCTGTGCAAGAAGAGTGATAGAAGCTGAAGAAACCAACTTTCTCATTCTCTCAGATAACAGACATCAGGAGAGAGCTTCCACTTCTCCAAACATGTTAGCACTTCTGAGGCTTCAAAGATGGTCAGGCAGCTAAGGTCCAGGAAACTGGTCATGGGGTGTTTTCCATCTGAGGAATTAGACTGTCTGAGAACACACTGCATGCTTGTTGGGTCCAGCCCTCTTCACTTATTTGCCCCAACTGGAGCTGACCCTCCTAGTTCAGCTTGTAGAGCCCAGACATACCATCACTTCCAGCATAGTAGGGGAAGAACCTCCTCTAGCCATTGATAGATTTTGCCAGGAACATCTGGGGATCATTGGACCTGATGAGGAAGCCACACCATCTGTATAATAGCAAATATAACAGTCACCCATGGCCATCAGTCAAGGACTACCATGGCATCAGGATGGGACAAATGTATCAAGGCCCTTTGAACCCTTTGGGTTCCATCCTCCTTTGGGTTTGCATCACCCTCACTGCTCACCTGTGCCAGGTCAGTGAGGCTGGTTAGTCCCACCCTCAAATCTGATTGAGTACTTCTGGCTAAGGGATTGTGCATTGGACGAAGAATGTTGGAAGAAGTCTGGGGACTTGGCATGGGGCATGATGACACTTAAGACTATATTGTATATCGATAACTATGTATTTAGGAAGCATGCGAGTTAGTATGCTTTGCCAAGGCCCAGTTTTGTTTCACTGAAAGCTAAGGTAATAGTGAAGTTCTGAAGCCAGGAAAATATTGCAGGCCTTCAAGAGATGCAGAATATTACATTATCATCTCCTTAGGGGATTAGGGGATACCTTCAGAGGGGATGGACATGATTAGGGGCACCATTGAATGCCCAAGGAGGGAAGGCCATTCCAGGACTAATACTGTCCTGGCCAAACTCAACAATAGTACCTGGCTTGAGACCAAGCAACCAGTGATGCAGAAGGTGGCAAAGTGGGCCAGGCAGGCTGAATGGCCCTGTTGTGTTATTTGAGACTGAAAGGCCAAACAGTGGCTCAGCTAGAGAGATGAATATCTGATCTTCTGCTCCACTCAGGGGAGAGCCCACTGCCCACTCAGGAGACTTAGGATGCATCCAAGTCCCAGAAAATAGTAGAATGGCCTCACCATCTGTAGGCAATCAGAACTGTCATAAGCCACATTTTTATGCATGTATGTCTATGCATAAATGGTTGTCTGTGTGTACTCAGTAAGTCATACTGTATATATCAAATAATTTTAATTATATAAAATATATGTAGCAGGCCAGGTGGTGGCGGCGCATGCCTTAATCCCAGCACTTGGGAGGCAGAGGCAGACGGATTTCTGAGTTCGAGGGCAGCTTGGGTCTACAGAATGAGTTCCAGGACAGCCAGGGCTATACAGAGAAACTCTGTCTCAAAAAAACCAAATATATATATATATTTGTGTATGTATATGTATGTGTGTGTATATACACACACATACATATACATACACGCACATACATATACATATACACACACACATACACACACACACATATATATATGTAGCAAAAGGTACTATTTAACCATAGAACTCAATTTTATATCATTAAATATGGGCATACTGTGAAGTCATCGCCATTGTCTGTTTTTAGAACTTTCCGTCTTCTCAACCTGAAACGCTGTCCCCATTGAACACAGACACCCTAGCTCTCCCTCAGTAGCCAGTGCTGTACTTTCCATCTCCATATTCGAATCACACTGGATTTATCCTTCTGTAATGTCCTTAGGACTTGTCTGTGTTGCAGTATGTGTTAAGCTCTTTCTTATCACTGTGAAAAATATCTTTGAGAACAGCAAAGGTTTGTTTGGCTCACAGTTTCAGAGGTTTCAGTCCATTAGGGTGGGAAGATTGTGCTGGAACAGAGCAGCTCACCTCATGGTAGTCAGGAAGCAGAGGGAGCAGCAACAGAGAGAGGCCAGGGAAACACAGATGCCTTAGGAACATCCCCTACCCCCAGGGTTCTACTTCCTCCATTCAGGCTCCACCTAGCAAAAGTTCCTCTCCTTCTCCAATTGTACCCAAATTTTGTCATGTCATAAGACGTGACAACTCCTTCCTGGTCTTAGAGAGGAAACTAGTCTTGCTGAACCTGCTGATTCCTCCCCTGCACGTCACACCAAGGCCCTTATCCTTGCTTGTTTTCACTTTATTTATTTTATATCCTTCAATCCTGCCATCTTTGCTGTTAGGAAGATGCTTGCATGCGTGGACCCTGAGTGTTGTGACCTCAGGATTGAGGGCTTAGGGCACTCATGTGATGAGTTTAGTGAAATAGGATGGGGTGAAGTACATGCACATGCATGTATGCATAGCCACGACTAGACTAAGGTTCTGAGATTTCCCTGTGGCCATTCTTTCCCAAATAGACTCAAGTCCCTTATGATGACTCTCTGGCCTTACCTGCCTCACACTGTAAGGCTTCTACTGCATCCTCCAGACCACTTCAGACACAGGTATGGGATGATTCAGGAGGCCAGTCTGCCATGTTTCATGTCAGATTCTTCCTTCGAAATTTAGCAAGTCTCATGATAATGAACCTGGGACAGAAGCTGGCTTGCTGCTAATTAGCATTTGACATTCTGCTGTCCCTGCGTGGGGTCATAAAAAGCTTATTCATGTGGCCACTCCCATGGTGATTACACAATCCCTCTGGCGAGTTAGGAAGGGAGGGAGGCAAAGGCACATACTGTGAGGCTGGCTTGAGTGAAACTGATGGGATCCTTGGAGGAGGAGACAAGACCAACTGTGTTCCCCAGGGGAACCAGCATATGAGCCAGTGTCTGCCCATGAAGGCCAGTTACTGATTACTCCAGAGCCTAAGATGAGGTCATGCATGCATGTCTGAGGCTGACCAAGACATGTATCCCTGCACTTCCTTTGGGCAAGCCTTCTCTATCTCCTTCTGCCCACTCTGTATCTTAAGCTCTTAGAGGCCAAGCTCTGGAGGAACTTGTAGGAAGTTTTCAATACTTCAAGTGGGAGCATCTGTTTCTAATTTTGGCAAGATTTTGGTCTGAGTTTTCTGTAAAAACTAAGCGTACAGTTTTTGCCCATTACTCTTTATCTACTTCAGATGATGAATTACTGACCATTCCCATGATGGTGGGTAAAAGAATGGGCAGCTCTGCCCTCTTGAGATGATCTCTTGTTTCAAGCTGTAAGCAGGCCCTTCGGAACATCAGGTTCAGGCTTAACCAGCTGGAAAGTCTCACTGAAGCTCTGTTCTCCCTACCACAGGGTGTCTGCTTCAAGCCTGAACGGGTTAGGCACATTCAACCTGGTGAGCTGAGAGACTGTCAGAACAACAGTGAGCCTGAAATAAATACTGCCCTTCAGGCAATTAATAACCCACCATGGTTTGTGATATTATTCACAAAGTAGAGAAAGAATGCAGTTCTTGTGCTTTGGAGGGGTTCAGGGATAGAAGCAGTTCTGTTTGCGATATGGTATTGCACTTCCCCAGGGTGACTGGACTTGCAAACACAAGACTTCCTTTTTATTTCTTCCCCAGTGTTGTTAAAGGGAGGTTCTGGGACTTCTGGGTCTCTGAAGGAAGGAGAATTCCTTCAGCTTGTAAGTGAGCCCTACAGGGATAAGAACTTGGCATCACTGTGTCTAGGTTTGAATATGGGTGATGGATTGGATGACAGTCCATGGCTAGCCATCAATATTGATGGAGTAGCTCCTGAACCTGACACACTGGCCCATAATCATTTCCAGTAGGAATCTTGGAAATATCCTGGGAGGGGACACAAAGCATTTGTGACTTCTGTCCTTCTGTTACATATTCTTTTCTTATTACGTCTTACTACAGGGCTTAGGGAAGTGTCGAGATCAGGGTATGCTCTACTGTGAGTTACTTCATATGATAGAAAACAATGGTTTATCAAGCTGTGCACTGCCAGAGAGGAACCCATTTCACAAGCAGACTGACTCTATTTTAAGGAAGAAAGATGACTGCAGCACCTGGGGATACCCAGGGAACTGCATAATCTCTCAAACGTCATCCATCCTGCACTGGCTAAATATGACGTGTTCCTGGGAATACAAAGAGGACCATCTTATAAGCTTATTGGGAAGATTTTAGACACATGGATGCATTTGATTCATATTGTGGAAATCAAGCCCCAAAGGTTGTTGTAAATAACAGTTGGAAAGAGTACAATTCTCTCCCCCAGACCTATGAAGCAATAGGCACTTAACCCTGCCATGCTCCAGCACCAACCTGTGACACAATGTCTGTCCTGTGTGTGAAAGACTGAGGGTTACCCCACTTGGTATGGTCCCTGTTATTGACAAACAGTCTTCTGCTACCTGCCTGTCTGCCTGTTTGCCCATCTGGATATGGATCTGACCTACTGCTTCCTGATCATGATCTCTGGTTTGGTCTTGTCACATGTTAGCTGAATTCTGCAGCACTGCTTTCAAACCCAGCTTTAGCAGCTCTGGAAACAGCCCCCTCTCTTACACCGGTCTGCTTTGCTATCTCATCTGTATAGACTTTTTCTCAGCCCACTTCTGAAGCTTCCTGAACTCTGGTGTAGCCTCTTTAACTTATACTCGTTTTGTAGCCTGTGTGTGTGCATGTGTGTGCATGTGTGTGTGTAAGAAGATGTATATATGTAATTTACTATGTTCTGTGTGTTTTGTGATATGAGAATTAATATTAAGATTGGGATTAAGAAAACCTGCCTTTTCCTTAGCAAAACTACCAACATGGTAGAATTTTATGATAAATGACTATTATTGAAACTGTTGAACTTTGTGAATTTATTGTTATTCAGTAAATTATGACATTGTAGAAAAGACATAAATATGTTATCTATGTTTCTGGAATAGTATATTCATGACAGGAGGGGAAGACAACAGAAGACTTCTTCAAATTAATGCCCCCAAATAATCACCTCAAGGATTCTCACTCAGAATTCACATCAGAAATGAGGTGAATGTAGTGGTAGTGCTGGACTCAGGATAGCCAGAAGCAGGGAGGATCTTGCTTTCCTGCCCCTCCACCTGGGGTCAGAGTCAGTGCCTTCTCTGTGTGGTGAGCCAGGTCAGTGTCCTCATGCCTGAAGCCTCATGAACCCACAGAAGGACACGGAGGCATAAATTGGTCTTTGGTGGTAGAGACAAGCCCTGGGCCCAGGGAACTGTGGCAAGGATCACCTGAGGATAGGCCTGACTGGGCCCGATTTCTCCATTCAGTCTCTTGTTTTGTTATAAAACATGAGATGTATGAAAGTCGGACAGAAGACTTCTCAGGTTTGAAACATGTCTTCTTCCCAGCAGTGAGGAGAGCTGGAGGGCTCTGTGCTGTATTATATCCTGGCCAGCAGTTCAGAGGAGCAGGTGGCCTGGCATGGTTTCTACCTCTGTCACCAGAAGGGTCAGTGGATAGAGCTCTGGCAGGCACCAAAGGGCCCCAGCATCTTTGTCTCACCTATGCTATTTTATAGGGGCATTCCTTCTGGAAAGTGGCCTCTCTGACCTGGACAGTTACAGCCCATGGCAGCACTTACTATGCCTTGACCTTGAGGGTCTTTGTGCCTAAGGTATGAGGGTTGGCTCCATGTTCCTTGGGGAATCAGTCCTGTCTAAAAACATCAATGGTGGACAGTGTGACACTTGCCAGGGTTCAGAGGTTCATATCCTACCTAGTTTGTTGTCTAACTTCAGATTTTTCTTCCTCCCAGTAAGCACCACCCTCTGAACTGTCTTCTGGGGGAGATAATCAGAGAGGCTTTGGTAAATCACACAGGACTCTGCTTATACTAGGCAACACCCTCAAGCTGTTCCCCTTTGAACAAGTTGACTGGTTTCTCTGGTCCTCCGTCATGGAAGCCAGGAAGTAGATACTCATTGTATGTCCCCCTTCACTGTATAACTTCTTCTGCTTCCTGTTCTTTGTGCTAGTGTCCATTTGAATGCTTTCATGGGAACCCAACTTAGGCTCTAAGGCTTGGGGCAGGCGGGGCAGAAGGTAGCTGAGGGGTCTGAGCGATGGGTCTGAGAAGAAGCAAGTTAGGGTCAGCAGGGAGTAATGTGGAGCCTCCACAATGGCTGATTTATCCTCTAGCCTATCTACACAGGTCTTTTAGTTGCTGCCCTAGGAACCCAGAGTCCAGGATGCCACTGGCCTTCACCTCCCTGTAGTTTTTATGAGACATGTTTACATGCTTGAGAGACAGCAAAGGTCTGTGACCCAGCAGCAGCTGGAAGGGCCTGTCCTGCAGCTTTGGTAGCTATGGCTTCAGAGTCTGCAGCGATCCTTTCATCTCTTCAGTGCCCTGCAGCCACAGTGTAGCCAGAGGATAGCTAGAGGATGGCTAAATCCTCCGGCAGCTGCCCAGGACTTTACAGCACCGTGGCAACTGGTCTGAGGCTGTCTCCACGGTAGCACTGCTCACAACCCTCTCCAGCATCCTCATTAGTTTGAGGAGCTGTCTAGGTTGCCCTGGAGCTGGGGCTGCAAGGCCTCTGGAGGCCAGGGGCTCAAGGCTTTTGGGGTCAAAAGTAAATTAAAGGCAGGCAAAGAATGAACATGTGGCATGGGGCCTCCTACCACCAACAGCTGTCCTGGTGGGCAAATACCAAGGAAGCTGGAACAGGCTGCTGACTAACGTGAGAGAGGAGTCACTAAGCCTGAGAAAAACAGAGAAGCAAATAGCAGGAATACAGACTCTTCTTCAATGGCCACTGTGGTTGCTAGTGCCTGGTTCTTTCTGGGATTCTCTCACAGGCTGGGAAGCTGTCTCATTCTCTAGGGTAGAGATGAGAGTGGGTCTTGTCCCTTTTAAGGAATGGGGGGGGGGCGGGGAGGAGGGTAACCAAAGTCTTGCATGACTGCTTAACTGGCATTCTGTACAGGCTGTTGTCACTATCCACCCATCTCTACTTCCATTCATTATACCTTAGGGACCACATAAGCTCTGTATCTGGGTATCACAGTCATGCTTAGGGTTAATTCCAGAGTGTCAGATTTAGTGAGTGTCTTTCTGAGAAAGACTGAGTGTTCGTCCCGGAGGGACATGAGATAGGCAGGAGAGTGTCACTGGAGATGATCAGTAGAGGCACTGAGAAGGCCCACAAAGACCTGAGCTTTTGTCTAGAAAAGACTAAATCTGTGGGCAGATATGAAGGATGAGGCCCATAGTTCACTGCTGAAGGATGCAAAGAGAAATTTGGTACCCACTATCTAGAAATCAGATCACCAAGCAGAGAAGTCAACTGGTTTATCCATCTCTGCAGGGTTGTGTGAGATGGAGCAGAGTCTCTGAGGTGTGAAAGAGGGTGGGCTGCCAAACTCTGTGTGTGGGCTTTCACATGCTGCCACAGGTACACAAACTTGTCTTTACTCTTGAGATGCACACCAGGCTGGAAGGGATGAGACTTGTTCATATTTACTGCTCTTGTAAGTCTCGAGGCTTTTTTTTTGGAGAGACTGACAAATGGAAGCCGATGGTCCTGGCAGACGTGGAGAAGCCTGGAAGGTCACATGTGGGGAGGAGTTGAACAGTTGGAGGAGAAGCAAGGGAGGGCAACAGCAAGTGTGTTAGGCCAGGTGTGCGATGAAGTGGTGGGACTGAATAAAGGTTGTTGGAGCTTAGGGAAGGATGCCTCAGCAACACGTCTCCTTATTTACACTGTTTCCCTAGGGGTGGCTGGCATTATGCATGAGAACAGCCCACAGCTCTGTCATATGCTTGGGACATACATCGGTCTTCCTCATCCTTGGGTACTGACTTTTTAAAATTATGTGATATGAAAGATGCTCTTGATATTTATGTTCAAGTCTTTTAGCATTCTCATAACCCTGACAATCTGCTACTCTGTTTGTGTGCAGGCAGAGCGCTGTACCAGACAGATGTAGTTCTCAACTTATGACAGAGCCACAGGGGGCAGTCAGGTACCCTGGAGGGAGATGATTGTATGTTGAAGATTAAAGCTATTAATTTCTAGGGTGTGACAATGGTATTAGGTTCAGGCTCTTGAAAAAAACTTTGCTTTTCAGTAGTGTTTATAGACAGAATCATATTGATGACTGGAGTGTGCTTCACAGTACACAAAGGGAGCAGGAAGACACAAAGGAAATGGGGCTAGGCTGATGGCTGTTGAAACTGCGTGGTGAAGATTTGAGGTTAGTTATACTAGTTATTCCTATTTTGTGTTAAATGATATTTTCTTGAATGAAAACGTTCAATGATAGCTTTATCCTGTATATTTGATTTTGGTGCACCTATGTGTATTTGTGAGACAATTGAGAAACCATATAAGATGTTCAGTAAGAAGCACTATGCAAACAGTCCAAGGGGGAGAGTGGGCGTGTGCCTTGCTGAGAAGGTAACTCAGCATGCAGAGAAGGAGGAGCAGGCAGCTCAGTGGCTGGTGGCCCAAGGGAAGGTGAGAAACGCTGGCCCTGGGGAGCCCGTGTCCTTCTGAAGTCTTGAGTGGGAGTCATACAAACTGAAGTATGACTTGGGAGCAGGGGCATCAGCAGAATGGAGTCCAGCAGACAGCTGGGAAGAAGAGATGGTAGCTGGACCAGAGCTGGAGGCGGTTGTATGTTTGTATATTTGAAGTTGCCAATCCTGTTCTAAGGAGTCCAAAGAGGAAGAACCCACAGCTCCTCCCTGGGAGGGACTTGGAAATTGTCCAAGAATGTGACTCGGGCCTCCACCTACCTATGGGGGCAGTGCCTGCGGACTGTGGTCACCCTTTTTCCACAAAGTTCCCTGTCTCTGAGGTCATGAGGAAGGCGTAGGGCTTATTTGTCCTGGGCCCTCCCTCTGCCCTGTCCAGGGTGACAAGTTTACTTCCCAAGACACCAGAGTCTCTTTGTTCTACTGTCCCTGGCATCTTGGAGTGAAATGGTGGCTCATGTCCATGTCAGCTGCTGCCTCTTTCTTCCCTGGGCAGAAAAAGTCCACTGCATTCTAGAACACCCCCAGAGCTACCTTTAGCTTTTTATACAGTCTCTGGAATAATTTTTTTAGTGAAAAAATGTTTTACATTGGAATGTAGCTGCCAGACACCTGCCCAAACCCCTGGCTGTTAGAGAGAGGCCTTTGCCCACATGCTGTCTGTCTTCTCCGTCTTTCATGCCACACCCAGTTCCAGAAGTCTCAGGTCCTCAGGGAATGAGAGTCCAGTTCAGCCTGGTAGTTCCAGAGACTGGCTGGGATCTGCTGAAGGAATTAGTTGCAACACAGCATGATGAGTGGGTGTATCACATGTTTTTACCACATGCTTAGTGCTGTAAAGCTGTGTTGCTAAGGCAACAGTGTGCCTTGTCAGCAGGAAGCACTTGGGGCAGTACACACACTGCAGCTTCACCCTTGCCCTTAGACTCACATCTGCAGCAAGTGGAGCCTAAGTAGGTTCCTACAGGATAGACTTGGGTAGAGTGACCTGAAGGCTCTGCTCAGTCTTTCCCCAGAGGATAAAGAGCTGCCATTAGGAGACCCCACATATGCTTGTCATCTGCCCAGAGGCCTAGTGGAGGGTGTCCTGTATGCCATGCTTGCCTCTCAGGTCAGGCAGTTTGAAATTGCCTTGGTATTTCTGGGTCACTCACACACTCGTTCACCCTAAGTACTCACTCATCCTTCCCTATGCTCTCCGAAACACTGGGGACTAAGCAGCTCTAGTCAATATGACCATTGCATGGCTGTGGATAAATCAGACTGGGCAGCTGGGATCATCTTCTTTCCAAGACAACTCTTCAGATAAGAAGCTGACTATGAAGCCATGTCTGCGCTAGCCCTTGATGGTTCCATAAACTTGCTCTTTAGTCTGACCTACATCTGTGGACTAGCTGATGGCCATGAGATGCCATTGCTCTGGTCTAGGCAATCACTGAGGACAGGAGTATAAAACTTCAGGGAGTTCAGAGGTTGAAGAAACGTCTGGTAAATGCCTGTTCCAGATAGCTTGGGTTTAGTGGGTATCTTAGTGTTTTCATTGCTGTGAAGAGACACCATGACTAAGGCAACTTTTATAAAGGACAACATTTAACTGGGGCCGGCTTATAGCTTCAGAGGATCAGTCCAGTATCTTTATGATAAGAAGCATGGCAGCATCCAGGCAGACATGGTGTTAGAGATGCTGAGAGTTCTACATCCTGTTCTAAAGGGAAACAGGAGAAGACTGACTCCTTAGGCAGCTAGGAGGAGGGTCTCAAAGCCCATGCCCACAGTGACATACTTCTTCCAATAAGGCCACACCTATTTCATCAAGGCCACATCTCCTAATAGTGCCACTCCCTGGGCCAAGCATCTTCAAAGTACCACAGTGGACTACATAGGAAGACACAGTTTATCTTAGCTTGTATCCAGCAGAAAAGTCTGTTAAAAGCATTTTTATAAAAAAGTGAGCCATGGGTATCATGAGAGGTTGCCAGATCTTTCAAAGTCATGTTTTCAAACTGCTTACTATTTAGTTTATTCTTGTGGAAGTCTATGTCTATGGAAAGAACACACTTGATTTTGTTTTTCAAATATTTAAGTTTGAAGACTCATTATTCCCTCATGGAATTCTGAAACTCTTTTTTGAATGATAAACAGGAACAATTTGTAATCTTAATGTGTTCATAAGATTTCACCGCTGATGTAAATGACATGACACTTTGAATATTAGATATGTCATGAATAACCATTTTCAATTTACATATGTAGTCCTGAGTGGACTTTTTTCTTTAAAAACATAATTTGAGTCCAAATAGTTTTTGACTGCTTCTGCTCAGAGACATCACCAGGTCTATGGGAAGATTGGGAGTCATCTATCTGGGACAAGTTTCAGTCAGGATTCAAGGATATAAGTTTTTTGATCTAGGTTTCACAGACAAGTTCAGTATCCCATCTAAAGACTGATTTAAACATACTGACTGAATTCTTTCAAAGGAGGAAAACACGTAAGAAATGATGCAAGCAACAGCAACACCCTACTTTGGGGAAGTAGATGTATTAGAAGACATTGTCAGCAGAAAGCCCTTTGCCAGAGCCCTCTACTCCACTTGCTTCTCTGCACAACAATGGATGAGGCTAGCTTCCTGTGTATAGCCAATGGCTCTGGCATATCCAAAAGTGGCCTTGGATGCTTGGGGCTTCTTGCAAGCAGTCCAGCATTTCAGGCACTCAACAGGAGGAAAGTGGTGTGTACAGGTCTCCTCCCTGGAACTCTGTCCTCCCTGGCCCAGACACCCTTTCCAGAGTTTCCAGAGCTGCTCATGGAAAGCTTGTACACTGGAATTAGCTTTGCTCAGCTTTCATTGCACACCAACTGCTCGGATACCACAGTGTTTTGAAACTCTGTTGTCTGAAAATCTGCCATCTGGGGGCGGGGGTGGGGTGGGCTACAGTCATTCCCTCTGAGCTTGGCAGTCCTGGTCTGGGGAAGAGGAATCACAATGACAAAAAGACACATCTTGGGGGTCAAGAGAATTTGGGGAGATTCCAATGCTAATGGATGACCCTTCATATCATGAGTGTAGTATGTGGTTGTCATGTTGGTTGTTGTATTTACTGGGCTGTCCTGAGGTTCTAGGGAGAGTCTGCTATGAGTTTTGCAGAGGAGAGCTTGGTCTGTGCACACCTGCCACCCTTAAAGTGGCTCACACAGAGCCTCCTGCTTGGGGCTCCTTGATACTGGATTCTCAAAGCTGGTTGGTCTTAAGGAGGGTTCTAGAGGCGGAAGGTTTAGACAACTGCTGGTGGAAGCCAAAAGGAGCAAGCGATCAAGGGCCCTGCCCAGAGGCTGGTTCCCCAGAAAAGGGAAGTTGCCATTTGCTAGCCTTGAGGTTTCCAGTAAATAGGGGAGAGGACATTTTCCCTCTCCATAGGGCTAAGCCAAGCCAGGGACAACTGGAGAAAATGGTGTGGCTTACCATACTTGGAGCCTTAGGTGGGACTTGCCTGTTCCAAGAACTTTACCCTACAAGTCCCAGGGCAAGTCTCTTTCCTTACTTTAACATTTTAATAGGGAAATCATTGGTAAGTTTCTAGTTTCTAGTATCTAAGAAAGTACACTTCACTCCCACCTGCTCTAGCACCACCTGGTGTCTTTCTTCTGTCTAGAGTTTAAAGCACTTAAAATTCAGTGAAGCTATCTCTCTACCCACTATGCAGATTACAGCAAGGTGCATATACCTTTCTGCATATTGCTTTAATCTTTAAAAACTTTCCTTCACTTTAATAATAGACTAGCTTTGTAAGGGTAGTTTTAGATTTACAAAGAGCTTGGAAAGATAGAATGGGTATCTTACCACCCCAAAGGCAGCTCCTCTCTGCTACATGTCTCATGAACCATTAGTGATCCATTATTGAGAACACATTTATTCACACATCCTGTTACTCCTTTCTGCCTCTTTCTATCAAGGAGTTCACACAGGATCTCACTGGATCTCTCAGTTTCTTTGGCTACTCTGCACTGGGATTCCTACTCATACTCTCTGAATTGGAGATGGCCATGTGAGTGTATTGGGTATTCATAGGAGTTCAGTGTGACCGTGATCTGTTAGATGTTCTTATCATGGTTAGATTGAGTTTGGGGCACACGGAGACCAACTATCCTTCTCTTCACATCAAGAACATATAGCCATGCAATCTGCTGCATTTGACCCCGGCCCTGTACCCTGGCTAAGATGAATTTTCCAGGTCACATGCTACAATGTCATTCTTTCCTTTCTGTACAGACTCATCACAAAGAAGTCACTACTACATGCTTCAAGTTGCTTGTTTCTTTTCAGGTTGATGTCTTCTTGGAGATCTTTTCATATGGTACAAAGGCAGCTGTGAGTTCTTTTTACATGTGTGCTAGTATTCTATTTCATGCTTTAAAAAAACATAATTAGATGTATATTTAGTATGTAACAATGTTTGGAATATTTTTCTTTGAACATTACTTAATGTTGTTTTTTTTAATCCTTAGAAACAGTGTGGCTGGGTCACAGATTTGTGTATTTGTAGTTTTATTATGAAATATCTTGCTGGCTTGTGCACCATTTCATAGTTCCATGTCTTCTAGGTGGTTCCAATCATAGACTGACATTTAAAGCTGTCATCCCCTGAAATACAGGATCTTCACAGCACCCACATTTTGTGTAAGGGTGTGCTCTCTGCTCTGTCCTTAAGTGTTGTCTTTCTATTGTCACCTGTGAGGAAACACTCTTGCTTTAATTGCTATGTGAGATATATCTGTGCTTGCCAGGCAAATAGGCTGTCCTTGCTGGTGAGGAGCACATGGCCTCAGCTAGTGACAGCTACAGTACCCACTGAGTGAGGGCTGCATACTAAAAGGCAGGGACTTAAAAGTTCCTCAGAGTCCTCAGGCTCAGGAAGTGAAGTCACAGAAGGAACAGGAAGATGACTGGTTCCTAGGCCAGATTGTGTATCAGAAATACTCATTTAGGTTCACAATACATTACACAATTGTTTCTTCTTCCAGTAAAATTTTTACTTCCAGTAAAATGTGACTGTGGTGTTAGGCTTCTACTTGAGCCTGACATACCAAAGGTATGCTATCTGTTTCTTGATCTGGGATCTTGATGACCCTGCTGTGGAATTAACAAGTCTTCTTAGGTCTATAGGGTACTTTGCTTCTCCTGGCAGATCCACAGAGAGACTCAAGGAGAAAGCTATGTCCTTTGGGGGCTGGGTGGAGTGAGCAGGAGGCATACCTGCAAGCAGCCCCTAGCTTTTCGGTCTTCAGTTAGAGGCTGAAGCATGGCCAAAAAGGATTGAGTCCTACAAGTGGTGAATATGAATCTGAAGGTTTACATGGCATCCTTCTGGTTTAATTCAGCCCCATAAGTTTATATCTTGGTGAGTGTGAAGCTAAAAAGAAAAGTATGGCTAAAACACAAAAGGCTAGAGAAAGATTGTCTTCAATAGGTAAGGAGACCATGGAATTCTTTTCAAAGCTGAGGCCCCGTACACAAAGAAGTATGGGGTTTTATTCAAAGAGTCTACACACATTTAGGTAGAAAAACAGTGTGAGGGTCAGCACATTCCTGGGTGTGCTTGGCTTAGATCATAGTGCAAGGAGGAAAGATGACACATTTTTCAGCATACTTAGCACAAATTATTGAGTTGAGTAGTTGAAAGAAACATCTCTGAGCATGCTCAATTTTCTCCAAAAGGTTATAACTTAAAAAGGAAAGGGAACTTTGAAGGTGTGTTAACACAGGCATTTCTTCCTAAAGGGTTCTGCTTTAGTTAGTTAATGGGTAAAATCTTAATATCTATAGATCATCCACCTAATCTACATATTCAGGGGCTGTGTGGTTCCAATTTGTGGCCACAACTGTCTCACTTTAATTTTTGTGTGGATATATAGAGGGCCTTGCACACCCTATCAGTGGAAGTTAATGTCTGAAAATTCCCCATCTGGGTCCTCTGTTCCTTCCTTATCAAAACAGCAATGTTTTTAGACTGCTTTACAGCCTGTCACTTTGCCACATGCACAGAATATGAAGGTCAGCAGTGCTGTGCAGCCAAGTGTAAGTAAGCAATGCAGTTATCTGCTATTTAACAAAATGGCATGTTTGTGCTCAGTTTTATCTCATTAGGGAGTTACATGTTCTTCATATTCAAAATACCCCGTGTGTGAATAATCAATGATAAATTCCTTCAAAGGGAAAACCACAGGCCCTTCAGAGCCTGAAAGTGTCCATCTATGGGCTACAATTGGCTATGAAGGCAGGGTGGGTGTCTGTTTTGAGCAGGGTAGGGTCACTGAGAGACATTGGCCAAGCTGGGCTGGCTCCCTGGGGTCAGCGGCCACCATCTCTCACTCACTTCCTTCTCTGTTATTTGCATGACTCAAATGTCAGGGAATTAAAAGGAGAATTGGAGGGTAGAAGCAGTTAACTATGAATGGGATGCACTTTTCCTGGTGAATGATGCTTTGTCGGATGACTTACTCCCTAAGAATGCCCGAGTCCGATCCAGACAAATGGAAGAAATTAGTCTGGGATGTTAGGAGACCCTTGATGCCTTGTCTCTATAGGCTCACATGGAGCTTATTCTGAAATCACGTTCTCCTTCTGTGCTGCTGATGCTTCAGAGCTTTGCTCCCCCCATTTCAGCTCACTGACAAATGATACTTTTGAGAGTGACACAGCCAGGCTGTCACTGGAGAGGGGACTAAGCTTTAAATGGACCCTGGGGTAGGGAAAACATCTAAAAGAGGACAGAATATAGAGACTTCGAGGGCAGTAGCATAAGCTCTGCTTGTCCTTGAACCAGTGAATGTGTCCAACCTGAAATAAAACCATAAGGACCAACTTGAGATGTGTCTTTAAGGATGTAACCCAGGTCTTCCTCCTGGCTGTCACATACACCTTGTAGAATACTTACACTGTTAACCTGTTTCTGTCCCCGAGATTGCTCAGGGATGCCCTTTTCATGCTGTGAGGACCTCACAATGAATATAGCAGAGGACATTCTCATACATCTTTAGGTGGCTGCATTCCTGTAGGGTTGAGAGGTAACAAGCAGGGGTTGTCCAAAACAGAGCTGGAGGTGTCTGGAGTCCCTTGATTTTGAGACACACCAGGGGCTGAGCCAGAGGAAGTTGTTTCACTTTGAACACAGAGCCAGTGCTCTAGGGACAGGGATGATGGATGTGAGCTATTGGGTGAGTGGGTGAGCAGCAGGTATGTTGGGCAGTGTATGAAGTAATTTTCTCATTTTTGTGACAACATATCGAACAAAAGCAACTTAAGCGAGGAAGGGCTTTAGAGTACAGTACATCATGGTGGGGAAAGTACGGTGGCTGGAACATGAGGCAACTGGTGACATGGCAGCCATGATCAGAAAGGTCAGAGACATGAGTGTTAGGGCTCAGCTTGCCAGTTCCTTTTTATTTAGTCCAGGACCTCAGCTTATGAGGTGGCAAAGTTAATACCCAGAATAGGTCTTTTCTTCTCAGTTAAACCTCCAAACATCCTCACTTTATTCTTAGAGTAAAGATGGTGTGTTTTCATCTTTACTCTAAATCTAGCCATCTACACGATAAAGATTAAGCATCAAAGAGGACCCCTGATATCTGCTGCAGGCTCCCAAATGTCACTGGAGAGGGTGTGTCTAGCTGGGTTTCCTTCCTCATTTCTGGTCTGCACACTGATTATATGTACCCTTGAACTGTTGCTTATTGTTCAGTGGACTCTGATGGAAGCCACTAACACAGATTCAGTGTGTGCTGTTTGTGAGTGTCCCAGACCCAAGACAGAAATAGGCTGTTCTCTGGTATTAAAGACAGAGATAATACTTTTCTAAGCAGTGAGAGTAATCCTGCATATAACAACTAGGATTGAATTGCCATGGGCAAAGACCAGCTGCCACACAGTGAGGACCTCCACTGGCTGCCAAGTCTCTCACATTTTTCTTTTAGACATACCTAAGGAAAAATTGCGTCCCAGTCATGTTTTCTTATAAGGTAAAGGCTCTACCAGCATGCATCAGTTTCACTGAAATCAGGAACAAGACAAAGTTGTTCACTCTCTCCATACCTATTCAGTAAATACTTGAAGTTTTAGCTAGAGCAGTAAGGCAACTGAAGGGTGTACACATTGGAAAAAAATATCTAAAACAATCCTGAACACTAAAAGAACTTCTAGAGGTATCACCATTTCCTATTTCAAGTTGTACTACCAAGAAGTAGTAATAAAAACTGCATGGTACACAACTATAGACAACTATAGACAGCTGATTTTTTTTTTATAAAGAAGCCATAAATATATACTAGAAAAAAAGACAGCATCTTCAACAAATGGTGTGGTCAAACTGGATGTCTGCATGTAGAATAATGCAAACAGATCCATACTTATCACCCTACATAAAACTCAATTCCAAATGGTTAAAAGTCTTCAACATAAACCAGATACACTGAGCCAGAGAGAAGAGAATGTGAGAAATACTTTGAACTCATTGGTACAAAGACTTTCTGAACAGAACACAAGCACTAAAATCAACAATTAATAAGTAGAACCTCATGAAACTGAAAAGCTTCCTTAAGTCAAAGGACACTATCATTTGGACAAAGCAGCAACCTACCGAATGGGGAAAAATTGTTTTGTATACCAACTTTACATTTGCTACAGGACTAATATCCAAAATATTTAAGAACCCAAGAAGCTAGATATGAAAACACCAAATAATCCACTTTAAAATGAGATACAGATCGAAATACAGAGTTCTCAATCGAGGAAACACAAATAATTGAAAAACACTTTAAATTAATGTCTAACATCCTAGGCTATCAGGGAAATGCAAATCAAAACTACTTTGAGATTCCCTTCTACCCTTGTCAAAATAGCTAAGATTAATACAAGTGACAGGGAACACTCATCTATACACATCCACTAAGGAGATCAATATGGCAGTTCCTCAGAAAGTTGGGAATAAATCTACCCCAATTTGGGCATATACCTAAAGGACACTTCATCCTCCCACAAGGTCATTTGCTTGACCATGTTCATTTTTTCTCTACTTATAATACTCCCAAACTGGAAATAACTTAGATGCCCCTCAAAAGAAGAATGGGCAAAGAAAATGTAATACATTTACACAATAGAGTAATACTCAACGGTTTAAAAAATGACATTATGAAACATGCAGGTAAATAGATAGAACTAGAAATAAATCATCCTGAGTGAGGTAACACAGACCCCAAAAGAAAAATATTATATGTACTCACCTATATGTGGACATTAGCCATTAAATAAGTGATAACTAAGTTATAATCTATAGACCCAGAGAAGTTAGGTAAAAAGGAAGTAGGGGTGGCATGTGGCTCTCCCTGGGAGTGGGGAATAGAATAGATTTTATGGGTGGACTAGGGGAAGGCAGGGATGGCAATGGGAGGATCAGGTGGGAAGGAGAGGGAAGGTAAGGTTGAGGGAATGTGGGAAGAGAACATTGGAACTGAGGGACATTTGGGGGATGGTATGTAAACCTAGTGCACTGGAAAGTTCCTAAATATATGAAGAATATTCTAATGAGGTCTCCTAAAAAGGGAGAAGGGAATCCTACCTGGCCATCTCTTGTCACCAAACACAGCTCCTAGTACCAGGACTGGGTTGCATTCAATTGAGTTGCTGGCCAAGGGAGTCCCATGAAAATCCCCAAACAACCCAGGCTGTTGCTAATACAATGGGTTGCTCTATGAAAAATGACAGTGGGGTCCCATTCCTGAGGACAACACCCACACAACTCACTGAGTATGGAGAAATTAAGCTGACATCTACTTGGGAGCCTTCACCTCTATACTTTAGTGTCTTTGGTGTGAGAAGGAACTCTGCAGGCTACCCAGAGAGAAATATAAATACCAACCCAGCCACAAAACCTTAGACCTATAAACTGTTCTGCCTGAAAGATATTCTAGAGCAATGGTAGCACAGAAGTTGTGCAAGTGGCCAACCAATGTATGATTTGACTTACGACTCATTCAATGGGACAGAACCCACACCCAACATTGATTGGGTAATCAAAAACCAGAGATTATATATAGCCTAGAAACCTAGGGTAAAACAAAAAAATCAATAAAATGACTCCTAATGATATTCTGCTATACTCATAGATCAGATTCTTCGTCATCATCAGAGAAGCTTTGTCCTGCAGCAGATACGAACATAGAGACCCACAGCCAGACATCATGCTAAGAGAGAGTTCTTGGAACACAACTCTCAATGGATGTCTCCATCAAATCCCTCCCTTCAGAGCTCAGGGAACTCCATGGAAGAAGAAACAGAAAGAGTGTAAGAGCCAGAGAGGGTGGTTGACCCAGGAGAACAAGGCCCCCTGAATCAATGAACCAAGACTTAAGTCAACCACAGAGACTGAAGCAGCAAGCACACGGCCTGCAAGGGGCTTCACCAGGTCCTCTGCACTTGTATTTCAGCATCTAGCTTAGTATTTTTATGGGACTCCAGTGTGTGAACAAGTGGGTCTCTGATTCTTGTGCTTGCTCTTAAGGGCCTTTCCCTTCTGTTGGGTTGCCTTGTCCAGCCTTAATGTAATGGTTTTTGTTTTTATCTTATTATACTTTATTTTCTCATGTTTTGTTGTTATCTCTTAGAAGTTTGTTCTTTTCTAATGAGAGATAGAAAGAGAGTGGATCCAGAGGGCGGGAGAAGTGGGGAAGAACTGGGAGGACTACAGGGAGGGGATACTGTAATCAGAATATATTGTATAAGAAAAGAATATATTTTCAGTAGAAAGAAAAATTGTCACACAGTAAAAAAAAAATCAAGTATTAAAAAAAACGTGAAAATGTGTCACATCTCCAGTGGAGAAGTTATAGTGGCAATGGAATTTCCATAGGGCTGCAGGAAACTAAAAATACATGCCAACTCCTGGTGAGAGAGTGGAGCTAACACTGGGACATTTTTGGGGGAACCAATCTGAACACAGCACCTAAAGTGGAGGAGCAACACATTACATTGATTTTCTACTCTCATTTCTGTGACTCTGCTCATCAATATTACAGAGACTGGACTGTTTAAAGTATATGCACAGGTCCTACTGCTCAGCCGTTCACTATGGTGTAAAGTTAACCTCCCACATCTAAAGAAAGGAGCTGAGGTTTCAGCCTAGCTCAGAGCAAAGTGTGAAGACCTACTATTCAAAAGCTTGATGGTGTTGAAAGGAGAAGGAGCCAAGGGAAGTCCACTCTTGTAAAAGCATTATGGTAAGGGGACATCTTGCTTTTTTTGTGACCAGCCCCAAAACTACAAAACAAAACACCCAAACAATTCTACAAATTTGAAGAACCAGAGAAAATAGCTCAGAATGTTTGTAGGACTTGGAAAGTAAGGGGATATCTGTGCACAGGAACTCCCAAGACAGCCCATCTAACACCCCAACTGACTACTGACTTGATCACAGCAGGATGTATTCCTGAAAGTCAATCTGTGGTGGCTAATTACATGGTACAATTTTACCTGGGCTACACTGTTCATTGTCTGGTCAAACTCTATTCTAGAAGCTTCATGAACATGTCTTGTATGGGGTTAAAATTTAAACTGTGGATTCTGGATAGAGCAGATGACTATTCATAGTGTGAATGTACTATCAACGGAAAGTCTAAAGGACAAAGAAGGGTTTTCCAGAGATGGACGTGTTCTACCAGCTAATGCTAGTAGCTGCAGCCTCAGTTCCTCTTTGACCTTTGACTGCTGTCTAGCCCAGCAGACTTTGTGGACATTCTCATTATATAGAAGTCTTTATAGGAGTCTTTATAGTAATGTGTCTAAACATGTAACTTTTAGGGTAGATTTCTGCTCCACCAAACATAGACTCCTCTCCCCAGCAATTGTTTACTGCCTATATAACCTTGGGGAAGGGCCTTAAGAGTCTTGTAATTTTCTGAGCTTCCTGAATCGGGTAAGTTTTATGAGCTTCCTGAGTCTTAAACACCTCCCTTCTTTCTATAGAAGGGCAGTTTCAGTTTGAGCTGTTGCTATCATTCACCAGCAAAGAGAGTCAGACGTTAAAGTGAACTGGTTAGCTGCCAGATAAAAATGAACTGGGAAACCACTCACCTTACCAGCATGAGAATTTGAGCCTCAAAATCTGAAGAAAAACTGCTTTAAGATTGTCCAATCTGGTAAACATAGAAACTTAGAGATTCACAAAGCATATAGAATTGCTGATTAGGACAAATATGGACATATCACACTTAAGTACACCACAGTGAAACTACAGAACACAAAATATTAAGAGAAACTATTTAAAGGAACCAGGGGAAATGACGCATTATATACAGAGAAGCAGCAATAAGATGATTTCTAACTTCTCAGCAATGCAGCACCTTCCCCATAAGCATGAATGAATACTTGAGTTTGGATCCTGGTACCATATAAAAGCTAGCACTGTGGTGTCTGCAACCCCAATCCTAAGGTCCAGGGGAGAGACTAGAGGATCTCTGGAGCTCATCAGCCATCAAGCCTAGCCAACTTAATGCATACTAGGTTCAGTGAAAATTTCTAAGTCAAAAATAAAGTTGAAATTGGGAAAGACATCTGTGAACCCAACATTCTGTATTCAGAGAAAATGTGTTTCAACATTGAAGACAATAAAAAATAAAAACAATATGTATTCTATCTGTTAGATCTCAGAAATCTCCTTAACGTTCTCTCCAAAGAGCTGATAAGCCTGACCTTGTGTCTCTCAGAGCTCTCTTCCTCCTCTTTGCCACTATAACTCCCCTTTCCTACTGCCCAGACATAAGAAGGCCTTGAATTATAATTCATCTTTTATCAATACCTTGTGACTTACAATGCATAGTCTAGGTCACATGATATAGGACCTAATCCCCTTCACAGATCTAGAAGAAAGAGCAAGAACATTCCCTTTGTCCTGCTGAAGTGACAGCCTGTCTCTTCCTTCTGAACGTCATTGTGCTATTGATAGCACAATGCTACGACTCTCCAAATCCTTCATGATGGGAAGGAACTGAGATTGCTTATTCCCTTCAGGACACATGCCACATTATACTGGTGACTATTCTTCCTAATGCCCTCCCACTTCAGGGCCTCAGCATGACTGCCTATAACCATGAGCCTATCTATAATTCTTCTAATAAAAGCCTTCCTGAAGAGTAGTGTTTCTCAACATCTTTCTATGAATCTGCTTTCTTTTCTAAGTGAGTAAATGCTTGAAAAAGTAGCCTATCTGTAATAATAACATTGGCTTAAAAACATGAATTAAAACCATGTCATTTGACAGAAATAGAATGAGAAACAATTTTTAGGAGTGAGAGGAGGGGAGGGGAGGGGAGGGGAGGGGAGAACACTATTGATATATTTGTCTCCATTTGTATCTACAATAGTTTGCTAAGGAGGGAGAGGGTCCAGACTGCTTCAGATGTAGAACATAGTTGGGCACATTGTCTGCTGTGAATCTAAAAACAATGAGTGTCTAGAAGTTGGTCTGCTTTCCATTGTTCCTGTGCACCATCAATTCTCAACAATACCTCTGCTTAATTTGTAGGTAAGCTGCTGTGTTAAGGGATGAGGTGGCACAGAGAAAAGGAACTGGGTCTGAAAGCAACAGAAGAGAAGACAAAACAAACTGTAACAGAGAACCCTCAGCAATGACACACATAGTAACATGAGCAATGTCACACATAATAACATGAGCAATGTCACACATAGTTACATGAGCACATAGTAAAAGAAGTTTACAGAGGGGACTTTAAAGGAAAATATCTTGTTGATTTTATATTGACTTCATGGGGCTAGGCCTTGAATGTCTGGAACCCCCACCCTGAGATCAGAAACAACTGCAGCCTAGGGATACTCTGATTATGACTCAACTCTTTTGCTCCTTGCACTGATCAATTGGGATACCTGGATTGCTCAAGACTTTTTTGGAATCTGGTTTTTGCTCCTCCTTATCTGTGACATTGGTAGGCTCCTTAATCTGAAGGTATTTCACTACATGTCTACCTTAGCTCTCTTTTAGTTGATGAGCAGAACTTTTGTGAAAATTTCCCACCAAGGGGCTCTTGATCTGTGTGGTGATCCATGTTCCTGGGCTAGTATGCTGGTTAATTGTGTTGTGGTTTTGTTATTTGTTTGTTTGTTTTCATCAATGTGATACAAACTAGAGTCATCTGGAAAGGAGCCTCAACTAAAGGACATGCCTCCATTAAATTGGTCTGTAGGCAGGCAAGTCTATGGGGCCATTTTCTCAGTTAACAATTGATGTGGTAGAGCCTAGCACACTGCAGGTGGTGCCACCCCTAGGTAGGGTGGGATCCTCATTGTATAAAAAGCAAACAAACTGAGAACGCCATGGAGAGCAAGTCATGGTCTCTCCATGGTCTCTGCTTCACTTCTTGCCTCCTGTCTGTCTTGAGCTCCTGTCCTGACTTCCTTCAACGATGGACTGTAACCAGCAAAGTGCAATCAATTATTTCCTCCCCGAGTTTCTTTGGGGGCATGGTATTTATTGCAATAATAGAAAACAGATGAAGACAACTGGGTTCTAAGAATGACATCTCTCCACGCTCATCAGCAAGATCTGCAAAGCATGGACTGGCAGAATGCAATTTGAAAACTTCACAGAGCGCATAACTTTTCACTTATGAAAAGTATTGGGTTTAAATTTGGCTACAGTTTGATAATTCCAGCACTGAGTGTCTGTTAAGAACCAACAAACTACAAATGCAATGCCTCAGGGGTGGGGGAAAGGCCTCTGTGGTTGGTTCTGTTCAGAAAAGACTCCTGCAGCACTCCTGGAAGCACTGGTGACACCCGTGGCAAATCGTCTCTGCTCTTGATGTCTCTCTGCTGTTATCACCCTTCCTGGCCCCTGGTCATTTCTTTCTACCTTTGTTTTTCCTTTTCATTAACCCTCACCTGTAACTGCTCCTATATGCATGATATATATATATATATATATATATATATATATATATATATAGTATTTCCCCCCTGTTTTTAATTTTTAAAAAAGTTTAATTCTATTTCTAAGCCTCTCATGTGACACTCAGGATCATGTGACCTCTCTATGTGCCCTTGCTTGCTGTGCATCATAAGTGCCAAACTGGTGCCCTGGAAAACCAAGGAATGTCTCTGGGACATTCCTGCTGCCCTTGCTGGCTGTAGCTCTAGTTTGTGGCAGAGCAGCTCCAGAATATTTGATATCCAGGAGTAGCTACCTCCTGGCCCTGGGTGACTCTATGGCTTTGTGGACCTCATGGCTCTGTGAGTGATGAATGCAGGACTGGGTGAGTCAAACCAAAGAGGCAGTAGTGTCCACACCCTGATGCGTTTTGAATTTCATTTTCTTCCCTCCTCAGAGGGGGCCTGGGAATCTCAGCAGATGAATGGTTTCAGACTTTGGCTGTCAGCAAACTGTGGGCTACTGTGGAGGTCATATGTCTCATGCCTGCATTTTTACAGTGTGGCCTGGTAACTCTTGATTAGATTCCATGGCAATATGGACCTCAGATGCACAAGGTGGCAGAAGGAAGTTGTGGCTGGTGCTGGACTAATGTGGAGACCATACTTTGTGAACATCAGCCTTTCTTCAGCTTGGGGGTTAGGAAGGTCCATGCCCAACACCCAGTGAGTCTGCCTATAGCACCTATGAGCTCCATACTGTACACAGGAACTCTGGGTACTATCCACTTACAGCCATAGAGGAACAAGTTGCCTTCTACAGCACAGCAGGTAAGTTAAGCGGAGGTCATGGACTGCCATGGTCTCATGACATTCACCCTTCTCCTAGCTAGATTCTCAGCTTGTTCACTTTTAAACACTGGCGTGGGTCAGGGAGAACTAAGCTCTGCTACAGTGGGAATGGGGGGCTGAGAGCCAGGTGAGGTTGGAAATGGTACAAAGGTTCTTGCTCTACATGTTTGGCTTCCAGGTAAGATTGCAAAGAACATGTTCCTCAGAGTTGGAGGAGGGTAGCTTTTAGGTGTCACACTGGAGAAACTTGCATGAAGTATTGCTGGGCCCCGAGGGAGGACATGTGAAGGGAGACAGTGACAAGATGCTCCTGACCCTAGCCAGCCAGGTTACAAGCCTATCTAAGGTTTCAAGAACAAACTATCACATGGGTTGTGTACCTCGTTATCTCCAGAATTAATGAGGACATGAAGTTCAGGAAGGAATGACTCATGGGTAAGCAAGCGTGTTTTCTGCAGGTGTCTATGTACACCCATGTGTGCCTGGTGTCCTTGAAAGCTAGAAGAGGGCACTGGAACCTTGGAACTGGAGTTATGAATGGTTGTGAGCTGCCGTGTGGTTACTGGGAACTGAACTTGGGTCTTTTTTTCAAGAGCAGTAAGTGCTCTTAATCCCTGAGCCAGTCTCCTCGGCTTACCTTTATGAGAAACTACTAATGCTTATCTGCACATGGTTGTTCCAATCTGTATTTCCATTGGCAGTGTATGAGGGTTTAAGTTTCTCTCTGTCTTTGCCAACACTTGTCACTGTTTCATCTTTACTGTGCTCATTTAGTGAATGTGACATGGGACCTCGAGTTTTGTAGTTGACAGCCCTGTAACTGTTGGACGCTGAGCATCTTTCTCTGGCCTATCCACAGATCTAGTTAGAACTGTAACCTGTTTTCAAAATGGCTGATTTGACTTTCAGTCAAGTTTTAAAACTTCTTTATATATTCTAAGTACAAAGTCAGGTATATTCTAGTCTTTATATTATCTTTTCATTCTTTCCCACCAGTGACTTTAATGTGTAAGAGGTTTTTTTTAGTTTAGATGAAATCCAGTCTGTCAATTTGATGTTTTTAAAGCAGCAATTTTGACATATCATAAAACATTTACCTAACACAAAGTAACAAAGATTTTTCTTCTAAAGATGTTTGTGATTTTTTAAAATTTTTCGTACTATATGAAAATATATATGATTCTAAAATATAAGTCTTGTGGTCTTGCTGAACTAGATAATTCATTTCGTGAGTATTTTTGGTAGATTTATTAGAATTTTGTATGTGAAGATAATCTGAAAGTACAGTTTTAGTTCTTTTCCAGCAGAGATGGCTTTGCATGTTTGTTGTATTATACTGGCTAGAAACTCCAGTACAGAGATTAAGAATAGTGCGAGTGGGTATTGCTTTAGCTCTAGCTTTAGAAGGAAAACTTTCCATCAATCTTTTTAAGTGTTTTGTGAGATCTTGGCTTTATATAGACATCCTTTCCAAACTGACAAAAATTCTCTTTCCATTCTTATTTTATAGAGATATTTTATTATGAAAGAGTACTTAATGATTTTTTTAAATCCCTTGAGTCTATTTAGATGATTGTGTGTGCTTTAGGGTTTTTGTTTTTATTTTTTTGTTTGTTTTTGTTTTTTGAGACAGGGTTTCTCTGTATAGCCCTGGCTGTCCTGAAACTCAATTTTGTAGACCAGGCTGGCCTCGAACTCAGAAATCTGCCTGCCTCTGCCTCCCAAGTGCTAGGATTAAAGGTGTGCGCCACCACTGCCCAGCTGCTTTAGGGTTTTTTGTTTTTGTTTTTTTGTTTTTTTGCTTTGGTTTTCTTTTTCTTTCTTTCTCTCTTCCTCTTCCTCTCTCTCTCTCTCTCTCTCTCTCTCTCTCTCTCTCTCTCTCTCTTCCTTTCTTCCTTTCTCTCTCTTTCTTTTTTCCTTTCTTTCCTTTTTTACTTTATAAGTGACATTTTCTATTGATTAAGTATTTAACTGTTAAACCAACATTTGGATGCTAGGATGTAAGTCACTCTTGTGCTATTATTATGTGTCATTGGGTTCAATTTGCTGGTTTTTATTACATTTTTATTTATTGGTGTATGTGTATAATATATATATATATATATATATATATATATATATATATATATAGGCATGTGTGTGCCATGGTGCACATGTGGAGATCAGAGGACAAATTATAGGGATTGATTCTTCCCTTCCATCATGTGGATTCTGGAGTTAGAACTTGGACTGTTAGTGTGGTAATAAGCCTTTACCTGCTGAGGCATCTTGCTGACACTGTTTGTTGGTATAATTATATTTATGAGAGACAGTGCACTCTGGTTTTCCTTTCTGTTAGTGAGTTCCTCTATTTTTTTTTACCTTTTATTTATTTATTTTATTTATTTATTTTTAAATTTTTTATTACATATTTTCCTCAATTACATTTCCGATGCTATCCAAAAAGTCCCCCATAGCGCCCCCCACTTCCCTACCCACCCATTCCCATTCTTTTGGCCCTGGCATTCCCTATATTGGGGCATATAAAGTTTGCAAGTCCAATGGGCCTCTCTTTCCAGTGATGGCCGACTAGGCCATCTTTCGATACATATGCAGCTAGAGACAAGAGCTCCGGGGTACTGGTTAGTACATCATGTTGTTCCAACTATAGGGTTGCAGATCCCTTTAGCTCCTTGGGTACTTTCTCTAGCTTCTCCATTGGGAGCCCTGTGATACATCCAATAGCTGACTGTGAACATCCACTCCTGTGTTTGCTAGGCCCCTGCATAGTCTCAGAAGAGACAGCTATATTTGGGTCCTTTCAGCAAAATCTTGCTAGTGTATGCAATGGTGTCCGCGTTTAGAAGCTGATTATGGGATGGATCCCTGGATATGGCAGTCTCTAGATGGTCCATCCTTTCATCACAGCTCCAAACTTTGTCTCTGTAACTCCTTCCATGGGTGTTTTGTTCCCAATTCTAAGAAGGGGCACAGTGTCCACATTTTGGTCTTTATTCTTCTTGAGTTTCATGTGTTTAGCAAATTGTATCTTATATCTTGGGTATCCTAAGTTTTGGGCTAATATCCACTTATCAGTGAATACATATTGTGTGAGTTCCTTTGTGATTGTGTTACCTCACTCAAGATGATGCCCTCCAGGTCCATCCATTTGGATAGGAATTTCATAAATTCATTCTTTTTAATAGCTGAGTAGTACTCCATTGAGTAAATGTACCATAATTTCTATATCCATTCCTCTGTTGAGGGACATGTGGGTTCTTTCCAGATTCTGGCTATTATAAATAGGGCTGCTATGAACATAGTGGAGCATGTGTCCTTCTTACCGGTTGGGACATCTTCTGGATATATGCCCAGGAGAGGTATTGCTGGATCCTCCGGTAGTACTATGTCCAATTTTCTGAGGAACGGCCAGACTGATTTCCAGAGTGGTTGTACAAGCTTGCAATCCCACCAACAATGGAGGAGTGTTCCTCTTTCTCCACATCCTCGCCAGCATCTGCTGTCACCTGAATTTTTGATCTTAGCCATTCTGACTGGTGTGAGGTGGAATCTCAGGGTTGTTTTGATTTGCATTTCCCTGATGATTAAGGATGTTGAACATTTTTTCAGGTGCTTCTCTGCCATTTGGTATTCTTCAGGTGAGAATTCTTTGTTCAGTTCTGAGCCCCATTTTTTAATGGGGTTATTTGACTTTCTGGAGTCCACCTTCTTGAGTTCCTTATATATATTGGATATTAGACCCTTATCTGATTTAGGATAGGTAAAGATCCTTTCCCAATCTGTTGGTGGTTTTTTTGTCTTATTGATGGTGTCTTTTGCCTTGCAGAAGCTTTGCAGTTTCATGAGGTCCCACTTGTCAATTCTCGATCTTACAGCACAAGCCATTGCTGTTCTATTCAAGAATTTTTCCCCTGTGCCCATATTTTCAAGGCTTTTCCCCACTTTCTCCTCTATAAGTTTCAGTGTCTCTGGTTTTACGTGAAGTTCCTTGATCCACTTAGACTTGACCTTAGTACAAGGAGATAGGAATGGATCGATTCGCATTCTTCTACATGATAACAACCAGTTGTGCCAGCACCATTTGTTGAAAATGCTGTCTTTCTTCCACTGGATGGTTTTAGCTCCCTTGTCGAAGATCAAGTGACCATAGGTGTGTGGGTTCATTTCTGGGTCTTCAATTCTATTCCATTGGTCTATTTGTCTGTCACTATACCAGTACCATGCAGTTTTTATCACAATTGCTCTGTAGTAGAGCTTTAGGTCCGGCATGGTGATTCCACCAGAGGTTCTTTTATCCTTGAGAAGAGTTTTTGCTATCCTAGGTTTTTTGTTATTCCAGATGAATTTGCAGATTGCACTTTCTAATTCGTTGAAGAATTGAGTTGGAATTTTGATGGGGATTGCATTGAATCTGTAGATTGCTTTTGGCAAGATAGCCATTTTTAAAATGTTGATCCTGCCAATCCATGAGCATGGAAGATCTTTCCATCTTCTGAGATCTTCTAAAATTTCTTTCTTCAGAGACTTGAAGTTCTTATTATACAGATCTTTCACTTCCTTAGTTAGAGTCACGCCAAGATATTTTATATTATTTGTGACTATTGAGAAGGGTGTTGTTTCCCTAATTTCTTTCTCAGCCTGTTTATTCTTTGTGTAGAGAAAGGCCATTGATTTGTTTGAGTTAATTTTATATCCAGCTACTTCATTGAAGCTGTTTATCAGGCTTAGGAGTTCTCTGGTGGAATTTTTAGGGTCACTTATATATACTATCATATCATCTGCAAAAAGTGATATTTTGACTTCATCTTTTCCAATTTGTATCCCTTTGATCTCCTTTTGTTGTCGAATTGCTCTGGCTAGGACTTCAAGTACTATGTTGAATAGGTATGGAGAAAGTGGACAGCCTTGTCTAGTCCCTGATTTTAGAGGGATTGCTTCAAGCTTCTGACCATTTACTTTGATGTTGGCTACTGGTTTGCTGTAGATTGCTTTTATCATGTTTAGGTATGGGCCTTGAATTCCTGATCTTTCCAAGACTTTTATCATGAATGGGTGTTGGATCTTGTCAAATGCTTTTTCCGCATCTAACGAGATGACCATGTGGTTTTTGTCTTTGAGTTTGTTTATATACTGGATTACGTTGATGGATTTCCGTATATTGAACCATCCCTGCATCCCTGGGATGAAACCTACTTGGTCAGGATGGATGATTGTTTTGATGTGTTCTTGGATTCGGTTAGCAAGAACTTTATTGAGGATTTTTGCATCAATATTCATAAGGGAAATTGGTCTGAAGTTTTCTATCTTTGTTGGGTCTTTTTGTGGTTTAGGTATCAGAGTAATTGTGGCTTCATAGAATGAGTTGGGTAGAGTACCTTCTGTTTCTATTTTGTGGAATAGTTTGTGAAGAACTGGGATTAGATCTTCTTTGAAGGTCTGATAGAACTCTGCACTAAACCCATCTGGTCCTGGGCTTTTTTTGGTTGGGAGACTATTAATGACTTCTTCTATTTCTTTGGGGGATATAGGGCTGTTTAGATCATTAACCTGATCTTGGTTCAAATTTGGTACCTGGTATCTGTCTAGGAACTTCTCCATTTCATCCAGGTTCTCCAGTTTTGTTGAGTATAGCCTTTGGTGGAAGGATCTGATGGATTTTTGGATGTCTTCAGGATCTGTTGTTATGTCTCCTTTTTCATTTCTGATTTTGTTAATTAGAATGCTTTCCCTGTGCCCTCTAGTGAGTCTGGCTAAGGGTTTATCTATCTTGTTGATTTTCTCAAAGAACCAGCTCCTTGATTGGTTGATTCTTTGAATAGTTCTTCTTGTTTCTACTTGATTGATTTCGCCCCTGAGTTTGATTATTTCCTGCCGTCTACTCCTCTTGGGTGAATTTGCTTCCTTTTGTTCTAGTGCTTTTAGGTGTGTTGTCAAGCTACTAATGTGTGCTCTTTCTAGTTTCTTTTTGGAGGCACTCAGAGCTATGAGTTTTCCTCTTAGAAATGCTTTCATTGCGTCCCATAAGTTTGGGTATGTTGCGGCTTCATTTTCATTGAACTCTAAAAAGTCCTTAATTTCTTTCTTTATTCCTTCCTTGACCAAGGTATCATTGAGAAGAGTGTTGTTCAGTTTCCACGTGAATGTTGGCTTTCTATTATTTATTTTGTTATTGAAGATCAGCCTTAGTCCATGGTGATCTGATAGGATGCATGGGACAATTTCAATATTTTTGTATCTGTTGAGTCCTGTTTTGTGCCCAATTACGTGGTCAATTTTGGAGAAGGTACCATGAGGTGCTGAGAAGAAGGTATATCCTTTTGTTTTAGGGTAAAATGTTCTGTAGATATCTGCCAGATCCATTTGATCCATAACTTCTGTTAGTTTCACTGTGTCCCTGTTTAGTTTCTGTCCATTGGTGAAAGTGGTGTGTTGAAGTCTCCCACTATTATTGTATGAGGTGCAATGTGTGCTTTGAGATTTACTAAAGTTTCTTTAATGAATGAGGCTGCCTTTGTATTTGGAGCATAGATATTCAGGATTGATAGTTCCTCTTGGAGGATTTTACCTTTGATGAGTATGAAGTGCCCCTCCCTGTCTTTTTTGATGACTTTGGGTTGGAAGTCAATCTTATCAGATATTAGAATGGCTACTCCAGCTTGTTTCTTCATACCATTTGCTTGGAAAATTGTTTTCCAGACTTTCATTCTGAGGTAGTGTCTATCTTTTTCTCTGTGGTGAGTTTCCTGTAAGCAGCAAAATGTTGGGTCTTGTTTGTGTAGCCAGTTTGTTAGTCTATGTCTTTTTATAGGGGAGTTGAGTCCATTGATATTAAGAGATATTAAGGAAAAGTAATTGTTGTTTCCTGTTATTTTTGTTGTTAAAGTTGGCATTCTGTTCTTGTGGCTGTCTTCTTTTAGGTTTGTTGAGGGATTACCTTCTTGTTGTTTCTAGGGCGTGGTTCCCGTCCTTGTATTAGTTTTTTTCTGTTATTATCCTTTGAAGGGCTGGATTCGTGGAGAGATAATGTGTGAATTTGGTTTTGTCGTGGAATACTTTGGTTTCTCCATCTATGTTAATTGAGAGTTTGGCTGGGTATAGTAGCCTGGGCTGGAATTTGTGTTCTTTTAGTGTCTGTATAACATCTGTCCAGGATCTTCTGGCTTTCATAGTCTCTGGTGAAAAATCTGGTGTAATTCTGATAGGCTTGCCTTTATATGTTACTTGGCCTTTTTCTCTTACTGCTTTTAGTATTCTATCTTTATTTAGTGCATTTGTTGTTCTGATTATTATGTGTCGGGATGTATTTCTTTTCTGGTCCAGCCTATTTGGAGTTCTGTAGGCTTCTTGTATGTTCGTGGGCATCTCTTTCTTTAGATTTGGGAAGTTTTCTTCTATAATTTTGTTGAAGATGTTTGCTGGTCCTTTGAGTTGAAAATCTTCATTCTCATCCACTCCTATTATCCGTAGGTTTGGTCTTCTCATTGTGTCCTGTATTTCTTGGATGTTTTGAGTTAGGATCTTTTTGCATTTTACATTTTCCTTGATTGTTGTGCCGATGTTCTCTATGGAATCTTCTGCACCTGAGATTCTCTCTTCCATCTCTTGTATTCTGTTGCTGATGCTCGCATCTATGGTTCCAGATTTCTTTCCTAGGGTTTCTATCTCCAGTGTTGCCTCATTTTGGGTTTTCTTTATTGTGTCTACTTCCCTTTTTAGGTCTAGTATGGTTTTGTTCATTTCCATCATCTGATTGGATGTGTTTTCCTGTTTCTCTTTAAGGATTTCTACCAGTTTGGTTGTGTTTTCCTGTTTTTCTTTAAGGACTTGTAACTCTTTAGCCATGTTCTCCTGTAGTTCTTTTTTTTTTTTGATTTTTAATATTTTTATTACATATTTTCCTCAATTACATTTCCAATGCTATCCCAAAAGTCCCCCATAGCGCCCCCCACTTCCCTACCCACCCATTCCCATTCTTTTGGCCCTGGCATTCCCCTATATTGGGGCATATAAAGTTTGCAAGTCCAATGGGCCTCTCTTTCCATTGATGGCCGACTAGGCCATCTTTCGATACATATGCAGCTAGAGACAAGAGCTCCGGGGTTCTGGTTAGTACATCATGTTGTTCCAACAATAGGGTTGCAGATCCCTTTAGCTCCTTGGGTACTTTCTCTAGCTTCTCCATTGGGAGCCCTGTGATACATCCAATAGCTGACTGTGAACATCCACTCCTGTGTTTGCTAGGCCCCGGCATCGTCTCACAAGAGACAGCTATATTTGGGTCCTTTCAGCAAAATCTTGCTAGTGTATGCAATGGTGTCAGCGTTTAGAAGCTGCTTATGGGATGGATCCCTGGATACGGCAGTCTCTAAATGGTCCATCCTTTCATCACAGCTACGAACTTTGTCTCTGTAACTCCTTCCCTGGGTGTTTTGTTCCCAATTCTAAGAAGGTGCACAGTGTCCACACTTTGGTCTTCATTCTTCTTGAGTTTCATGCGTTTATCAAATTGTATCTTATATCTTGGGTATCCTAAGTTTTGGGCTAATATCCACTTATCAATGAATACATATTGTGTGAGTTCTTTTGTGATTGTGTTACTTCACTCAAGATGATGCCCTCCAGGTCCATCCATTTGGCTAGGAATTTCATAAATTCATTCTTTTTAATAGCTGAGTAGTACTCCATTGTGTAAATGTACCATAATTTCTGTATCCATTCCTCTGTTGAGGGACATCTGGGTTCTTTCCAGCTTCTGGCTATTATAAATAGGGCTGCTATGAACATAGTGGAGCATGTGTCCTTTTTACCGGTTGGGACATCTTCTGGATATATGCCCAGGAGAGGTATTGCTGGATCCTCCGGTAGTACTATGTCCAATTTTCTGAGGAACCGCCAGACTGATTTCCAGAGTGGTTGTACAAGCTTGCAATCCCACCAACAATGGAGGAGTGTTCCTCTTTCTCCACATCCTCGCCAGCATCTGCTGTCACCTGAATTTTTGATCTTAGCCATTCTGACTGGTGTGAGGTGGAATCTCAGGGTTGTTTTGATTTGCATTTCCCTGATGATTAAGGATGTTGAACATTTTTTCAGGTGTTTCTCTGCCATTCGGTATTCCTCAGGTGAGAATTCTTTGTTCAGTTCTGAGCCCCATTTTTTAATGGGGTTATTTGACTTTCTGGAGTCCACCTTCTTGAGTTCTTTATATATATTGGATATTAGTCCCTTATCTGATTTAGGATAGGTGAAGATCCTTTCCCAATCTGTTGGTGGTTTTTTTGTCTTATTGATGGTGTCTTTAGCCTTGCAGAAGCTTTGTAGTTTCATGAGGTCCCACTTGTCAATTCTCGATCTTACAGCACAAGCCATTACTGTTTTATTCAGGAATTTTTCCCCTGTGCCCATATCTTCAAGACTTTTCCCCACTTTCTCCTCTATAAGTTTCAGTGTCTCTGGTTTTATGTGAAGTTCCTTGATCCACTTAGACTTGACCTTAGTACAAGGAGATAGGAATAGATCGATTCGCATTCTTCTACATGTTAACAACCAGTTGTGCCAGCACCATTTGTTGAAAATGCTTTCTTCCACTGGATGGTTTTAGCTCCCTTGTCGAAGATCAAGTGACCATAGGTGTGTGGGTTCATTTCTGGGTCTTCAATTCTATTCCATTGGTCTATTTGTCTGTCACTATACCAGTACCATGCAGTTTTTATCACAATTGCTCTGTAGTAGAGCTTTAGGTCCGGCATGGTGATTCCACCAGAGGTTCTTTTATCCTTGAGAAGAGTTTTTTGCTATCCTAGGTTTTTTGTTATTCCAGATGAATTTGCAGATTGCACTTTCTAATTCGTTGAAGAATTGATTTGGAATTTTGATGGGGATTGCATTGAATCTGTAGATTGCTTTTGGCAAGATAGCCATTTTTACAATGTTGATCCTGCCAATCCGTGAGCATGGGAGATCTTTCCATCTTCTGAGATCTTCTAGAATTTCTTTCTTCAGAGACTTGAAGTTTTTATTATACAGATCTTTCACTTCCTTAGTTAGAGTCACGCCAAGATATTTTATATTATTTGTGACTATTGAGAAGGGTGTTGTTTCCCTAATTTCTTTCTCAGCCTGTTTATTCTTTGTGTAGAGAAAGGCCATTGATTTGTTTGAGTTAATTTTATATCCAGCTACTTCACCGAAGCTGTTTATCAGGCTTAGGAGTTGTCTGGTGGAATTTTTAGGGTCACTTATATATACTATCATATCATCTGCAAAAAGTGATATTTTGACTTCATCTTTTCCAATTTGTATCCCTTTGATCTCCTTTTGTTGTCGAATTGCTCTGGCTAGGACTTCAAGTACAATGTTGAATAGGTATGGAGAAAGTGGACAGCCTTGTCTAGTCCCTGATTTTAGAGGGATTGCTTCAAGCTTCTGACCATTTACTTTGATGTTGGCTACTGGTTTGCTGTAGATTGCTTTTATCATGTTTAGGTATGGGCCTTGAATTCCTGATCTTTCCAAGACTTTTATCATGAATGGGTGTTGGATCTTGTCAAATGCTTTTTCCGCATCTAACGAGATGACCATGTGGTTTTTGTCTTTGAGTTTGTTTATATACTGGATTACGTTGATGGATTTCCGTATATTGAACCATCCCTGCATCCCTGGGATGAAACCTACTTGGTCAGGATGGATGATTGTTTTGATGTGTTCTTGGATTCGGTTAGCAAGAACTTTATTGAGGATTTTTGCATCAATATTCATAAGGGATATTGGTCTGAAGTTTTCTATCTTTGTTGGGTCTTTTTGTGGTTTAGGTATCAGAGTAATTGTGGCTTCATAGAATGAGTTGGGTAGAGTACCTTCTGTTTCTATTTTGTGGAATAGTTTGTGAAGAACTGGGATTAGATCTTCTTTGAAGGTCTGATAGATCTCTGCACTAAACCCATCTGGTCCTTGGCTTTTTTTGGTTGGGAGACTATTAATGACTGCTTCTATTTCTTTGGGGGATAAAGGGCTGTTTAGATCATTAACCTGATCTTGATTCAACTTTGGTACCTGGTATCTGTCTAGGAACTTCTCCATTTCATCCAGGTTCTCCAGTTTTGTTGAGTATAGCCTTTGGTAGAAGGATCTGATGGTGTTTTGGATGTCTTCAGGATCTGTTGTTATGTCTCCTTTTTCATTTCTGATTTTGTTAATTAGGATGCTTTCCCTGTGCCCTCTAGTGAGTCTGGCTAAGGGTTTATCTATCTTGTTGATTTTCTCAAAGAACCAGCTCCTTGATTGGTTGGTTCTTTGAATAGTTTTTCTTGTTTCCACTTGGTTGATTTCACCCCTGAGTTTGATTATTTCCTGCTGTCTACTCCTCTTGGGTGAATTTGCTTCCTTTTGTTCTAGTGCTTTTAGGTGTGTTGTCAAGCTGATAATGTGTGCTCTCTCTAGTTTCCTTTTGGAGGCACTCAGAGCTATGAGTTTTCCTCTTAGAAATGCTTTCATTGCGTCCCATAAGTTTGGGTATGTTGTGGCTTCATTTTCATTGAACTCTAAAAAGTCCTTAATTTCTTTCTTTATTCCTTCCTTGACCAAGGTATCATTGAGAAGAGTGTTGTTCAGTTTCGACGTGAATGTTGGCTTTCTATTATTTATTTTGTTATTGAAGATCAGCCTTAGTCCATGGTGATCTGATAGGATGCATGGGACAATTTCAATATTTTTGTATCTGTTGAGTCCTGTTTTGTGCCCAATTACGTGGTCAATTTTGGAGAAGGTACCATGAGGTGCTGAGAAGAAGGTATATCCTTTTGTTTTAGGGTAAAATGTTCTGTAGATATCTGCCAGATCCATTTGATCCATAACTTCTGTTAGTTTCACTGTGTCCCTGTTTAGTTTCTGTCCATTGGTGAAAGTGGTGTGTTGAAGTCTCCCACTATTATTGTATGAGGTGCAATGTGTGCTTTGAGATTTACTAAAGTTTCTTTAATGAATGAGGCTGCCTTTGTATTTGGAGCATAGATATTCAGGATTGATAGTCCCTCTTGGAGGATTTTACCTTTGATGAGTATGAAGTGTCCCTCCCTGTCTTTTTTAATGACTTTGGGTTGGAAGTCAATCTTATCAGATATTAGAATGGCTACTCCAGCTTGTTTCTTCATGCCATTTGCTTGGAAAATTGTTTTCCAGCCTTTCATTCTGAGGTAGTGTCTATCCTTTTCTCTGAGATGAGTTTCCTGTAAGCAGCAAAATTTTGGGTCTTGTTTGTGTAGCCAGTTTGTTAGTCTATGTCTCTTTATCGGGGAGTTGAGTCCATTGATATTAAGAGATATTAAGGAAAAGTAATTGTTGTTTCCTGTTATTTTTGTTGTTAAAGTTGGCATTTTGTTCTTGTGGCTGTCTTCTTTTAGGTTTGTTGAGGGATTACCTTCTTGTTGTTTCTAGGGCGTGGTTCCTGTCCTTGTATTGGTTTTTTTCTGTTATTATCCTTTGAAGGGCTGGATTCGTGGAGAGATAATGTGTGAATTTGGTTTTGTCGTGGAATACTTTGGTTTCTCCATCTATGTTAATTGAGAGTTTGGCTGGGTATAGTAGCCTGGGCTGGAATTTGTGTTCTTTTAGTGTCTGTATAACATCTGTCCAGGATCTTCTGGCTTTCATAGTCTCTGGTGAAAAATCTGGTGTAATTCTGATAGGCTTGCCTTTATATGTTACTTGGCCTTTTTCTCTTACTGCTTTTAGTATTCTATCTTTATTTAGAGCATTTGTTGTTCTGATTATAATGTGTCGGGAGGTATTTCTTTTCTGGTCCAGTCTATTTGGAGTTCTGTAGGCTTCTTGTATGTTCATGGGCATCTCTTTCTTTAGATTTGGGAAGTTTTCTTCTATAATTTTGTTGAAGATGTTTGCTGGTCCTTTGAGTTGAAAATCTTCATTCTCATCCACTCCTATTATCCGTAGGTTTGGTCTTCTCATTGTGTCCTGTATTTCTTGGATGTTTTGAGTTAGGATCTTTTTGCATTTTACATTTTCCTTGATTGTTGTGCCGATGTTCTCTATGGAATCTTCTGCACCTGAGATTCTCTCTTCCATCTCTTGTATTCTGTTGCTGATGCTCGTATCTATGGTTCCAGATTTCTTTCCTAGGGTTTCTATCTCCAGTGTTGCCTCATTTTGGGTTTTCTTTATTGTGTCTACTTCCCTTTTTAGGTCTAGTATGGTTTTGTTCATTTCCATCATCTGTTTGGATGTGTTTTCCTGTTTTTCTGTAAGGACTTCTACCTGTTTGATTATGTTATCCTGTTTTTCTTTAAGGATTTGTAACTCTTTAGCAGTGTTCTCCTGCAATTCTTTAAGGGATTTTTGTGCTTCCTCTTTATTGTCTTCTGCCTGTTTAGCAGTGTTCTCCTGCATTTCTTTAAGTGTGTTATTAAAGTCCTTCTTGAAGTCCTCTATCATCATCAGGAGATATGCTTTTAAATCCGTGTCTAGCTTTTCCGGTGTGTTGGGGTGCCCTGGACTGGGCTCTCCTGTAGTTCTTTAAAGTCCTTCTTGATGTCCTCTACCATCATCATGAGATATGCTTTTAAATCCAGGTCTAGCTTTTCAGGTGTTTTGGGGTGCCCTGGACTGGGCGAAGTGGGAGTGCTGGGTCCTGATGATGGTGAGTGGTCTTGGTTTCTGTTAGTAAGATTCTTACCTTTACCTCTCGCCATCTGGTAATCTCTGGAGTTGTTATAGTTGTCTCTGTTCAGAGGTTGTTCTTCTGGTGATTCTGAGTATCGTCTGTCAGCAGACCTGGGAGACAGGCTCTCTCCTCTGAGTTTCAGTGGTTAGAGCACTCCCTGCTGACAAGCTTTCCTCTTAAAGGGGAGGTGTACAGATATTTGGCATTTGGACCTCCTCCTGGCCGAAGAAGAAGGCCGAAAACAGGACCTTTCCCAGATGCTGTGTTGCTTTGGCAGGTCACAGAAGCTGTCAGCTTCTGTGGTGCACACTCTCAGCTGTGCAGACTAAGTTCCTAAGTTCAGTGGAGTCCTGGATCCAAGATGTGCTCCCTGCTCCTGAGGCAGAGGGCTCCTGTGCAGGGCAGACCACTGTCTTCCAGCTGGGAGGGTGCCGGATGTCTGCGGCCCCAAAAGGGTGCTGCCTCATCGGCTCTGTGGCTCCCGCCTGTCCCAGAAGCTGTCTGCCTCTGTGGTCCTCACTCTCACCTGTGCAGACTAAGTTCGGTGGAGTCCTGGAGCCAAGATGGCGCTCCCTGCAGGGCGGACCTCTGTCCTCAGGCTGGGAGGGTGCTGGGTGACTGCGGCCCCAAAAGGGTGCTGCCTCAGTGGCTCTGTGGCTCCTGCCTGTCCCAGAAGCTGTCTGCCTCTGTGGTCCTCACTCTCACCTGTGCAGACTAAGTTCGGCAGAGCCCCGGAGCCGAGTTCCTCTATTTTTTTGACTAGTTTCTGAAAGAGTCTTCCAATATTTGCTAGACTGTAAACTTTTTCTTACAGGATAATTTAAATTATTGCTCCTGTACTTAACTTACAAGTGTACTCTGCTTATGTTTATTCTTGAGTCAGTTTTGGTAGTTTATATTTTTCTAGGAACTTGTTTATTTCATTTAAGCTATGTTGGCATAAAGTCTATTGTATTTTGCAATCCTCTTAATCTCTATTGGGTCAGAGATTAAGTATGGGGTGGCCATGGTGGAAGTCCAAGTCAAGCCTGAAAAGAATTAACTTTCAATGAGGACCACTCAGACTGATCCTAAAGTTTCTAATTTTGCATTTTCTCTGTCCCTTAAAGGGTCACAGGGAAAAGTATTATTTGAATCAAACATAATCTTGTGTATACACTCTGGTGTAAAACAGATCCACCTGTGCTTGCTGAATGGTTGGAATCATGGGGTTTGGGGTTTGGCTTCTCAACATTTTTTTCTAACTAACTGATAAGGTATGGATGGAAGGACAAGGATCCGTAGATATGGGGGAAGCTAATGGTCTGTTGGAAGTCTTGCTTGTAGAGCTCATCTGTTTGCCTTTGCAAGAGTAGAAATGCTTTGACATAAAAATCTAAGATGAATGCCTTATCCAGCATGTTAGATGATCTAGCTGCTGGGCTTTTCACATGACCCAAGTTTTGAGAGTCTATGTAGATGTGAGAGAGTCTTACTGGCTTTATGAAAAATCCCTCTAGAGACTTGATTACTCGGATTCTCTGCTGTTGAGTTAAACTTCCTCATGGACCTGTAAGGGACAGCCAAGCTTTAAGGAGTTGTCTCCAGTTATATCCCCCTTTAGCCATTTGTTCTTATTAGCTACTCACGTCTCTTCTTTCAGGACCTCTCTCTTCTTGAAGGTGGCTGAACTCCTGAGACTCAGAAATCCAGGCAGAGGCTCCAGGGTCATCTCAGGCTCCTAATCTAGCTATATCTGCATCTAGGAATGAGTAGGGTAGCATCTGGCCTCCAGTGGCCAGTCACTTTCTTATCACAGAGTAGATGGGATCCCCTTGGTATAGATCAGCCCTCAGCAGATGACAATGGATCTTGAGTTTGTGAGGGTTTAGATTCAACTTCATTTCTCTGGAATCCATTTTTCTATCTTCTATCAAACGCCAAGTCTGTGGGTAGAGTTTTCTTCCTTAAAATCATGGTTATGTCTTCAACAAGACTGAGGCAGCTGAGCTTCTGACCAGCAATTGAGTTAACCTGGACCAGAGCAGTCCTTTAAAGTAAGAAGTGAAGATACCCATGACTTTGTTTCTTTAGGAAGTTAATTTTTTCTGTAAACATGAATAACAATACAGAGAGTGGGTCTGTCTCCTCCCATCAGCCTTTCTCAGTGGATCTTATTCCCCTCACGTAGATATGTCTACCAAAACTTTTATTCTTATGATGGAATTGAGTCTCTAGCTTACCTTGCTTCTTCCCTAAGAATGTCTTCATAAAAACCTTCCCCTGTAGCCTTTGTATGATGTTCAAGAGAATATTCATTCCTTGGCATCCATACAGTTCTCTACTGGACAGATAAGTACCAAGATTCCTTGGAGTCAGGAAGTTATCATATGTTGTTGACCTCCACACAATCAAGTCAAACACCTAGATTGTTAGGAAGACTCACTCAGACTCAAGGGAAAGAGGAGGAAAACATCACAGGAAAAGTAGAAGTCATAGTCTTTTTAGATATTAAAATTAAAGATCCAACCTTTCTGTGTATATGTACTATGAGAACCAAGACACAGGAGTGGCTGTAGTTCTGTGCAAAGGTCATTGACCTTGTCTGAGACTGGGATAAAGTATTGTTTACATTCTGATGGGAGACTTCCAACATTTCTCAAATTGTTAGGAAATGGGCAGAGATCAGAAAAGATTCAAACTTCTCCATATAGCCATGGCCTCTGGGGGCTCTATGTGAGCAGCTGTGTGAGGCTTTCCTGGGTAATAGTACTAGACAGAACAAGTTGGTGATGGGGACAATAGTTCTTTCTTGGTACCAGGGAGGCTGGGTTCTGGCAGGCTGAACAGAGTTTCTACAAAGCAGCCCTGTGGGATTCCCCTGTGGAGAGCTCTAGGCTGTCAGCACCCTCTCTGTGCTGGGAGCTATGGAGATCACATGCCTTGGACCCTGTCATTCAGAGACCACAGGGCCTAGGGAGAGTAGAAAGGGTAGGATCATGGTCTTTGGGTCAGACTTGGGTATCATCAGGGACTGACATCCTGTCCAACTCAAGACTGAGGGCAGCTAGGGTAAAGATGCCTAATGAAGCTGCCTTTGGCTGTCCCACCTGCCTGAGGGCTATGCATAATCTCTACTCCCTGGACCCACCTCTGCATCAAAACATTTCACTGAAAAGGTTTTATCATTGTGACCATAAGGAAACCAATCTGAGAACCTTCTCAGATGTTATGTCTTCTGACTTAACCACCTTTCCAGCATGCCATCAGGGATCACTGGATGTCTCAGCCCCATCTTTGTGTTCAGCCCCGTTTTCTATGTAACCAAGATTTGCTGTTTCCTTGTAAAAATCATCTCCATGTGTAGATTTCTATCTGTGCCCTGCAGGCCATTTTGAAAAGTCTTATTAACTACCTCACTAGAAAAGCTTGTGTGAGAGCAGCTAGCACAGGATGTGGTCCCTACTGCTGAGGGGATGGCAGAGGGTTTCTCTATTCCTCCAAGGCCTGGGGAGGACAACTTTGCTTATTGGACAGGTACTGCATCTGGGAGGGCCAGCTAGCCACACTGCTCTGGGTTCCCCTATGCATGGTTTCATCCCACAGATCACTAGGTATCCATGATTCCTGGGGAACACTGGCCCTGCTCCATGGCTGCTTTGCTCTTGAACTCTGACTTAGCTGAACTTTGAGACCATGAGAGTTGCTGTCCATGTAGGCAATGAGGAAATCCTGCAGACACAAGGAGTCAGTGACCTTATTTTTAAATGGTCAGGGTCTGTCAAGGGAAGTCAGAATCATTCTCTCTCCACAGGAGTGAAGAGTCAAGGTCAAGGCAGAGTTCATGGGAGGTGAAGCAGAGCTAACCTTGGATCTCCACCTGGATCATCGACTCTATCCCTTAAGAGGAGTCCTTATTCCATGTCTCCTGGGATACTCTGCATGCTACTCCAAGGTCCCAGCCATGCTCAGAGGTTATGACTCAAGCTGTTTTCTAGGCAAAGTGGGGCCAGAGTTGGGAAAGACCCTAATTATAAAGTTCCTGTACACTGACAACATCTTAGTCCCTAGGCATGGGACAGTCTGCTAGGACTAATTTGTGCCCAATTCAAGGTTGGTTTTCAGAGAATCTCAGCAAAAGCTTCTAATTTTTCCTGACTCCTCTCAGGGTTCCCTGGTTATCAACCCCTCAGGTTGGGCAGCGTGGGACACTGTTAAACATCCCACTACCCCTTTTGTTTGCAAGGTGGATTTCCAGTTTACATCCTTAGTATTCCCCAGGTCTTGTTGATGTTTTCCTCTGTTAATCCTTCAGCTCTGTTAAAAAACAAACAAACAAACAAACAAACAAACAAAAAAAACCACTCCCCTACCCCAAGAAACATAATATCAGGGTTGCTAAGGTCTGAACCAGGTTCTGGAAAAGCAGTTTTATTAGAGCACTGAGCAGAAACTTTGTATAGAGGTGTGATCCCTACCACGGATGCACGTCAAATCCCTTGCTTCAGCTAGGTCAGTGGTGAATCACTATGCTCAGAACTTGGTCAGGTGTCCACAGGCAGTTCTTGGGACCACCTGTCAGTTCCTGGATGATGGCATGATCCTCAAAGGGAATAGGAAAAAACAAGGTGGTTTCCCTGATCACAAGTAACCTCAGATTCAGATAAGCCAGATCCTCTTATTAAATATGACTAACATATTTAACTATAACATATAAACTAACATCCCTGAGACCACTAACTAATACATTTTTTAATGATAAAGGATGTTGTATATTATTAGGAAGCCCTGAGATGCAAATCTGTGTTGGGATTCCTAGCTTTCTTACTGGTCCTGTCCATGCATCTTGAACTGTTCAGTCAGCAGACTCCTTTCTGGAATCACAGGTTTACAATATCTAATTGTTTATGTTGCATCGAGTGCCAACAGTGAAAGTGCTGAGAGCAAAGATATCAGCAACGTATAAACTTAGTCCTAAAATAGCAAAGCAAAAACCCACAGATTTCAATCAGATTTTTCAACTCACTCTCCTTTGGTCAGAAGGATGGGATATATTCTAGGGAAATTGGCACAGGTGCAGAAAGATAATATAGTCCAGCGTAAAGGGTCACACACAAAATACCTCAGTGCCCCCTTTCTCCCTCACTGCTCTTCGTTGGCCATGTGTGCTGAATCTGGAGCCATTAAGTACCCTGCATTCGATGTCTTCCTTGAGTTTTCTGAGTACTCGTCAGATTCATCACCTCATTGAGATAGGAGATGTTTCTTTCCCTCCCTCCCTCCCTCCCTCCCTCCCTTCCTTCCTTCCTTTCTTCTTTCCTTCCTTCCTTCTTTCCGTGTACTTACTCCACACAGTCCTTCGCCAGCTCTAGAAGCTGACAGCTTCCCAGCTCATAACCTGCCTCCTCTCTACCTTTTGTCTTTTTCATTTAGTTTCTAGTAGGGAGCTTGTTAGCTTTTTCTTGATGATGCTTCTCTTTTGTATGTTAACAAGTCTTTACCAGCCTTGGGTATACAGTGTACTCTCCTCTGTGTCATACACTAAAGCTTCTGCAGGCAAGTACTCATTCACCTGGAAGTAACCTTGTCTTCTCAGGTTTGTTGAGATTGGGTCCAGATTCACTTTCCTTGTGTGCATAATCAGATCCTGGTGTCTGCACCTCAGCTCGTCTGTAACCAGATTACCTCTGCGTAGAGGACAATTTCTGGGCTCTTTTCTGTTCTACCCGTCTGTTTGTCAATCCTGCACCAACACAATGTCTCCTGATTTCTTGTATTCCTATGGGGCAAGTCCTGATTCTCTATCTACACACTCAAGTATTTTTGAGCATCTACGATGTGTTACGGGAGATGTCCCAAACAACATCTGCTTCCCTGAAGCTGACCTCTAAATGGGATTGCACATGTAGGGGAAAGTGAAAGTTAAACGTAATGCTAGAAGGTTTTACACAGCTGAGTGCAGTAGGTGTGGAATCTTTATATCAGAATTTCTTAATTTTTTTCACTTATAACTCCTTTCTACCTGAGACATTTTTATGTGACTGCATATTTAGGTACATAAAGTAGGCATACAAATAAAATCTTAAACTGATAAAAGGTTTAGGCATATACCCAAAAGATGCTCCATTATGTTCATAGCAGCCTTATTTATAATATCCAGAAGCTGGAAACAACCCAGGTTATCCTCAGCAGAGGAATGAATACAGAAAATGTGGTACATTTACACAATGGAGTACTACTCAGCTATTAAAAACAATGACTTCATGAAATTTGCAGGCAAATGGATGGAACTAGAAAATATCATCCTGAGTGTGGTAACCCAATCACAAAAGAACACACATGGTATATACTCACTGATAAGTGATATTAGCCCAAAAGCTCAGAATACCAAAGATACAATTCACAGACCACATGAAACTCAAGAAGAAAGACCAAAGTGTGGATGCTTCAGTGCTACTTCGAAGGAGAAACAAAATAATCGAGGGAGGTAGAGTGAGGGAGGGACCTGGGAGGGAGTGGGGGAAGGGGGGAAGAATCAGGTGTGGGAGGAGACAAGGGAGATGTACAGAGGGTCAGGAAATTGAAAGGAGGTGCATAGCAATGGGGGATGGGAAACTGGGAATAGCCAACAGAAAGTCCCAGACACCAGGAAAGCAAGAGGCTCCCAGGACCCAACAGGGATGACATTAACTGAAATACCCAACACAGGGGAGAAAGAACCTGTAGAGACCATATCCAGAGGTTAGGCATGGCCCCCAGTTGAGGGATGGGGCCACCCACCTATCTCAAAAATATTAACCCAAAATTGTTCCTGTCTAAAGGAAATGCACAAAGAGTGGAGCAGAGACTGAAGGAAAGGCCATCCAGAGACTGCCCCAACTAGAGATTCATTCCATGTGCAGACACCAAACCCAGACACTACTGTTGATACTAAGAAGTGCTTGCTGTCAGGAGCCTTATATAGCTGTCCCATGAGAGGCTCTGCCAGAGCCTGACCAATACAGATGCTGATGCTTGCAGCCAACCATCAGACTGAGCACAGGGACCACAACAGAGGAGTTAGGGGAAGGACTGAAGGAGCTGAAGGGTTTTGCAACCCCATAGGAAAAACAACAATATCAACTAACCAGACACCGCACCCACCCCCCGAGCTCCCAGGGACTAAACCATCAACCAAAGAGTACACATGGAGGGATCCACAGTTCCAGCTGCATATGTAGCAGAGAATTGCCTTATCTGGCATCAATGGGAGGGGGAAGTCCCTTAGGCTTGATAATACAGCATAGGGGAATGCTAGGGTGGTAAGGCAGAAGTGGATGGGTGGGTGAGCATCCTCATAGAAGCGGGGGACGGGGGGGGGGAGAGGATGGAAAGATGGAAAAGAGGGTTTTCAGAGGGAAACCAGGAAGAGGGATAACATTTGAAATGTAAATAAATAAAATAACCAATAAAAAAGGTCATAAAGAAAATTATTTTACAATTCTTTGGTATACATAAAAGTTTGCTATTTATTAAAGACAAAGAAAACTTCAGTATTAATGAGATGGATGTGCTTGTTTACCTTTGCATACAGAATTAAATTCTAGCCAGGTATGGTGGAGTACAGCTTTAATCCCAGCACTCGGGAGATGAGGCAGAGGCAGAGGCAGAGGCAGAGGAGGCAGAGGCAGAGGCAGAGGCAGAGGCAGAGGCAGAGGCAGAGGCAGAGGCAGAGGAGGCAGAGGCAGAGGCAGAGGCAGAGGCAGAGGCAGAGGCAGAGGCAGAGGCAGAGGCAGAGGCAGAGGCAGAGGCAGAGGCAGAGGCAGAGGCAGAGGCAGAGGCAGGCAGAGGCAGAGGCAGAGGCAGAGGCAGAGGCAGAGGCAGAGGCAGAGGCAGAGGCAGAGGCAGAGGCAGAGGCAGAGGCAGAGGCAGAGGCAGAGGCAGAGGCAGAGGCAGAGGCAGAGGCAGAGGCAGAGGCAGAGGCAGAGGCAGAGGCAGAGGCAGAGGCAGAGGCAGAGGCAGAGGCAGAGGCAGAGGCAGAGGCAGAGGCAGAGGCAGAGGCAGAGGCAGAGGCAGAGGCAGAGGCAGAGGCAGAGGCAGAGGCAGAGGCAGAGGCAGAGGCAGAGGCAGAGGCAGAGGCAGAGGCAGAGGCAGAGGCAGAGGCAGAGGCAGAGGCAGAGGCAGAGGCAGAGGCAGAGGCAGAGGCAGAGGCAGAGGCAGAGGCAGAGGCAGAGGCAGAGGCAGAGGCAGAGGCAGAGGCAGAGGCAGAGGCAGAGGCAGAGGCAGAGGCAGAGGCAGAGGCAGAGGCCAGAGGCAGGTAGCTCTTTCTGAATTCAAGGCCACTGTCTTAGTCAGGGTCTCTATTCCTGCACAAACATCATGACCAAGAAATAAGTTGGGGAGGAAAGGGTTTATTCAGCTTACACTTCCACATTGCTGTTCATCACTGAAGGAAGTCAGGACTGGAACTCAAGCAGGTCAGGAAGTAGGAGCTGATGCAGAGGCCATGGAGGGATGTTACTTATTGGCTTGCTTCCCCTGTCTTGCTTAGCTTGCTTTCTTATAGAACCCAAGACTACCAGCCCAGGGATAACACCACCCACAGTGGGCCCTCCCTCCTTGATCACTAATTGAGAAAATGCCTTTCAGCTGGATCTCATGGAGGCATTTCTTCACCTGAAGCTCCTTTCTCTGTGATAACTCCAGCTTGTGTCAAGTTGAAACACAAAATCAGCCAGTACAGCCACCTTGTTTACATAACAGGTTCCAGGCCCTGAAGAATTACACAGTTAAACCCATTTTAAAAAGGGGGGTGGGTGGAGAAAGAAAAGAAAAAAATCTTATCTGAATATTTAAAATTGAAGTGTTTAGAACATCTTCAATATTTTTCAGAGTTTATCAATATTTTGATTTTATTATTGTTAATACTAAGTGCTGCTTCACATAAATATATAACACAAAATAACAGAAGGATGTTTAGGATTACTTCATAAACTGTTCTGATTTCAAGACAAATTTAATTAATGATTTTTAAATGAAAGTAAGGCGAACAATTCAAACAATACTTAGTATCAAACAGCTAGCATAATACAATTCAGAAACAGACCACTTTAACACCTAAATGCTAAGAAGTGAAGGTACAGAAATACTAAAAGTATTTGCTATCTTAATTTGTATGCTTATTGAAAAGTAGAAAACGTTGTATGCATGATTAAAAAACAAAAAAGCTCTCACTCTTGACACACAAGTCTTAGATCTAAACATTGGGCAGTGTTTATTGGCCTTTGAGTAGCATGACAGCATTCACAATGTCTGAGTGTGAATGTGTGTGCTCAAGACTGAAGCTGAAGTGAAATCATGTGATGTGGCATGGACAAAACAGCTCAGGCTCATGTGTGGTGGAGTCTAGACAAAGTTCCTTTCAGATGATCTTCCCTGGTCTCTCAGCTATATACATGTGAAGTGTGGTATCCGTAGAGACCTGGAGATGCTGTGCCGGGGTTCTGTAGTTCTTTGCAGATTTCTCATGTTTCTGCTATGCTGCCCAAGCCTCTCTGAACTCTGCTAGAGAACTCAACTTCTCTCCCTGTGTAGATCCAGAAAATGAGTCTGGGAGAAAGCTAAGGTCTGTGGTTACCTGGTTGGTTACCCTGGTCTCGGGTTTTGCAATGTCTGCCATCTGTTCTCTTAAAAATCTGTGTTTCTGACCTGGTACAGTGATATGAAGCCAATCAGGAAGCTTAGAATCACTTGAGCTCAAGAGTTTGATGCCAGCATAATCAACAAGGCAAGATCCTGTTTCAGAGAAAGAAAGGAAGAGAGAGAGAGCGAGAGCGAGAGCCAGAGAATGTTTTCTACATTTCCATTTTTTTAGATGGAGACAGGACGGATATACTCATCCCTGCTGCAGGTGTCTCTTCATATTTCTTAACCTCACTTTATAATTTTTCCTTTTTTCTGTTTCTTTCTTCTATATTCTGGATAATGTCTTCAAATCTGTCTTCGAGGTCATTAATTTTCTTTTCAGCTTTGTCTAATTGCTTTGTACGGCTCCCTGAAACTCACTCTTGAGCCACTGGCCATTGTCTAACCCTGGTAGTGCATTTCTAAATCCTTGAGTCTGTCACATCACATTTGTCCACCTCCTTGAACAATAACCTCCCAGACTTTTGACATCCTGGAAAGCTGTGGCCTATAGTTGGACTTTTCTGTACCAAACTCTGACAACTACTGTCCACATGCTTGTACTTAGAGTCTTCCTGTCCTCACTGTCCTCAGTGTTACCTTGGCCTCTGATGTGGTTATGGTCTTGCTTTGTGTGCTCAGCATCACTCCAGATAGTCCTTTAGCTCTTTAGCTCTTGAATCTGGACATCATTGAGATGATGTCTGTCAGCTTTCCCTACTCCTTACACTGTTGGGTTTTTTGTTTTTGTTTTTTGTTTTTTTTTTACGTTCAGCTGCTCCCAGTGGCATTTGCTGAGGCCCTTTCCACCTCAATGTGCTTTGAAGTTTCTAAAGAGTGGAGCTATTGCCTGGGCAGGTGAAATGTTGGCTTGGAGGGAAGAGACTATTTCCCTCCAAGCAGAGACAGATGTGTTAGTTCTGGGAATGGTAGGAGTTGAAAGTAAAGGTATAGGGTTTGAGGAGGAGGAGGCTACATAGGATTGGGCTGAGGAGGGTGGTACAGAGGGCAGAGGCATTATAGAAGGAATAGAGACTCCTAAATGGGAACGCTGGCCATCCATGGTGGGTGTGCATCTGTACAGGACCAAACCAGCCACAGTCAGAGCATCTGAGGCAGCTTGTGCCACAAGGGCACAGCTTACAAGGCTATGGCTCTCAGCTGGTGAGGAGCTCAGCTGAAGCTGTTGATCCAGCTGAACTTTGGTGGACGGGCCATTTCATATTCAGGACATGGCCTTCATTAGCACAGTCATTCAGGAACTCCTGTCTCCCCTGAACCATCTTCACCCTGGTTCTAAGATGACAAGCTTCCCTTCAAAGAATTAGTGCTTATTAAACTCCACTGTATTCCAGTGCTGCCTTTAACACCACTCAGGAACCACCATATTGTGTCTCTAAAACCCAGCCCTCCAAGATGGTTGCCTCTGTGGAGGGCCATACACCAGATTCATGTTATTGGGTTTGGACTTGTGACCACTGAACCCCACTGGGCATGTACTGTGCACTGAGCCAGGGGTGATAGACATGTAATAGGTAGAGCGCTCTGTGTTTTGACCCAGGGGAGAGGCTCATGCATCTTGCCAATGCAACACCCCACAGAGGCAACCTCCATATTCTGATTCATCTGTTTATGAAACATGTGGATTTTTGACTTGCAGCTTGAGGGCTGTGTAGACCTGGTGTCACCAGAAGTTTACAGTCTATCACCCAGCATGGCCTCTGTGCGCTGGTCAGACTGGTTTGCTCAGAGAATAAGAATCTCAGTGCCCAGACATGAGGCTTTCAATCCAAAAGTGACTACATCCTTAGCATTCACATCTCCACAGTGATGGAAATCAACACCTCCTCCCTACTCAGTTTGCTTTGCAAAGTCACTATTATAATCAAGGCAGCCTATGTACTCATGATGAACTGTCTAAAAGGGAAATCAAGAAGTCAATTCTACTTACAATAGCTTCAAATGGTGCAAAACTTCTATGAGTAAATTTATCCAGTAAAAATCCAAGCAAACTAAAAACTAAACTTGTATTTTTAAATGTACTAAGTCCCTACTGAGTCAAATTTACCTTCCTTCGCCTCGGTTTTAGTTGTTTTGACATGTCCCTTTTCTTCACTGCTGTCAGTCTGTGACTCGCTTGTCCCCAGGCTGGGCTGGGTGCCTGTCACTCACTAGCACCTTCACCTCTCATGAGCTTCCTCACTGGGCATCTGTCCAGTCAAAAGCCTGTCTTGAGCAACGTCCTTTCAGGCAGCAACTATTCAGCTGTCTCTGATGCCTAACCTTTATCCTATTGCATGAGTTTCTGCAGTTCAGACCTAACTTCCCAAATCATTTTTTACTTCTCACCTACATGAAGTGTAAGAACTTACCTGCCCTCCATCCTCTGAATATATTCCTGACAGTCACAGGCACATCATCCCCTTTCTATTGAAATGGTGACAGCGTTGGCTCAGCTTTTCTATCTGTCCACACACTCCAGAGTGGGCTCTGAAATCTCCGGAAACCCAGAAAGTTCCCAGTGCTCTCATTTGAGCAGCATTTTCAGTGGCCTAAGCAGTAAGGAGACCATCTTCCTCTGAAAATCCAATACATTCCCTTCTCAGCTTGCTGAGACTGGGACTTAGCCCAAGAAACATGTCTGGGATTACCCTGTCCTCTGTCACATCCTCACCTGTCAGCTTCATTCAGCTCTGGCCTTGCCAGGGCAGTGTGGCAGAGAGTCACCCTATATGAAGATTTACAGAGACATAAGGTTGTCTCTTAACCTGAATAAGTGAAGTCTGAATAAGATGACTCCTTCATCATGATGACTTCAGCCAACTACCCATCAACTTTCCCCCAAATTCTCCAAGCTCCATATTGGGCAACTTAGGCAAACTCACAGCACCTCTTGCCTTATCTCTCACCTTCCCTCAGTGGCCTTTCTGTCTAAGACCTGTGTAGTTTGACAGCTCTCATCATTATACACCCAGCCTGATATATTCTTTCTTGAACATTTCCCTGGGGTTATTTACTCTCCCCAAATGGGTCCAAAGTCTGATAAGATCACCTTTGTCACAGTTGTATTCTATCTCTGGGATCTCATGTTTGCCTTCACTGACACACAGAAAGCACAGGGTTAAGCCTAATTCTAGAGTTTATACCAGAATGTTCTCTAGTGCTACTTCTCGTGTGTATATACACTGTATATGTGTGCAGTGTATGCACTTGCATGTACAAGTATGTATGTGCACATGGAGAATATTGTGTCCTTAGGCAGAGTCTCTCAATGAATCTGAAGCTAGGCTGGCAGCTTTCAAGTTCCAGTAGTCCTCCCATCTCCACCCATTTCTCTCCAGTAGTTCTGGGGCTATAGACACAAGCATGGCTGTGCTCACCTTTTACCTGGGCACTGGAGATTCAGTCTCAGGTCTTCATGCTTGTGTTGTAACCACACTTACACAAAGAGCCATTTCTTTAAGCCTCTCCTGTTTTACCTGAGGGTCAAGTGATCTTCTTGTGATTTTCTGTTCTTCTGTACTCTGCCTAATTGCCACCCATGTTCTTAGCCGTCCTCAGGAATTGCTCCATAGCAGGAGAGGGCTTGGTTGTGGGCCTCTTGTCCCTAACATCTGTTCAGCTAATGAGAGTCTCCATACTTGGAGCACTCCTAGGGAGAGACTATATACTCCATTACAAGTGCATCTCAAGGTCATGAGTTATGCCAAGACTGAAGCAGAGCAGGGTGGGGCAGGGGTCATATTCAAAGGCAGACCTATTTACTCATTTCCCCTCCAGAGTATTGCCATGGTGATAGCGCATGCACACATTGATATCATCCTGCCTTGCATAGGATGGGTTATTTTATGTGTCTCCTGGAGCTTCTTAGACTACTGAGACACCCAGAGCTACTATTGCAATATATGAGATGCAGGACTTAGATTCACCACACAGGGCTCTGGGGCCATCTGGCCCTCTCCATAGCAGACACTGAATGTAGTGTAGTGGGCAATAGTGACTGAAAGGAATGAGGAATTGTCTGGAGCTGCTGAATGGGTACCAGAAGAAAAGGCTCTGTATGTAGTTTAGAAGAGCACGGCACAGATTCCCTGGGAAGATGGTACAGAAGGACAAATATTTGCCCATCAGATGTCAGTCAGGGTAGCTAAGGCCCTAGCCTTTCTGCAGCAAGGTATCTTTTTGGTATTTTTATTCTAACTTTTGAGGGATTAAGGAACAGTGTGTATAAGTCTGGAAGGCAAATTCCCTGGTGTGACCACCTCCTTAGGGCCAGCTTTCTCAACAGGGCTCTTGAAGGTTCTGGCTGGCTCTACAGGAATGTTTGTAGCCACTTATGATGTGGGCCTGTTTCTCAGCTTGACCTTCACTTTCATGTTCCTGGTCCTGCAATTGTATTAAGATGGGGATGTGGTTATATGTATGTATCTATAGGGAATTAAAAAAAATATGGCTACCAACAAAACATATAAAGATTAGATCTGACCAAAGAAAAACTCTTGTCAGCTGAGACATGAATGACTTCACAAAGTAAATAGCTCCGATAATTCACCGTCTCTGATCTACTGTTTTCTCCAAAATATGCTTGCAAATCAGCTTCAAAAGGGCCAGCTCTGATGGTGGGTCACACAGAGAATAGGAAAACACAGAGATTGAGCAACAAATGCTACATTTAACTTTTTTTTCCAAACTAAACTTTTTCCTCCCTGGGGGGCCCATGCAGGAATTCTTCACCCCAATTCAGCAGGAAGCAACTTTACAAAGATCATTCATTGCCCTAGTTCCTTAAGTTGGGGTGGATAGGGATATTCTCTTTATTCATGATTGACATGGGAGGACCCGGGTTGCTATGAGAGGCACTCGCCTGGGGAAGGTGGACCTGGGGTGTACAAGGAAAGCAAACTGAACGCAGCAGCGGGAAGGCAGCGGGAACCTACCAATAAGCACTTAAGCACTTCTTTATGGCTTCTGCTTCAGTTCTTAGCTCCAGATTCCTGCCTTGAGTTCCTGCCCTGGCAATCTGAGAGTTGTAAGGTGAAGTAAACTCTTTCCTACCTAAGTCATTTTGGTTGTGGTGATTTATCACAGGCATAGAAACTCTAACCAAGGAGTAGGCAGAATTTGTTAATAAGGCCATAAAGCATTTTGCTTAGCCATCCTTTTTGATTTGATGAACATATAAATATGAAAATCACAAAGCCAGCATATGCTCAAGTTTAAAAGTTAAATTCTGGCCAGGCAGTGGTGGCGCATGTCGTTAATCCCTACACTTGGGAGGCAGAGCCAGGCAGATCTCTAAGAGATTAGGGATAACCTGGTCTACCCAGTGAGTTCTAAGACAGCCAGGGCTACACAGAGAAACTCTGTCTCTAAAACCAAAACAAAAAAAAAAAAGTTAAATTCTGATGATAGTGTTAACCCATAGTTACCATGACCTATTATTGCAAATACCATTGAAGCCTTGAAGCCAATATCTTGCAGAGTAAGAAGCTGATCAGAAATTTTCATCTACTTCCACCTTCACATACTTTCTCTCCTTTCTCTTTATCAATGTTCTTGTCAGAACAACAGATGTTGCAGTTAATAGGCCTGCAGCCTTTCAGTATTATCCTTCACAGTCTGTGGTTACAACGGACTTTTCTCCTCCTGAATGTTCCATTCGATAAATTTGCATTGATACAGACCCACTGCAGTGCCAGTACTTTCACTGACTCTGGGCTCTGCTTGGTACTTCTTTCCTCTGATCCCTGACAATCATGGATCTTTTACCATGTGAGGGTCTTGTTTGTTGCCTTTTCCAGAATATCATGGATTGGAATCATACAACACACAGCCTTTCCAGGTTGGTTTCTTTTTTCTTAGTGACCAACACCAGAGATTTCCCTTCATTTTTTCACAGTCTGTCTAATTTCTTTTTAGTGTCCAAAACATCTGAACCAACATCAGTATCCAGTTACCCACTAAAGGGCATCTTGGTTGCTTTAGCAATTGTGAATAAAAAGCTGCTATAAAATCTGTTCTGGTTTTCACGTGTACAATGTATTTTGGACTTATTTAGAAATATTTCAAGGGGGAGAGGTTGCTGCATTATATTGGTAAGAGTATGTTACGTTTTATAAGAATACACCGCCATCCAACATAGCTGTGCCATCGAATCCCTAAGAGCAAAGAAGAGGAGTTTTTGGTATGTCATATTTGGCATCCTCAGGGGTTTGGGTTGAGGCCATTTTAAAAGGTATATAGTGGTATTTCTTTTTACTTTGCAATTCCCTAATGATATATGATACTGAAGCTATGATTATATGTTTGTTTGTTTGCTATCTGAATATCTTTTCTGATGGGATACAGGTAGACTTGAATCCTTTTCCCCATTTTAAAATATGTTATATATGTTCTTATTCTTGAGTGTCAAATGTTTTTCATATGTTTTGGTGAGTGATCTTTCACTGGATATGTCTGTGACTTATTCTCTTATTTTCCTGAAAATGTCTGTTATTGAGTAGCCTTTTCCAGTGAATCAGCTTATTAATTTCTTTTATGGGTTGTGTCATTGGTATTGGTGTTGAATCTAAAAAAAAAAAACAATCACTAAAAATCCCAACCAAGGTCATATGGGTTTTCTATGCTCTCTTCTAGGAGTTTTGTAGTTTACATTATATATTTACATCTTTTATATATTTGAATTCGGCTCTATTGGGAATTAGTGGGCATGCTTCTTTTGGTTAGTTTAAGTATGGCATACATTTTTCTGTCCATTTATTTTAATCTATACATGTCTCTATATTTAAAGAAGGTTGCATATATAAAATACATAGTTGTTTTCTTTTTTAAAAAACATTTCCTGCCAGTCTCTTTTTTAATTGATGCTTTTAAGATCATTGGTTCTCACAGGATCATTAATATAGTTAGATTAATTTTGCAGTGTTTGTGACTGTTTCTGATTGATAGCCTTGTTCTTTGTTCCCAATTTTGCTCTTAATATTTTCTTTCTTATGTTTTTGAGCATTTGGTACTACTACATTTCCTCTTCATTCATACTGTATCAGTTGTATTTTTTTTAAGTTTTAGTGATTGTTCTTCACAATCTATAAATTATCTTTCAACAAACTGTCAATCCTCCAGGAAGTGCAAAAGGCTTACAATAATGAAACATTTCCGCCTCTCTATCTCTCATTCCTGTGTCACTGCTGTTGCACATTACATCGTGTATAAAGGTGTTCATCTATAGGTCTGAATGTATTTAACGCATGCATAAGCAAACACCCCATAGCTACCATTACTTAAGAAAAACACATGTACTAGATAGATTACTAATAAGAAAGAGACCTGGAGATATAGTTAGTGGTAGAGCATATACCTTTCTGGTCCAAAAATAAGAAATATGGACATTTTGGCTAGATGTGGTCCATGCCTTTGATCTCAAAACAAGGGAAGCAGAGGCAGGCGGACCTCTGTGAGTTCAAGGCCAGCCTGGTTTACATAGCCAAGGCTATGTAGAGAGACCTATTTAAAAATAAATAAATAAATAAGTAAGTAAATAAATAAGAGAGAAAAGGAAAGACATTTTTGTTTCACTCTCTTTAATGCTTTTCTTTTCCTTTTCTATCTGAGAGTTTGAGCTGTATGCACATTTTCTGGTCTCTCTGAAGAGCTTTTAACATTATATGAAAGGCAGATCTTGCTTTACCTCCAAAGGACAATATTACAGGGTACAGATTCAAGGTCGGCTCTTTCTTCAAAGTGTTTACTTATTTTTATTAGTGGTTGTGTGTTTTTGTGTGAGTCTGTTTGTGTGGGTACTGGAGTTACAGGTGGTAGTGAGATGGGTTCTGGGAATTGAACTTGGGTCCTCTGGGAGAGGAGCAAGCTCTTGACTGCTAGGCCATTTTTTTAGCCCATGGCAATTTCTTTTCTAGTTCGTTGAAGTATTTACACTATGCTCTGCATAATCTCTGAGATATGGGATACAGTTCTTTTTCTTGTTCCTCTGAAGAGCAATTATTTTCTTCTGGATTCTTTTTATGTTTATTTTTTAAAAATACTTTCTATGTATGAGACTTTTGCCTTTTTAAAAAAAAATGCAACTCAAAACAACCCTGAGATTCCACCTCACACCAGTCAGAATGGCTAAGATCAAAAATTCAGGTGACAGCAGATGCTGGCGCGGATGTGGAGAAAGAGGAACACTCCTCCATTGTTGGTGGGATTGCAAGCTTGTACAACCACTCTGGAAATCAGTTTGGCGGTTCCTCAGAAAATTGGACATAATACTACCAGAGGATCCAGCAATACCTCTCCTGGGCATATATCCAGAAGATGTTCCAACCGGTAAGAAGGACACATGCTCCACTATGTTCATAGCAGCCTTATTTATAATAGCCAGAAGCTGGAAAAAACCCAGATGCCCCTCAACAGAGGAATGGATACAGAAAATGTGGTACATTTACACAATGGAGTACTACTCAGCTATTAAAAAGAATGAATTTATGAAATTCCTAGCCAAATGGATGGACCTGGAGGGCATCATCCTGAGTGAGGTAACCAAATCACAAAGGAACTCACACAATATGTACTCACTGATAAGTGGATATTAGCCCAAAAACTTAGGATACCCAAGATATAAGATACAATTTGTTAAACACATGAAACTCAAGAAGAACGAAGACCAAAGTGTGGACACACTGTGCCCCTTCTTAGAATTGGGAACAAAACACCCATGGAAAGAGTTACAGAGATAAAGTTTGGAGCTGTGACGAAAGGATGGACCATCTAAAGACTGCTATATCCAGGGATCCATCCCATAATCAGCTTCCAAACGCTGACACCATTGCATACACTAGCAAGATTTTGCTGAAAGGACCCAGATATAGCTGTCTCTTGTGAGACAAGGCCGGGGCCTAGCAAACACAGAAGTGGATGCTCACAGTCAGCTATTGGATGGATCACAGGGCCCCCAATGGAGGAGCTAGAGAAAGTACCCAAGGAGCTAAAGGGATCTGCAACCCTATAGGTGGAACAACATTATAAACTAACCAGTATCCCAGAGCTCTTGACTCTAGCTGCATATGTATCAAAAGATGGCCTAGTCGGCCATCACTGGAAAGAGAGGCCCATTGGACTTGCAAACTTTATATGCCCCAGTACAGGGGAATGCCAGGGCCAAAAAGTGGGAGTGGGTGGGTAGGGGAGTTAGGGGAGGGAGTGTATTGGGGACTTTTTGGATAGTATTGGAAATGTAAATGAGGAAAATACCTAATAAAAAAAAAGCTGGCAAAAAACAAAACAAAACAAAACAAAACAAACAAACAAAAACCAAAACACATAACGATAGATCTTATTTCAAGGTGTTCTTATACGGAAACTCTTGAAATGATTTCATAGTTATCACTTTCATGTATTTTGCTTCACCTCAGATTCTGTGGTCTAAGCACATATATGTGATCATAGCTATATGGCTGTGTGGGTGTCTTCTAAGGGCTGGTGGACACAGAGGCTTCTGGGTGATAATGCCTACATTATGGCACAGCATTCTAGAGAATTGTCTTTGTGAAGCCTTGCTGAGTTTCTTGTAGATACAGAGGCTTCTCTACCTCTCATTACCCATATTACCCAGGACCTCAAAATAGGAGTAAAGATCTTTTGGTTTAATAAACATCTCCAGTCTCAAAAAAATTATTTATTTATTTATTTATTTATTTATTTATTTATTTATTATATGTAAGTACACTGTAGCTGTCTTCAGACACCCCAGAAGAGGGCATCAGATCTCATTATGGATGGTTGAGCCACCATGTGGTTGCTAGGATTTGAACTCAGGACCTTCAGAAGAGCAGTCAGTGCACTTAACCACTGAGCCACCTCTCCAGCCCATTTCTTCTGGATTCTTTCATAGTTTTTCCTCCTTATCTTTTTCTTTCCTTCTTAAGTTTGAATGTCGTAGACCTAGGCAACATCTTTGGAATTGTTTCAGTTTGCTCTTGGTCTTCATTCTCTTAGATTGCAAAGATGGTAACTTGATGTCTGACACTGAGTCTCAGCTACTGTGACTTCACTGTGTGAGTCACCTTCTGCAGATGTCTCAAAGATCTTGGGTTTCAGCACTTTTTTTTTTTTTTTGGTTTCAGTCTTTTTCCACTTTGCTTTTCAAGTTTGATAGTTTCTAATGTCATATATGTAAAATCAAGTATTCTTCTATTAGTTTTGTCTTATGAGCTAATGAAGTCACTGAAGGAAGTCTTCATTTCCCTTATAGTATTTTGATCTCAGTAGTTTGATCACAAGTGTTACCATGTTGTGGTGGTTTGTGCTATAGTGTTAAAGCAGATTCCTGTCTATTACCCTATGGCCTTGGAGCTATACATTTCTCCTGTCATCTGGGCCACCAACTAGCAGACGTCTGGCTGAGCTCTCAGAAGGCAGCATGACCATCCCTTGAGCCTCTTGCTAGGATGGGAAAGTGATCGCTGGAGTGACGGAGCAATCAGTGGACTAGTTTGCTGGGATCTAGGGAAGTCAGGTATGAAAAACCCATGGCCTCTGAAGATGGTCCCTTCAGACCTTCACCATCCACGTGTTTGCTGTCTACATGCAGGGGAGGGTTTTGCCAGATGCCAGAGCAGGCTCTGCTCTGACCTTTGGGATCAGTTTGAGTCTTTCTGAAATTTTCTATTATCTGCTTGCTTAGATCTGTTCTAGCCGTTCCTGTTCTGACTGTTCCAAACCACCTGTCAAGATCAGTTCTGGCTCTAATGTAGTTTCAGTTTGTTGGATCCATTTGCCTTTCTGTCTGCCTGATGATTTTCTGGTGAGAGACAAGAGTTGATAGTATCAGGCAAAGGAACTGCAGTGAGTTTTCTTTTCTTTTCTTTAAGGTGGTAAGATGGGATAGGAAAGCACCAAGAATTTAATGTTTGTTAAATAGCTGCTATTCTTTGACATTGATGAGAGCAATACAATTGTCTAAGTGAATGTTGGAAAGTCTGAGGGGAAGAGATAATTTGTCTTTATCAAAATGGAGGTTCTAAAGGGGCTGGAGCATGTAGGGAAATACCTGTTCTAGCCAGAACTTAACACCCACTGAGAGGGATACCTGAGGACCTGTCAGGCCTGTTCTTGCAGAGGCTATGCCAGCTCAGAATGTCCTTGGGCATGGTACTGACCCAGATTCCCCAGCTGTGCAGTACAAGGTGGGCAGATACTGTCAGATCAGCTCACGTGGGTAGAGGCATCATTCCTGCAGGTCAGACCGGCACAACTGCAGCTTACGGCTCTGACTCAGAAGGAGAGAAGGTGCTAATGGTTTCTTCTTTTGTCTGGGGAACCAGCTTAAGTCATCTCACTGCCACAACCCATTTAGAGATGCAGATGGTGTAACCAACTATTCATTCCATTATTCATGGAGAGCAGGCAGTAGCATAGGGCAAAGGTTTTGCTTTGTGTTTTTGAAAACTTAAGTGCTTTGTGTTACATTTTCTAAAATGGTATACCCAGTGGTGTGTCTGTTTGGGTGGTGGCCAGAGTAGAGCAGCAGAGAGGATGGAAGAGTGGTTGGAGTGAGGAAAGCCTGTGTGCTCCAAGCCACTGCCTCACAGGTGGGCTTGGATAAGGACTCCAAAACACTTCCTGACTGTAGTCTCTATGAGGTCAGGCATGGAGTGAGGGTGTTGAGACTCCATGCTCACCTTTCCTTCTGCCTGGAGCTAGGTGGAGGCTTTTGCTGCCGGATGAACAAACTTATCATGTCTGGTATGAAACAGATTGGCTTCAGAGTTTAGAATGGTTTTAGATATATACTGTTTTTTTGCTGAGCAATAGTGCTAACAAGGAGTATGAATGCTTTACTCATGGGTCTGGGTCAGTATCAGAGATGTATTGGGAAATCCACTGTGGCTTCCAGGCCAAATCAGGCTCCATGAGGTGCATCTGCATAAAGGACTCTCACTCTGAACTCTGATGCTCTGTTGGACAATGTTCTCTTGATCAGAAAGACTTCCTTTGAACACTGAATTGAAATGCAGATGGTGTAACCAATTCTGGGCTGAGATCTTTCTTATAGCTATGTTGTGGGGGTTAGAGGCCACAAAAAACAAAACAAAACAAAACAAAACCATTACATGAAGCTATGAAGGTCTGAAGATGCCAGAACCATGAAACATCTAACAAGGAGAGTTGATTATAGGGAGTGGAACTCCTATATACAAGGAGAGAGATGTATGTTGCAAGCAACAAATTGGAAAGAACAGAGCCATATAAGCCTTTTAATACTGGACATGGAGCTATATATAAGATTTGGTGTCAGTTAAAGTGACCCCATATCCACCCTGGATCTCTCTGTCCCCACCCTGTCCCAGAGCTCTGTAAACTCCTAGAGGTGGGGTTATGGATCCTGAAGTGTCCTCTTCCTGTAGTCAGGCAGGACTCCCATTGGAGAGAGGATAGCAACCTACCCATAAAATCTCTGACCTCAAATGTGTCCTGCCTACAAGATGTGCAGGGACAAAAATAGAGCAGAGACAGAGGGAATGGCCAACCAATGACTGGCCCAAATTTAGACCCATCTCTTGGGTAAGAACCAGTCCCTGTCACTATTAATGATACTCTGTTAAGCTTGCTGACAAGATCCTAGCATAACTGTCCTCTGAGAAGCTCCACCCAACAGCTAACCGAGACAGATAGAGACTCATAGCCAAACATTAGACGGAGCTCAGAGAGTCTTGTGGAGGTGTTGGATGGATTGAGGGAGCTGAAGAGAATAGGAACTCCACAGAAAGACCAACATGGCCAGCTAACCTAGCCCCTTGGGGATTCTCGAAGTCTGAACTACCAACAAAGAGCAAGTATGGACTGGACCTAGCCCCTCCCCCTACATATGTAGCAGATGTGCAGCTTGGTCTTCATTTGGGTCCTCCAACAACTTGACTGGGCTATCCCTGAATTTGTAGCCTGCCTGTGGATCCAGTTCCCCTAACTGCACCACCTTGTCAGGTCTCAGAGAGAGAGGATGCCCCTAGCACTTCAGTGACTAGGGTGAGAGGTGATATGGGGTGAGGGCTCCCCCTTCTCAGAGGAGAAGGGGTGGGAGGAATGGGGGATGGAACTTCGAGAGGGAGGTACTGGGTGGAGGGGGGCCTGACATTAGGATATAAAGTGAATAAGTAAATAATTCTGCCTTCCCTGCTGGGTTCTGGTTTAACCTTGAACCCAGTATTTCCTCTCTATGCTCCCATTCCTCCCTTCTGGAATTACTGTGTATATTCTGTGTCATTAAATGTTGAAAAGATGTAATTTGCTGTTTTGATTTTACAGGAGTTATAATTAAGAGATTTCTTTGAGTCTCAGAAAAGACTGGATTTTGGAATTGTAAACTTCATGTTGAGAGTATAAAGGGTAATGGGGACTTTACATTATGATATGGACATGAGCCTGTGGAGGTAAAGGAACGGTTGTAGTTTAGATGGAAAATTCCCTCATAATCTCAGACATTTGAACACTTATTCTTTAGTTGGTGGTACTGTTGGGGAAGGTTAGGTAGTGCAGCTTTGCTGGAGGGAGTATGTCACTGGTGGCACATTTTAAAATTAAAAAGCTCAGCATCATTTCCAGTTCTCGTTCTCTCTCCATCTCTCCGTCTCTCCCTCTCTTCTCTGTGTTTGTGGTTGAGATGAAATCTCTCAGCTCCTTCCTCCTTTTGCCATGCCTCCATTCCATGAGGGACCCTTCTCTCTCAGGAATCATGATCTCAAATAAGTCCTTTCTTCTCTAAGTTGTCTTGGTCCTACTGTCAGAAGACTGAGTAATACAGCCCATCTCTTCTGCCAGGGCTGACTATGGTTCTCTCAGCCCCCTTTCTGGTGCCTTACTCTCTGGGAGTGTCCCCAGTGTTAGCTTATTGATATCTGCTTTTTCCACTTTCTCAGCTGCTGCATTTAATGTTGGATACCCTCTCACTTGGTAGGGCACTGCTGTCACAGCACTTGGCTCCTTCTCCAAGGTTTGTTATTGTCCAAACAAAGTCCATAGAGTGACTTGTGCTTGATAACACCGTGCTACTCTCCTCAAACAGACACCGTTACAGAATAGGAAATACTAGGGACCCACTGCAAGTTAAAGCAATGAACTTCTAGTGCAAGGTAGCAACTAGCAAAGGGAGCGATTACTTAATAAAGGCCCTTTCTACCACCTCGTCTTTCTTTTCTCCATCTTCCTACCTCTTGCTCTAGAGGCTGAGTTCATCTGTCCCTCCGTGACCCTCTTGGAAGATGCTCAGCCAATATGAGAGCATAGATAAGTCCAGGTGGGATCCCTCTCTAGCTCTGAGGGCCACACACATGGGTGACTGGGTAGTACCAAAACTTGCCTCAATGTATGATGTTTATTCATAAGATTATTTTTCATCATTGCAAATGGGTTGATACGGCCTGTATATTCTTTGTAAAATGTTCCCAGAATGCTTGGTGTGATTAGTGGAGTCTAGGAGGGAGATAATTCACCTTGTGCCTAGCAGCAGAGGTAACCCTGTGATTACTGTGCTCAGTGAAGGAGCAGCTTCCCTGTAAGCCAGCGTGGAGCCCTGATCCCAATCACTGTGCTGGTCCAGCAACTTTCATGGGTTCTTGATGCCCACATCGATGAGCAGAAACTTAGGACCTAGGATGCTTCTGACCCTACGTGAACTTCTCAAGCCTGAGGTTCTGTGCATGGCACAAAAAGGAACTTCTATGGTTTAGAGAGGAGATGAGCTAAATTGGTGAGGAAACTAGATGGCAGCTTTAGGGGAGTCATGGGAAATGACTCAGAGTCATGTGAGTTTTGTGTTTTTAAAGAGGTAAACAGAGCATTTCAGCACACACAATCTGAATTTGACTGGAGTCAGGAATAGGTGAGCTAAATTCCTTCCAAGACCTTTTAGGTTTGCATGCAGCTAATCTACAGAGATGGCTGGCACACCAATGGAGTCTCCTTTACAATGATTTGAAGGAATTGTTGCCTGTTGTACATAGTATGATTTTTATTTTTGATGACCTCAGTGGTTGAATTAGGAAAAGCTAGAAGAAGCTGAGGAGGAGGGAGACCCCATAGTAAGACCATCTCAATTAACCTGGACCCCTGGGATCTCTCAGACACTGAGACACCAACCAGGCAGCATACACCAGCTAATATGAGGCCCCCAACACATATACAGCAGAGGACTTCTGGGTCTGGACTCAGAGAAGATGCAGCTAACCCTCGAGAGACTTGGGGCCCCAGGGAGTGGGAGGTCTGGTGGGGAGTAGGGACATCCTCTTTGAGACAAAGGGGTGGCGGGGAAGAAGGTGTGGGATGTGGAACAGTTGGAGGGTGGACTGGGAGGTGGATAAAGTCTGGACTGTAAAAAAATAAATAAAAATAATTTTTTTTTGCATGTGCATGCATGAGCATGTGTATTCTGTGGTGTGTTTATGGAGATCAGAAAACTGGGCTCTTTCCTCCACTGTAGATCCCTGGGATTGAACTCGGATCATCAGGCTTCACAGCAGGTGCCTTTATCGACCTAGCTATCTTGAAGGCAGAATAGGCAGGGTTTTTTTTTCCTTTCTAAAATTTATTTCTTAATCATTTTATTTGTTTACATTTCAAATCTTATCCCCCTTCCTGGATTCACCTCCATGGATGCCTCACCCCATCCTCCTCCCCTTTGCCTCTAAGAGGATGCTCACCCACCAACTTACCCACCCACTCACTCCTGCCTCACCCCTCTAGCATCCCCCTTCTCTGGAGCATCAAGCCTGCACAGGACCAAGCACCTCCCCTCCCACTGATGCCAGATGAGGCAGTCCTCTGCAACATATGTAGTGGGAGCCATGGACCAGCTCTTGTATACTCTTTGGTTGGTGGTTTAGTCCCTGGGAGCTCCAAGAGGTCTGGTTAATTGATATTGTTCTTCTGATGGGGTTGCAATCCCCTTCAGCTCCTTCAGCCCTTCCCCTAACTCTTCCATTGTGGTCCCCATGCCAGTCCAATGGTTGTCTGTGAGTATCTGCATCTGTCTTAGGCACTGGCAGAGCCTCTCAGAGGACAGCCATACTAGCTAGGCTCCTGTCAGCAAGCACATCTTGGCATCAGCAATAGTGTCCAGGTTTGGTGTCTGCAGATGGAATAGATCAAACAGTGAGGTGATTTCCGGATGGCCTTCCCTTCAGCTCCATTTTTGTCCCTGCATTTCCTTTAGACAGGGACAATTCTAGATTAAAAATTTTGAGATGGATGTCCCATCTCTCCACTGGGGGTCATGTCTATCTACTGGAGGTTGTCTCTTCAGGTTCTATCTCCCTGCTGTTGGGTGTTTCAGCTAGTGTCATCCCCACTGGATCCTGGGAGCCTCTTACATTCTTCATGTCTGGGACTTTCTAGTGGTCCCCCAAGTTCCTCACCCTCTCTGCTACTTATTTCATTCTCCTGACCCACTAGACTTCTCTTCTGTCTCTTCCCATACCTGGTCCTGCCCTCCTTTTTCCTCCCCTCCCCTCTCCCACCCAGGTTCCTCCTCCCTCTGCCTCTTGTGATTATTTTGTTCCTCTTCCTAAGTGGGTTTGAAGTATCCACACTTTAGCCTGCCTTCTTCGTAAGCTTCATATGGTCTTTGAGTTGCATTTTGGGTATTCTGAACTTTTAGACTAATATCCACTTATTGGTGAGTACATACCATGTGTGTCTCTTGGGATCTGGGCTACCTCACTCAGGATGATACTTTTAGTTCCATCCATTTGCCTACAAAGTTTGTGAAGTCATCATTTTTAATAGCTGAGTAGTACTCCATTGGGTAAATGTACCACATTTTCTGTATCCATTCTTCTGTTGAGGGACAGAAGAATCCCTCTGTATCCACTGTATAACAATCCACTGTATAAACAATCCACTGTATAAACAAACACTGTATAAACAATCCACTGTATAAACAAACTAAAAAAAATTACATTGATGGGTTTCCTTATATTGAACCATCCCTGCATCTCTGGAATGAAGCCTACTTGATAGTGGTGAATGGTGGTTTTGATGTTTTCTTGGATTCAGTTTGTGAGAATTGAGTATTTTTGCGTTGATATTCACAGGTGAAATTGGTCTGAAGTTCTATTCCTCTGTTGAGTCTTTGTGTGGCTTAGGTATAGGCATAACTGTGGCTTCATAGAATGATTTAGGTAGTATTCCTTCTGCTTTTATTTTGTGGGATAGTTTGAGAAGCATTGGTATTAGGTCTTCTTTGGAGATAGAATTCTACACTAATAGGGCAGTTTTAAGGGGTGGTTTCTAGCTTGCTTTCTGTTGTGTTATTTTTTTTTCCTGGATATATGTGAACACATGGTTCCTCACCCCATATAGGACATTAATTATAGATAATAAACTACAATCCAAACTAAATCTATCTTAGTGAATCAGTGCATCCTTTTGTTTTTAGAGGAACATGGGTTGGGGCATATTTACAGGAGTATTGGTGACCCTAAAATAGCTACGTTACTAAAAAGTCTAACCCCAGCATTGATGATGACATCTCTATGGCTGCATAGGTTTAAATCTTCTTCAGTTAACTTTCTACCCTTTACATTCTCTATAGGCTCTCAGGTGCTTGTGTCCAGCAGTGTTGTGGTGCTCCTCAGCCCGAGAAAACCATTTTCTTTCTATGTACCATGCAGGGCAGGGCCTGTCTAGATGTGATATTTATGATGCGGGAAGGAAGCAGCAAGATTTATGTCAGAGACATTGTAAGACTATCAGAGCCAGGCGAGGCTCTGAAAGCCAGCTATAGGAGTGTCGCTTCAGGAAAATGGGTTTCACGGGGCACTTGGACATCCGAAATTAACCACAGAAGCAGATGCTTGTCCTCTACAGCTGCCATTTGCAGGGCATTCCCCATAGCAAAGCAAAGCATGCTGAATCCCAGAGCTTCTGATAGGAAGGTTAGGGCCTCACAAGTGGAATTAGTGTCCTTGTGAAGAAGCCTCAGAGCATTCCGTTGCTTCCTTGACCAAGTTAGGATTCTGTGAAACAACACTGCCTATCAGCTAGGAAGGTAGCCCACTCCAGAATCCATACACATTGGTTCATAGCCCCAGACATCCACCTTGTAGATCTTGATAAATAAATTATGAGCATTTATCAGTGGTTCGTTGATATTGTTTTGTTATGAGTGGACATGTGTCTCCTAAAACAGGAGTCTCTTCCATCTTTTTACCTGGCCCTTTCTGACATGACCATGGCAAGGTTTGTGCGCAGAAGTGGAAGTTCCTGGCACAGCTAGTTTCAGAGTTGCATCTGGGATGCTTGAGACATATTTGGACTCTTAAAAATTGCCATGTGGTTCATATCCACACTCCACTTTATTAGAGGGCTAGAGTTAAGTAGTGCCATGCCAATGTCCTTTTGAGTGGCTCCAGCCCACATCCCCCTTGCACCAGGACCTGTTAGAGCCTTATGCAGGGTGGCAAACACTGTGTAGGTGATGTGTTCTGGGTGGGTTTGTGTGTCCCCAGTATAGGTACTGTTTGGGTAATTTACACTTTGCAGGGTGGCATACTTTATGTGTGGGATGGGGTTGGGCTCCCAGAACCAGATGTGCGCATGCAGGAACAAAGCCGCAACAAACAACATAGGTATGCTTTGGGTGTCTGGAAGATGCCATCCATTTCTTTCATAATAAGCCAATCTTCTGTGGCAGACTTGGTCTTGGTAATTAGCTTATAAAGTATAGATTTCATAGCTATAGTTACAGCTAAAGATGAGGTAGGGATAACTCTGTCAATAGGCCTGGGGACTGACTAGGGAGCAGATTTTAGGCAGTCTTGTACATGTTCATCTCAGTGGAGATTTGGGAGGGGCTTTGGTTGGTGCTTTTTAGGTTGTTTTTTATTTCTGCAATGATTATAGTCTATGTACTGTGCCAGGCCTAGGGATAAAAGATGTTCCTTTAGCAGGAAATAGAGAGAGTACAGAAAGCATCACTGACTGCAGCTCAAGCTAGATACTTGTGACCTTTCACCCCCAACAGCATGCTTAGGGGCTCTCTCATAACGAGACTGAGACTGTGTTTTGGGTGCCTGTATGACTGATGCTGTTTGCACCCTGTTTATAGACACAGTGAGGGAAATGAAATCCTTAGACTCCTGTTCTCACCTTCTCTGCCCTAGAGCATGCTTCCAACAGATGTGGTAGAGAGAGAAATCCATTGGGCAGAGATACTATCCTTTGAAGGCCTTTCTCCTCTTTGGTAGGAAGCTCTAGAGTTGAGATCTTTGTGCTGTTTTAGGGTTCCCCGAGTAGGTCTTCTAAGCAGTCAGCTGCAAGGGTACACAAATAACACAAGTAGAAATGCTGAAAGAGGTCTGTGTCTCTCAAGTATCGTTGTCCTCATTTTTATTTAGTTCCTCAAATGTATCATGTGATAGGAGAGGTTGATGTTCTCCCTGCTCCCTCTTAGAGAGGCTCTTTTCTGTCTTTGAAGGCTCTTTACTTTTGTTGTTATTCTAACTATTTTCAGAGCAATCTGACGAGTGTCTCACATAACCTCTGTGCACTCATGGTTAGGCTTAGGTGATGTTCACAGTGGGTGGTGGTGTGACTGTGCCTTTAAGATCCATGATTTGGATAAACTAGGTTAGCTGGCTTTGACTGTGAGATTTTACTCACATATGCAGGTCAGATAGGTAGAGTCTTTCTCCTAGCTGTCCTTTCCAGAGGGATTCTCAGGCAGTTGGCAGCTGTCCAGAAGGACCCTACCATGTGTATGGTAGCTTTCAGCTGGGTGGTGGGCTGGATATCCTATGCTTCCTCATCCCCAGTTACTCACTGCTAGTAAAGACTGGATTTGAGCTCTAGGTTCCCCACGTATGTTTATGTGTGTGTACATGTGTGGACATATGTGTGCATGTATATACATGAAAACCAGAGGTCAAGGACATGTCTTCAATTTGCTCTACACCATATTTATTTTTGAGACAGTGTCTCTCATTGAACCTGGACCCCAGTAAATTGACTAACCAGAAAATTACCGAGATCCCTATGGTAGGATTAATAGGTGCACAGTTCCATAACTGGATTTCCACACCAGTATTGGGAATTAAACTCAGGTTCCCATGCTTGCATGGCAAGTGCTTTACTAGCTGAGATCTCTCTCCAAGCCCTCCCAGTGTTTGTTTGTTTTTTCCATATAGTTTCTGCAAGACAAAGCAGGGCCTGGGTCTCCTTGATGCCATGTTTCCAAACTCCACAGGAAGATATAGGAGGGGTGTGTACTGTGGCATAGGCCTTAAGGTGACCTCAGGTGTTCTGGGCAAGCAGTTCAGGCTGTAGTAATAGAATGGAAAAAAAGAGAGACTCTTGGTATATATGATTACATGAGATTGAGCAAAACCTTAAAATACTTCCCCTCTGAATTTGACTTTATAAGGCAAATTTTAATAAAATAGAATCTCCTTCCTTTCACAATCCTAAATTCAGATTTAATATGTGTGAACTCAGGGCACCACCAATTATCAAGGTTTCACAGGGTTAAGTCTTGAAGAGTACCATCATAGCACAAATTCCACAAGTCGGAATGTATGTCTTGAGTTTGATTCTCACCTCTGTCTGAGAGTGTCCAGGGAAGCAGTATCTCTGAACCCAAGTTTATTTTTCTGAAAACTGGGTGGGGCCTAGTGAAGGCATTTACTTTGTTTATTCACTGTGACTACAAAAATGATGTAGAAGCACTTTCACAACTTTAATTATACGTGGCACGTAGGGCAGGATATTTCCAACCTCTAAGCCTCATCAGTTTAATGTTTAGGATATACAAGTCATTCCTTGTATATATATAAAAAAGCATCTTCAAGGGAAAGATGAGTAACTGAGACAAACAGGCAGTGTGCATGTGGTTCCTCAACCATGGTGTTCTCAGTGAAATTCAAATTAAAATAGCAGTAAGACCAGAGTCCCTGCCAGAGGAGCTGTGATGTCTGGTGGGAAGCTTTTAGAGACAGCATGGGTACAAAGAGCTAGACAGGACATGGCTGCCCGGAACAACACTCTATAGAGAGCTTAAGGTTTCCAGGGGAGGAGGATGGTCCTGGCCAGCATTATTGCTGATGGCGAAAATGACATCAGGCTGGAATTCACAGAGCCTGTAGGTTCCTAGTCAGTTTGGAAAGGGATAAGTTTACCCTAAGCAAATTAGTGGAGCATGCTAGAAAGCCTTGGAAGATGGCTTGGGTCCTCAGGTGAAATGATCTTGGAGCAGGGAGCATCTCGACAGGTGGTCTCTTTGAAGTCTGGCTCCATCCATAGAAAAGGAATAATGAAACTTCCTCAAGTCAAGTCAGGGCCAGACAAACCTCTGTGTTGAAGGCTCCAGTTTCTGGATCTCCAAGAAAGTCCAAGGTCCAAAAAGAAGTCCTTGCACTGTTTGAGAAAGTGACACTGAAGGCAGGAAAGAGGGAGAAAGCGTTCTGACCTCAATCTTACTCTCCTTTGGATTTGTGGCAATTCAGAAGAGTGGCTCAGAGTTGTCTTCTGTATCAGCTATGAGAAGCAGAGCTGAGAGAAGCTGCACAGGCTAAAAATATGAAAAATGCTTGTTACTGACACCAGAACCAACCTTAGTTTTTGTTGTCAAGCAGAAGCATACCATGGTAGAGGCTATGCAATGTCTGATGCTCAAGAAAAGTTGTATTGGGGTTTCTTCTCACAGATGTAATGCTGCCATTCTCTTCTGGAGGCAGCACAAGTGGTACCCTCCAGCACCTTCCCAGGCACTGGCTCCCCTCTGCTTCTGTACATGTCTCCATGGCTTGGTTGTTGGGGCTTTGCTTCCTTCTTTAGTCACTCCTGAGACTGCCGGCTTTGCATTGCCTTTTTGTTTTCCTAAGAAGATGAATTGAATCTTGTGATACCAAGGCCATGTTTGGATCTTGCCTTGTTGTATGGTTCTGGCCAGAAATGTTGATGACTTTTTTTTTCATCCATGCCTAATATACATTTATGGGCACAGATTCTGTGGGCACTGGCTTCAGGCCCTTTATAATGCTGTCAGGGTCACAGGTCTCCTCATCTTGTACTGACTCCATTCATGAGATGTTTAAGGAACATACTTTTGTTGTCTTTTAAATTTTTCCTGTTGCCTTGACGCCCTGACAAGAGCAACTGAAGAGATAAACGGCTTTTTAGCTCACAGTTCAAGGTATCATGGCAGGGACATCAATGAAGAGGATCTTGAAGATGGCAAGTTATGTTTACAGTCATAAGAGTACAATGAATGCACATTTGGTTTCCATTTTCCATTTTATATAGTCCAAATGCCTTCCCCGGGGAACAGTCCCACCCACAGCTGAGATGAGTCTCCCCAAACGAATTAATATAATCAATATAATTCCTCCACGGCACACCCAAAGTCCCATCTCCCAGATGATTCTAGATTCTGCCAAGTTGACAATTAACACTGATCATCACAGGCAGCCTGCCCGATGATGAGTATCTTTCGCTTTTTCTATCACATTCCACAGTTGGTGGTAGTGGTATTTTTGATTCGCACGAATGGATGTTGAGACTCGAAGAGCATAAACAACTTGCTCAGAGCCACATGATTATGACAAAACAGCCAGGATTTGGACCAAGTCTGGCTCTAAATCCCAGAACTTCTCCTCCTTGCTGTCATGTTCTGTACACCAAATGCAGTGACTACAGCTTCAAAAAGTACCTCCCTGCCCAGTGTAACCCTGGCTCACTGGAGCAGCCTCACAAACATCTGCACTGGCAGGTTTTTGGCAGGGTCCTGGGGGCGGAGGCTATGCAAGTCTCCTGACAAGGGTAAGGGTTTGGGCCAAGGACCAGAGCTAATCCTGATTTGGGGTGACCTGGCTGGTTTGGTCTGAAATTAAACGCATGTTGGCAGAGGCTCAGATACCATGAAGGTTAGCTCAGGGCAGGGTAGTGGTGTCATCAGCCATGATTTAGCCTCTTGGGTGTCCTGTTCTTTCTTGGCTCACTTTTGTTATTGTCTGTGTCAGTCACACTCCCTTCCTTCATAACAGGATGGCAGACAAAGCTGCTGCCCTGGGCTGTTCCAGCTACTGAAAACACTGAGATAAGCCCCTCAAAGCAGAAATCCCTATGACTGCAAAGTGTTCACTCCCTGGCCTTGCTCTTTGAGAGTTGTGTCTGTCTGTCTGTCTGTCTATCTTTCTGCCTGCCTGCCTGCCTGCCTCTCTGCCTTTCTCTGTCTCTCTGTCCCTGAATTGACTCGCAATATTGCAGAAACATCCCTGATGCTCTCTTACATGCTGGAAGCCTTTTCTAGTTGAAGGCCCTTGATTGCATATTCCTCAATTATCAGCTGAAGAAAGAATCACAGTTTTTTGTCTCACAAAAGCTATACTTCTGGGACGCCTATATTTTCTCTCAGTTCTTCTGCCAATTTGCTTATTCTTTTGTGGATTAACTTTTTCCCCTTCAAGGTATGTTATTGATCACAGTAGAAACAACTAATTCATTCTGGTGATGTTTTGTTTGGAAAGCTCTTTGCAAAGCCAGGGCTACATTAGGTACATTTCCTGTTTTCTAGGTTATTGGAGGCACTTTTGTGATTTAAGACAAAACAAAACAAAAATTGCATAACACAAATTGCTGTTTCCCTGCTTTGGGCCCCAGATCCTTTTCTAGTCAGCTATTGCTACAACAGTGCTGTACACTAACTGCCCTGCTGATCCCACTGGTGTCTGAATTTCTGCTTCTGCCACAACATCTCATATTAGAGTCACTCCTCATCCCTCTTTCTAAGATCCTGTGGAAGATGCAGAAGCGTGATAGGGCAAGTTCCAGACAGAAACTGCAAGAGGGTTAGCAGGATGTGTTTTGCCTCTGAAACCTTTGCTCAGAACAACTCCTTGTTCTGTTGACCACATTCCAATATTTACACCAGGTATCATGGCCATCTGTGGTACTGAGGATGGGAGGAAAACAATCTTCTCCTATGGGGTGGCTGAAGGATTAAGGCAAGGTAAAAACAGGATAAGCATCCTGCTCCCTCTTGTAGAGAGGACAGGTCTCCAGCCAAGGTCAGCTAGGCTACTCCTTATATGACCTATGACCTACAGCCTCTCATTAGTTTTCTTTGAGCTGCAGCTGAAATGAAGATCATTTTGTCCAGACAAGAGCTAGTTATAGGATTGATAGGCACCACCTCTTGGCCATTACCCACACTTCATCTGAAAGGCAGAGGACTGAACATCCTGCATGGCTCCTTGTATGTATTGTCTCATCTTGACTGTTCCTAGTAAAGGGCAGAGACAGGCAGTGGCCAAGCCTGCAGGCTTTGTATGGTGACTCAACTGACCTGACTGGTGTGTAGGGACCCAGCTTGGAGGAGGATCACTGTCAAGCTCCTGTGTTAAGGAAGTTCTAGTCTGGGTGTGTTCACAGAGTTGGCTACGGATCAGGAGATGCCTGGAGGAAACACATGGAAATCTTTTTTTGATTCCTAATTTCTCAGTGAAATGGGAAACAATTGTCTCTTTTCCACTTGCTAAATGTGCTGAGCAGGCTTGAGGGATGCATGCAGTTCAGGAGCAGTAGAGATTGTTGCGCATGCAGCGTCAATAGTATTTGGTTGGAGAAGTAATACACCCTCCAACTAGCTTGTTTTAAATTAGACAAACACTCCAGAGTCTGCCTGCTGCTGGAGAGCACAGCCCAGGGCTCTGTTTGGAGTGGGGCTCTCAGGGTGCTGAGGTCAGCTCTGTTTGACATTCCTGATGTGTGAAGGGCGGCTTAGAACAACAGCACAAGCTATGGGCGTGCAGCTCCCTGGAGCTATTCCAGAGGCCCTGCCTGAGAAATGTTTTAGTCTAGAGATTCTTCCCCAATTTTAAACATCTGTTGGTGCTTGTGGAAAATAAGGTTGGGATTGTTTTGCTCACAGCCCTGGAAGCTGTTTGCAAAGCTGATGATGGATGCTATACACTTTGGCTCAAGCTAAGCAGCAGGGTCCCACCTGTTTGTTGGTACAGTTCAGCTGTTCCCAAGATTGTGCAGGGACTGAGACACATAAGCATCAATGGGCTCTCCGAGGTGAGCTATATTGGCTTTCGGCTTGATACTTCTCTGCACTCAGATTGCTTTCGGTTACATGCTCAGTGCTTCCCTGCTTCCTCTGTCTACCTTTGTAGAGTGTTAGAGTGAGCTGCTTCACTTCTTATGTACTGGTTCCCTGAACACACATCAAAGCAAACTTAAATCTCACTTCACATCTCCAATAGGCCAGAAATATAAGTGTAGCATTTTACTTTATTATTTATAGTCAAGTTGAAGCCAGATTGGAGTCCCATTTTCCCTACAATGATGAAAATATGAAACTCAGGCATTGCAGGTCACCTTATCCTGATCTAGAAGGACCATCTAGACCCTGCGTTGCCTCTGTTCTGGCCTTCTGCTTTTCTAATGTTAGGGTCCTCTCTTTCCCTGGCCTCCTCAAGCACTCTTCCACCAAATCTATGGTCCAGCCTTGCTGATAGACTCGTGGGTGCTGGGTACTGAGCTTCACGAGCTGCCCTTCTCTATATATGGTCCACTATCCTGACTTGGGTACCCTATGGATCAGTGCCTTTGCCCACTGATGTGCAGTATATGGATGGGGAATAATGAGAATAAGCTTTGGCCCCTTAAGTGACTGTAGATCACCTAAAGAAGGTTGTTTTGTGCTTACTATAGCACTGTATAAATAGATCACTCTGAAAATCAGGAAACTGGGGTCTGGATATGTGTTCACAGTCACATGGCTAATATTTGTAGGACAAATCCCATGTTTTCATTCACTCCACAGCAGTTCTCTGGTTTTCACAGAATATCGACACGTGCGTCTGTCTTCCTGTCTTTCTAAAGTCCATCTGTCCTGTCGTTCATGATTCCTTCTCTCCTGCCCATCTATGAACAATTCAGGGAGTTGTTCACCCTCAACCCCACAGTATTGCCCACTGACCATCTGTCTTCTCTAACCACAGCCTCCCTGTCAGAAGCTGAGCTCATCGTTTCCTGCCCTCCCATCAACTCCAATCCATGAGCCACACAAGCAACTCAAATGGCAACCTTCAATGGAAGCCGTTCTGCAGATGGTGAAGTAGAGCTATGTGAGTCAAAGGAGGAAATTCTGGTTTCACTGTCCACACCCAAGATAAGAGGAAGGACCAAGATGTTGGGGGGGGGCACCCATAAGGCCAAAGGTCACCCTAGTGGGAACAGTAAATAGATTAGGACACAGCCACATAGTGAGAGTGACAATTGTAGATTATAAGCTCTTGCATTAACCTCATTCTTGGGTAAGGCCTGTCCTCATGTTCCTGATTTAGTGCCTGCCTCTCTGTGGACAGTGCCATTGGATAGGTACTTTAAGGATCAGTGGGATGAGGCTGAAGCCAAAGACCTTCAAGGCATCTTCCTGGGTAACTTGGGGAGGATGGCTTCATGCTATAGAGTCAATGGAGACTTTGGACAAAGGGCCAGACACACTTGTCCACTCTGAGAACCTAACCTCAGAAAAGAAAGTCTGGTTCTATTGACAGACCCCGAGAAAAGATGTGAGCTTGGTGGTATGATGGCATATTCCTCTGAAAACTAATGATGGATGTGAATTCTACAGTCATACCAGAATTAGTGGCTTTACTGAGAAAGAAGGTGCCAGACTGGTACTTGGTTTGAGTGCAGATAGACAAGGAATCACTAGCTGTAGGGCATTGGGCAACAACTACTCTGCCTTGGTCCCATCTATAAATAGTTGAACAGCTATGGATAAGATGTAGTTAGTATCCATACCTAGGACCATGTCAGATGATTTTGACTCAAGTGCCTCTCCTTTAACAGCTTTCCCTAGATTGCTTAGCACTGGCCTCTGTGTGGAGTGTTACTGGTAGATCTGAGTACCTCTCAGGAGTAGGGCCAGTGCTGGAGACATGATGGCAGATCCCCAAGTGATATAATCTCATACCCCTCATCTGTATAACCTCATACATCTAACTCCATTCTTAACCACCCACTGATTGAGTTATATTAGGATTCTTTTGTGATTGTCAGATCCTGACCTGATCTTGACATTTTGGCACCTAGATACAGCCTAACATGCTCTGCTGTTGGGGGTGAAGGCCGGTATTCTGTGTTCACTTCATCAGCCTGCAAAGTGGGACTAATTCATAGCATATTCATATTCTCTCTCTCTCTCTCTCTCTCTCTCTCTCTCTCTCTCTCATATCAGCCCTGGCTCTGCAGCTGAGTATGGAGTAAGAAGCTAGAGGTCAGCCAGGCATGGTGGCACACGCCTTTAATCCCAGCACTTGGGAGGCAGAGGCAGGTGGATTTCTGAGTTTGAGGCCAGCCTGGTCTACAAAGCGAGTTCCAAGACAGCCAGGGCTACACAGAGAAACTCTGTCTCAAAACAAAACAAAACAAAAACAGAAGCTAGAGGTCACACATTGTTAGTGCATGGGTACATGCTTGCATATGCACATATGTTCTCCTTAAACAGCTTCAGAGAAAAATCCCAGAAATGGGGGCAGAGGAATGCAGTACACTGGGCCTGGCAGATCCCTTCTATTGCTGTACGGGAGCAGGTAGGACATAAGACCAGAAGAAGAGCCTCCCATGCATATATGGGGATGCTGTTTCTCACATACTCAGATTCCTACTTTAACTTATGTGGGTATCCTGAAGTGAAAGCTGCAAGACTTCTCATGTGTCAAGCAGGTTTGGCTAAGGTCAGAACTCTACCCCACTGCCTGTTTGGGGAGATATGAAACCCTTCCCAGGACTGTCTTCTCTACATGGTGGGAGTCTGGGGCCCCAGGCACTCAGGTTCTGGTCCCAAGAAGCAGAGAAAGATACTGAACATCCAAAGTATCTCTTTAGATTACAGCAGGTAATCTTCTGACAAGATGCTGACCTTATGTTTTGTCAGTTCTTCAAGGCTAGGTAGACCTTTGATCAGAGTAAAGTAAGAGCAAAGGTCAGCCTTGTCTGTCCCTCACACTGCTTTTGTCCTACACAGTTGCTAGCAACCAAGAATCTCCACCGTCTGCCCCAGGGACCTAGCGACAAAAGGATGCATTATCATTAGCTGCCAAGATGGGACACATTCCCACTGTCACGTAACGTCCCCCTGCACATATGCCACATCACCTTATAAAAGGCCAGTCCCTCCTCTCCCCCTCTTTTTGCCTCCAGCCTGGCCCAGAGGCAGCCTCTGTATACCCCTCCCCCATAAACTTATGTGAAATCTGTCGCATGGTGTGACTTTATGGTGTCCATCACCAAGATCATAACAACAGTCACTTTTTCTCAGGCCCTTGCAGAGTTGGTGTGTGTGTGTGTGTGTGTGTGTGTGTGTGTGTGTGTGTATAGAAGCACCCCCTCTAAGAACAGTGAATGAATGTCCTTATAGTGTCCCCAACAGACTTATATTATGTGCAGAGGCAAAGTCCTATAACTGACCAGATGAATTCATGTGCCCATGTTTAAGGGTGAAGGGCTCATTGGGGTGGCACTAATGTCTCATAAGGACCATACACTCTTGGTCCTTTTGTGTAATGTCACTATCTACTGACCACTACTGTTTATGACTCCCAGGAATACAGAGCTAGTGGGCCTACATGCCTCTGAGCTCTGAGCTGCTAATATAGCAGCTCCTTTGGGAGAGGCTTGGGTGTGTCAGGAGCCCTAACCACTGGCCTGGGAGTTCTATGGCTGGGGACTGAGCCAAGGTCCAGATATAGAGAGTCTTTCCAGGAGTCATTTCCTGGTAAGGGTCAAAGTCTTTGAGTTAGAAGAGGACCTGCCACCAGGGCTATGGCTATATGGAGACACACAGTTTCGATGTAAGCTGTCTGGGTATTTGAACAACTATTTTTAAGTGTGGTTCACCAAGCCCCAGGAGCCAGGAAGCATATTCAGGCCATTTAAGGAGGAAGAGGTAGGAGCCAGAGTAGGTCAGCTATTAGCCCTGCTGAGTTTTTCTTGTTCAGTGTGTCGTGGCTAAGAGGAACTGTGGCCTCACCTTGTCCCATGGGGCAGGAAGTAGTATAATCTGGGACAGGGAATCTGAGATTTCTTCATGTGGAGAGATTTGGAAGCAGTTGGGATTTATAGATATTGGTTGGAATTCAGCACTGTGGGTGTGAGCTAGCCATACCACACAGAGGCTTGGTTCAGGGTAAGGATGCTAGCAACCTCCTCATGAAGAGCAGTGACCTGGGTCTGTGAGGATCCAGGATGACTTCTTTGCCTGGCTCAGGATGGATGCTCTTGTACTGATAGATGCCTAGAAACAGACTCAGGGGCCTGACACCCATGCCTCTCTCCTAGCAACCTCCCATTTCAGTCAGGGTGGCTTAGTTTGTGCTCCAACCTCCTCTTGGGGCCTTCCCAGCTCTCTTAGTCAATCCCCTCAGCCTTGGCCCCTGTAGGAAACTAGGGCCATGTCTTTTGGAAATGACCCCAGTTTGTTGTTGTTCTTGGTAGGCACTCTCTCAGCTGGGGAAGAGAGGTCTCCGTGGGCCTTGGTTTGGGGTAAGACACGTGCTCTGTTGACATTTCACCAAGTAGTATTTGTTCTTTAACTTTCAGGCTTTAAATTTGAGGCCAGGCTTGGATCCTATCTGCCTTTGGACACTCTGGGATTCAGGGCTGGCTTCTCTTAGGACACTCCAATGAGTGAATGCCTTATGCTGTTTAGCTCTGAGGTGGTAGAGCTGGACACCCTTGCTGTTCACTACTGGGAAACTCTGCAGAGAACAAGCAAACACATGTCAGTAAATCATGTCTTGTTTGAGGAGTGTGAAAGAATGCTTTGTAAGAAAACAGAACAGGGTAAGTGAAGACTGGGCACAGGAGGGTACAGCTTCCATTGGCGGGCTCAGTGCCAAGGCTTATATGTGATCCTTGGTCCTCTGTGCCCAAACCTTGGCCTGCAACTGCTGGTGGGTGTGGTAGGCAGGTGCTCTGAGGTATACATATATACGTGAGGAGACTTCCTGAAGTGCTCTAAGCTCAGGTGGGAACTGGGGAGGGAGAGGAGGATGACCCAATGTCATGGTGCAATCAGATGAGCCCAGGTTCCTCCTTGGCAGTGGAAATTTGCAGTAACTGGTGGTATAGTGAGGAAGAGCAGTAGCCCCAAGCTGGGAGATAGCTTTAATGTGAGCGAGACTTGTCCCCAAACCACTCCTTTCTCCTCCTATTGAGATGCCACAGCACAGATGTTGGCTCCAGCGTGTAGTCCCTGTGGTATCATGTAGTCTCTGAGAGCCTGGAATGGTCCAGGTTGATCCCCAGGGACAGACCCTTCAGTCTTTATTCCTGGTTCTTAAGATAGGAGCCCTTTGTGGCCAACCACCATCCACCCCATGTATCCAGCTGTGATTTTTCACAGACATCTGTATCAAATTACTGGTTCATGTCACAAATGAAATTAGGGCAGGTGCCTGCCCTAGCATAAGCCAGAAGCCAGAAGCCAGCTACCTGGCTGCATCATAGTGAGGAAAGAATGGGTGATGGAGGTGTGGAGTGGAGCATGTACTGTAGAGAGGCTGAACTGATGAGCTTGGAGCTTAAACAGACACAGATCCAGACCTCAAACAAGCAGCCTGGACGCTGGGTCACCTGAGACGAATGGTCTACTTTCTAGATTAGACCTCCCTGAAGCACTCCTGTGTTCTGTGATGCTAAGGGCTGTCCATGCATGGGTGTCAGTGGCCCTAATGTAGACTAGGTTTGGGTTGATGTCTGTGAATCATGTTGTCATCTGACTACATGCAGATGTTCATGGGTTGTGCTGTGGCCTGAATCCGTGTTCATGTCCATAGGTCATGCTGCCCTATACTGATGTGAGTGGCCTGCATTGCCACCTGAGATGATAGTGGTGACCTGGTCTGGGCTGCTACTGAGGGCCATGTTTGGGTCTATGTTGATGTCAGTGGCGCATGCTACCACCAAAGGCTACAGGAGTATCTGTGATCTATGCTGTAGTCTGAAGCCATGTTGATGTTGGGGGCGGGGCATGAATGTGGGTAGCCTGTGCTGCCACCTGGGTCCATGGTGATGTTTGGGCTTGTGAGGGCCAAGTTTGGGCTTGTGGTCCTTTGCAGTGGGTTGGCATTGATGTCCATGGCCAGTGTTGACATTGAATATCCCACAGATGTCTGTGGTTTCTGCTGTAGCTAGAAGCCATGTTGATGTCTGTGATTCCAGCTTCATTGTAGGTGTCTTATTTAGTCCATGGTCCTACTGTAACTGGGAGCTCTGCTCAAAGTCTGCGCTGATGCCATAAACTGTGTGGAAGCCCTTAATCTATGCTCCCAGTGTTCATAAAGAGGAAATAAACTACTTCCTCCATGATATCTATGACTTCAGACACACAGTTGTGAGAAAGATGAACAAAGAAGACTTCTGTGAGAACCCACACCTCTATCCCCCCAGCCCCAACAGTAACAGCCTAGACAGAAAGCCATCAGAGAGAACTCTTAAAAACTGATAGGATACTGGGGTGTCAAATGACTTCCAATGGTGGTGGGTGGGGGGAAAGACAGTTATATTTGGGGACAGGTCCCTGAGAGTTTGGCCATGCCCCAGTGAATGTATGTATGTATGTTTTCATGCATGCATGTATGCACACATGTATATATGTATGTATGTGTGTATATATATATAATTTTTTCCCTAGGGAGGTGGTAACAAGGGTGAGGGGAGGACAGGGAAGGACTAAGAAACAAAGGTGATTGGAGTGTATGATGTAGAATTCCCAAAGAATCAATGAAAATCAATGCTGGGGAAAAAAAGTTAGAGGCAGGAACTCTCTGGAAGGCATAAACTACCCCTACTCATTCCACTGTGTTGCATATACCACCACCCTCAGTTCACTGGGTGCAGAAAGGGAAGGGAGAGATGACACTGCTGTGTAGGAAGGCTGACCCCCAAAGGGAAGAGAGTCTTGGGTGTGGGGGTCTAGCCTGGAATGGATGCAGTGGGAGACCCTGAAACATTAGAAGTAAGTTGGATGGGGTGTGGGCGACTGCTTCTTGAAGAGTGCTGCAGTCATACAGCATCCCAGGCCCAGTCACCAGCCTGTGTCTCCAGTAGGCTGACAGGACTCCTTGAAGTTTAGGGAAGGTCGCCTCACCAAACTCTCTGTCCACATCTCCTAGGGCAGTCAGACAAGGACCTGCAGTCCAAGATGGCCACCCCTGTACCATATACTACCACTACCCTCCTCACCAAGTCCCCTAAGGCCCTGGTTTCTCTGGAAAAGAAAGTGCTCTTCAGGTCTTCATGTCACACAGCCTCTGCACGGGTGTCATTCTATAGAACTGGTGTGATCTCCAGACCCTGAGGAGGCTCCAATTTGCTTCTCCACAGCCATTTGTATCCATCTCAGCCTTTTGTCCTTAAATATTTTTCAAGTTTTGTTATGTTGAATAGGGAAGTCTTATATTTTTTTCCTATCCATTCTAATGTCCTGCATGTTTATCCTTCACTGTTTCTGTCGGGAGTTTGCTTCTTTCTGTTGATCTGTGGTAGCTCTCTGTGTACAATGAGGATCAAGACTTTGTGTTTATATTGCTGATGTTGCCAATTTACCTTTCTAATGGTGCTATTTTTTCCCCACACAGAAGTACTTTTTTTATTTTTTATTTTTTTTATAAAGCCAAATTAGTCAGTTGTTTCCTATAGGCTTTGGAACTTGCCTCTTGCCTGCTCTCCTGAGAGGGCAAAGACTTCATTTAGTGTTTTTCTTCCAAAACTTTTATAATTATGCTTTTTGTCCCTAATCTAAGTTTATTTTGGGGTATGGGGTGAGACAGAGTGGAACCATTTTTTCCACATTAAACCTTAGCTATCTTGAGCCCTGGAGGACACAAATTATAGCCTAGAGGGCTGGAGAGACTGGGGCCAACTTCCTGGGCTGGAGTCCAGCCTGCATTAAGGCTGGGTGCTGGCTGGTGGCTGAGCCTCTAGTTCCTTCTTCTCCAAGTACATGGTTGTACCGAACAAAACAATACCCTCTGGTAAACCCTTCCGGTGTCTCAGCTTTGGTGACTATCAGCAGGCTCAGGTCCTGCCTCCAACCATTTACTAGGTTTGTCATCTTACTTCTTCCCGCAGAGAGGAAAGCAAGGAGAGAAACTGATTTCTCAAAGCCTCTAGGAAACTTGGTGAGAACAACATAGAACTTAGTTTAGTCCCTGTTCCACCCATGGCCCTTCCATCCTAGTGTCCTGGGATAGAGATAAGCCTCAGGCTGCCAAGGGCTTTAAGAGACTCAGACTCTGGCCAGCCTGGGGCTTCTAAGATGGAAACTACCATGCTTGCTGGGGGGCTCTAGGAGCAGGTTTGGAGATGTGTAGCCCAGCGTCTCAGCTTTCTCATTTGCTAAGCAGAGTTCACAATGCTCCTTGTTATTCTATAATATATAACACCACCCAGATGAGGAGGAAACTGTGTTTACTTCACAGGCCTTTCTAGTCCTGTGACTACCACTGGGCTCTGGAGGCACATGATGGTCTCCCTTGCTGGCTAGGCATTGAGGGACACCCTTCTAGACTCTCCTCTAGTTGGACTGCTGTTCTGTAGCACTTTTTCTTGCTCTCATTCAGGCCTATCAGGGCTGCCTGAACTTGCACAATCCCAAACTCGACTTTACAAAGCTTTAGGAGGCATCTGTGAGCCTCTGGGTCTCCTTAGTCCTCTTCCCCTAGCTTGTTGTAGCTGTCTGCTAATTGTTCAAAGGCTGGGTAGGCAGCCTCCTGCTGAGAGCATGCATGGAGACCAGAGAAGAGAAGGGAGTCTGTCTGGAGCTGGCTTAGAGTTGGTATTAAGAGGACAGGCACCACTGATCAGGTCAGTGGGACAGTCCTGATGCTCCTAGGCCACTGCTACCCAGGGCACTGACAGACAATCTCTACAAGTCTCCCAGGCTTGACTTGGACCTAGATGTTCATGCAGGCCTGAGTGCACATTTGTTTGAAAGGGAGATGTGCCCTCAAGATATTCTGGCCTCAAGGAACCTTTCTAGGGCCCAGAAAGTTAAATCTTAGTTCCTTTCTTGTTCAGAAGCCCTGCCTACCTATACAAGATCATCAGCTGTTAGTGGATAGAGCTAGTATCCATCCATAAACTCTGGCATCTCTGAAAGGTTTTAAAGAAACAGTGCATTCTCTCTCAAAATGGATGTGTTTATTAATCAGAAAGACCTGACAACTGAGTTTCCTTTTTCAAAATGAGTGGCCTGCAAGCCTGACTCATACTTCTAAGTTCATAAATTTTGCATGATTTTTGAAGGCCCGACTGGCTCCATCCTGGTGTCAATACTGCCGACGTGAACACATTGCAGAAGTCTTGCAGAAATGAGCTGATACCTTCCTCATATAAGAAATACATAAGTCAGTTAAAAATAGTCCTCAGAACGGATGTGATGTTGCTGTGGCTGTCACGGGAAACACATGAATCAGTCACAGGAAGATGTGGACAGTCCATGGGTTTGGGGCTCTTTCTCGGCTGTTTGGAAGTTCTTCACCTTACCTTATACCCTGGCCCAAGGAAGCACCTAACATTGTGGCTTCCATACCTTTTGAAGGCTGGGGTTGCTTCCTGGATTCAGACTAACCAGAGCTGGTCTGGGAAGAGGGGGGCACATATGTGTGTGTGTGGATACTCCACGGCCTTCAAGCTTCCTCTGGGCCCATGCTTCCCCTTACCTGGGAAGTTGTGGGTATCATGTACAGCATGGCCAATCCATGGTCTGGCTTCTGTTTAACTTCTGAAGAAGCAAAGCCTGTGTGGTCACCGATGTTTCACAATGTCCTATGCAGTCACCCAAGGCTGCTGGCACATTTTCTGACTGTGTCAGAAGCTTGCTTGGTTTGTATTAGCTTAGGAAAACGGGTGCTGAGACCTTAGAAGCTCAGACTACTAGGTTACCATATGTTCAGAGGAAAGTGAGCCTGTGGCTTCTACTGGGTTTGGGTTCTGTGGGCAGAGACGGCTCATTCATCTACCTGGAGCCTGAGGGCCCTTAGAACTCTCTGACTTCAAGTTTCCATTGTTAGGATTGGGTAGAAGGGTCAGCAAAGAGCCCAGACAGCCAGTTTGCTAGAAAACTAGCTTGACTGTGAGGTGTTAGAAAAATGGCAGTGATGTCCCTAAGAGGACATGCAGAACTACCAGCCGCTGCTGCGGTAGGCTGTGGCTGGAGATTGCTCACCCTGGACTGACCCTTCTTTCCTGGTTCTCTTGGCTGGATAAGTGCTGATGTGAAGAGTTTGTAAACAGGAGGGGCTTCTAGGAGTGCATACTTTATAGTGAATCCCCCAAACAAAATCTTGGTGTGATAATAGAGATCAAAATCAATGTTCTTTTATATTTTGAGCCAGTGGAAGTTATTTTTCTCTAGGTTCATTTTTTTTTTTTCAGATTCCTAGAAGCTCATGGACTCTGTGCCCTGAGTGAGCTTTAGGTTCTGATTGTCAGAAGAACCAAGGCTTCAGACCCTCTGCTTGGCTGGTATTTTTCAGAAGAAGGATTGCTTGCTTACCTGGACCAGGAGCACCATGAGCCTGCCCCCAGGTACACATGCATTCATTTACTCATATAGCCTCTATACATGCACACCCACGCATATATGCCTGTACGTGCATGCTCAGACAGGACTGTCCCATACATTTGACTATACACAAGCCTGTCCATGCTCATGTCCACATACAACTAGATAACACCAGAAGGCTGCTTTCTTCATTCTCTTCAAATGTCTCTAACCTGGCTTTAGGCACCAGCAGGTGTGCATAGGCCATGGCTAAGTAAATTCAGAGCATAGCCTGAGGGCAGGTCCCAGCTCTGTAGTTGGTAGTGTGAGGGCTGAACCAGCATGGTTGGAGCTGGAAGCGTGGGCTCAGTGGAGCCTGGGCTTGGTAATGGTTCCCCCATCCATTCTTTGTGCCAGAGACTTTGTTACACACCCTCCTAACAAAGCTGTGGTATGGGCATTATTGTCCCTATTACTTAGGTGAGATTAAGAGATTTATTAGGATGAGGTCCCCGGCATTTTTTTGTTTTGTGGATCCACCTACTACTCACTTCCCTAGCCACCTCTGCATTTTTCCTGATCTGTAGTTCTACCCACTGTGGTCCCTCCTACCCCCACCCCCTCATCCTCTGCTCTTCTTTCTTCTGTCACTCCTAGATCCTTACTCCACTCTCCTTCAAGCCTGCCTAAGCATTGGCTCTTCACCTTAGCCTCCACAGTATATACCCCTTTGCTTAGAGACAAGATAAACATATGTTTGCTCTTTGTTTCTGGTTCTTGGCATATCACAGTTCACAGTTCTTGAACTCTACAGATACTAGTGTCTTTTAGATACTAATTAAATGGTCATTTGGGTCTTGGACTCTTGAAAGCTTAGAATAGGTCTGTCAGAAAAGACCAAGCCTTCCTTAGAAGGTTAGTCTCAACTCTACCTTTGAAGAGGGAAGAACACTGGAAACTGAGTTGATCACTGAAGCCAGATGGTTTAGCTGGAATAAATCACCTCCACTTCAGAAAGCCCTCAAGATTCTCCTGAATGAGATTACTGGGTGTCTTAATGTCCTACCTCCCAATGCCAGCCCAAGTACCCTGTCAGATCCCAAGAAGCAGAAAGCCCTAGATAGGAACACAAGATCAACTGTAGCATTTGAACCTTGGTTATAGGGATTATATTGCACCCTGAGCATGGCCGACCTCTAAGGGACTGGATGGGTGGAGGGCAGTTGGGGTCTTTCTTGTGATGCATCACCTTTGGACTCCAGGAAAGATGTTCATATCATTTCCACTGAGGAATTTTCTGCCGAGTCTGAGCCATCTCTGCTGTTGTGGAAGCGGAGGAACATTTGGAGGTCAGAATTTCTAGGTCAGTAGGATGACATTGAGGTCCTGGGGTGTAAAGTCACAGGACAGAGGGGCTTTGAGGAAGGAAGGGAGGGAGGGAGGCACCATCTCAGCATTGATCAGGCCTAGGACTCTTCTCTGCCTTGTTTGACTTATGCTGGACCAACTTTTTGTCCAGTTCGTTTTCACTTACAGTCCTTGGAAAGCCTCTGAAGTACATACCAGCACTTGCTCTGCAAACACTAAGCTACAGGCTCTAGATTATCTCCATCATCCCCATGAAGACTCTTAGGAAGCAACAAATAGGTGGCTCCTTTTTCTTCATAAGGGGCTTCCAAAGGACTGGGTCTTCCTTGGAGTGAACTTTTGGGCAGAATAGTTTCCAATTGAATCTGAGATGGGGAGGATACTTTATACAAGTTGTCAGCAAGCCTCTGGCTCCAGGAGCCCCTTCAGGTGTTGTTTTCTCCCTAATATCTCGTGGGAATTCTTGATGGCACCCAAGCTTCCTGCCAGGCTGGGGTGTATCTGAAGAATGAGCAGAAAGGAGGAGGAAGCCATGCTAGGCGATGGCTCAGTGGGTAAGGACGCATACTCAGTGCTGAACCTGACAACTTGAATTTGACCCCTGAACCACATGGTCAAAAGGGAAAACAGGTCCCCACACGTTGTCCTCTGACTTCAACATGCACACTATGAAGTGTGCACATGCATGCACACATAATAAATAAAAAAGTTGAGAGAAGGGCTAGGTGCCAACCAGGACCTGTTGTGTACACCACTTTCCAGCACTATGGGATGGAACCTCACTGAGGGAAGCTCTGCAGGCATATCAGGGTTTGGGCACTTCAGTGAGCAGACACTGTTGCTCCTCATAAGTAGATAAAGTGGCTTGCAGCTACAGTGTACAGATGAGAAGAAGTTTGTTGAAATATTCGAGAATACACACAACCACAGGACACAGAGCAATCATACCTGACACATACATGGCAAGAGATACATGCAGAGAAATCTGGCACATGTGTTTGTACACAGAACATATCACATCATGTGCACATACTCACACATTGAAGACATACCCATCATACACATTCTCACATACGGAGGCCTGGTGGACACTGACCCCGGATGTGGCTTCCAGCAGCAACTGGAATTCCCTGGGCCAACTCCTACCCTCCACTTCTGCCTTTATGAAGCAGGTGCTAGCGGTTGACCAGGCTGTTTAGTGCCTTTTTACTTGAAACACTGATTTTCATATGCATGAAGGAAGAGAAAATATACCATTGAAGTAGTGATGGAAGATGACTGAAGTTCCAGCATCCTCTGACACTCTCCCATGGCCACAGCCTTTCTCTGACCCTAGCCTGACTCCAAACTTTGCAGCTATGAGGAAGATTAAAGGACAATCTTAGCAGCAGCCAGCTGTGCAGGAAGAGAAAGAAAAATCATTTGATGAGAACCTGAGCGCTGTTTCTCACGCTTCTACAGCGCCACCTGCTGGCTACTGGTGTTTATTGGTGCGTTTGCCTGCATGCAAGTCTGTAGGCCTGAGGGTGTCAGAACCCCTGAAACTGGAGTTTGTCCATCTGTCATCTTCCCAGGCTCAAGTTTCACATCTTACTGGGTCTCATCTGCCTTCATCTCCGAAGAGCTCCTAAACCAGTTGGCACAAGCTTACTGCACTCGGGTCCCACATGGTCTGGAGTGGGAGAACAGGACATGGTCTCCAGCAGAGGCAAAGTTTTGGCCCTAGGCTGTAGATGCATGTAGGAGTGCTAATCTTTAGTGACCTGTGTAGACTGCTCCACCCTGCTCACTGCCCCAGCCTCTCCCTTTGCCTTTCCCTGGTAATGTAGAGTCCGTGGAAGGTCAAATGTCTTTCTTGGGTTGTACCAGAGGCTGTGAACAGGTTCATCTGTGAGGCAGAGACAGCAGGTTGGACCCTTGTGGGATCAGAGGTACTGCACATACTCTAGGAGGCTGCTGAAATGCTGTGACTTAACTGTAAGCTGTGACTCTTGCTGGAGACATGCACTGCTTCTTTCCCTAGCCACAATTTCCATCTCACTGCTTCATTCTGACCTCATTGCTTGGCCCCAAGCCCTTCCATATGTGGCATCTGGCCTTTCTTGGGTGCCAGGAACATTGTTCAATTCCCCATGACAGTTGGCTCTTGCTGGAGAGTGTCTGTGGGACTGTCTCCCTAGAGAATGACAGACCAGTACCAGGTCTCCAGATGCATAGACTCAGCTTGATACTATGTTGAGCTGTTTCCATTAATTTCTTTAACCAATGGAGTCTTTCCAGTCACAGGAGAGCTGTCCTCATTGCCTGAAGTACTTCTTGGAGTAGAAAACCCAGCACTTGCCTATGTGCTAATATTCCCCTATATACATGACTGGAGAGATGACTTAGTGATTAAGAGCACTGGCTGCTCTTCCAAAGGACCTGGGTTCAATCCCCAGTACCCACATGGCAGCTCACACATGTCTGTAACTCCAGTTTTAGGGATTCTGACACTCTCACACATGCATGCAGGCAAAGCATCAATGAACAAAAAAATTAATTATATTTTAAAAGTCTCACTGGCCAATTGGCTCTGGTTAGACATGGTTACCTGCCAGTATTCTACTCTCAGTTGGCTGGTCCCTGAGAGCATCATCTTACTCTTGCCTGGGAGTCTGTGGCCGGCCCCATTCATTCATTCATTCATTCATTCATTTGCTGGAATAGAAAGTAAGATTTTAGAGAACAGATTGATCTATAGATGATAAAACCAAACAAGGACCCTGGAATAAGCATGACACTGTTCCTTATTTGACAGTTTCATTGATTTTGAACCCAAGTGTTAAAGCTAGATCTCTTTTCTCCCAAGCATGTTATTCCCATAAACTGTTTCACCTGGCCCATATCTTCTTCTCTGAGACATTCTTACATGCAGGGCTTGATTTTTATGTCCTCTTGGTCCCTTCACAGGGTCCTTGCTGACTGAAGGAAGCCTGTCCTGTGCCATAGCCAAGTCTTCATGCCAGAGACACACATGAAGGGGAGTATGAGAGCCTGCAGCTAGCTGCCTCCTCCATATGGGTGATCAGTGCAACTCTGCTTGATGAAACTTGTGGTTGATTAGGATGCACGAAGAAGGGCATTGCTGCACAATTCCAAAGCCCAAGGCTGGTAAAGTATGAAACAGCGAGGTGTTACTGACTTTGCAGAGTTCGCTGAGGGAGGGAGAGCCACTTCTGAAAGCCCTGATGCTGGGGACCATGCCCCGGCTGTTCTTCTTTCTGGCTTCTCTCTTGAAGGTAAACCGACTGGGAAGAAGAGATATTTAAGGTGTGGTGTTCAGTAAACCATCCCTATTTGACTGAGATTGGTGTCTGAGTGGTTTGTGAAGTAGTTCCCAGACCCTAACACTAGGCCTGCTTTAGTAGACAAAGGCTGTAAGCATTGGAGACAACAATTAAAACAGGTGAATAAAAGTTACGTTTAGACTCTAGCATTGTGCCAGCTACATCACCCAACAGTTCATCTCACTCTCCCAAGTGCCACAGCTGTCAAGAGGCTGTGCCAGCTCTCCTGTTCTGATGCCCTCCCCTAAGCCTTTGCCACCAGAGCCTGTTCTTTTGTGCTGCCAGGGTGAGACCCACTCTCCTGAGTTCAGCTGCTGGTGAGGAGAAGGAATAGCACTTTTGCTCTCATGACTCTAGGGCCAGCTCTCCAGGCTACCTCAGATGACGAGGGGTGAGATGAGGAGGGCATGAAGGCATCTCCCCCAAACCTATGATGCCTCATGACAGACAAATGGCAGGCCCAGTTCTTCTGTGCTCACACCCTTGGGTCAGCTCACCTACACCTAAGTCACCAGGGTCAGCTCTACAGTGCTGCCTGGGTGAGGTGCAGGGCCCGTACTTCCAAGTGCTGCAGCTGGTGAGAGGCAGGGATTGCTCTCTAGAATGCCAGAGCTGGTGAGGAGGGGAGCCAGCTCTGCACAGCTCTTGGATATCCACATGGTTCCAAGCAGCAGCCCAAGCCAGGAATATCCGTGTTGTCTTAAGTGGTATCATGAGCCCCACAGACCCAGACATGGCCCCCAGAGGCAGCACAGGCTGGGACTCCACCAAGGCTTCAGGTAGCAGGGTAGGCTACTCACATCAGGCTATTCCTTCCCACCCTCGAGTCTCCAGTTCTGCATCTCAGTGATGTTCAGACTGTTCTACTTCTCTTTCTTTTCGCTCTGTGTATCACATGCTTGCACACTGTGGTGGCTCCCGCTGTAAGTGGGCCACACAACAGCAGGTCTCTGGGCTGCTTCTGCTCACCTACGTGCGTTGTGTTCTCCTTTTTTTTTTAGGTCATCTTTGTTGTTCTCTTTGTCCAGGTTTATCAGAATGAAAAGACCAGAACATTGCCTCACAGTGAAATGGACCCAGTACCTACCAGGCTGTGTGGATAGTAGCACACTGGTGTACTTCAGTGGTTGTGTTTTACAGTTACATCCGTCTTTTTCCTTATTTTGCTATTTATAAGGTCACTGCTTTAAATCAAACATTGAGATTGGTTGGATGGACATACAGATGGATGGATTTGAGCATGCCCACATATATGTGTGCATTACAGAAAGCAACTGGGATAAGGTAGGGACTCTGTCCTTTCCCTCTCAAACACTGTGACCTATTTTGCTTTGTTCTTGGGAGGATGCCCCATGAGTCCAGATTATTATTTATTAGTATTATTTTTTATTAGTACAGCTTGCATTGTCTCACTAAAGCAGCCCAGTTCTGAGGCTGGTGGGATACATGTTTTTTCCTGTTGGACTAGGGACTGAACCTAGGGTCTTCTATATATTGGGCAAATATTCTACCACTGAGCAACATACTTAGTGATATTTTATGTTATTTATTGCACAAATACTTCCTAAGAGCCTGCTAGGAGAATGCTAATTTACAAAATCTTTATTTCTTATTGTGTTATCCTTATATTTGTATGGAACTCAAGACTGTCCATCAATTTTTAATTCACATCACTAGAATTTAGTGTTCATAATTCAAAACTGTCACTGTTGCCACTTGCTGCATGTTCCTGCTTATATCCTCCCAGGTTTCATTGTGTGCTGTCTGGATATGGGTTTTGACATCGTCAGTTCAGTTGGCAACTGATACTTTTCTTGCTTTGTAAATACAAATTTTTAATTTTGTCATCACTAACCTGAAATGTTAAAATATCTTTTTATCATTGGACTATTTAAAAAAATTTCATTTAGGCTTAAGCCCTATACAGGTATAATAGGTACCCAAATCCTTAAAAATAGACACATATAACTTAGTACAAAGTTTTAGGGAGAGTGGCCTTTAGCTATTATGTTTGTACTCTTTTGCCACTTTGAGTAGGGGTTAACTGAGAGGCCAATGTATTAGATGTCCTTTCCTCTCCAGACAACTAACTGCTAAGTGGAAACTGAAGCCACAGGCATGGGGTGTTGAGAGCTAGAGCCTATGGTGCCTCTTGAACAGATTCAGGAAAAGCACTCCTCTGCCTTGGCACAGCTCAGTTTCTAGAGATTCTTATTTCTGCTTCAGATATGAACTATCTGGCTCTCAATTTTACTTTTCCTTCCTGGACACAATTCTGGTATGGAGACATGATATTGCTATGTTTATTGAGGTTTGACAGAGCAGCTGATGGCTTTGGCTGTTGTCGTTTTCTACACGCCACTGCGAGGGTCCCAGAGCAAACCCTGTGCAATGACCCCGTGGGTCAGCCTCTGGCCAACCTTCACTTCCAGGGTCATGCATACATCGTCCTTCTGGCAGACTACTGAGATTGTCAGCCCGAGTCACAGATGCAGGCTTAGATCTCTCAAAACCTACTTTAATAAGGATTCTTAAGTGCTTGATCCTCCCTTCTAGCCTACCTGGAAAAGAAAGGTTAATGGGAGACAGGGGTTGTAGACCTGTTTAGAAACAGTTCTTTGGGGCTATTCCAATCTTTGTCAGAAGTCCAGTCCACTTGCAACCACCACCTGCTCACAAATTAGCAATGGCAGTTCAATCCAGAGGAAACTGCGAGGCTCCACCAATTGGCCTGAGTCCGAGGAAGTGGCAAGAAGCTGCTGGCATATCACGAGAAGTTCTTTGACAAGTTGCTCTCTATGAAGTCATGACAAGCAAAGATCAACAATGTGATATAAGGCGAACCAATACAAGAGTGTTGTCAGCAAAGACTAGTGAGGTGGAGCAAGGTGAACCAATGCCAAAGGCCCCCACCCTGCCTGTGGGGTCATAGTTATATTCTTTCTAAACATCATGTGTCCTCTTGAGTGTCTGCTTCAGCAAAACATCCTCTCACCTGTCTGTCCTAGTAAAACATCATTTAACATAACAGTTTCCAAAGAAAACAGGTATTTCCACTTCACACAGAGCTAAAGAAATCTCAGAAAACAAGCACACGACATGGACAGCCACACACATCGACAGGAGGAGCCAAGCATCACAGTTCACACTGCAGGCACTGCTGTCACTCTTCCTCTTAAGATTGTTAGGGAATTGTCAGACACATTGGTTAGAATTTTTCATAAATGCTCCTTCAAAATGGCCACAAAGACTATTCAGAATGCTTGCAATAGGAAGAGAAAACTGAACACAATATATATAGTTAAGGGTGGCTTCACAACTGACCAGGAAAGTTGAAAGAAAGGATAGAAAATTACAAAAAAGAATGGGGTTAGTAAGGCAACCCAGTTGCCTGTTGATGAGATAAGAACTTCATAGGTATCCAAGTGGCATTCAGGCTTCGCAGGCTCAGAAGAGGGCAGTTAAAAGCTCGGGCAGGATTGGCAGGAAGGGTTTGTCTTCTGCCAGTGACTTTCTTATAGGCAATTAAATAGGTGGTTCAGATCAGACAAGGACTTGCAGAAAAGGGGAAATACTGTCCATGTTGCAGCAGAAGGCTCACAGATTTAAAAAGCAGAAGGCACATCAGTGATCATGACTCACTACTGGAAACTCAGAAACCCAGAAATCCTGGCTTCTGTGGCCATATATTCACTTCCACTGTGACTCCTCCTCCTCCTTCTCAACCTCCTTCCCATCTCTTTGTGAGTTTCCTGTCCACTAGCATTGGCTCTGTTGGCCATGTGATTGTTCTGACTCTCCCTCAACTGCACGGTCTGACTCCTCTTCCTACTCTGCCACGACTGGTCACAGCTCTCAGCACGTCTGTGCCAGGTTTGATTGTATTTGGGACACACCTCTGTTCTATGTGCATGATTTTATAGATGAGCAGAATACTTAACTTTTTTTTCTTAAAATAAAGAATGCAAACAACAAAATTAACTAGCACTGGAACCTGTGGGTGGTTTTTTTTGTTGTTGTTTTGTTTTGTTTTTTGTTTTGTTTTTTGTTTTTTGTTTTTGGCCCCTGTGTGGCTTTTAACAAATGGATGGTTGCCTTCATTTCAGATCAGCTTAAATAACAGCTATTGAAGTTTTTCCTTGAGAAGTGCTGGTGAATGGCCAGGGAATTTCTCCTGCAATGCAAAAGCTGAAACTGCCTCATCGTAACCGGGCCAGTTTTCCATGCCTGTCCTGTTGTACCAGCCAGGGAATGAAGTCAGAGACCCAATAGGTAGGAGAGGAAAAGTGGCAGGAAGGAGAGAACTGGGACAGGGAGAAGTGTGCGAGGAGGGGCACGTTAGCAGCGAGGGCTGGCAAAGGGAGGAAGGATGGCAAAGGGACATGGGAGACTCAGGCCTGAGCAACTTCCTGAATCAGAGCCATCAGTTATCTCTCAGGCATGGGGAGTACACAGAAGAACTAAGCTCTGGTGCTTGGAGCTGAATCCAGTCTAGTCCCTAGAGCTTCTTTGTGATCTCTGGTGCTGCAAGTTCCCATTCTTCTACCTCTGGATGCTGGGATGTTAGAATATCATCTTCTTAGAAGGTCTGTCCCCACAACATTAACTCCTTCCCTGATTTTTCTCTACCTGGATATCTAATGCAACCTCACATGTGTTATGTCTGAAATGAAATCCTCCCCAGTCCATAAAACAAACAAACAAAAGTCCACCCCAGTATCCCTGTCTAATTTATGCCTTGCTCAGCTTGGCTCTTCTCATGAGCACCACATTCATCCTTTATCTCTAAAGGCTCCATATTCATAGTACATTCTAAGTCCCTGATTTCTCAGCCCCTCAGTCCTGTACTATTCTCTGAGCATTTTACCTGGCTTAGACTCTGTGAAGCTTCTAGTGTCTCATTGCCTTACCCACTGCCCACCAAGCAGCCAAAGGATTACTTTAGAAAGAAGTCCAGGTCATGACACTCTTCTCTCATTTCATTTTTAAAGAAACCCATAGTCTCTATCACACCAGAAGACCTTTAATGGGGGTTCCTGTTGACCACTTGACACCTTGGTCTTAAGCCCCCCTCAGTAATGAGCCTCTTCTAGGCCTGACCATTTTGCTCACCCACTAGAAAGTGCTTCCTGCCATTTTTTTTGCAAGCCCAGCCTCCTCACAAAATGAAGACACCCAAGACAATATGAGTATCCTGTTTTCCCACTTCTTAGTAGAGTGGTCATGAGCAAATAGCAGAGAATCAGTAAGTTGGAGTGGCTAGAATTTCAGTAGGATATTTATGTGCCCAAGGTCTGTGGGTCTCTCTGCCCTTGTGGATCATTGGCTGATAAAATCCACAAGGGCAGTGGAAGCAGAGACACCAATCAAACAGGGACTTCAGAGGCCTATGTAAGTATCTATGGTGAATGACCATACCAGGACCAGGACTGGCTTGTTAGTACGCAAATCAACTTTACTTAGGGTGATTGAAGGCTTATAAAGTTTTGGGGGGCTGAGGGCAGGAATGTCCAGGATGAGCAAAGGTCATTGGCTGAGGGCTCATTAGCATGAGGAAGCACTTCAGGAATCTTAGGTGCTAGCTGAATAGGTTTTGTCAGGAGAAAATCTAATTAAGGCTACATGACATTCCTCAGGTAGAGGCAAGTATGGGGGCTTAGAACTCCCCAGACAAGATTAGAGAAGGAAAAGCTCTGCTAACGAAGGAGTCCTCCATTATACACCAAGCCCCAGAAGGCTATCCAGTCAACAGTGGACTTAATTAGCAAAGTTTTCCCACAAACATCAGATGTCCAAATTCCAATTGAGGAGCCTGTCCTGAGATCATGTATCTAGGCAGGGCCCTCACCTAGGCCCATCCCTGTTTTGCTGCAGGAACTAGATCTTGGCATGTGAAACCCCACCAGACCTCTCATAGACCCCATTTTCTTTCCTTCCAACCACCTTTTATTTTTTAGTAAAGCTGTCAATAAAGTCTTAGAGGATGTTGGGGTAGCTTTTCCAGATGGGTCTCTTTGATCAGGCCTTTGAGAAGCAGAAGTCAAACTTTAGACTCAGTTCAGGAAGAATCTTAACATTGCACCCCTTTGTTAGGTATTAGTGTTGATAGTGTCTCTATATCCAGCCATGTATGCTGAAGGGAGACAATGAGTAGGCAGCATTGATGTCCATTGTCCTATACCTCACTAGGAGAATGGTCTCTTTTCCTCCAGCTGCTAAGTACCCCCACCCTGACCTCCTCCCACTTGTCTCCTGTGACATGCTCAGGCTGCAGAATCTTAGTGGGCAGGCTGATCTGTATTCTTTTCTCTGTTGTGATCTAGACAACTTAAGAATCCAAGTATGACAGATGTCTTGTTTAGCACCAATAGTGCCATTAGATCCCAGCACAGCCATTGTGCAGCATATGCTTTGGGAGCTTTTGTTCCACTGTGACCCAGAGCTTGTTTTTCCTGCTGTGGGCCAGGGAAAGAACAGGTATAGCCAGGGAAATGGTATGGATCCTGGCTCAGTTGTTTACTGCCCAGGATCTCTTGCTTTTTAGGGATTACAATTCCAGTTAACAAGCATCTTGGGGGTGTTTGATAGCTCACTCAGAATCTCCCAGCCAGCAGTCACACTTTATGAATTATTTATGTCTGGTTGCCTCTTAGAGCACCAAATGCAGCTGCCTAGAACGGTCAGACCCTTTCCCAACAAAGCCCACAGCTGGAGAAACTACCAAGCAAGAGGAAAAATTGCCTTGTAGTCACATTGGTAGTTGTGAGTTGGATCTCAGACTTGCTCTTTACTCTACTGGCACCAAGGGCTTGTGCAGAGGAACTGACCGAAAGTATAATTTCCTTCAGCCACATATTAGTAACCTATTCAGAATCTGCTTAATGTGAAAAAAAAAAAAAAGCTTTCCTTTTAGGAAAATAAAGACACTTTATGAAGGACCCTGAATGTGCTCCAATGATCCTAGACAAAGAACTCCATTTCTAGAAGACTCAAAAATCTTATCTTCAGGTCTGGAACTTCAAAGTCTTGATAGTCCCAGACGAGGGAAAGCAGAAAGAGGACAGATAAGCTATATGACTACTGTTCTAGGGATGGCACCATCCACAATGGGCTAAGCCTTCTCCCATCAATCACTAATTAAGAAAATGCCTTAAAGACTTTCCTACAGCCTGATCTTATGGAGGCATTTTCTTAATTAAGGTTCCCTCCTCTCAGATGATTAAGCTTGTGTCAAGTTGACATAAAACTATCCAACACAATTGACTCCTTGTCATCTTTACACACAAACACATCACCATTAAGCCTCAACCTTTCCTTTTCATCATTCCTCAAGATCTCACATTAAAAATATAAATAACTTTAAAAGTCTCAGTCTTGCCAGGTGGTGGTGGTGCACGCCTTTAATCCCAGCACTTGGGAGGCAGAGGCAGGTGGATATCTGAGTTCGAGGCCAGCCTGGTCTACAAAGTGAGTTCCAGGGCTATACAGAGAAACCCTGTCTAGAAAAACAAACAAACAAACAAAAAACAAAACAAAAACAAAAAACGTCTCAGTCTTTACAAATTCAAACACATGAAAATTTCAATCTCTTTAAAATAGCCAAACCCATTTAAAATCCAAAATATCCAAACTGTATGGTCCTATAAAATTAAAATAATAAATATAATAAATACTTTCTTACTTTAAGAGGGAAGAGCCGGGGCATAGTCACAATCAAATCAAACAAAAACCAAAGCTTCAAAAATGTAAATAACTCAACTTCTTTTTTTTTTTTTTTTTTAAGATTTATTTATTTATTATATGTAAGTACACTGTAGCTGTCTTCAGACACACCAGAAGAGGGAGTAAGATCTCATTACGGATGGTTGTGAGCCACCATGTGGTTGCTGAGATTTGAACTCTGGACCTTCGGAAGAGCAGTCGGGTGCTCTTACCCACTGAGCCATCTCACCAGCCCTCTATAAATATTTTTTAAGGGTTATTATTTTTTAGAAGATTTATTTATTATTATATCTAAGTACATTGTAGCTGTCTTCAGATGCACCAGAAGAGGGCGTCAGAGCTCATTAAAGATGGTTGTGAGCCACCATGTGGTTGCTGGGATTTGAACTCAGGACCTTCAGAAGAGCAGTCAGTGCTCTTAACCACTGAGCCATCTCTCCAGCCCCGTTTCTACAGATATTAACATAGCAGTTACTCTTGGGGGAACTCCAAGGACAAGGAGGAAATCAAAGCACCTTAACAGGTGAAAGCTTTTATTGAGACTTTAGTTTTATTATTCTATCGAGATGCTGTCTTACTATTTAAACATAGTACAGGTTGGCCTTGAACTTATTGCATATCTGAGCTACCCTCAATCAAGAGTAGCCACCATATCGTTATACTTTGTATATACTTTTAAACCTCACCCCTCAAAATGACCCACAGTGTATACCAAGACCCACACTTCTAAGAAAAAAGACTAGCGTGGGTGTGTGGGCGTGGGTAAGGGTGTTCAAGCTCTTCTTGGGAAGGAGAGGGTATATGCACTTCACTGTCTCCAAAGCCTAGAGTTAACACTAAAAAAGGGACAAATTCAGAACTAAGACAAATACACTAACACACCGAGGTGTAAATAGAGCTCAGAAGTTGAGTTGGTGCCCAGCATGTTCTAAGTCCTAGGTTTGCTCTGGCACCAATAAAAATAGAAATAGAAATAAACAATATATATGCCAGGTGTGGTGGTATACCATCTTTGGTCCCAGCATTCAGGAGGCAAAGATAAGTGGGCAGATCTCTGAGTTCGAGGCCAGGCTGGTCTGCAGAGCTAGTTCAAAAACAATTAGAGCTATACAGAGAAACCCTGTCTTGATAAACAAAAAGCAAATAATAATTAAAAAAATAAACCAATATGAAAATCTCTGGAAGAAGGAAGGAACCTGGCCTTGCCCTGACTTTTAAGCCCAGTTGTTGCATAAGACTCATATTTCGCCTGCTGGATTCACAGAGTAGTTCAGGAATAATTCCAAGGCTTGTGGGGTGCTAAAATGTGCATGGCTTTCCCTAGTGGCTTCCAAATTCACCTCCAAATCACTGGCAGAGAAGTTTTGCTGCAACTGTACGTAAGGCTGCAGAAAGTCCTCCCCGAAGTTATGGAGCGGAGCAGCGTTCCAAGGCTGGCTGTTCCAGGACTGAGCGGTCCAGGCCTGGTTGTTCCAAGCTGGGTTGGTCCAGGTCTGGTTGTTCCAAGTTGGGTTGGTCCAGGTCTGGCTGCTCCAAGTTGGGTTGGTCCAAGTCTGGCTGCCCCACATGGAAAGGCTTCCAGATGCATTCACCAGATAGCCCTGGGGATAGCTGCAATGGATGCTGGGATACTCCACTGGTGCTGAGCCCTTCTGAATCAGACCATTGCTAGTCTTCAACCACTGGTTTTTCTGCCACCGCTTGCACTTCATCCGTTGGTTTTGAAACCAGGTCTTAACCTGCTTATAGCTCAGGTTCAGAATGGAAGAGAGTTCTTGCATCTGCTGGAGGCTGAGGTACCTCTGCTTCTCAAACCTGTCCTTGAGTGCACACAGCTGGGCCTGAGAGAACACAGTCCGCATCTTCTGCTTCCTGACAAGGACCTTGTTCTCCTCCTTCTCAGGGCCCTTGTCAGCGTCAGGACTTGACAGCTTTTGTTTGGGACTAGTAGAAGAATCAGGGCTGCCTTGAAGAGGTAGGTCCTCAGAGGAAGGGCGAGGAGAGGCAGCCTCTGTGCGGAGCATCTCAGTAGCAGACCCTTGTAAGCAAGAATAGTTTTTCTCGGGATGAAAAACTGCAGGCATTGGTGAGGTGTCCCCAGAATTCGATGCTTCCTCAGAATTAGGCAGACAAATCAGCCTATCTCAATAATTCAACTTCTAATGTCTGGGAATTACTCCTAATCTTGCCTCCTCCAAGGGGCTTGGGTCACATCTCTTGACCCACCCTCTGAAACACACACAGCTTGTCTTCTAAGCTCCAGCTAGCTCTACTCCATAGCTGCTGTGCTTGGTGGTCATCCTCTGATACAGGCCACTCCAAAATGCTGGAGTATTCTGCTGCAACTGGGCTTCACTTTCACCAATAACTTCTCATAGGCTCTCTTCATGGTGCCAAACCTCTATTTCACTAGTGGGTCTTCAACTGCCACTGAGGTTGCACCTTCACCGATGTCCCTTCATGCCTTCATGCTTTCATGCCTTCAAAACCAGTACCACCTGGATGACTTTTAAATTACAAAGTTCATCTGCCAGCATGAGGTACAACCTTGGCTCCATTTGGAATACAATATCTGTGTGCTATAGGAAACATTTCCCAAGATTTTTACTTCAACAATGCTAGGTTTTACTTTAGTTTTGGTTTCTTGTTAATCACAGCTGGTTCCTCAGCTCCAGCTAACCAGAACCACAGAATCTTAATTCAAAATAACGAATGGCCCTGATAGAGTCTTTAAGCTTCCTTCTGAAACGTCATAACCCAGGCTTCTATCTTCCACATTGTCTTCAACATTCGTATATTCCGGGCTCCCACAGAGCAAATCATCAACCACTGAATACTCATTCGGAGAGGAAAGGGTTTATTTGGCTTATGCTTCCATATTACTGTTCATCATCAAAGGAGGTCAGGACAGAAACTCAAGACAGAAACTTGGAGGCAGAAGCTGATGCAGAAGCCATGGATAGGTGCTGCTTCCTGACTCACTTTTCATTGCTTGCCTAGCTTTCTTATAAAATCCAAACCACCAACTGAAGGACAGCACCATTCACAAAAGGCTGAGCCCTCCTCCATCAATCACTAATTAAAAAAAAAAAATCTTGCCTACAGCCCAATATTATAGAGTCATTTTCTTAATTGAGGTTCTCTCCTCTCAGATGACATTAACTTGTGCTGTTGGACATAAAACTATCTAGCACAGCCACTCTGCTAGTGAATGTATCCATGTTAAAGATGAAAAAAATAGTACTAAAAGAATTTGAGGCCTCCTATAGCCATCCAAAGGAAAAAAAAATGTAGATCCATATAAGGTTTAATGGGCCCCCTGGCTATGTTCCCTGGAGACATTGTTTGTTTGATGCCAGTCATACACACAATGCTAATGACATTAGCATTGTTCAGTGGCCCACCAATGGCTCCACAGAATGTAATAATACAATGTTTGGCATAGATCAGATCTCAAACTAGTTGAAGGACCTTTTATCATACGGACCTATGAAAATTGATAGCTGTCAACAACATTTTTAGTATTACCAGTTGATCTACTACTGACTTTAGTAGAGTTGGTGAGGATAAAAGAGGTTTGCAGCCTCTTTATTTAGACAGGATTTAATATGTCATAAAGATTACCAATGCACATGTATGACAGTAGCTCCTTATAATGAAAGCAAATATAACTGAAAATTAATTAAGACCTGTTGCAGTTTCCAATTAACTTCTCTAATTGACCCAGTGGTGGCTGCATGTACCTGCCCCAATGTTCTGGATTCCCAAATGAAAGAGACATACATGCAGCCTTATATTTTAATATGCCTTAAACACTTCAATGGCTGGGTCACTCCAAACCTCCACCTGGCTGACATCTCCACTCCGATATTCCTGTGTTTTTACTTATTAAAGTCTATATTCCATCTTTGCTGCTCTAGACCCAACAGATGTGGACACTCTTCCCTGGCTCTTACATGTTGGCTGTCTTTGTGTCCTTTACTTCTCAGACATGGCAGCTACTCCTTCCTCAGCATGGCTGTCCTATTTCCTTCTTCCTCCCTCGGTCCCCTTGCCTGGGAATCCTAAAGTCCCACCTCTAAAGTCCCACCTCTGTCTCCCATTGGCCACCAGCAACTTTATTTACCAACCAAAACCATCTAGGAGCAGGGTCCCTCAGTGTCTTATGTGTGGATTCTCATGCAATTTGGGGGACCTAATTAACATAATACAAACATTAGACCAAATCCACAACAAAGACCTACCACCTAAGTTTTTGGACATACAATGATAGTGTGGATGTGGCCCAGTTATGTTGGCACAACTTAGAAATGATAAAGGCTTATATTATCAGATGTTTACCCTGCTAATATAACTATTACAAACAACAACAAGAGCAGCAAAAACAACAGCAAACCAAAAAAAAATAAGTCTTTGAGGAGCTTTGAAGCTTCAATCCCTTTAACAAAAAGGCTGTTATGTTCTTCCTTCTTATTATTTTTATAGTCTGGTGTCCAACATTGCAGCAAATTTCCTCTGGACTAAATGTGAAGATTCATCATGACATCTAAGAAATAAGAAATGGGGAGATGTGGGGAGTGGATGAAGTTCCAAGCGAATGTGTATTATTGACACGAGGATGACCATATGAAAGACCTCAGTGTTTCACACCCAAGGGAATGGCAAGGCCTTCTGGGATGTTCTGGTGATTATATTAGAACACATCCTAAGAGGTTGTAACACAATTAACCAAAGGTCATAAAAGGGAACTAATGATTTATTGTAGGTGCAAGGACAGAAGATAAAATATTGAATGTGTTTATCTATACAAAACTTCAATGATAGCTTAGTTATGGTCTTTAGTTCTCCATGAACCTGTAAAGCTAGTGACAGATAATGAATGTCTAGTCTTAATGAACACATATGTAAACATTTTCTGTTGTAAACTTCTTTTTCAATTTATGATTTGAATTTATGATTGATTGTCTAGTGAACTTTTTTGGGGAAAAAGGAATACTTGGGAAAACCATGTGATCTATTCTCCTAGAAAAGGTACAAAAGACTAGGAACAATTGCATTAAAAGGTGTACTGGCTAGTTTTGTGTCAACTTGACACAGCTGGAGTTATCACAGAGAAAGGAGCTTCAGTTGAGGAAATGCCTCCATGAGATCTAGCTGTAAGGCATTTCTCAATTAGTGATCAAGGGGGAAGGGCTCCTTGTGGGTGGGACCATCTCTGGGCTGGTAATCTTGGTTCTATAAGAGAGCAGGCTGAGCAAGCCAAGGGAAGCAAGCCAATAAGGAACATCCCTAAGTGGCCTCTGCATCAGCTCCTGCTTCCTGACCTGCTAAAGTTCCAGTCCTGATTTCCTTGGTGATGGACAGCAGTATGGAAGTGTAAGCTGAATAATCCCTTTCCTCCCCAACTTGCTTCTTGGTCATGATGTTTGTGCAGGAATAGAAACCCTGACTAAGACAAAAGGCATTATCACATCAGTGCAGGAGAAGAGAGCAAGGTTAGGAGAAGACAGTAGAACAGAGTATCTTAGAAATTAAAAGGGGAATTAGAAATTAGGAGAGCAATATTCAGAATGTAGAAAGAGGGACAAAGAGGAAGCTGCAGAGAGCAGAAGGAGCAGGCAGGCTTCTCCTTACCATGGGACAGAACAGGTCTTTTCTTAACAGCAAGGCAGGGTTAGTCTTACTAAAGAGGACACAGCTTTCTTCTTACAGACTTGGGTTTAATTCATTTAGCAATAAAAGGGTACAAGCCTTTTCTTTCTCTGTGCAAACAAGGCACTTGTTATCCTAATAAACATCTATAAATATCTATGTTCAATTTAAAGACGAATCTTTAGGAGGAGTATCTGGTTTAAAATGTCCAGATAATGTCTCTTAGTGTTGCCAGTTCTGTTTCTGGGGCTGTGTTCTGCACACTCTGCTGTTACTTGGTTTTACACTTGTTTCTCTAGCTTCTGTTTTTACAGTCCTCAGTAGCTTATTCTCATTTGCTGTAGTTTTTAGCATTTCTTCTTGTTCATTTTATGACACAGAGAAGTAGCTTCTTCATTAAGTTTCTTAGGCTATGGAGTAAGGGACTAATTTTTACTTTAGTTTTAGATAAAACCTGGGTTTTAAGTTCTGCTCATCTATAATACACCCTGTGTCTTTTGGTTAGTCCTATAACTTCTCTAAGCTTGTTCATCTAAAAAAGTGTGGGCAGTATATCACAGATAAGCACTAGGGGAACCAGGAATCTTAAACACTCAGAGTTGTCCTTTCAAAGGGAAGGACGTGTAACCAGTTATCTGCCCAGAAGGCTGGGAACAGACATTATCAATAGCCTGGTGGTCTTTGTATTGTACAACCAAGACCACAGAAGATCTTCTCCCAGACATATATCATGAGCTTTTCAATCTATAGAACCTATCTTTATCCTATATAAAGTACATGTCACATGTACTTTACAAAGAGTTTTGACATAGACATGTCATAAGCTTTATTACACACAGGATTGAGTTAATTATCACCAGAAAAGTTTCCACCAAATTGTGATGTGCTTAAATATGCCTAAAATAAACCATTTCAGGCCAGACTCGCAAAGTTTGAACCAACAGTGCCTACTTTGTCTTGATGAACCAAAGTGCCGTCTTGCCTCTGATTATTACTCTGCTGGCCATGGTGGCCACAGAGATCCACACAGTGGATCTTTTAAACTTTCATCTTTGAGACTTTTTTTATACATATTTAAGAGTTTATAATATTATCAATTGGACCAACTTCTTCTCTACAGCATCTACCTCTATTCTGCTGACTCATTATTTCCCCATAGGATAAGTCTCTTCTAATATGTATACATTTCAGTATAGTTACTTGTATTTCATCATTAAAATTGCCTTTATTTATTCCTTTCTGATTTGAAGGCCAGTAAAGATATTAAAGAGACGAATTTAGAATCTACCTTTGAACAAGCACCTTCATCATTCATCATGAAAAGGTTCAGAGTAGAAAAGCACAGGTGAAATGCCATAGACATCATTTTACAAGGTTCTCTTATCCTGACCACTTATTCATCAAATGATAGTTTCTCAGAAGGAATAGCCTTTGAAGAAAAGTATATATTTAATGACTTTGGAGAGAAATTTTTTTCTAAGATCCAAGTTTATTCCACAGCATATTACTCATTCTGGAGAGAAACAACATAGATTTAGACATATTTGAAATAGTTTCAGATACCACTATGTCCAATTAAAAGGCAAATACATTCTAGAAAGAAAACTTATAAACATAGTGAATGTGCAAAAAAATCCAAAGACAGTTCAAACTTTGTCTTCAGAGGATTAATACCAGAGAGGAGCCTTATAAATGTAATGGTTGTAGGAAAGCTTTTAGACAGAGTTCATCTTCTACTGACCATCAGAGAACTCATACTGGAGAGAAACCTTATAAATGTAGCATGTGTGCATCGTTCACTAACTACTTTTTATTCAATATCAGAGAATCCAAACAGGTGAAAGACTTTATAAAATACAATGAATATGAAAAAGCTTTCAGTTATTGCTTATTCTTCGTTAACATTCAGAGAAGGCTATAACAGAAAAAAACCCTATGGCTAAATTGATTTTGGGAAATCCTTCACTGATGTCTCATATCTTACACAACATCAGAGAACTCATACTGGGGAAAAAAACTCTATGAGCGTAATGATTGTGGGAAAACAGTCACTGCCCACTTAGCCTTTATGCAACACCAAATAGTTCACACTGAAGAAAAATGACATACATGTAGTAAATGTGGGAAGGGCTTCCCTGAAAATTTATCCACTATTAAGCATCAACAGCTTCATGCTTGAGAAAACCTCTACAAAAGCAACAAATATGGTAAGGCTTGAAACCAGAGCACTCTCTGTTTTCAGCATCAGAGAACTCAAATGGGTGAGAACCCTTGAACTGTGACAAATGTGGAAAAAAACATCTGGTAATGCCTCAGTCCTGATCAGCAGTCTAATACTTTAACAAATAACTTTTTTGTTCATATGGGTGAATCTGTTTGTGTGGGTGCATGTATGTATAGTAGTATGTTTGGAGCTAGCCTTAGATGTCATTCCTCTGCAGTTATGTATTAGCTTAGCACTGGGATTTAGTAAGTCTTTGATACCACACACTCCTCCCCGCTTTAAAAACCAAATCAAATCAAAACAAAACAAAACAAAACAAAACAAAACAAAACAAAACAAAACATGGGGTTGAGGACCCTAACTCAGGTCCTCATGTAAAGAAGCACTTTACCCCCAGACTGTCGCTTAAACTTTGCCAGGAACCATTAGAGATGTGGCTATTAAAAGCTATTCTAAAACGACAACTCAGTTAGCTGAAAGGTTACACAGAAGGTAGATTGAACTGGCCACCCTGTCACCAGCCCTGGACATGGGATCTGAGCCAAAGCAGTAAGACCAAGTTCTTGGTGACCTCAGCCATCTGACCTGCTTTTTCTTCATTATTGACTCCTCGCATCTGTTTCCTGACATCAGCTGCCTTATAAAAAGAAACGCCAGCTCCACTTTTTAAATTTTTGAAAGTGTCCAGTTGTGTCACATCAGCAAAGGTTGAGGTGAGAAATAAAGTCTTTGGAAATTACATTTTCAATGAATATTTACTGACCCAGGACTGTGGCTAGTTTTCTACAGCTTTGGTGAACAAAGATTTTGTTTCTGTTTATTTTTGTTCAAGTTTCTGTTGACCACTGTTAGAATTCAAAGCCAAACTTTGTAATTCTACAGTGCAAAGTGGGGAAATTAAAAACAAACAAACAAACAAAGGTGAAAGAAAACAAGGTTGAAAGTAAGAAACTAGAAAAAGGTTATTGCAGGTTAGCTAAGAGCAGGTTAGACATCAGCTACTCATCTTTCTGTAGGGGCCCAAGGTGGGACTTTTGCTTAGGTTTGAGTCTGGGGAGATTTACCTCTTACCTCAGAATTCTTTTTCCTGGCTGGTGGTGTCATCTTTCAGGCTACAGGCTACAGCTGGGACTTAGTCTAAAATATTACTGCTGTCCTCCAGTGATGGTCTCCAGTCTCCTTGCAATGCTTTGTGCAACTTTTCTAACTCAGAAACATCTTAGAGAGCCCCAGCTCCTTGGGTATGTGACACTAAATCCTCTCTGTTTGGGGTGTGTTGAATGTGGGTAAGCAGTCCTCCTCCCCCACGCCCCTGCCAGGAATCCTGGAGAACATCTTCATTATGGAAAGGCTCAAGAAGTAAATAAAGCAAGGCCCAGAAAGTTTTTGAAGTTAAAGAAATTCACAAGACCCTCACTTCCACAAGGTTTTATGTATAGTAAAACCTTGCTACAGATAGAGGAGACTGATTAGCCAAACTGTGTGAAGGTTGTTCACATAGCTTCAGGGATGCAGCTCTCATTCCAGTTGTCACGATGCTGGAGTGTACTTTGTGGTGGTAAGCATTTAATCTCAGTCAGGGGTTTCTACTCCACCTTTGATCATTCAGTTCCCAGGTAAAAGATACAAAACCTTTATATTTATAGTAAGTCTTTAAAGCATTAGAGCTGGACAGATATCAATCCTCTAAACTATTAGTATCTACTTTCCTATCAATAACCCCTAGTTATAACTTGCATGTTTCATCTGGGCCATTCTTAACTCCAATTGTCCAGCCCTCCTGGCCATGTTTTCATGACTCATTTACCTCATGGTATCTTCTCTTCTCTCCCTCTTCTCTCTCTTTTCTCTTTGTGGTCTCCTCAGACCCCCAAGCCCAGAACCAAAGCCTTATCTACCACTCTTCTACCCAGCTATAGGCTTTCGGCATCTTTATTCAACCAAGAGTTTTAAATTAAGAAGTAAGGTCACATAGCATTATTCTCATCCTTGAGGGGACCAGTATTTAGCATTATAATACATGGCAACAGACCAAACCTCAATGGTACTTTCTGGTGAAATAGCAACTCCAGAGTTGCCCAGGCTTTCTTAAGTACCCCACCGCCAGTCACACTCAGGGTTACTATAAGTAATTCCTCACTTATGCTCCTAGAAGTAGCCACCTGGTATCTTCTCCACCTGGCTCATTCCTTGCTTGTTCTGCAATCTTTATTTTTTTTCTATGGTACTAAGAATTCAACTTGAATCTCCTTTAGGGAAGTTTTGACTTTCTGGCTTTGATGCAGCCTATAAGTGATTTTTTTCCTTTAAAAGGAGGTCTTTTAAAAACAAAACAAAATGACAAAAAAAAAAAAAAAAAAAAAAAAAAGCTTAAAGCTGTGTCTTAGTTAGGGTTTTCCTGCTGTGAACAGACACCATGACCAAGGCAACTCTCATAAGGATTCTTGCGCGCGTCCGACCAGCAAGACCGACGCTGCAACAGGATCCTTCTGCACACGTTTATTGGGAGAGCTTGATTGTAGAGGCGAAAAGACCCTCAGCCCAGCCCTGGTGCTGCTTTATATAGGCCTAGGAGAGGCGTGTCTCACACCCGGATTGTGTTGTGTTTGGTTGATGCTTACTACCTCATTTGCATTCTTACATCTGATTGGTTACTTTCTCTCTTATCTGATTGGTTACTTTCTCTCTCTTCTGATTGGTCAATTTCTCTCTCTTCTGATTGGTCAATTTCTCTCTCTTCTGATTGGTCAATTTTGGTCAATTCTCAAAACCTCATCTTGGCAAAAAACTTTTCTGCCTATGTATGCGTGGTGGCTAGCAGAAGCCTGTGCCACTCTGCAACAGCACATGTGGCTTCCCACAAAGGATGACATTTAATTGAGGCTGGTTTACAGGTTCAGAGGTTTAGTCCATTATTATCAAGGTGGGAACATGACAGCATGCAGGCAGATATGGTGCAGGAGGAACTGAGAGTTCTACGTCTTTATCTGCAGGCCAGTAGGAGAAGACTGACTCCTAGGCAGCTAGGATAACGGTTTTAAAGCCCAAGCCCACAGTGACAGACCTATTCCAAACGGCCATACCTACTCCAACAAGGCCACACCTCCAAATAGTGACACTCCATGGCTAGGCATACTCAGATCACCACAAGCTGTCTTCCCAATTTCTGCCTTAAATAAAGCAACTATTATCTAATGTCTGAGCTCTGTACTTACTATATTTATTCATTTTATCTTTTGTTCCAGTTTACTTTGGATGCTACTGTTAGGTGTGCTTCCCTGAACATCACTTGCATTCTATCCCTAAGCATGACAGGATAGAGCAATAGTTAGTCCATGCATTATTAGAATTTTTCCAGCTGCATTTTTTGTGGTACTTGGGATGAAGTCCTAGATCTTGTACATGTTAGGCAAACACTTCAACACTGAACTACAGCCCCATTCCTCAGGGCCAATATTTTGTTTTGAGACAATACCTTGATATGCTGTCCAAACTAGCCTTGAACTTATATTATATCTATGTCCCAACCTCCTGAATAGTTAGGGCTACCAGTGCAAACCACTGTATGTGGCATCAGCTGTAATTTATGACAAACCATAAACTGACCAGTTTAAGCAAAAGTGATAGGTAACTCCTCTTAACACATCCACTGCTGCCATGTGGTAGAACAGCTGTGATGACCCACAGGAGATCTTAGCCTACAGTTATGGCAACAAAATCAACAAAAATATACAGAAGATACCTAGTTCTGAATGTAATTGGGTTCTTAACTGGATCTCTGAAGGAATTTCACAAAATCTTCCCCTGATACTCCAACCTTTCCCAGCTTCCTGTAGGCAAGGACTAACTCTAAGAGGCACACTGTTGACGGAGGGTGGGTCTTTTTGGGGATACAGCTGTCTGTGGGTTGCCCCTGCTCCTGTAAGTAATCCTAATCGCTTAATACTCATTAAATTTATTTTAAAAATGGAGGGAGCAGCATCTTTAATCTGTTAGGCCCTTCCTACTTTGGGGTAAAGAAACATGCAGGATGGGCATGGTAATTCAGCAAATGACCAAAGAACTTATCTTCTGCTGTGGTGAAAGCAACTCGTTCTGTTTCATAGACTCTACAAACACACAAGCAACACATTTAGAGGAAACTTTGTTAAGTGGTCTTAACCAGTCTCCAATAAACACTATCTGGTAGCAGTCATCTTACTTGGCTTCTGAGGAAATAACTGGAAGCAGCCATCTAAACACTTCCTTCTTTGGATGCTAACTCATAATGGTCCCCAAATCTGTCTTGGTGCACTTTTCATTTAGATTGGGAACTGTGTAAACTTTAGATTGATAGATAACTGTTTAAGTAGTATGAGCAGTATTTCCTCTAAGAAATACTTATGTTCCTCTGGTTGGCATTTAAATTTGTTAGCAAAACTAGATATAATAATCCTCAGCCTCGGGGTTCTGACCGTCTAGTAGGGACACATGACAACAAAGTAAATGTGAAGTTGTCCCAGCCACTGGGCCGCCAAAGTAGAAGGGTTAAATTTATGCTCCCACTGAGGGCTTTGGTAAGTACAGGGGAAGAGGGATGCTCCACAAGCGGAGCGTGAGGAGATGCTCTGTGCCAAGGAGGATCTAGTACTAACTCTGACTCTGGAACAGACCCGCACCAGGAAAGGCGCCTCGCCCACGTGCTCCCAACCGTCGCCTCTGCATCCGGGCACAGGAGCAACCAACGGTCCGGGGTCCTGAACCGTTGGGGTGAAAACAGCTCTGCAGCAGCTCCTCTGAACAGCTGTGGGCAACATGATCTCCTCCAAGGTGGCGCCCGGAGAGGAGGAGCAGGGGGAGTCGCCCTCCAAGGTGGAGCTTGGAGAGGCGGAGAAGCAGCGGGGGGCACCGTCGGAAGGCCAACTGGAAGCCGTGCCACTTGATGAGGCGGGCCCTAGCTGGACCACCGGGCCGCCACTGGAGCGCCTGCCGCCGCTGGGTCAGGAGGCACCTCCGCCGCGTCGCTGCCACACCAACTGCTTGGAAGCACCGCTGTCGAGGGGCTTCCAACGCTTTGGCGCCACAGTGGGCGCAAACCCCTGGCTGTTTTTGCTCGGGCCTGCACTGCTGACAGCCTCCCTGGGCACCGGTCTCATCTTCCTACCCAAGGAAAAGGAGAACCTGGAGGAGCAGTACACACCGATTGGCAGCCCGGCCAAGGCAGAGCGGCGTTTTGTGCAGGGTCATTTCAGTACCAATGACACTTACCGCTTCTCTGCCTCCAGGACCAGCTCCGAGACCAACTTTGCATCCATCTTGGTGGTGTCCCTCGCCAACTCACTGCTGGAGCCGGAAATATTCAAAGAGGTGAGCAAGCTGGACCAGGCGGTGCAGGCGCTGAAAGTTGTCCAGGAAAATGGAACGCAGATCCTATACCAAGAGGTGTGTGCCAAGTACAAGACGCTGTGCGTGCCGCCCAACCCTCTGCTGTTTTCCTGGCAGCATAACTCGTCGTTGAACCTGTCTGACCTCACCTTTCCTATCCACAACACGCCCACCCAGCTCATCTACTTAGCGGGCTTCTTTGGGGGAAATGTTTTGGGCCAAATGACTGGAAGAAGTCAACGACTCGTGGAGTCCCGAGCAATGAGACTGTTGTACTACCTCAAGACGGAGGACCCCGAAGACAGTGAACGTAGCCAGGCATGGCTGACTCACTTTCTTGACCATTTTAATGACATGAAGAGCAGTCTGACCCTGGAAGAGATAGAGGTATTCTGGAGGTTAGGGTTTGCAAGGGAGGCCACTAAGGGCAGAGACAAAGTGACCTTTGCATTTAAGCTGGGAATGCTTTACTGTGCTTAGAGTGAAAACCTATTGGAACATGGATGGTGCCAGAGATCATAAATGTGTTGGCATCTTTCTGGTCTCTACACAAATTCTGTGTCAGTAATTCCGTTTCGTATAGAAACTGATTTTCACATTTGCTGTAGGGTTTGGTTTTCTAATTAAGTCACTTGAAAATTACTTCTTTTAGTGACCCCTCCTCTTATTCCTAGGAGTCCTTAAAGCCTGTTTGTATCTAACGAAATGAAAAGACAAAACTTTCAAGGTCTGTCATGCTATTTTAGAAGACAGATTGATAAATCTCTGGGCCAGCAATCCCAAGTGAAAGTGAATGCTTACTGGAAGGCCAAGTGTTTCCTAAAGAGATACTGATATTAAAATATGAGAAGATGGCAATCTAACAAGATTTATAAAATGCCACACGTTCCACAGTTGTGAAGGAGGACAAGGTTTCACAGTTGTTTGCATTTTGAAGGAGACATTGGAAAGCATGCTACAGATTTTATGTGAAGAGGCAAATGGTCCACTTTTTACAGTGTGCCCATCAACAGGCTGAAGCATCAGTAGTGCCCGTGCGTTGACAGAATCTGTAACCTGACTTTATTTCCTGGGCATGTTTTTTGTTGCAGGTGGTCTACTTTACATCCCTTTCCAGGCAGCTGGAGTTTGAGGCAACCTCCAAGACCGTGATCCCCCTGTTTCACTTGGCATACATTTTAATCATACTCTTTGCAGTTGTATCATGCTCCAGGTAAAACTCTCACTAACTTTTTTTTAACTTCTTACTTCATAATAATATTGTGATAGAACATATACACCTTGCAATATTTCATTTTAAGTGAACAATTTGGTAATATTAACCATATCCATCCTGTTTATCCAACACTAGTATCTGCTTCACAAGGTTTTCCCATCCCTCTTAACAGCGGCTCCATGTTCATTATGCAATACCTGCTTATCCCTCTCCAGAGACCCAGACAAACTTTAGTCTACTTCATACCTCTGATTTTGCCGACTTTACCCTTCTGCTCTTTATAGGTTACTCGGTCTAAGGCATTTTGTTATCGAAAGCAGAAAAGACGAAGAAACTTCTGTCAGCTTTAGTTTTTATTTTCTTTCCTAGTTTTACAGATTTCAAATTATTAAATTGAATTTTTCTCTTTTAAAAAAGTAGAAATTTATTGTCATATATTTGCCTTGTCACTTCATTTCATAAGTTACAGTGTTGTATTAGTTACTTTCCATGTGATAGAAACCATGACTAAAAGAAACTTAAAGAATAAAGATTTCATTTGGCTTGTTTTTTGAGGGATACAATTGATCATGGAGCAGGGGTCTGGGTGGCCATGTTCCATCCACACATAGGAAACAGAGACAAGAAGAAGTGGAGTAAGGCTACAAACCCTCAGAGCTGGGCCCCAGTGACACACTTTCTCTAGCAAGGCTCTACAACCTAAACCTTACATAACTTCCTCAAAACAGTACCAAGTGTTGAGGAACCGAGGACCAAGTACTCAAGCACATAAGCCCATGGGGGGACTTATTTCATTCTAACTAACACTTTCTGCCCCCAGTCCCAAAAGGCTCATGGCCATCTTATGATGGACAAATCTAGTCCTACTTTAAACATTCCCACAGTAGTAGCTAGATAAATGGTTCAGCAGTTAAGAGACTTGCTGCTCTTGCAGAATACCTGGATGCAGTTCCTAGCACCCAACATGGTGGCCAACAACTGCCTGTAACTCCAGTTCTAGTTGGCCTGACCCTCCCTTCTCATCACTATAACTGAGGTACAAAATTATACACATAAAATAAAAATTACAAATCTTTTATTTAAAGTCCCCATAGTTTTAACTTTTAGCACTGTTAAAAAGTTAAAGCCTCTTCTGAGACTCAAGTTAACTTCTTAACTGTGATTCCCTGTTAAAAAAATAAATTATATACTTCCCTTATTAAATGGGACTGAATACACATTACTCTTCCAAAAAGGAGGCAGAGTGACATAGTGAGGAAACAGTGGAGGAAGGGAAGACTGAAACCCAGAAGTGCAAACACAAACTTTATATGTCTGGAATCTGGAACTTCAGGTTCAATGGACTTGGATGCCTCAGCCATTATAGTTATGTTGCCTAGAGTCCCTCTCTTGGGCTTGTTCCATTCAATATATGCAGTTCTCCTTGATATATGTATTATGGTTTTGACATCTTCAACACATTAAAGTCTCAATTACATTCTAGACTTCAGCCAGGCGGTGGTGGCGCACGCCTTTAATCCCAGCACTTGGGAGGCAGAGGCATGCAGATTTCTGAGTTCGAGGCCAGCCTGGTCTACAGAGTGAGTTCCAGGACAGCCAGGGCTACACAGAGAAACCTTGTCTTGAAAAACCAAACCAAACCAAACCAAACCAAACCAAACCAAACCAAACCAAACCAAACCAAACCAAACCAAAAACATTCTAGACTTCACCTTTACAGCTTCACACAATGGTCTTTCAGGTACTCTGACCTTGGCATATGTTGCTTGGACTCAGTGGTTCTTTGAGACTGTGGAAGAAAAGCAGTGATCTTATCAATTTTGTATCTTTCTTGTCTTCAAAATGAGTTGTAGGTGGGCAGTATTGTGAAGTTCAGCTGCCATTGTGAGATGGACCCTTGCATGTTTGCTTGGTTTCTTTCTTTCATTTAATTGCTGATTTGCTTGCAAGTAAATTGTGTGCCTTAAACCTCTCTTGATGAAAACTTATTAGTTTTAGGTTTTGTGGGGTTTTTAAATATAATTTTTTCTTAACTTTTTTTTACCTCAGTGTCATTTTAATTTGCATTTCCCTGATGACTCTGTCTAGCTCAGTATTCCATTTTTTCTTTTTTATTTTTGTATTGGCTATTTTATTTATTTACATTTCAAATGTTGTCCCCCTGCCTGGTCTTCCCTCTGCAAACCTCCGATCCCACCCCCACTTTGCCTCTAAAAGGGTGCTCTCCCATCCACCCACCCACTGTGTTATCTGGTTTATTAGAGTTTAATTTCTTGAGTCCTTTATATACTTTGGATATTAGTCCTCTGCCAGATGTAGGGTTAGTGAAGATCTTTTCCCAATCTGTAGGCTGCTGTTTTGTCCTACGATCAGTGTCCTTTACCTTACAAGGAGCTCTTCAGTTTCCCATTATCAATTGTTGATCTTAGCACCTGAGCCATTAGTGTTCTGTTCAGGAAATGGTGTTTCCTGTACCAATTCATTCAAGGCTATTTCCCACTTTCTCTTCTATGAGATTTAGTGTATCCAGTTTTATGTTTATCCACTTGGACTTGAGTTTTGTGCAGGGCAATGAATATGGGTATATGTGCATTCTTCTACATGCAGACATCTAGTTAGACCAGCACCATTTGTTGAAGATGCTTTCTGTTTTTCATTGCATTGTTTTGGCTTCTTTGTCAAAAATCAAGTGTCCATAGGTATGTGGGTTTATTTCTGGGAGGATCAACAGAGTCAACTAACCTGGACCTCTGGGAGCTCTCAGAAACTGAGCCACCAACAAAAGAACACACGTGGGCTAGAATGAGGTTCCTGGCACATTTGCAGCAGATGTGCAGCTCAGTCTCCATGTGGGCCCCTCAATAACTAGAGCAGAGGCTCTCCCTAAAGCTGTAGCCTGACTATGGTATTCCTTCCCCAACAGGGCTGCCTTGTCTGGCATTAGTGAGAGAGGATGCACCTAATCTGGCAGAGACTTGACATGCCAGGGTGGGGGTATACCCAGGGGGAGCCCCACCCTCTCAGAGGAGAAGGGGAGGAGGAATGGGGGAGAGTCTTACTGAAGGAGGGACCAGAAGGGGGGCAGTGCTTGAGAGGTAAATAAATAAATAAAAGAATGCGAAGTGGCATATTGGACAAAAGATAAATAATTAAATAAATATATTGATGAAATAAGTTAGTGAATTTTAAAAGAATTTTTTTATTTCTTGTATATGGGTATTTTGTTTGCATGTATGCCAATGTGCTGTATACATTACTGGTGCATGGAGGACAGAAGATGGTGGTGAATCACCTAATGATGAGCCACTATGTGGATGCTGGGAACCAAACACTGGACCACTGGAAGAACCACCAGTGCTCTTAACTGTTGAGCCATTTCTCCAGCATCTTTTCTAACTTCTTTAAGGAAGAGATTTGTTTGGTTTTTTTTTGTTTGTTTGTTTTTGTTGGTTTTTTTTTTTAGGTCTTAATAGCTACTAAGTCCTTCACTATGAATTTTCTTGAAGATTATTCTGTGGTAGTTTTTATTTTCCTTCATATTTACCTGTTCACTCACTAGGTGACATGTTTTCAGCCCCATTTTTATTTTCTGGAACTCCTATTGATCATGCATTTTACACTGCCCCAAATAATCTTGTTAACTGAAACATCATTTGTGGTTATTGTATGACATTATTTTCTTGGGAAGACACAACACATATCTATCCACCCAGAAGGGAAACACAACAGATCAAAGTAATGATTGCAACAGAGTTAGTTTGTTGATGTAATGAGTTTTTAAATGGGATTCCTAAAAGGAGTATGGGTTGGGGATACTTATAGGAGCAGGGATGACTCAAAAAGAATATCTGCATCACCAGAAAGCACAGATTAACATGGGTGATGATTTATGAAAGACACATCCTAGAGCTCTCTGTGAACTCCGCTGGGCAGACTGAGGATCCAATCTCTCAGTGGCTTGGCTCTCCAGGCTCCTCCTAGCAGGTCTATGAGATGTTGCAAGGCTTTGCTTTCCCAGATGATTCTGGACTGCAGCCTCCTTGCTGGAATGAGAGCAGGTAAAAAACTCTTTACCTTTTGGAATGTGATCAACGTCATTGAATTCCTAGTTTTCATCCTCACATTTAGGGTCCTCACCGGTTTTCTTTTCCTTATATTTGTAAGTGTGGGTATCAGTCATTGTTTTGAAGCAATTTCTAGCCTTAAAACAATATGGAAGCCACCATCATAAGTTCTTATTTTTCCCTCTAAATTTACAGGTTGGACTGTATAAGAAACAAAATGTGTGTTGCAGTCTTTGGAGTGTTTTCTGTTGCCATGTCAGTGGTGAGTGGCTTTGGCCTGATGCTGCACCTTGGGGTCCCATTTGTGATCATAGTTGCAAATTCACCATTTCTTATTCTTGGTGAGTTAAAAAAAATATGAAGCTGTGTTAAATTTGTAGATATGTTCAGTGGATATGGGAATGCATTTTGTTTAGCTGGCTCAAACAACAGAAAGTATACATTATCTGTCTTAAGAGTTGGAAAATATAGTGCCCTAGACAAATAGAGGAAAGAAATATGGCCATTAGTTCACACATAGAAAACAAAATAGAAACCCCTGAAAATACAAGAAGAAATATTTTGTACCAAGGGATACACATTAATCTAAAAAACAAAGACAAAACAAAAAAGTGTTCTTTTTTTCTTGATTCATCAAAACAAGTGAGATCATTCTGGGATGTTGTGTAAATGAGCACTTTCTAGAGCCTACTGCAGGAAAAGTATAAATTGGTTTTCTTTTTCTTTTTCTTTTTTTTTCAAAAGATTTGTTTTATTATTATAAATAAGTACACTGTAGCTGTCAGATGCACCAGATGATGGCATCAGATCTCATAACGGTTGGTGGTGAGCCACCATGTGGTTGCTGGGATTTGAACTCAGGACCTTTGGAAGAGCAGGCAGTGCTCTTACCCGCTCAGCCATCTCGCCAGCCCTAAATTGGTTTTCATTCCCCCAAGTTTGTAGCAAATAAAAGAACTTAAAAAGGGAGAGCTATAGACAAGGAATTTCACTTCTATAAAACTTATGTGATAAATGTGACTGATCATAAATAGAATAAATAGGTTTATTTTGGTGTGTTTTGAATAAGAAAATATTGAAAGCAACTTGATCCCATATCAATATGGAACTTGTCAAATCAAACATATTAAAACATTGAAACCATATTTAACCTTTAAAAAATACAAATGTAATTAAATGAAAATTTCTCATTATAAAACAAGATACTCCCCCCCCCCATCCCCCGGCAATGAGCAAAGAGGCACCTTGGTGGCCGTGGTGTTCTTATCTCAGTCAAAGGCAGAGCAGATGGCAGTCCTCTGTTCATCCTAGCTTGATGCCTGGCTTAGTGGCCAAAGCTGTTTTATGCCTAGGACACATAAAACTCAAATCAAATCCAGGCAGCACAGTGGAAGTAGGAAGACAGAGACCTGCATTCAGTCATGCCATCCAAAGACCTGCCCTCTGGTGCACCTCACAAGCAGGCCATAGACATCCACTTACTGGAAGATGTCACCCAGGGGCTCGCCAGCCATGTGGCCAGCCTGTAGCAGGAGCCACCACAATGTGCAAGTGTGTGGTGGGCAGATGAGAGAGAGAAGTGGAGCAGCTTGAGTGTTATGAAGAGAGGTGGATCTGGAGATTGAGGGAGGAGAGGAATAGCCTGTTGGGAGTGGCCAACCCTGCTACCAGGGGCCATCGTGAAGTCCCAGCCCAAGCTGCTGCTGTGGGCCATGTCTGGGTCCTTGCTTATGTAGCAGCAGGGGTCAGTGTCAATGTCCATGGCTCATATTACAACTAGAGAACATGGGGGTATCCCTGGTCATGGCAACCACTGGGGGCTACATGGATGTCCAGGGGCTATGCAGAACTGCCCCTCACTGGCTGCAGTGTTCTGGATAGCTGGTCTCATCTCTCACCAGCTGCAGCACTTGGGAGAGTGGGCCTGCAGGGTACCTCACCCAGGCAGCACAGTGGAGCCGACTCTGATAGCAGGGGTTTGGGTGAGTCAGCCCCAAGGGTTTGAGTGTGGGAGAGCTGAATCGAGGATGCATCTGCTATGTGGTGGCACAGAGGTGATACCCTTCCCACCTCCCACCCCAACCCTATTCCACCTTCTGCAGTTGTGAAAGCTACCCATAGGCTTATTAGTGTGGGAGAACTAGCCCTGCTCCTTACCAGCTGTAACCCTTAGGTGAGTGGGCCCTGTACCTTGCCTGGGTGCTTAATGAAGCTGGCCATGATGGTAAGGGCACAGATGAGCCAAACCTGAGGGTTTGGGAGCTGGAGAGCTGGTCCAGCTCCTCACAGGCTGCAGCACTTGGGAGAGTAGGCCCTGTGCCTTGATTGGGCAGCAGAATGGAGCTGGCCCTGGAGGCAGGGGTGCAGGTGGGGCCAGCCTCAAGGGCATATGAACAGGAGAACTGTCCTGTCTACTAATGATGTAGCATTGGGTGGCCTAGCAGGAGCAGCATTGTGTGCTGGAGAGCTCACAATGGTGGTATGGATAAGGAAGAACTGGCACACTGACTATTAACTCAGCTACCACCCAGGGCTCTGAGTTGGCACATCCCCGAATTATCATCTATAAATGGTTGGAATGCCTGAAAGTGCCAATCCTACTGATCCAAAGCTGCAGGATCTCCATGACACAGGGCAACAGCAGGACAACTGGGAGGAAGCCTGGTGAGAAGCCAGTATTGATTGTGTTACTGGAGCCAGAGACCTCAAACCAGACCAATAAGTTGTTGCAATGAAAGTTTAAAAGTGAAAATGTGTGGACAGAGGGATATATTGTGAGACACACTGTGACACACTACAGAGTCCATGATGACATGTTCTCTATGATTTGTTTTTAGTTTGTTTTTGTGGTTTTTAATTGGGGGGGGGGGAGGTGAAAGGCCAAAGGGCAGATATGAGGGAATGGGGAGATGAGCAAGAATGAGGTGCATGGGTAAGAGTACCCGACTGCTCTTCCAAAGGTCCGGAGTTCAAATCCCAGCAACCACATGGTGGCTCACAGCCATCCGTAACGAGATCTGACGCCCTCTTCTGGTGTGTCTGAAGACACCCACAGTGTACTTACATATAATAAATAAATAAATCTTTAAAAAAAAAGAATGAGGTGCATGATATAGAACAAAGAATAAAAGTTAAACAAAAATAAAATATTTACATAGAGCAAATTCTAGTTGAAATATTTAAGTTTTTCAGGGTTATCCTTGACAGGGAGATTATAGGGTTTGTTTTTTTTTTTTTTATGCTGTTTTTAGAATTTAAGAGTAAGCATGCACACACACAAATACACATTTGAGAGAAATAATGTTTTTCCTGTAGATAGTAAATGGGTTTATATTGTACATCAACTTAACCTTGTTCTTAAGAATACACCCTCGGGGCTGGTGAGATGGCTCAGTGGGTAAGAGCACTCGACTGCTCTTCCGAAGGTCCAGAGTTCAAATCCCAGCAACCACATGGTGGCTCACAACCACCGTAACGAGATCTGGCGCCCTCTTCTGGAGTGTATGAAGACAGCTACAGTGTACTTACATATAATAAATAAATAAATCTTTTAAAAAAAAAGTGACACTGTGAGGTCACGTAACTTTAAAAAAAAATAAAAAAGAATACACCCTCATGTTTGTACACTCAGCTAGTGTGCCCACAGTTATAGTTGGTGGTTTTTCTCCCAGCCGCTTTGTGCCCTGAGATCACGACTCAGACTGAATAGTTCATGAATAAGCGCTTAGGCCATAAGCTTTGGCTCCCTTCCCCGAGCAGCTCATATCTCAATAATCCAGTTCACTCTACTCTACTTTCTCAGAGTAGTTACCTTTTCTCAGGTTTATGTGTCAGTCTCTTCCAGTGTTTGGAATCTCCCATGCCTGACTATTTCCCAGAATCCCTCACCCTCTCTGCTGGAACTCCCACCTCCTATTTCCTGCCTCAGCTCATTGGCCATAGGTTTTTTTATTGACATGTGATGCTTCTATACAGTCATCAGTAGCTATAGTTAAGGGAGATGTGTTTACTGCAAGTCAGTCTGTAATCACTGTATTTGTACAGTTTGTATCTACAGGAGTGTATGTATAGATTTGTATATGTGATTCCAGCAACTTAAGAACTATGAGGAGAATTTCTGAATAAAATTCTATGAGTAATAAAGTCGGTTCTTAAACATCTAAGAGACCGATGTATTCCATTCTTGGTCCTCAGTGTCTCTAATTGTTCCCTTTGTTCAGCTGGAGACTTGAGAGCTGCTAGTCCTGGGGTGCCACTATACAGTCTATGACAATCCCTCTATCTTTGTGCAAGTTTTGGATCGTTCTCCCTCCATCATGTACATGAATATCTGAACTACAGGCCAGTTTGTGATTCCCAGTATCTCCCACCTTAACTTGTAATCTATGAAAAAGAAGTAGAGATCAGCATTGCAGTTCCAAGACTTACTGTAAAATACACATGGGAATAAAAGCACACACAAGTGCAAGCAGACCCAGCTGTAGTCTCAAGTGAATTCATTGCAGCAGGATTGGACTGTCTAGTCTCCTTCCTTTTCTGTCTCCCTTTTTTTTTTTTTTTTTTTTTTTTTACATTAGTAATGTCAAAGCTCTCAAGCATCATGGCAAGGATTCTGAAATTTTCTGTTCTACACTGCTCTCTAATCTCAGGACCAGTGAAACATTGTGTCTACCACATACTGGGGGTCAAATGCAAGTGGGGATGTAGCAGAATTTTCTTTGTCCGATTAATTTAAATATTAATACAACAAGAAGCCTGTGATTGGACAGGGAAAAGGGAGGCGGGGCTAAGAGTTGCAGATGTGGGGAGCAACACAGGAGAAAGAGAAAGAGGAAGATGGAGGACAAACAGGATGATGCAGATTCTGTGTGGCTTTCAATAGTAGCAGGTAGCTATAATATCATATAGGGATAGTATAATTGCAGTATTATTGTCTAATCTAAATGGACAGCTTGTATCATTATCAATTGGCTCTGAAATTATTGTGTGAGCACCTTGTGAATTGAGATTTTTATTGATATATAAATCTGACTGGTTAATTATAAGCTTCTAGAGTTTTGATTCACTGAGTTACTGGAATTTGGGACTGCTGACCATAGGCAGTGGATGGCTAAGAAGGTAAGCATACCAGAGAAGGGAAGACTGCCGACACGGGATAGCCAAGAGGCAGAGGTGGTGAGACTGCAAGGCAGAGAGTAGCGTAGGAACTTGCAGAATTTTAAAAATATTTCCCACAACATGGGGATACTAGATTTGTGTGTATTTCTATAAAGTAGGTGCTTTAATCCAAATGGCTTTTTTTAAAAATATGGCCTGATGCTATCTATAAACATACTTGCCAGTTTGCATTTCAAGTAACAGAATGTTTGATAGATGTATTTGTATACTGGTTGAAATTACTCATGTGATCAAAGATTGCTGATGCTGCTTCAACTAGTATGTAAGGGATATCAGGTAGATGTCCTCATTTAATCATGAAGGCACCCTGGTTAAACAGTAGAGTATGCTGTGCACAGACAACAGGTATGTACAGAGCTGAGACTTCTTACAGAGGAATGAGTGAGAAATTCTGATCTAAGTCCTGAAACAGCCTGAACAAAAAGTGTTCAAGCAGAGATTTGCAAGGCAAGCAACTGAAAATGCTCCGGGTTTTAACTTGTATATTATTAATATATTTGAGGGCCTGTTCTTTTGTTCCAGGTGTTGGTGTTGATGACATGTTTATCATGATTTCTGCTTGGCAGAAGACCAGCCTCTCAGAGAGCATAAGAGAACGACTCTCCAATTCATATTCAAAGGTGGCAGTGTCTATTACGATCACCACCATCACCAATGTCCTTGCTTTCTATACAGGAATCACCAGCTCTTTCAGATCTGTACAGTATTTTTGCATCTATACAGGAACAACCCTGCTCTTTTGCTATTTTTATAGTATTACCTGTTTTGGAGCAGTTATGGCTCTGGATGGTAAAAGAGAAGTTGCATGGTCCCGCTGGCTGGAAAAGCCAGACCAAAAATATTCCTCACTTAAAAAGTCCTGCTGTGTCCCATTCGGTTCACTGATAGACAAACATGGAGAAGATAACCATCCAATGAATTTGTTCTTTAGAGATTATTTTGGTCCTTTTCTTACCACTTCCAAAGCCAAGTTTATTGTGGTGCTGCTATACATTTTCTATATCATAAGCAGTATATATGGGTGCTTCCAAGTGCAAGAAGGGTTAGATCTTCGGAACCTGGCAAGTGATGATTCCTATATCACACCCTACTTCAATGTAGAGGAAGATTACTTTTCAGATTATGGTCCAAGAGTTATGGTCATTGTTACTGAAAGTGTTAACTACTGGGATAATGACGTAAGACAGAAACTGGACAAATGTATGACACAATTTGAAGAAAATGAGTATGTAGATAAAAATCTCACAGAGTTTTGGTTGGAGGCATATATGCAATACATGAATAGCAGCGGAAATAATCCTAATGACAAGAATACCTTTATGAATAATATTGCAGGCTTTTTACAATTTTTCCCCATTTTTACATATGATATTAATATCTCCTCATCAAATGAAATCACATCTTCCCGAGGCTTTATCCAGATTGTAGATGTTTCATCCTCAAGCAATAAGAAAAGAATGTTATTAAAGTTACGAAGTATAGCTGAAAACTGTGAAGTTCCCTTAATGGTATATAACCAAGCATTCATATATTTTGATCAGTATGCTGCAATAATCGAAAACACTGTTAGAAATGTCATGATTGCATCAACAGCTATGTTCATTGTTTCCTTATTGTTAATTCCTCATCCAGTGTGTTCCCTGTGGGTCACTTTTGCTATTGCTTCTGTGATTGTGGGAGTGACAGGTTTCATGGCATTCTGGAATGTTAATCTTGATTCCATATCCATGATTAATCTTGTTATTTGTATAGGGTTTTCTTTTGATTTTTCTGCACACATCTCCTATGCATTTGTTTCCAGTACTGAGCCTTCAGTCAACAAAAAGTCTATTGAGGCATTATATCTGTTAGGTTATCCAGTGTTGCAAAGTGCAATTTCAACAATAATAGGGGTGTGTGTTTTATCTGCAGCTAAAGCTTACATTTTCAGGACATTTTTTAAGATTATGTTTCTTGTTATGTTTTTTGGGGCTGCCCATGGCCTAATTTTTATTCCTGTATTCTTAACCTTTTTTTGAAAGTTTGTTTGAATACACATTAACAAATAACCCTAACCAGTTATACAATTCCTGATGGCCTGAATCCAGTCTGATTATAAAATGCACTAATTAAGATTGGTCAGTAGAAAAAGATAGAAATTAAATTAGAAGGGTGATTATGGGGTAAGAAGAAGCAGGGGTAGGGGTGAGAGGGAAGGGAGGGTAATGTAGAATATAAACAAGGCACATTGTATACATGTATGAAAATGTCTTAGTGAAAACCATTAGCTTGTGCAATTGGTATATGCTAATAAAATATGAATTAATATATTACTGAAAGCACATAGAAAGTGTTAAAAATAAAAATAGCCACTGTCCCATTAAATTGTTCTTTAAATATTCTGAGAAAAATTAAAATTTCTTTACCAAATTAAGAAAAGTGTTATGTTTATTCTAATGTCTACAGTAAGTCTTCCATTATTTCCCTATTGCTGTAGTAAAGACCATGATCGAAATCACCTTTGTAGTGGTGGTGGGAGGATGGGACTGGGAGGAGAGGAGGGAGAGGGGCATAATTGAATGGTAAACTGAATAAATTGCCTAGGGCCACACAAGAGGAGTGGCAGGGCTTTCGAAGTCATAGGTTTCACTAGGAGAAGCTGGCTCAGAGGACTAAGTGTTCTGAGGACTTCATGCTGTTATGCAGTTCTGCTCTGCTTGTTGCCTTCACTTCCCTCTTAATCTAAGAACTGTATGAAAACTCTAAGGGGCTTCCAGCGTCTCTCTGGGCAGTATCACTGGTACTAATAAAGTTGTTGACCTCTTTCAGGCATTGCTGCTGGGGCAGATTAATGATTCAATCACCACCCTAGGAAAGAACTTGGAAATGTAGCTTGTAAGAAATGACCACCACCCTTAGAAAGCATTTGGAAAAATAAAATTGTTGATGAAGCTAGGTTAAGATGTTTTTGATACTGGCTCTGATGTAGAAAATCTTATGGAGAAATTCATAGTTCAGAAAGGTACAGTTAAGCCAAGGACTTTTTAAGGTCAGGGAACAAGACCAATGGTAGCACTTGCTGACCTGACTGTCACTGAAGCTGGACTGGTTATGGTTGGTTGATTTCTTATACCCATTTACCAAAACAGCTCAGTCAAACAGGTTCTCCAGAGCAGTAGTGAGGATAAAAAGAAAAAGGACAACTAGACAACATTGTAGCATGACCCCAGACAGCTCTGAGACTGAAGGCAGGTTTATTATTTTCCCAATCTGCTTTTATAGCATTTTAATTACATGCAAGCCATAAGGGTAAACAGTACAATAAACACACATAGTGAAGGAGCAAGCAAGGCAATAAGCAAAGTCCCATGATCACTCCTGTGATCACTCTTTCTTTTTTTAAAAAGAATTATTTATTTTATGAATATGAATACACTGTAGCTGCCTTCAGATACACCAGAAGAGGGCATCAGATCTCATTATAGATGGTTGTGAGCCACCATGTAGTTGCTGGGATTTGAACTCAGGACCTCTGGAAGAGCAGTCACTGCCCTTAACCACTGAGCCATCTCTCCAGCCTGTGAGGCTTATCAGGATGACCGAGATATCTGAGCCTACTTCCCTGTCCTAGCCCAAAGTCATATTCATGCCTTGAAGCCTACTTGTTTGTTCTAGCCTAAAATCAGATTCCAACCTGAACTTACTTTCCTGTTCTAGCCTAAAATTAGATTTCTGCCTGAGCTTACTTCCTTGTCATGGCCTAATGTCAGATTCCTGCCTGAACCCCATTTCCTTGTCCTTGACCAATGTCAGATTCCTGCCAAGTGACCCCCAAACTCTCTACAACCGATTTTGCCATCAGCTTCCTGATATGATTTAATAAAACTTGCTGATGAGTAGATATACAGTCAGAGGATTTAAAGTTGATATTACTGATATTCATATAAAAGTTTAGATTTGCAATTCTTTTAAGAGTCTTATGAGATTACTTTTAAAGATAAATAATATTATAATCCTTTCTTTGTAACCACAAATTGCTGCCTGCCAGTAAGAAAGTGGCTGAGAAAACTCCCTTGCTTGCTCACATTGTTAATCTCTAATGAGTTGCTTACTTATGAATGTACATGGGTTCTTAGGAATAATTTATTTTCTTTACCTATACTATGTAATGTTATTTCTTGTGAAGGTATTAGGGAACACACTGTTTTTTCATAGTCATTCACTAGAAGAAAAATGCAATTACATTTTAATCCTCTAATGCTTGAAAGGTTTTTGTGGGATACATAAGCTATGGGAGAAAAAATAAAGTCTTTGGAACTTTGTTCCATCCACTGACTAGATATGTATATATATATATATGTATGTGTGTGTGTTTGTGTGTGTGTATGTATGTGTATATGTGCATATGTTTACAAAGCATGAGGGTTCTATAGCTAAAAGACCTAGAATTTAATGTGATCTCTGATCAATAGCATAGAGGTCATCTGGCCATAAAGTACTTGTGACATCTCCCCTAAGGATGGGTAACAGTGCAGGGAATAAAGAGTCTGGGTAAGGTAATTTGGATATAGGTAGGTGAAGTTGGCCTCCACAGATAGCACTAGGTCATTAAGAAAATCCACTCTCAGTCTTTTGCAATTTATTTCCTTTATTGAGAAGAGGTCCCTGCGTGCTTGACATTCCTGGTTTCCCTAATGATCTGTGCATAAAAGAACCTTTGTGCCTGCAACAAAGTGTTGTACATCAAGGAGCGGATCTCTTATGCAAGTAAAGTTAGCCTCGGGCAAAGATGAGCCCCATTTGGCTCCAATGCAACATTGTCAATCCTGAAGCCATATACGCACAACCAACAGAAATGGACCCAGCCACTTTTATTCATATATTTGAGTATACTTATTCACACATACTTGACAAGAAATTGGCTGGCAAGAATTTGGAGAAAGGTGGAGCTAGGACTGAAAAGGGGAAAGTGATGTAGTATATTTTAACTAAGATGTATAAAAATAGATTTTAAATAAAAAGTAGCTAGAGAGATAGCTCAGCAATTAAGAGCAGTTTGGTGTTGCTATTGAAGACCAAGGTTCTATCCCCAGAAATCACATAGTAGCTAAGCATTTGTTGGGCCTCCAGTCTTAGGCATCTACTGCCTTCTGTCCTATGTTGGTACTGTACACAGACACATGCAAGCAAACACCCATATGTATATATAATGAAAATAAATCTTAAAAAAAAAACAAATTTATATAGTGATGTCACAGCCCTGAGACAGGCAGCATATTGCCAGAGCTAATTAAAATGAAGGCTTTCTGGTCCTGCACTGAAGCAGCTGTGGCCTTCCTCTGAGCCAGCCTGCTGAGAGGCTAGAGCAGCTTTCTTGTGAGGTTAGAATAACTCAGCAAACTTGTTGCTCTAAGAAAAGTGTCCAGATAGGTGAGTTTTCCTTGATGTTTTCTGAATTTGTGTTCTCTGTCCTTTTATATGTGAAAATCGTTGCATTGATACATTGATATATTGGGTTGCAGTCCACTATTAAGCTGTTGTGTAAAGGAGCAGAATTATGATGTAAAGGATTTACATTTACATTTGTGTGTGTGTAGATCATATGTTTCTGCTAACTTTGAGCTAAGAATACCCTTAAATATCGCTGCTTTGACATTGTGACCATATTCAGGAGAGGATTTAGCTGAGCATGTGTGGGAGTAGCAATACCTATATGCAAGTGTATCTAGACTCCCTCAGTAAAATACCAGTGATCCCTTCTTTGAAGAAAGGCATTGCATTGGAAACAATTCCCATGATTTCTTTTCCTGCGACTAGAGGTGAGAGATCTTTCTCAGTTCTTCTGTTTTGGCTGTGATGGCAATTCTTGGTAGTCAAACTGACTACATGTGGAACTGACTAAAACTGAAAGATTTTGTGTGCAGGTGTTTTGTTTTGTTTTGTAATAGCTTTTGAGTTGGGAAATCCCTTCTTCAACCTGGATTTTTTAAGGCAATGAAATGTACTTTTACTCTAGGCCACAGCTTCTGGTAGTAACCTACATGTAAAGAGGACAGTCAGTGTAGTAGCTCTTTCTCTTTGTCTGCTTGTTCTACATCTGGTTAGCAAGTTTTTAGTTGTGGTGGTAGTGGTGATGGAAGGTTGTTTTGTTTTACTGGCATTAGAACCCACTTCCTTGGAATTCTCATAGATACTGAAGACTAACTGAGACACACAGCAACATGTATGTACTTAGCCACTTCTGGATTCTACAACTTCCCATTGGTAGACAGTCATTGTTGGACTAGTTAGAGCACAGCCTGTGGACTATTCTAGTAAATCCACTTTCTGCACACACACAGACTTATTCTATCAGTTCTGTTCATCTAGAGAAGCTTCACTAATACTGTTGTGGGGTTGTTTGTTTGTTTTCACCTTCCCACGGAGGATGATGCCAACGGACAGTAATGCTCCCCAGTGTTTGTCATCTGTTTCCTGCTTTCCTCCCAGACTTGTCTCATACCCACCAGGTGAGAAATAGTTGCAGTTTACCCAGCATGAAGTTACTAAACAAAACTCGTTTCCTAAAATCTCTTTAACTGTTAATATTCCGGGCACCCTTCCACCTGTCGGACCAACTCCCACTGCAAGTTGCTTAAGGGGGCTATCTATGCAAGCTATCTACTTTGATCCTAGGAGGAAGAAGGGGAAGTGCCTACTGTCAAGGGAGCTCAGGCAGTCTCTGAAGTCTGCACCAGGTGAGCTTAGGGTCACTGCCCACAAAGGGTAGGAGCAGGCTGCTGAACAGTGGAAGCTGGAGCGGTGGGTCCTCCCCCGGACTGGGTAGGCTGTTGGAGGACAGGCACAAGTGCTACTGAAATGCAAATCCCTGCAGATCTGGAAAAGGTCTGGCTCTGGGCTGCAAGTCTAAGCCAGGAATCACTGTGCTGCGTCTTTCATCGCATCTGAGCCTAAAGGAGGTGCTCATGTCGCTCAGGACACACTGGCCAATCAAAGCCTTCAGACGGACCTGCCCAGTCAGAAGAAGAGGCGGGTTTTCCGGGTGCGGTGCGGCAGGTTCCGCTTAGTCGCTGAGCCGGCTTCACTGGTGTTGTGCTGTGAGACCTGCTGCTGTGCGCTGTGAGGTCCGCTCGGACAAGCGCTGAAGTTGCGACATGGTGAGTACAGGCCACTGCCAACAACGGGGAGGAGCAGGGGGCTGAGCAGCGCAGCTGGTGTGGTGGGTCTAACCTGGGGCTGGGGGAACCTGTGGCTAGATGCGGCCACCTGTGAGGACCCTTGTCATCCAAGCCGCTCCCTGGACCCAGCGGTAGCCTCTGAATAACTTCACCCTGGGGGCTGCATCTGCCCAGACCATTTAGAACAGAGGCTTGTGTGTAGAAACATCCTTGGCAGGATGCTAAACTTGGAGAGCGCTAGTTTCTGTAAGTTCTGTCCTTAGCATTTAACATTAAGGTGTACGATTCGTTTGGAGTTAGTTTTGTGGAGGTCGTAAAAGGCATCTCATGTGTTGGGTTGCAGTCCACTATTAAGCTGTCGTGTAAAGGAGCAGAATTATGATGTAAAGGATTTACTAATGCTAGGAGATAGTAGGTCACACCAAGTAGAATTTAGCTGAAGGAGGACTGCCTGTAAAACACCCCACAAGTAAGTAATGTGCTAACCAGGCCTGTTAGAGATTAGACTGCTAGGATACACATGTTTGTTCACCAGGATTGTCCTGAAACATGGGTCTAAACCATAACAAAGGAAACAACCCTGATTTACAACCAGCCTCCAGGCCCATCCCCTAGATATCAAAGAGCAGGCCTCTAACAAGCTGCTAGCTGAGACATTACAGGATCACCATCAACATTAAGGCCTAGTGTGCTCTAAAGTTTCAGTTTTCTTCTTGAGAAAAGCATAGTACTGTCTAATGGGCAAGTGCTGTGGGCAGCCCCAGTGTGGGGTCTTTCTTCTTTCTTGTCAGTTCTTCTTGAGGCAGTGGAGGGGGAGGAACATATGCAGAGGGTAAGACTTTGCCTTATAAGTTTCTGGGGTAAGACTTTGTCTTACAAGAAATTTAAGGTTGCTGTATAATACAAAGTTTACTTATCTAAGTCTAAGTTACTGTGCTATTGTAGCTGACCTGACTTCTGTGATCCTCTGAGGCCAGGAACTGCAGTCTCTGGCACTTAGCACCTCATCCTAACACAGCAGGAGATTAAGTAAAGGATTAATTGCTAGAGCCTTCTCCCTATTGTTCCAGATGCCTCTTGCTTGTCAGGCTAGGGGGAAGTTTGGAGCAATAAACTTCCATTGAACCAGGAGAAGAGAACAACACTTGCAGAAGGAAAAGCTTTTACATAAGCAAATATGCATAATCTGACATAAATTCATATTCAGCTTCATTCATGCTCATTTATTCACTTTCATTCAAACCCAGTTGGGCCCAGCTTGCATGCATTCTCACAATTACATACTTACACACATACACACACACACACATACATGCTCACAATTACATACTTACACATACATCCATACTTACATATGCATATGGAGCAAAAGACCAAGCACTGGTGCGGAAAGAATTCACTCACTCTGGATGAAAAATGACCTCCAATCTTTGTTACATAGAGAAAGATAAGTCTTCTACCTTTTTAATGTTAAATGAATTAAACCCATGATTGTAAGAAAGAAGCTTTGTTTCTTTTAATAGACTAAACCTGCCTTGTCCTTATCATGGGACCTGTTCTTTCCCATGGTAAGGAGAAGCCTGCCTGCTCTTTCTCTCCATCTTCTTTTTTCCTCTTTCCCTCTGCATTCTGTACATTGCTCTCTTAGTATTTTATGTTACCTATAATTTCTAAGTTACTCCACTCTGCATTCTCCTTTTATTCTAAAAAGTATTCTGTCTAAAAACTTCTCCTCAGCTCAGTTCTTCTCACCTCCATTTCTCTCACCCCAGTCCCTCAGTTCTGACTCTTCTCTTTGTCCTCAGCTCTTAAACATTATTCAGAATACATGATCACGTGTTAAAGATTTCATCACAAGTTCACACAAAAAATCAAATCATAAATTGAAATAGAATGTTACAACAGAGAATGTTTACATGCATATCCATTAGGAGTAATTATCTGACTAAACATCCATCACCTGTCTCAGCTCCACAGGTTCATTGAAGGTTTAAAACCATAACTAAGTTATTAGTGAAGCTTTGTATAGATAATTGATAATTTATCTTCTGTCCTAGCACCTATAATAAATCATTAGCTCCCTTTTAGTGACCTTTGGTAATTGTTTTACAACCTCTTGGAATGTGCTCTGAGTAGGAGAAAGTCTGGTTACCATCTAAGAGCAACTAACTGGGGACACTTGAGAGACTGGCAGAGTTCTCATTGCAGCTTTGACTATCAGGAAAGGACCTAATAACAGCCCCATTAATAAAAGAGCTTAATAATCACAGATATAATTTTAGGAATTCTTATAGGATCATCATTAATACTTAAGTCATCTATTTGCCTATATAGCATCACTACAAGATAGTACATCTTCGTAGATCTGCAGAGATCTGCTCCAAAGGGGGTGTGCTCCTACTTAGTGATTGTTATATATGTTTAATAATAACAGCAAAAGCATATTAATAGCAGGAATCTTTCCTAAAATTAGTCTCTTACAGCCTTGCTAGTAAGAGCTAACCTGTCATAGATTATGGCAGGCCACGGATTTTTCTGTTGTGCTCACCTTGTACAGCAAGAAAAGACGCAACACGGTTGGATTCTTCTCAACAGCTCTCTTTATTTCTGGAACCCCTCCATGCTGCTCGGGAACTCTGGAAAACCTCCGGGAGGACTCCTATCTCCACCCCTCCACTGGGGAGAGCTACGTGTCCTCCTGGGATTTGTCAGTCTGTCGGCCCCTTTGATATGTAACACCCGCTCGGGAGGGGTTGGCGCCAGATTCGGGCTGGCGCCTGCGCAATGGCATTGTTTGCAATGGCGTTGTTTACGGCGCCGGTGTACCGGAGGTCGGCGCCATCTTTGGGCGTGCGGCTGCCTACATCTCCCCCTTTTTTGTTTAATAATACGATGCTGGACTAGGTCTGGGCAAGTCTGTCCATCGGCTACGGCTCCTGTCTTAGGTCGATCCTTTCATGTCACAGCCTTACCTGTCCTAGGGTTACCCTATCGCCACTGGGCCCCGTGTCTTAGGTTGGTCTGTGCATAAGGAAAGTTGCCCGTCTCTGGATACCACAGTGCTATGTGACAGTAACTGCTAAATGACCTAGGGCGAACTCTACAAAAGAGGAACTAAACTTCAGGGGAGACGCCCTCTTTAATTGCCATCAATGCTTGGTACACCACTGCCTTATATTGAGCGTGCTCTCGTTTGCCAGACACAAAAGACACAACCCAAGAGGACCACTGCTCCCCAGGCCAAAATTCCCGCCCACTCCTTAAACTATGAGAAGGCATTGGTGATACAGGAGGTAAAGTCCCCCAAGGTGACAGGGTCAAGTTGAGTGCTGTTGAGTTTGGCAATCTGGAGGAGCAGCTTTCTGGATAACTGCTCCGCTTTAGCCGAACAATTTCCTACTCAGATAAGAGGTGAATCTGTTCAAGAGACTGAGAGAAATTAGCTTATACAACTTTATACAAGGGGCACCTAATGGGCATAGGTGGCAAACATTTCAAAATCTACTATAGGCACAAAGGTGAGAAATTTCACAAGCACAGCAGTATACCCTGCCAACACTCTGCTAACAAACATGTCCTTCCGGAACTATTACAATCTATATCTCTGTCGGGGGGAGTAATTTTCGCATCAGCCTCTCTGGTACCCAAATCGGGTGTTCTTGACTTTGTGGAAAAACACAAACAGCTCCCCTGGTTCTCGAAATAACGGGATCTGGGCCATACCATTTTCCAGTTAGGACATCTTTCCATTTTGACATCCTGTTTAAGGATAGGCGAGGTCATGGCATGCCTATCTGCAGCCGAACGACCATGTCGTCCAGAATTTAAAAATTTAAAGTAAAGAGAGCTAAAGATAATTGTTCTTTGGGTGGCTGGCCATGGGCGATTCCCCCTTTTTGTTTTTGTAAGAGTTCCTTTAAGGTTCGATGTGCTCTTTCCACAATGCCTTGGCCCTGTGGATTGTAGGGAAGGCCAGTAGAGTGACTAACCTGCATTATTTTGCAAAAGGTTTGGAATGATTTTGATGTATATGCAGGGCCATTATCAGTTTTTAAACTATCTGGCCTTCCCCAAGCTGCCCAGGCTACTAGGCAATGGCCAATCACATTGCGGGATTTCTCACCGGACATGGGGGAGACGAAAATGACACTTGAACAGGTGTCAATTGAAACATGAACATATTTTAATCTTCCAAATGCTGGGACATGAGTAACATCCATTTGCCACAGTTTTAAAGGAAGCAATCCTCGAGGGTTAATACCAACATGAGGAGGGTGGTGAAATTGTACACACTGTGGACATTGTAACACCACATCTCGTGCTGAGGCTCGAGAGATATCAAATTTCTGCTGAAGTGTAGCAGCAGGAACATGATACAATCGATGAAAATCTTTTGCAAGCTCCAGTAGGGTGGCATGAAAAATAAATTCCATGCGAGTGCTAGCATCCACTAAGGCATTTCTTTCTGCCATAGGGCCTGGTAAGGTAGAGTGAGCTCGTATATGTTGAATAAAGAATTTATGTGTTCTTTTCCAAATCAATTTTTGTAACTCTAATAAGATGGTGCACACAGGGCTGGTAGGTCTAATGGGTCCTGCAATTTCTAATGCACGCACTGCATTTACTACATAAGTCGAATCAGAGACTAGATTAAAAGATTCCTTAAAAGCTTTGAATACTTCCAACACAATTTTACATTCAGTAAGTTGTGGGGTGCCAGGATTGTATTGAAAAAGAACGGGTTTTTGAGAATTAACTACATAGGCACCAACACCTGTTTTAGAACCATCTGTATAAATATCCAATGCACCTGATATGGGTTTAGATGCTGTGACTTTGGGGAAAATCACTGGATGTTCACTAAAAAATTGTAGCAAAGGATCTTTGGGATAATGATTATCTAATTCCCCATCAAAACTACAGCGCAATAGGGCCCAATCATCTATCAAAGAACTTAGAATCTGTATTTGATTAGCATTATAAGGTGTAATGATTTTCTGAGGGGGTGCTCCAAAATGTTGAATACACGATTTAATGCCCAACATCGCTAATTGAGCTACAGCAATGGGATAATATTCAAGGGTTTTATTGGGAGATACATGAGGATAAATCCACAATAGAGGACCTGACTGCCACAACACTCCTGTTGGTTGACGGAATGTCTTCAAAATGCATAAGAGGATGTCCTCTCCCTCTTTCCATCTATACAGTTTGGCCTTTTCTAAACACCTTTCTACCTTTTCTAATGCTACTCGGACCTCAGGGGTGAGAGCACGAGGTGACGAAAGCTGTGGATCACCTTTCAATATATCAAAAAGAGGGATTAATTCAAAATTTGATAGTCTCATATATGGACGAATCCAATTTATATCACCTAGCAATTTCTGGAAATCATTTAATGTTTTTAAATGATCTTTACGTAATTCTATCTTTTGAGGTGTAATACAATGTGGAGTAATTCGAGCACCCAAGAACTCTCCTAAATTTCCCATTTGAACTTTATCAGGAGCTATAAATAATTGTTTCATTTCTAATTCTTTTACTAGCTTAATATAGGCTTCATCTAAACTTTCTTTATTCTTTGAGGCAAGAAGGACATCATCTACATAATATATTATCCTTAACTTTGGGAATGCATCACGGACAGGTTGCAGGGCTTCTCCTACAAAAAGTTGACACATAGTAGGACTGTTTGCCATCCCTTGAGGTAAAACTATCCATTGATACCGTTTATCAGGCTCTTCAGTATTTACAGAAGGAAGAGTAAAGGCAAAGTGCTCACTATCACACAATGCTGGGGAATAGAGAAAAAAACAATCTTTAATATCAATGATTATAATAGGCCACTCTTTGGGCAAACTAGAAAGTAGGGGCAGACCCCTCTGTATGGGGCCCATAATCTGCATTTGATTATTAATGGCTCGAAGATCCTGCAGGAGCCTCCATTTGCCTGATTTTTTCTTAATCACGAATATGGGTGTATTCCAAGGTGACTGGGAAGGTTGAATATGTCCTAATTTCAATTGTTCCTCTACTAATTCTCTGGCAGCCACTAATTTTTCAGAGGAAAGAGGCCATTAAGGAATCCATACAGGCTCCTCTGTTTTCCAAGTAATGGGTATACCACCCTCAACGGCCCCTAGGAAAAACCCAATCCCTTTCTATCTTGTTTGAACTTTGTGGGCACTAACCTAGTCCTGCCTTGTAATGACTTTCCTAACCCTTTTCCTGGGATGTAGCCCATATTAGACATAATTTCTCGGGCCTGTGGGGAATACTCATTAGTTAATATAAGATCCATTTGGGTTAAGACATCTCTACCCCATAGGGTCACAGGAATATCCACAATATAAGGAAAAAATTCCCCTGACTTACCTTCCTCATGTTTCCAAGTTAATTCCTTAGCACTTATAAGGGGAGCAGTCTTATAACCTAGACCGTGGAGGCTTTGAGATGATGTTTGCGAAGGCCATTTTGGCGGCCAATCATGAGCGGAGATAATACTGCGATCTGCACCTGTGTCTAGCAACCCCAGAAAGGATCGTCCTTCAACCTCCAAAGTTAACATGGGGCGATCTTCTAATTCCATTGATAAGAAAGTGAACCAAGAACCTGTAGAACCTAGTCCACTCTCTCCTCTTATTTTATTATTTGCTGGAGAATGTTTATGCAAACTTGGCAATAGTAATAATTGAGCAATTCTATCTCCTGGAGAGATAAGATAGCTGAAATACCACTGGGGGAGGCCACTAAGATTTTCACAACCCCTGTATAATCTGGATCAATCACTCCAGGGGTAATTTGTAATCCTTTTAAAGCAGAAGATGAACGGCCAAGCAATAGTCCTACAGTATCTTTGGGAAGGGGGCCTTTAAAATCTGTATCTATGGGTTGTACCCCCATCTGTGGGGTTAATACGAGTCTGGTGGTAGAATGGAGGTCCAATCCTGTGGAGCCAGTAGTGGCTCTCTGTGGTCTCTCGGATGACGGAGAGATGGCCAAAGTCTCGTCTGGTCTTTCTGAAGAGCCCCATATATTTGAGGGCCCTGGGGACGTGGGCCCCGCTGTCCGTTTTTTGGCCTAGTGCCATTATATCTTGCTTGTAATGGTCGGCCTTCTATGTCCTTAGTATATCCTGCTTGTAATGGTCGGCCTTCTATGTCCTTTATTGATCTGCACTCATTAGCCCAATGTTTTCCTTTTCTACATTTATGGCATATTCCTGGCTGTCTAGGTTTATCTAATGGAGTCCTTTTTTCATTTTCGGGGCATTGTCTTCTAAAATGTCCTCTCTGGCCACATTTATAACAAGTATCATTATTAGATCTACCCAATTGTACTACAGCTGCCGCCAGGCCTGCATTGGTTAACAGGCCCCCTAGTTCTCTGCAAACCTTCATCCAGACTTCTAAACCTTTATGTTTATAGGGTGTAATAGCTGCTCTACACTCCTTAGTGCATTGCTCATACACTAGCTGTTTTACCAAAGGCATAGCTATATCAGGATCTCCAAAAATTCTAGCAGCTGCTTCAATGAGGCATGCTGCAAAGTCTGAAAATGATTCTGTGGGACCCTGTAAGATTTTCGTAAGATTGCCTGAGACTGCGCCTTTGTTCGGCAATGCCTTCCATGCTTTGGTAGCTACCTCATTTATTTGAGCATAGACTACTTCAGGATAATTTGTTTGATCTAAAGCAAAACGTCCTAAACCTAGAAGCATGTCTGCATCCCAATGTCTCTGAGGATCTTGTCCTGTGGCTAAATTTGCTGCTGCCTGACTGTTTGCATATTCATAGGACAAGGACTCCCAATCTAAACACTCTCCGGACGACAAACAAGCCCGAGCAATATTATTCCAGTCCCCCGGGGTGAGGCAATATCTAGCAAGCACCTCGACCTGTGCAACTACAAAAGCTGCACTCACCCCATAGGTACAGACTGACTCAGCCAGCTGCTTAATAGTTTTAAAATCTATTGGCTCATGATACCGTTGTCCCTGGCCATCTAAGAATACAGGGAAAGTCAGTTCAGCTTCCTTCCAAACCTCTGGGCACAATGAGGTACCTTGTTTACCAGCTTTTGTGGATTCTTTTTTTACTGTATACTCAGGGTTAAGAGGCGGAGCGGTTGGCACTTTACTCCTTTGCCAGCCGACCCCCCTTTTTTCGTACCTATCCCTCTCATACCGAGCTGCCTCTTCTTCTAGGTCAGCTTTCTCATCTTTATCAAGCTCTGAGTCACTGGAGTCAGAACTTGCTGAACTTATTGTTAAGTCTTTTAATGAGGGATATCCTTTTGCTATTTCCTTTCCTTTCTCATTAATTCCTTTTCCCTTTAAATTTTCCTTTCCTCCCTTTTCCTTTTCTCTCTCTTTTTTGCCCCTTTTCTTTCTTTTACTTATATATTTCCTATCTTCCTCTGACATACTTTCTTGTTCCATAAAAATTTTCTGACCTGCCTTAACTGCTCCTATCACCCAAAAGCAGAGGCCAGAAATTACAAAAAACAAAACAAAAACACTAAGAGCTACCCACACTGGGTCTACGGGCAAGAGAATCATATCCCTCCTTTTAACCAGGGATCAATTTTGGGAGACTTACCAGTACTGCCGTTCCTCAGCTGAAGAGTTCTGAATCCTGCAATCCTCCGTTCCCCATACGGGCCACCACTTTGTTGTGCTCACCTTGTACAGCAAGAAAAGACGCAACATGGTCGGATTCTTCTCAACAGCTCTCTTTATTTCTGGAACCCCTCCATGCTGCTCGGGAACTCTGGAAAACCCCCGGGAGGACTCCTATCTCCACCCCTCCACTGGGGAGAGCTACTTGTCCTCCTGGGATTTGTCAGTCTGTCGGCCCCTTTGATATGTAACACCCCCTTGGGAGGGGTTGGCGCCAGATTCGGGCTGGCACCTGCGCAATGGCGTTGTTTGCAATGGCGTTATTTAAGGCGCCGGTGTACCGGAGGTCGGCGCCATCTTTGGGCATGTGGCTGCCTACATTTTTCCTGCAGTTTAGGACTAGCAGGCTGAATGTTAGAGCCCTGCGGTTCCTGCTGAGATAGTACAAAGGCTATTTACTTAATCCTTTGTGGTTTGAGGAAGAGGTGCTAAGTGCCAGAAACTACAGTTTCTGGCCCCAGAGGATCACAGAAGGCAGGTCAGATACAGTAGCATAGTTAACTTAGACTTAGATAAGTAAACTTTTTATTATATAGCAATCCTAAATATCTCCCAAGACAAAGTCTTATCTCCGAATCTTGTTTTTACTCTCCATGGACACTCTTCCCCCTCCACTGCTTCAAGAAGAACCCCCTGCTGGGGCTGGCCTCAGCAAAGGACCCTGTGCCTTAAAGATGAGCAGGTGCTCTGGGAGAGTGGAAGATTCTACTAAAGATTCTATCTACCCCTAGGGTGAGGTGGAAGGACAGAGCTGGGAAGGCCTATGGTAGCTGAGTCTTTTAATCTCTACTCCTCCAGTAGGGGAGCTGCTACTGTCCTGTGGAAATACTAGCAATCAGGAGGAGCGCAAGTGGGAGGTAGCTTGCAGGTTCTTTCCATATTCTTCTCTGATGTTCATCAGAGAGCTGTAAGTGAGACCACAAACCATGCCATCATGATTGTGGCAGCCACAAGGAAGAACAGGTTGGCTAAGCAATCAGAGTCCAATCTGATTGGACTATGATGGACTGTGAACCAGACTGTGGTTCTTTTGGTACATGTGGTGACATGAGCAGAGGGCCTTGGCCTCTGAGTCTGCCTGAGTGTGGATTCCCTGGGGAGGAGGAGGCTCTGCAACTCTGGCCATAGGAAGCTCTGTTGCTTATAATATCACTGCCCAGTGTGCACACACAAGCATTACTTTTGGTGTACAGTGGGAAGACAGATTTTAGAAACCAAAGATCTGGTTTCTAGAAGCTCTGAACCTTGCACTGCACATTCAGTTTTGTGTGATAAATTTTACAATTCGTTTTGAAACTGGTAGAAAGGAGGTGATGGGGATCATCCTTCAGCAATGTTTGATTAAAATCCTTTTACCTTTCCATCACCAGCAGCCACAATGAATGTTGTGATTCAGGGAAATTCAATTCCAGGGTACAAAAGGAGTTTCTGAAATACAGAGGTTTTTTTCAGGTATGCGTGGTGGTGTGCAGGTAGGTAGGGAGATCCCACATCATGTGGCATAATACATGTGTAAGGAAACAGACATTAAATTATTCCTCAACATTGTTTTGTGCATGGGCTCAGTGTGGCTGGGTTTGGGTGAGATCACAAGGAGGCATGGGGAGCTGCACAGACAGAGCCCACCTCTCTGATCACCATACAGAGAGCTTTAGAGCCTGGGGCCTCTCTGTTTGGAAGGGAGATCAATAGTAGCTGGAGGGTAGGAAAATAAAAGTTTAGCAGTCACACACCTTTAAATCCAAGCAATGAATGTAAAGTTAGTTTCAGAAGGAAGCACCTGTGTTTGAAAGTGATGTCTAAAGAATCAGGGAAAAGTTTAACAGAACAGGATCTGCCCAAGTCTCTAGAGAAGACAGAGGGAAGAGAAGCAACATAGAGGAAGCAGTGCAGAGGGAGAGAGGAGGAAGCAGGTTTACAGAGACAGGTTACAGAGAACAAGCTAGACACAGGTGAAGATAAAACAAGCCAGAGGATGAGGAGGAGCCAGAAGATTAAAACAGAATGCTAGTCTAGTTTTCGGCCAATTGGAGCAATTCAGTCAGAAGTGAGAGAAGTCAGTTTGAATCATTTGATGTGGAGAGGAGTTTAGAGCCAGAACAGCTGAGCTGACCAGCCAGCCAGAGTTCAGAAAGAAAAAGAAAGGGTGAGTTTATTCATCAGTAAGTCTCAGATAAGATTGCACAGAGGCTAGAAGCTTCCAGGACTAGCACAGGTTAGCAGATGGAGAAGTAAGTCTTTGAGATGACAATTAAAACATACTCTTATACTCCTGTGTGATGGTCACCGTCTACACAAACAGAAGGAGAACCGTGTCTGTCCCAGTCATGCTGTCCCCGTCTTCACTGATTGGCTTCTTTGTTCATTACTGCTTTCCTCCTTCTTGGCATTTTCACTTAAGCAATATTGAATTAATGCTATAATAGAAGATAGAGTCTTCTCTCATACAATACATCCTGACCACTGTTTCCCTCCCTCCACTCCTCCCAGCTGTTTCCCGCCTTTCCCATCCTCCTCCCCCCTAGATCACCCCACTCAGCTTCCTTTTCAGAGAGCAGCAGACCTCCAAGAGAGGACAGCCAAACAGGACAAAACAAGATAGAAACAAACAAGGTGAAGCCTTCATATTGAGGCCAGACAAGGCAACACCAATAAGAGGAAAGGGGTCTCAGGATCAAGCAAAAGAATCAGAGCTACACCTGCTCCCACTGTTAGGAGTCCCACGAACACACCAAGCTGACAGCCATAACATATCAGCAGAGGACCTGGCACAGACCTATGCCAGCCAATGCTTGCCATTTAAGTCTCTGTAGGGTTCCTGGAAATCCAGACAGTGTTAGTCATGGACCCCCTTCATGTCCTGGGCCTCAGGTGAAACCAAGTGTTGGCTGGCCACTCAAACAAGCTTGTTGCCACCATGCCCCAGCACATCTTGCAGGAAGGACCAATTGTAGGTAGAGGGTTTTTGTGGCTTGCTTGGTGTCCAGGTTTCTCTCTCTGTAGCCTATAGAGCACCTTCTCTCCTACCAGAGACTAGAACATAGGCTGAAGCTTGACCTCTACATTCCGTGAGCTGTGTGGAATTTGTCCTCAGTGATGGGGCCCTGCTGCCAGTTTTCAGAGAGCCAAATTTTGTCCTAGCATCAGCATGACTTGTTTAAGATCTCCAAGGGACCTCCTTGGCCAACAGCTCAACCAAATGTAACTCACCCCCAGCATTGAAGCCCTGGCTGGCCTCAAAGATGGTCAGTTCAGGTTCCATAATCTCCATTCCTAGGAGTCTTTATCAGGGTCACCCTCATCGATTCCACGAAGCTGCCATTACACTGGGTTTCTACACTAATCCCCAAATACCCCCTAATTCCAGCTGTTTCTTCCTACACTGTACTCTTCCCGTCCTACCCCACAACCCCAACTGATCCCTCCCACTCCTGTTCCCATCAAACCCCAGTCTGCTCACAGAAACTATTCTGTTTCCCCTCTCGAGGGAGATCCATGCTTCCCCCCTATAGCCCTTCTCTTTACCTAATCTCTGTAGTTTTGTGGAATTATTTTTTTTACCTAATAGATAATAGTTTGATTATTATTTACCTAATAGATAATATCCACGTATAAGTGAATGCATACCATATCTGTCATTCTGGGTCTCGGTTATGTCACTAAGATGGTGAAATTTTCTTTAAGTCTTCCTTTGCCACTTGAGATTCTTCAGTTCAGAATTCCCTGTTTAGATCTATACCCCATTTTTAGTTGGATTTTTTTGCTTTGGAACATCTAGTTCCTGGAGGTCTTTATATATTTTGCATATTAGGCTTCTATACAATGTGGATTTGGTAAAAAAAAAAATATAATAAAATAAAAAAATCAATCTTTTTCTATTCCTTAAGCTGCCTCTTTGTTCAATTAACTGACATTTTGCCACTTCCAATCCATTTCTGGCAAAGAGGAGAAACAGGGTGCACAGGATAAGTGCTGGCCTATAATTTCTTTGATATTATTATTTTTGTAATATTGTAGTTTAAAAGCCTTATAGGTCTGTCTTTCTGTCTCCTTCTATCAATGGTGCCATCTATGGTGTGTGATTTTATTCATTATAATCTAATTATATTATTGTTTCCCTGGGAAATGATAGACCTTCACCTGATTTTGTCTTCTGAACATTTAATATATCATGTTATAGTAAAACTTGAGTTTTTGTTAGTTTGGGGACTTTGTGTGGAAAAACAGTTTTAGTTTCCTCTTCATGATCCTAAAGGCTTGCCTTTACTCATTTCTTGGCAAATCTGTGCTTTCCAGTTCTTACAGTCATCAATGTTTGGGTTTTTGCTACTGACGTGATTGATAAGGTTAACACATTGAATTTGTTTTTGTTTTGTTTTTTAAGTTTCTCATAGAATATTGTCTGTGTGTCCTAAGTAGCTTTAGTTGTCAGCATTTTAGAGCCTACAGTCATCTGAGTTAGGCTCACTTGAGGGCATGCCCTCATCTAAATGACTGGATGCTGTGTCAGTGAGAAATTGTGTTGAATAATGATTGATGTGGGAAGGCTCTTCAATTGAGGGTGGCAGGATCCCTAAGGAAGTGTGCCTGGGCTGGATAAGAAATCTAGCTGAGCATGAGACAGTCCAAGCAAGAGGGAAAGCCAGGAAACCATGTTTGTCCATGGTGCTTGACTTCATTTTTGAAGCTTGAGTTTCAGTCCTAAGCTCCCAGAATGATGGACTATGATCTGACAGGACCAAATGAGCGAACCTGTTCATTACCTGAGATAATGTTTTTGGGTAGAGAATTCAATCACAGCAGCAGCAGAATAGCAAGCTAGAACAAGAAGAAAATCATAGGCAAAAAAAAAAAAAAAAAAAAAAAAAGACTATTTTTGCTGCTGGACACAACCTAAAAATGTTCTTGTTTGGGGGAATGTGGAAAATATCACTTGAGATGTCAAATGGCATAGAAAGCTGTACTCAGAGCTTAATCAGCTTTTCTTGTAGTACCTGGAAGATCTGAGTATTGCCAGTAATGCAGACAGAAGTTCGGGCCATTGAATTTGTTTTTGTTTTGTTTTTTAAGTTTCTCATAGAATATTGTCTGTGTGTCCTAAGTAGCTTTAGTTGTCAGCATTTTAGAGCCTACAGTCACCTGAGTTAGGCTCACTTGAGGGCATGCCCTCATCTAAATGACTGGATGCTGTGTCAGTGAGAAATTGTGTTGAAAAATTTAGCTAGAAGTCAATTGTGTAGTATTTTGATCCAAAAATCTTTCTTATTCTGTCCATGCCCTCAGAAATTAAGGCCAACAGAATTAAAAAATAATGGGCTGAATTTTTAGATGGACTATTGAGTCTGTTGGATGAGTACTACAAATACTGAGACAGGCCTGAATTTTCCAAGAGATTATCACCTTTAAAGAGAAGGTCCTTGCTCAGGATTGGAAGCCTAAAAAGGTACCCTAGGGGAAACACTCCCTCCTGCTAAGCCTTCCATGAATGTAAAGGGGAGTAGGCAAAGAGATTCCTAGTCCCTGGAAGGGACTTCATATATAACCTGCTACAATTGTGGTCTAAGGGTGGCAGAGTCCATCCCAATTTAGAATCCAATTTTGGCAAGATCTTCCAAATTCTGGAAACAAGAAAGATGTAAAATTGAAGGTCATGGATTTTTCCTCTGTGGTTTCAGTTCAGCACTGTTCCAGCCATCTGTGTTTGCTTTGGTCCAATCTTCCCTCACTATGTATAGATTCCTCTCTATTGGAATGAGAAGGGGTATTCTGTGCCATTGTTTTTGGAAAGATAAAACTTGGTTTCTGATCTTACAAGATGTGGCAATCAAGAGATTGTCTTGAGTGTCAGAAGAGACTTCTAACATTTGAACAGTGTATGAGCTTTTGCAGATTCCTGCAGCTCTTGCAGACTCCTGCAGCTATTGCAGATCATTGAAGTTAGACTAAATGCATTCTTATCCTAGGATGACCAGTAGCCTATAGTGAGCAGGGTCAGGATGTAGTTGATTGAGTTAAAAAGCTCCCAGATAGGATAATGTCTTTAAACTCTTGTCACTTCTCTGTGGCTATCTTTGGGGAGCTTATAGAAGCATTTGTAGGTGGAGCCTTTCTAGATTCCTCATTGGGCATGGGAAGGAATGGGGCATGCTGTCATGCCTTTACCATTATAAAATCTGCTGGGAGCCCTGGCCAGGAATGGGCTTGAAATGGGACACAGTGTTGGATGTGGTTGTAAAGGCTGATGTTTCCAGATGTAGTTTTAAAGACTGATGGTCTCTGACCTTCTAGCTTTCTAACTATACTGAATGCTTTCTGATAACTTCTAAAAGACTCTTAAAACTTTCTTGGTTAAAAAATTTTGGCTTCTTCTCTCTTTTAACTCTGCTTTATTAAACATTATAACTCTCTGCTTTATTTAACTCTTTATACTAAATAAACACTAGGGAAATTTAACTCTTTCTAACTGTTTAGTGCTTCATTAAGCACTAAAAAGTTAACTCTTTATTACCTGTCCCTTAGTAGATGCTAATATTGGGCTGTTAGCAGCACATGCTGTTTAGCAGCAGGGAATTAAGTAAAAGGATTTGTTGCTTGTGGTTTCTCTGGTGAGTTAGCAGAAGCCTCACTGGCTAAGCTGGTTAAGCTCTTTGTGAACCAGATAGGAAGGGAAGAAAAATGATTAGGATGCTCTATACAGGCAAATATGCATAGACAGATACGTATTCAAACATTCATACACCTACACTCTGGCTGGACCCGACCATCTATCACAACTCCACAAGTATTCATGCATGCTTACATATATACACATATACCTATACACGTACATATAGAAGAACAGACATACACATTTGGATGGATGGATGGATGGATGGATGGATGGATGGATGGATGGATGGATGGATGGGGCAAAGCTCCCCAAGCCAAACCATTCAACCAATATCTTCATTTCTTTTCTCCGATCTTTTTATACCTTCTTAGACAAAAAGTTCTTTAGAAAATTACCTCAGAGATAAAATGTTACATAAAATGGGAATTACAGAAGGATGTTGATATTAAGTTCAAAGCATTGTTTCATTATAATATGCTCGTCATAAGTTCAAAGCAACACTTTTTTACATGGCCTTGCCATGTGCATCATAGTGCACACCAGTGGCTTTATTCTTGTTCCTAAATGTTTTCCTTGAACATGAAATTGTCCCAAGTCTATTTCTCTTTTTAATGTAAATGTGGAAGCTCATTGGATTCCTTATTATGCAACTTTTACTTACTATTATGAAGAGCGAGCACAATCTATTCTTGATTCTAACTTTATTACATCTTTCTATCAACTAAGACCATTTCTAAAATCTTTCTTCCTAAAATTATTTAAATCAAATCAGGAATTCTATAGACTCATTATATATTTGTCTATATAGCATTATTACAAGATACTGCATCTTCTTAGGCCTGCAGAAATCTATTCAACATGGTGGGTCAATACCTAGTGAGTGTTATATATTTAATGGTAACAACAGGAAAAACATATTGATAACAGGGATCTTTCCTCAAATGTAATCTCCTTGGCCTTACCTAAAGAAGAAAATCTATGGCGGAACCATCTCAGGAAGATCACCTGCTAGTTTTCAGTTTCTCCTAGATGGCTCTTAGCAAGACTCTTTCTCTAAACTGCATAAGATGCAGTAGAAGCAGTTGCTTTTCAATGTTAAGCTATTTTGTGAGCCTGGTGGTTTTATATTTTTAATTTTGTTGTTTTTGGTTTTGTTGTTTTTGAAGACAAAGTTTCTCTGTGTAGGTAGTTATGTAGAACATGCAGGCCTCAAACTTAAAAGCTCCTCCTCACTCTGACTCCAGCATGCTGGGATTAAATGTAGCTCAACATGCTTGGCTTTTTGTTTGTTTGCTTGTTTTTATATTATTGGCTGATAGACATGAAATACAAATTTTGGTACATGTCAGGCATATGCTGTTGTATTGATCTTTATCCATGTGAATTTTGAAATCTGGCAGAATATTCTATTTCTCATGATGGCATATATTCATTAATACTGCCTGAACTTTCTGAGTCATTAAGTTGCAGGCACATAGCATTCTTCCTATCTGTTGTGTTTGTTTGATTTTTTTTATTAATATGAGTATTTTGCCTGTATGCATAAGTATGCACCTCATGTGTGCCTGGTCCTCATAGTAGTCAGAGGATGGCCTCAGACTTCCTGAACTTGGAGTAATGGGTAGTAGTTGTGAGCCTCCTTGTAAGTACTGGCAATTGAGCTCGATTATTTGCATGACCAGCAAGAGCTCTTCACTGATGAGCCATCTTTCCTGCCCTATGTTGCTGAGTTAGAATCAACATTTACATTGCTAATCTGTCCATTTGTAACTGTTTAAACATATATCCCCTTTTAGTAAGATCCTATTAATGTTACAGTTTTAACTGGGGCACTTCAAGATTTTGGAAGATGAATACAGAACTGGAATGAATGTATAATTCTTTGAGGGAACTTCAGTAAAAATGTCTGAGTTCTTTTTCACTTTCTTGTTTGATTGATTTTACAGGGGAGACAGGGTCTTGACATGTACCTCTGGCTTTCCTGGATAGACCAGGCTGGCATCCAACTCAATGAAATACACCTGCCTCTGCCTCCTGAATGCTAGGATTAAAGGCATCCCTCTACACTTCCTCCCCCCCCAACCCCCGTTAGTTGGCATTTCTCTTGCAAGGCTATATATCCTATTCAAAGAGTAAAGCAATGACAGAGGTGAACCTCATTATTGAGTTTACTTCTAAGATGATTTGGTAATTATATTAGCACCTCTGAGTTAAGAAATAAATGGAGCAGAATTATATGACTATATTGTCACTGAAATATACATTTACAGTGATGTCTGTATCATGGTTTCTGTTATACACATTTGTGGGATATTTTAGAGTGCTGTAACCTATGATGATGTAAATGTGAACTTCACTCGAGAAGAATGGGCTTTGCTGGATTCTTCACAGAAGAGCCTCTACAAAGATGTGATGCTGGAGACCTACAGGAACCTCACTGCTATAGGTAAGACACTGCATTTTCTTTCACTTTTTTCAAATAAGGAAACAACTGTTCCTTTGTTGTGATGCTCCTCTGTAATTTCAATTGAGAATGAGGAAGAATGAGGTGAATAAATCAGGCTCACTGAAGATCGTAAGTTAAAATTTCCCTAATTTCCAATAATAATTCATATCTCTTCTGGTACTATATTCTAGGCTACAATTGGGAAGGCCATAATATTGAAGAGCATTGTCAGAGTTCTAGAAGACATGCAAGGTAATTTTCACATGCAAGTTGGTATAATATGCCTTTGAGGAATTTTTAATGTGTCCTGTATGTTTTATAGGAAAACAACAGTAAATAAAAAGCACTTCTTTAAGTATATTGATGATTATTAAATTCTCAAAAATCCATGAACCTCAGTGTCAGGTGTCTGATTTGTGTTTGCAAGGCATTCCTTGGAGAGAAAAGACAAGGAAACAATGCCTCATCAGATATTACTACTTACTAGCCACATTGCAGCTACTCTGTAGACCTGACAACCTATTTAGACTCATACCACTCACATATTGCAGAAGATATATGCATTGAGTGGGTGCATATGTTCAAAACCTTCTAATAAGCAAATATTCCATAGTAAACCTGGTGTTGCTCATATACCTGTAGTAACATTGCTAAGGTTAGTGAAAGTGGCAGTTTATGAGAGTCAAAAATGTTGTTGAGGAGAAACCTTAATCCCTATACCACATGTTGTTGATGAACAAAGAGTCAAACTGTGTTACTGCAATGTGTAAATCTTTCATTTATTCTTCTTTTAGTAGGCATATCATGTGTCACAATGGATACAAGCCATGTGAGCATAGGGATATTGAAAGAAGCAATGTACCCCTCTCTCTCCCAGAACAATTAGAAGATACTCCCCATTTGAGTAGACTTTCTCAGTGTGATACAAGTTTATAATTAGTTAGTTTTCCAAGTAACTAATTATATCCACTATTCATTGGGAATATATCCACAAACTAACACTGCAAAAAATTCCTTTGAGTACTAGGAATGTGGTAATTTTTCTCTGTTTGACAAGTTTCCATTGGAAATTCTATATGCAAATGTAGTATACTTTGCACTATAGGAAAATATGAATGTACTCAGTGTGATAAAACTCTGAGTTCTTCCTGTTCTCTTCAAATATATGAAAAACCTCATAGAGAAAAAGGACACTACAGATGTGAGCCATGTAATAAAGAGACTTACCATTACAGGTATCTTTAAAGGAGCAAAGCCACCCATAATGAAGGGGAAACCAGGATTGTAAACAAAGTGATAAAGCCTTAAGATCTGATTCCTCTTTACAACTAGACTGAATTGTAAAATTAATTCCTACAGATAAAAAGATTTATCAGTACAATGAATGTGGTAAAGCTTTGACAAGTTCCAATTATCTTTGCAGGCATGAAAGAAGTCATACTGGAGAGAAACCCTATAAAGGTATTCAATATGGTGAATCCTTTGTACATCACAGTAGTCTCCAAATGCATAAAAGAACACGCACTAGAGAGAAACCCTACAAATGTAATCAATGTGATAAAGCCTTTTCACAACACAGTTTTCTTAGAACCCATAAAAGAACACATACTGGAGAGAAGTCCTATGAATGTGATCAATGTGGTAAAGCCTATTCTCGACACAGTTATCTCCAAATACATAAAAGAACACATACTGGAGAGAAACCTTATGAATGTAAGCAGTGTAGTAAAGCTTTTGCATGCCATGGTCAGCTTCGAAGGCATGAAAGAATTCATACTGGAGAGAAACCTTACAAATGTAATCAATGTAATAAAGCCTTTTCACGACACAGTCATCTTCAAATACATAAAAGAACACATACTGGAGAGAAACCCTATGAATGTCATCAATGTGGTAAAGCCTTTTTATGTTCCAGTCATCTCAAAATACATAAAAGAACACATACTGGAGAGAAACCTTATGAATGTAATCACTGTGGTAAAGCCTTTACGTATCGTGGTGGACTTCAAAGTCATGAAAGAACACATACTGGAGTTAAGCCCTATGAATGTAATCAATGTGGTAAAGCCTTTGCATCTAACAGTAGTCTTCACTACCATAAAAGAACACATACTGGAGAGAGACCCTATGAATGTAATCAATGTGGTAATACCTTTTCACAACCATGTATTCTCAAAATCCATAAAAGAACACACACTGGACAGAAACCCTATAAATGCAATCAATGTGGTAAAGCCTTTGCATGTCATAGTAGTCTTCAAAGTCATGAAAGAACACATACTAGAGAGAAACTTTATGAATGTAAGCAATGTGGTAAAGCCTTTACATATCATGGTGGACTTAAAAGTCATGAAAAGACACATACTGGAGAAAAGCCCTATGAATGTAATCAATGTGGTAAAGCCTTTGCATGTCAAAGTAGTCTTCAAAACCATAAAAGAAAACATACTGGAGAGAAACCCTATGAATGTCATCAATGTGGTAAAGCCTTTGCATATCATAATTATCTTCGAATACATAAAAGAACACATACTGGAGAGAAACCCTATGAATGTCATCAATGTGGTAAAGCCTTTTCATGTCAAAGTAGTCTTCAAAATCATAAAAGAATACATACTGGAGAGAAACCTTATGAATGTAATCAATGTGGTAAAGCCTTTGCATATCATAATTATCTTCAAATACATAAAAGAAAACATACTGGAGAGAAACCCTATGAATGTCATCAATGTGGTAAAGCCTTTGCATGTCACAATGGTCTTCAAAACCATAAAAGAACACATACTGGAGAGAGACCCTATGAATGTAATCAATGTGGTAAATCCTATTCAAATCCACGTAATCTCAGAATACATAAAAGAACACATACTGGAGAGAGACCTTATGAATGTAACCAATGTGGTAAAGCTTTTGCATATCATGGTTATCTTCAAATCCATAAAAGAACACATACTGGGGAGAAACCCTATGAATGTAATCAATGTGGTAAAGCCTTTGCATACCACAGCAATCTTCAAAACCATAAAAGAACACATACTGGAGAAAAGCCCTATGAATGTAATCAATGTGGTAAAGCCTTTGCCTGTCACAATAGTCTTCAAAACCATAAAAGAACGCATACTGGTGAGAAACCCTATGAATGTGATCAATGTGGTAAAGCCTTTGCATATCATAATTATCTTCAAATACATAAAAGAAAACATACTGGAGAGAAACCCTATAAATGTAATCAATGTAGTAAAGCTTTTACATGTCATAGTAGTCTTCAAAAACATAAAAGAATGCATACTGGAGAGAAACCCTATGAATGTAGTCAATGTGGTAAAGCCTTTTCACAACCACATAATCTCCGAATACATAAAAGAAAACATACTGGAGAGAAACCTTAGAAATATAATGAATGTGATAAAGCCTTTTCACAATACCAGAGTTTCCAAGCACATGAAAGAACACATACCAGAGAGAAACCTTATGAATGTAATCAATGTGGTAAATCCCTTTCATGTTCAACTTCAAAGGCAGGAAATAATTCATACTGAAGAGAGACCTTACAAAAGTAATCAATGTAAATCCTTTGCATTTCATGATTTTCTCCAAAGATATAAAAGAACACATACCGGAGGGAAAACCCTATGAATGTAATCCATGTGGTAAAGTCAGTAGTCTCTGAGTTCATAGATGAATATACACTGGAGAGAAACCCTATGAATGTCATCATTGGGGTAAAGCCTTTTCATAACCAAGTAACCTCCAAATATATAAAAGAACACATATGGAGAGGAAACATATGTATGTAACCAATGTGGCAAAGCCTTTGCAAGTCACAGTGATCTTCAAAGGTGGTGGTTTGAATATGCTTGGCCAATGGGAAAGTGGCACTGTTAGGAAATATGACCTTATTTGAGGAATTGTGTTACTGTAGGGATGGGCTTTTTGGCTCTTCCAGCACTGGACACTGCCATGCTTCCCTCCTTGATAATAATGGACTGAACCTTTGAATCCGTAAGGCATCCCCAATTAAATGTTGTCTTTTGTAAGAGTTGCCTTGGTTGTGGTGTCTTTTCATAGCAATAAAACCCCAATTCAGACTAAAAGCATGACAGAAATCACACTGGAGAGAAGCCCTATGAATGTATTGAATATGATGAAACCTTTGCACATTTCTGTAGTCCTCATTATAATGAAAAAAACCCTATGAGTGGAAGCAATGTTGTTAAGCCTTTGCCCTTCACATTTATCTCCAAATACCAAAAAGAATACATACTGGAGAGAAACTTTATGAATGTACTCAATAAGGTAAAGCCTTTGTGTTATAAGGTCTACTTGATCCAACATACCTCAAAATGCCAGATGAAAAGTATGCAAATGAAAAGTATTTTATTATAATCAAGCCTTTAGGATTAAAGGGTTAAAGCTACGGATCTATATCAGGTCTCAGAGGTTTTAAGATTGAATATCAAAAACATCTATGAAAAGTTATACTTGAATTTTTCAACAAATCAGGATTTAGAAATAGGAGCTTTCCTTTTGTGGTTGAACTGTCAACTGATACAGAATGTAGGTTTAGGTTTAAACTAGGGTTGGCTAAGTTTAAGGGTTAGAGTTACTATACAGGGTTGGGGGCAGGGAAGGGTTAGGATTACAGGGTTAGGTTAGGATTAGAGAGGTTGTAGTAGAGGGTTAGATTATGGTTGGGGTTAAGGGTTAGGATAGGGTTAGGGGTTGGGGGGTAGGGTTAGGGTTGTTAGGATCAGGCTTACAGTTGGGAGAGTTAAGGGGGTTAGAGTTAAGGGTTAGGGTTAGGGGTTAGGGTTAAGAGTTAGGATAGTGTTAGGGTTACTTTATGGTTAGGGGTTAGAGTAAAAGGGTTAGGTTTTGGTTAGTGTTGTTAGGGTTAAGGATTAGATAAGGGTTAGGGTTGTTAGGGTTAAGGATTAGGTTAAGGGTTAGGGTTAGGGTTAATAGTTGGGTTAAGGGTTAAGGTTGTTAGGGTTGAGTTTGCTGTTATGGTTTAGGGTTGGGGGTTTAGGGTTAGGTGTTAGAGTTAGAAAGAAAAATGAAAGAGAAAAAGACGATGTGAATTTGAGTAAGTGGGAGGAGTTTGGGAGAAAGGGAGAGATGAGAATGATATAAATATAGTATTCACATATAAAATTCTCAAAACAATGTAATAAAAAAATCATGGTGAAATATCTCAAAGTTAATAACCTGGAGGGTAAGGAGAGCTATTACCACACACATTAATAAAATTTAGAAAAATTGATAGGTCTTACCTTAAAAATCATATATTCCAAAGAATTGGAAAACTCTGAAAACAGATTTATATATATATATATATATATATATATATATATATATATATATTATGAAAAGTAAATCATGAAGATATTTTAAAAATTGAGCGGCTTCGTCAAAAGCAATAAAAGTGAAGCAGTAATCAAATATCTACTAATTAAAAAAATTACCAGGCTTTTAATGAAATACTAACACAAATGCTTTTCAAACTATTCTATTAAATAGCAAAGGAAGGCTATATTATCAAACTCTTTATGAAACTAGTATTAGCCTGATAATAAAACAAGATAAAAAAACAAAATAAAAAATTACTGGCCAATGTCCAAAATAAGTATACATATATGCAAAATTTATTTTAAAATACTTGCAAACTTCATTCAATAATATATCAAAAAGTCACTCAACATGATCAAGCTGGTTTATTCCAGAGATGTAGTGCTGGTTCAGTATGTCAATCAATAGATTTTATAAATTTCACAAGTGATCTCTTTTTTATAGAATAGAAATCATATGACATCTTGATAGATATGGAAGACTTGACAAAACCAACATCAATCATGTCAAACATCCCAAAGAAACTCAGACTATAAGAAACACATCTCACCATAATATGTATGGCAAGCCTTTAGCTGATGTTATATTAAATGGAGAAAAGAAGGGTTCCCACTTTCCTGACTCTTATTCAAGATGGTACTGAAAAAATCTTAGAACAGTATAAAGCAAATAAAAGGAATATAATACAATAAGGAAGAAGTCAACGTATCTCTATTTGCAGTAATAGAATTCTATACATCAAAGACTCTAAAGACTCCACCAGAAAACCTAAAGAATGGATAAATACTTTCAACGAAATGGCAGAATACAAAAATGACATATAAAAGTCAGTAGTCTCCTTATAAAACAATGAAAAAATATACTGAGGAAGAAATCAGGGACATAATCCCATTCATAAGACTTTAAAATCCAAGCAGAACATTTCTTAAATTAAATCTGACCAAGGAAGTGAAAGACCTATAATGAAAACTTTAGATACTGGAGAAAGAAATTAAGCAAGACACTAGAAGGTAAAAGACCTTACATGCTCATGGGATGACCATACTTCCAAAGTCAATCTATAGATTCAATGCAACCCAAAGAGAAAGAAAGGGGATTGGGGAATATTGTCAAATACATTATATATATGCATGAAAACACTATAATAAATCACATTATCCTGTATAATAAATATTTATTAAAACATTTTTGAAAACTTTACTATAGATCCAAACTATCTTTATAAAGACACACACAATCACACACACACACACACACACACACACACACACATATAACAAAACACCAAAACACTAGTCAGGCATATGTTCTGCCAGTAATCCTAGCTCTGGTGAGGTGGAGTCAGGCGGAGCCCTGGGATTCATTGTCAAGACAGCCTAGCCTAAATTCTTGATCTCACATGAGAGGCCTGGCTTCAGAAACAAGGTGGATATCACCTGAGGAACAATACCCAAGGTCAGCATTTGGTCAAGAGATACATGCAACCATACATGAACACACACTAGGTACAAATGGAACATAATTCAGACTAAAAGCTGTGGCACACGCCAGAACATAGATGCTCCAAGGATTTTACACACAAAAAAGAAATAACCCAGTTGCCAAAAGACAAATATTATATTTTATTTGTACAAGGAGCTAGAGACATCAAATTGATAACAATGGAAAGTAGCATGGTGGTTGCTAAGGGCTATGAGAGGGTGAAGTGAAGAGTTATTATTTATTGGGTATAGAATTTCAGTTTGAAATGGTAAAAGAATTCTGATAATGGATGGGAATCATAATCCCACAATACTGTGAACGTACTTAATGCCACTCAACTATCAACTTAAAAAGATAAAAATTATAGCTTTCATATTATGTATATTTTACAAGAATAATTTAAAAAAGGTCCTCCCTCACCATAGAGTGATAGGGAAGGCTGGGCCCTGTATAGCTGCAACTCAGCAACAGCAATGTTCATCTACTTTGGTCAGTTTCTTAACGGGTTCACTCCATTTATATATGTGTGTTTTAAAAATAAAGTAACATTAAAATGTCTACCAAAGTCTTTTCTAAGGTATCTGTTGAAATCTCAAAGGAAACTCCTTTGAGTGACTTAATGCAATGGAGGCCACTATGGCTCTGAAGTGCTGAGAAGGCACATAGTGAAGCCTGAGTGCTCTGCACAGCACTAACTCCCAGACAGTACTTAGTTTATAACACTAACTCTCAGGCAGTACTTAGTTTACAGCACTAACTCCCAAGCAGTACCTAATTAGTTTACTTTCCTTTATAAAACATTAACAGAATGAAATTTTATGCCTATCTGTTTGGGTTTATTAATCGCATGTACTTTCACAAGAAGTCAGCATTAGATGCTTCCTCTGTCCTCAAATGTCTTTTTTTTTTTAAAGGTATGTCACTGAGGCTAGGGTGTGTGAAACATACTGGTGGTGGCTTGCAATGTGAAAGGATTTTTTTCTTCACTAAATGTTTGTGTCATCTTTGGCTGTGGAGAGTTAAGTTTAAATTCGTGCTAGCATAAGAAAATATGCTAGGTGCTTCTCTATATATTTAGACTAAAGTTTCATGCAACAAACATCAGTTTATTACTCCTAGAATGGCAAGCCACTTCAAGACAGGATAAGTAGTAAACAACACAACACATAGCATTCAATATTGAGTGACTCAGATTCCAGCTCTGAGTCCCAGACCAATGGAGTGCTAGACAGCATCCTAGAGCCTTCATCTGTAAAAGTGACTAAATAGCACATACCTTTCAGGATTACTGCAAAATTGGGGGTGAAATATGTAAAACTGTGCAGGCCCTGTCACCTAACAGACACTAGATAAACATTAGTTACTATTTCTGTCACTGGTGTTAGTGTTATTAGAGATCCTATGCAGGATAGGTGGCAACAGTAAGTGTGCACTGGTAAACTGGGTTGTTTTTTCACATCATTAAGAATATTGAGCACTGGTAAACTGGGTTGTTTTTTCACATCATTAAGAATATTGAGAGATTGAGACTAAGACAACTCTAGCAATTAGCATTTTGGGTTGATTACAATGGCATCCTCTTCAGTTGGTCTTGCTAACTCTGAACTTTGCTAATTTATTCAACCCACATTTTTATCTGTTTTTAAAAACAAAAATATCATATAAAATACAATAGTAAGGCAAGCTGACAGCTGCTTTTCTTTTTTAATTATTTATTTATTTTTAGTGTGTGTGTGTAGGAGTGTGGGGGCACCCTCAGAGACTAGAAGTGTCTGGTCCCCTGGAGCTGGAGTTAGAAGCAATTGTGAATTTTCCAATGTGGGTACTGGGAACCAGATCTTGGTCCTCTTCAATGCAGTCTGTGCTCTTAACCACTAAGCCATCTCTCCAGCCCCATAACTGATTCTCATAGTGAAGAAAGGAATACCTGTTTTAGAATTCTATCACATTACCTGGTAAGGACTATCACAAACAACAGGCTGTTAAATATATATATTGTAATTTAGCAATTAAGAGCTAGAAGACATGCACAGTGCAACAGGTGTCCCTCTAACTGTCCTCAGCCTCTGTCAGATGTAGTAATGAAGCCAGCCATCAGGTAGGACATTCTCAAAGATTGGACACAATATTGCCCATCAAGTTTGCAGAGCAAATAAATGTCCCAAACTGTTATATATTCTTCAAGCCTTTGACTTTCCCTAAATGATTTTTACTGTTTGTTCTAATTTGTTTTCTATGCTATGTTAAACATCACAATCAGCATCAACTTGAGGGTTTTATTTATTCTGTCTCACAACTAATAGTCTATCATGGAAGTCAAGGCAGTAACCCTGACAAGCAGGAACCTGGAAGCAGGAATTATAGCAGAGACCACAGAGGAATGCTGTTTTCTTGCTTGCTCCCCATAGTTGGCTCAGCTTGTTTTTTTCATAGGACCAAGGACTACCTACCCGGAGTCACATTGCACACAATTCATTGGGCTTTCTCACATCAATAATTAATCACAAAAATGCCCAACAGATTTGCCCACAGGCCAGTCTGATGGAGGCCTTTTCTCAATTAAGAAGTGTTCTTTGAAGATGAGCCTCTGTTGTGTAAGATTGACAATAAAAACAAAACAAAACAAAACAAAACAAAAAGCCCAACAACAACAACAGAAAAACCCAGCATGCTTTTTTCCTGACATTTCCTGTATTTCACTTCACCTTGAAAGAGTGGAGCCCAAAAGCTGAATCATGTTGGGCTATACTTAGGAACAATAATGCATTTATACAATTTTCTCCCATTTAATTTATCTTAGACATTTTATTACAGACCTTCAGAGAGCAGAGGGAAAATTCCATTCAACCCTATCATATTCTATCCTGCCCTGCTGCACATGAGCTCAGGGCTTACCAATGGCAAACCTTTCGTGCAAGTGTTTTTCTTTCTTTTAAAGTTCATGGGTACAGTGTTTCTTAACAGAAAGAACTGCACTAAGTTCATTATTACACACCAAATAGCTTTGAGAATAGGTTTGATTCTGTTTCTTTTTTTAAATATATATATATATAATTTTTAAAAAGATTTGTTTATTTTATGCATCTGAGTACACTGTCTTCAGACACATGAGAAGAGGGCATCGCATCCCATTACAGATGGTTGTGAGCCATCATGTGGTTTCAGGGAATTGAACTCAGGACCTCTGGAAGAGAAGTCAGTGGTCCTAACCCCTGAGCCATTTCTCTAGCCCTTGATAATGTTTCTTAAGGAATCCATCCTAAAATTACAGGGTAAAACAACACTTGCTTTCAAAACTTAAACAGTTGTGAAACCATTCAATAACAACTAATATTTCATTCATGGTTGGTCAAGATGCCTGTGCATGTCTCATGCTGCTATGTTTAAAAGAAGAAAAGATTTTTACTTCCATGAAAGTTGTAGTGGATACATTTTTGGACTGTATTAATCAGACTTCAAGACAAGGGAAAAAGAGACTCATAACTTTCAGTTCTTTTTAATACGATAACTAAGAGCTTTAGTTTAGAAATGGTTAACATATTCCAAGAAAAGACTTCTATGGGCTTTAGTGAGTGTCCTCTAAGAAATGGGTAGTCCCATTAAAGTCGTAAGCTCATGGACTTATGTCAGCATTTTACAGTACCTGTCTGCATAAAATATAGTCTATTGATAAAATGTATGTCATTTTCAGGTAAGTATTTGCAACTGAGTCATGTTTTGGTTGTAAAATAAGCAATAAATGTAAGAATTAAGAATCTCGTTGTAGCCAGGTGATGTGGCACATGTCTTTAATACCAGCAGTCCAGAAGCAGAATCAGAGGCAGGTGGATCTCTCTGAGTTCGAGGCCACCATGATCTGCAAATAGAGTTTCAGTAAGTCAAGGCTACACAGTGAAATCCTGCCTTGGAAAAAAATTCTGGTGCAATAAAGTGTTTAATCAGGGACAACAAGGTGGCAGACAGCAAGTGGCTCAGCTAAAGCCATTTGCCACCAAGTCTAATGACCCAAGTTCAATTCCTGGGACACATATGGTGGAAAGTGAGAACTAATTTCCTCAAGTCATCTTCTGGTTTCAACATGCAATTCTGAGGTTTACATACACACACACACACACAGAGAGAGAGAGAGAGAGAGAGAGAGAGAGAGATGTATGCACACACAAGTGCAATTAAAATGGAGCATAGATCCATAGATATATGAAATGGCTAGCAAAACACATAAAATAAAGAGAAGAGAATAGCAAGGAGTGAGTAAAAGCAATGTTTGAAGAAGCAATTCATGAGTCATATATAAAGAAAACTAAAAGTCTGAAGTGAGCTGCTTTTGTCAGAGAAATAACAAAACATCAAATTCAAAGAGAAACTTCCAGGGGCTTCAAATTAGGGGAAAAAACGACATGGCTTCTTTATAAAAAGGCTCCAAGTAAGTATATCTATTACACACTATGGAAAGCAGAATATAATGGGATACCTCAGGGAAGAATGACAGCCAACCTGAATGTGTTCGTTGGCAGGCAATCGTTCGCTTGCCTTTTTACCTTCTGTCCCTTTCTACTCTCTACTTTACTTTTAGTAATATTTTTATTTTACCTTATTCAGCAGGGATTTGTCCAGTTTTTATTATTTTTTTAAAATATACCCACATTTGGGGGCTGGAGAAATGACTAAAAAGTTAAGAACAGCTGCTGATCTTTCCGAGGGCCTGTGTTCTGTTCTCAGCACCCAAGTCAAGAAGCTCAATGGTTTGTCCTTGTGATGATCACAATGACTACATCCTGTGTCCTCTATGAGAAGACAATATTGCTTTTCCTCTCCTAAAGTTCACTCATCAGGAAGAAGCATCTAATGTCAAGTCACTACAAAGATTCACAATGTAGGATGTGATCACAACTAAATTATTTTGGACATTTAACTCTGAAAACACCTTCAGTAATGTCAGTGTAGGGTGCTAACAGAGGCCACTTAAGAAATCATTTAAAAACTATAAAAGGAAATCCACTTGAGAAAGGGTTAATTATCAGTATAAGGACCTCACATTGGAACTGTTGAAAGTCACTGTACACTGACTTTAAACACCAATTAAGAAAGGGGTAATTGCTCAAATTCTGAAGCTTATGATAGGATTAATGAAAGAAATCATCTTTCTTAGTCAATCATATGGTAGAAGCTTATTTGAGCTTATTTTCCAGTCAATGGAAGCTTGTAGTTTGAACTGTTTTCTAGTTGGTTGGCCACAGCCTTCAATAGAGGTCAGAAACAAAAGTCATGGACTTTAGAATGCTTATAAGAGGCTCAACACTGACAGTAGAAATTATAAAAATACCTATAGGCAATAGTCACATGAAAAGTTAATATAAAACTGGAAAAAAGAAAATATTATTGAGTGAATACAGAACTGCATGTGCTTTATGATAATGTAGCTTAATCAATAAATATGTTTATTAATATTGTTAAGTACACTGTAGCTGTCTTCAGACACTCTACAAGAGGGAGTCAGATCTCCTTACGGATGGTTGTGAGCCACCATGTGGTTGCTGGGATTTGAACTCAGGACCTTTAGAAGAGCAGTTGAGTGCTCTTAACCACTGAGCCATCTCACCAGCCCAATATTGTTGAGTTAAATGTTACAAAATACAGTAACTTTAAAATATTTATTTACTTGTGTGGGTGGGTGTACCTACTTGCACACATGCGGGTACCATGGTGTACATGTAGAGACAAGAGGACAACATTCAGAAGTTAGTTCTCTTCTTCCACCATATCTCTTCTGGGGCTAAAATTCAGATCATCAACCCACTGAGACATTTCACTGGCCCTAAATAAATTCTTTAAATCTATATTTATATCCCTCAAAGTTTCTAAACTCAAGTTGACTAGAAAACAAAACAAAAGATACTATCTTAGTTCATTTTCTGTAATTATAACCACATACCACAGCCTGAGTAATATTTTAGAGAAAATAGATTTGTTGGGCTCATGACTATGGAGACTGGAAGTTTCAAGAACACAGTAATAGTATCTGATTAGGGCCCTCTTGCTACATCATAATATGATGAGGGCATCACCTAGTGAGGCAGAGCAAATGTGATAATGAGGTTTCTCTACTTGTCCTTATGAAGCCATTTGTGCCATCATGATCATATCTAAACTCAAGTTACTGGGCAGGTATTGAAACCCCTGGGCAAGGGCTGGAGAGCTGGCTCAGAAGTTAAGAGCACTGACTGTTCTTCCAGAGGTCCTGAGTTCAATTTCCAGCTCCAACTTGGTGACTCACAACCATCTGTAATGTGATCTGATGCCCTCTTCTGGTGTGCCTGAAGACAATGACAGTGTACAAACATACATAAAATAAATAAAATCTTTAAAAATAAGAAAGCACTGAGCAAAAGCTCTGATTCTTAGCACACAGCAATAGATATTTTACTGCTTTGAATAGAAAAAAATCTTGCTTCATCAGACCACAAATAGGCTGACCTATGACTAGCAAGAGAAGTGAATCCCACCTTTCTCCTTGTGTCCTCTCTTGAAAAGTACTACTGCACTGTAAGTAATGGGTACTTGCTGTGCACAGAAGGGCAGAGATTGGTCAGGTTTGTGTTAGATGCTGTTTAATGTACTTTTTGTAGGTGGCCTCCCAACAGATGTTTTCAGAAAGAAGTTAAAAAGCAGAGAGCAATGAAAGGTATTGTCTCTGGGTTTTGCTTTCTTTTTCATCTGGATACCTTTTGATATAGAATAGGCTAACTAAAAGACAAGATGGGAGGGCTCTTGGTGACACCTCCCTGACACTGACCCTGTGTAACCATATGTGGGCTAGACTCATGTGTATTAATGAATCTTCCACTAGATTCTGATTATCACCTTGACAATTTCTGTAAGGTGTAGTTAACAGTCAGCATACAGTCAGTTCTCTGTATACATGGGACCTTGATTCCAGGCCTCCTCATCTGTATCACATTTAGGAATGGCCAGGTCTCCTATGTAAAATTGTGTAGTAATAGCATAGAACCCAGACACATCCTCCTTACACCATAAATCAACTTAGATGTTTTACAATATTCAATACAATGTTGACTCTAAGAAAACACATTGGATTATTAGGAAATCATAACAAACAGATAGATCTCTGCATGTTTGATACAGAAATAACATCTTTTAAATAGTCTCTTCTTCCTCCTCCCCTCTCCTTCCGTTTTTCCTCATCTATATCCTTCTACAACTCCTTTTCCTTTCCATTTCTTTTTCTTCCATGAGGACAGTGTTTCTCACATGTAGCCCAGGGTAGTCTTGAATTGAAAATCCTCCTACCTCTACCTCTTGAAGGCTGAGATTTTAGGTGTGTATAGCATGCCCAGGTTTTTCAAGCAGAAATCCATGGATGTGGAACCCTGAGTCACAAATTAACTGTCTAATCTTTGGGAAATTACTAAGGTGGTGAAAATCTTGAGGAGTAGAGTCAGAGAGTACAGTCATGCCTCCATTTCTGTTAGCTCCTGGAAGCCCATACTATAGGGATAGGAGTAAGCCTAGGCATTAGTTCTAAAGCAGTCTGTTTCACTTGAGACAAGAAGAGGCACCAAAATTATCAAGAGGGAGTAGAGTTTAAAGCACAATAAAGGCCTTCTCAAGCCAGACAAGAACTCCAGGAGATGCTCTAACAGATTTAATGATCCTTGGGCAAAGAGAACCAACCCAATTCTGTTATGAGATGCAAGAGGGGATTCTAAGGTGCTTCCCTCTAGCTTCTGATAGTGTTTATTTAAACACAGACACATATTGGATAGGGTAGAGATGAATATCTTAAAGATTCACATGGCAGTCTTTCTAGACCATCCTCCATGTTCACTTCCTTGCCATTCAACAGAGCATCAGAACATGGGATCTGCTGCTGACGCATTGAAGCAGTTCCAGAAAGATCCCTGTTATGTGACTATTAGTTTTCAAAATGTTTAATTCCAAGCTTCTTCAGAATTTGGAAGGTTCATAGGAAGAACACACAATGACCCGAGTGCCTTTGGCTATGTTAGTGATGGTCAGGGAGAGAAAAGTCCTGTGTTTTCCTTAAAGCTTTCCCTCCTGTGTTCTTCTACATCATGCAAAGCATGAACTGTGATTGGTCTCTGAGGTCTTGCCCTGTTTTTCCTTGATAATGTTGTCTGATGAACAGGTAATGAATTGTGGTCTGTAGTGTGCATTCAGAGATCACAATTTTCTAATAATTCAATGTGTTTTCTTAGAATCAACATTATATTGAATATTGTAAAACATCTAAGGTGACTTACACTGTAAGGTGGATGTGTCTGAGTTCTATGCTATCATTACACAATTATACATGCTTTGAGGGTAACAACAGTTACATTGTTGTGACTGCTGAGCATCAATCACTTCTTGACCATCTGACTCACAGGAAGCACATTATACAGGAAATCACCTTTTCAATTTGTTATTTCATGAAATTTTCACTAGCAAACATTAAATTAAAAAGTGTTATTTCTCTGGAGTGTGCTCAGCAATTAATTTTTTATCAGCAAATTAAGAGAGCAGCTTTCAGATGCACACATTCACAGTTAACAGAGTCTGCTATTGAAAACTGTTGTTAAGTGCAATGCATATTTCTTCCTTTCTAGTCATTTTGATCTACTATAAATATGTTCATTATCAGAAAATTAAATTTCTTGCACGCACCCGACTCACCTACAGGATCCTTCTGCACATGTTTATTGGGAGAGCTTGATTGCAGAGGCGAAGAGACCCCAAGCCCAGAACTGGTGCTGCTTATATAGGCCTAGGAGAGGCGTGTCTCACACCCAGATTGGTTGTGCTTGGGTTATGCTTACCACCTCATTTGCATGCCTACATCTGATTGGTTAACTTCTCTCTCATCTGATTGGTTAACTTCTCTCTCATCTGATTGGTTAATTTTGGTTAATTCTCAAAACCTCATCTTGGCAAAAAAAAACTTTACTGTCTATGTATGCGTGGTGGCCAGCGGAAGCCAACGCCACCCTGCAACAGCACATGTGGCTTCCCACAAAATTTAAGTATATTAACTAAATTATGGGTATAGTGATACTGAAATTGTATTAAGACTATAAATATAAAACTCTTACCAAAAAATGGAGAATTCTTGTCTCCCCTCCCTAAGAAGGTAGGTGAAATTTATTTGAGATATCAAAAGGCTCTATGGCTATTTGAAGAAGATAATGTGTTACCTAGATGCCTTAATTAGCACCTAACCTATGGATCAGAATATTCCCTTTTGTGTGGGAGGACATTCATATAAAAGACATGTAGTTGAGCAAGTTTGCACATCCCATCCTTCAGCTAGAGTACTGATCACATCGGGAATTGGCTACCAAAATTGTGCTTCAAAGATTCAATCACCCAGAAACATTTTTTCTTTTAAAATTAAAGATCATGAAAACTTTTTAAATTTAATTTTTATTTTCTTTTATTTTAAAAATTTATTTATATATAATATACAATATAACTATCAAAGTAAATTAAAATCATTTTTGAAAACTATTATAAAAAATTTCAAATAAAATAAGTACCACAAATGAACATTTGTTTAAAGGAAATTTACCGTACACAGTATAGTACCTTTCTCAGAGTTAGTCTTTCATCATTACCTCATTATATGAAATCAGTTCAGTAGAAGCCACCAGGGGGTACCCCCAGTGATGTCTTCCACTTGTGTCCTACTTAAGGTGTCCTGGACACAAGGTGACAATAGAAAATAGACTTCTCAGCAGCTGGGCAAGTCATGGCTCATGCCTTTAATCTCAGCACTTGGGAGTCAGAGACAGGCATATTTCTGAGTTTGAGGCCAGCCTAGTCTATAGAGTGAGTTTCAGGACAGCCAGGGCTACACAGAGAAACCCTGTCTCGAAAAGAAAAGAGAAAAAGAAAAGAAAAGAAAAGAAAAGAAAAGAAAAGAAAAGAAAAGAAAAGAAAAGAAAAGAAAAGAAAGAAAAGAAAAGAAAATAGACTTCTCTAGGAATGCTGCATCCTTTTAGACAAGTTCAACAGGAAAAAAACATAAACTTTAACAAAGAGGAAATAAAACAGTAGGAATGAGTCATTTAGTACTGTGGAAGAAAAATAGAAATAGGGATCCTGGTGGAAACAAGAGACTGCAATTCTCACACCTACTACCCACCAACAGTCTCTTCTACCACATCCACAATCTGTGAACTCCCCTATACCTATGTGTAGATTGATGTCATGACATGTCACTAATACACCACCTGCTGGTCTATGTCTTACATGTGAAAATCATGAGAAAGAGATTTCTTTAAAATAGCATCCTCAGGAAGAACTGAAATGATCAGGCCCTACACCACTACTACCATCAATAATGGGCCTGTTCTCCACTGACAGTCACCGTGGCCTTTCCTGCTTCCTGCCTGCACCTGTGTGATATCAGAAGAATCAAATGCGTATGTCTTTTTTCAGGAGATGTGATTAAAGGATGTGGCTGAAAGAATAAGAGAAAAGGCTAGGCTAGGCAAGGATCTACCACAAGTCCTGCACAGCAGCATGGAGGCTTTAATTTCTCTAGAATCTTGATTAAATATCAACTCTGCACTCTAAAGGATAGGGACAAAGTAAGAGACATGTGAACACTTGAGCAAACTACTTAAGTCTTAAAGTCATACCTGCCCAGATATCAGTCTGCACTTTCTCCACACTGTGCCTCCCTCCACCCCTCTATCTGGACAGTGGCTAACAATCACACACATATTTTATTCCTACCTGTGACAGTCTGAATGAAATGGCCCCCATAAGCCCATAAGGAGTGGCACTATTAGGAAGTGTGGCTTTTTTAGAGGAAGTTTGTCAGTGTCAGGTTGGCTTTGAGATTCAGATGCTCAAGCCAGGCCTAGTTGTTGCCTTTCTCTTCTTGATGCCTGCTAATCCAGATGTAGAAGTCTCAGCTTCCTCCCCAGCACCATTCATGTCTGCCTGCATGCCACTGTGCTTTCCACCATGATGATAATGGACTAAACCTATGAACTGTAAGCCAACCTTAACTAAATATTTTCCTTTATAAGAGTTACTATGTCCGTGGTGTCTCTTCATGAGAGTAAAAACCCCAACTAAGATACTACCCATATGATTTGGGGGAATCTTCTTAGTTAGGTTGTCCTGACATCCAAACTGAGGGCATGGGAAAGGTCGGAGGGCAGGTGGGTCTCTTACCTCTTCCTTTATTTTATGAGACAGAGTATCTCTATGTAGCTCAGGCTGGCCTCAAGCTTTCTATCCACCTGCCTCAGCCTCTTGATTGCTGTTATTATAGGTATGCATCATCACAGCTGGATAGACTCACAGACTTCACTCTGGAAACTTCAGGGTTTCCAAACAATCAGGAAATGGGTAGAGGTAGGTTAAATAGACCAGTCCTTGTTTGTATGTATTTCCAATACTTAACTAGCTCAGTGTCTCAACTCAAAGATGCTTAGTGTTAGGAAACGATGAGGTGAGAAATAGCCAGTGCAGGTACACTGACATCCATACGAACTGACAGCTTGATAGAGTGAGTAGTAGTTAGCTGACAGCCAGTCCCACCATTAGCCATCCCTCACATTGGAGCTGTTTTATACAGGAGCCAACAACCCCAGCATTCCTGGTAACTTCCAAGATGTCCTTGTGCTCATAGCCTCATTAAGTAATTACTATTTATGATGACCTTGGGCAATCAAGAGGAGTAATTATACTGTTTACTCTGATTCCTAAGGCAGGCACTTACATAATACATTAAAAATTACTAACACTTATTGAACTATATGTGCCAGGACTTGTGTTCTATGCTTTATAGGAATTATCTTATTGTAGAAATATTCCCATATAAAACAGCTTTAGCTAAAAATATTTTGGTATTTAAGTTTTAGTTGGCTGAAAATTGTACATATATGGAAAACACATTTACTAAGGAGGCTTTGGTTAAATGAGGTTTTCATGTTCTCCCTTTTGATTGTGTGTGTGCACCAACATATTAAGTCTGGCAAGGACTTAATATGTATTCAATATGTATTTTTGTACTGTTCTCTGTCCTTCAGTAGTGTTAGTAATCCCTTATCCATGAGAAATGCATGATGAGACTCCAGTGGAATAGCACCAAGCATGCTGTTTTTCTGTGCATGAATGTTGATGATGTGGTTTAGCCTATACATTAAACACAATAACAGGTTAACAATGTTTAACTGTATGCTACAGTAAAAGTCATGCAAACCAGCTGTTTTCCCCTTAAAATATTACGTGCACTGTTCTTCCTGTGATGATGTGAGATGGCAATGCCAATGTAAGATAAAGGTAGCCAGAAAACATAAGCACTATGGTAGCAATGAGCTTCTATGCGAGGGTTATCTGAACACAGAGCTGCAGTGACAGTAGATTTGAGACAGAGACAGTGATGGAGCAACACATGGGTAGGTGACATATACAGACTGGATACAAGACAAAGGGATTGTTTACACCTTAGGTGAGACCAAGGAAGACAGCACAAAACTGTGCTGAGGGCTTTTCTGTTCCTAAGCTAGTCATAGTACAGAGCTCATATAGCTTTTCAAGGAACACCTACATTGCTCAGGTTGTCTTGCACATATACCTTGGTTCCACTTCTCTTCTCTGAGCTTCTGCAGCTCTCACTTCCTGTCTATTGTGTGCCAACTATCTCTGCCACTTATCTCTCATGTTGATAGCCCCTTCTTCTCTGGACCACAAACAGGTGGTACTCATGCTCTTCTGTAGACTCCTCTGATGCTGGTATGTCACTCCTCTATTCTTCTTCTGGGAGCTTCACTTTTCTCATATGAACAATAGGGATTATACTACTCACATCATATTGGCCAATGTGTGCATTACTCTAAATAACAGGCAAAGAGATCGCTACACTAATGTTAGCTATATGTAATGCAAATTTGCATAAAATCCAATGTACTAAAATATGGTATTCATGTAACTTTTATTTTTAAAGTTTTTTTGACAAATTATTAATTTTTGTTGTGTGTATAGTGTATGATGAATATGTGGGCACATACATATTATGGCACATGTGTGAGGATCAGGACAACTTTGTGGAAATGGTTCTTTTTACCTTTGCATGAGCTCTGGGACTTGCACTCAGGTCTTTAGATTTATGTGGTAAGTACTTTTTTTTTTCTCTCCCTTGCATAGCATTCTAGAAGTACATTTTAAAGGAATAAACATGGAACAATCTACTCAGCCTAAGCTTTGACCAGGGACCCATCTGCTGCTTCTATATGTCAGCATTAGCCCCTAAGCCAGCCTTCTCCAAAGACTCAGACACTCAGATTTCTTCCTCACTTTTGAGATTGAGCCACTTAAATAGTTGATATTCAGTGCTGTAGAGTGAATTTTTTTTTGTCCTCTTGAAACTGTGTATGGTAACTGGGACCATAGGTTAATGTGATTATGAACCTTTGGCAGATTATCAAGTCACAAGTGTGTATCTCTCATGGAGTACTCATGAGTGTGGTTCTAGCCTTAGAAAAGAGACACTGAGAGCTCCAGTATTCCATTTGCCATGGTAACAAAGCAAGAAGATTGCAGTCAGGGAATGGACATCTGTGGACCTCAGCAGACACCTAACCTGGCACCCTGACTTAGTATTTCCAGTGTTTCTGTGCTGGAAATTTATGTGACCTTCTTTTATAATGACAAGCAATTTCTGTTGGGTTCCAGAAGTGGGAATATGCATGTGCCATGCACATCTGCAAAGCAGTCTGTGATGATGTGTAGATGGCAGCTTTATGAGAGCAAAGACCAAAACCCACGTGGTCCTGCACAATATCCTTTGTTCCCAATTTCTTGTTTCTAGCTCCACTCCTTCTAGTATGTGTCCTGCTAAAGTGGAAGATGCTAGTTTTCTATAACTATCTTTCCGTTACTATTATCTTCCATCAGCTATTTTTTCTTTAAATTAAAAAAGCATTCTATCTTCAGTTTTCTTTTTTGTTAAAAAATATTTATTTATTTATTTATTTATTCTATGTAGGTACACAGTAGCTGTTTTCAGACACACCAGAAGAGGGCATCAGATCTCATTACAGATGGTTGTGAGCCACCAAGTAGTTGCTGGAATTTGAAATCAGGACCTCTGAAAGAGTAGTGAGTGCTCTTAACCACTGAGCCATCTCTCCAGCCCCCCAAATCTTCAGTTTTCTAATCAAACCCTATATTCTGAACTCAAAAAAGAAAAATAAATTTAAGACAGTAGCACAAGACAAATGCCATTTTATTACAAAGAACACCTCCTCCAACAAGGAACTAATAGAACAGTCAAATTATGTGTTCTGTTTTTGAGTCTGAAGCATTAAAGAAAAGCATTTTGCTTTCCAAAACTAGTACATACAAGTACTAGTTATGTGTACTTGTAAAATACAGCAGAGCCAGCCTGTTACAAGAAGTATGTGAGGTCAAACACAAGCCAAATTGCTTTTCTCGCATTCAAATCCCTAATCTTTATTTAGCTTTTCATGTTCTTATCCTTTCTGTAAACTTTGGCACTGTTTACAATTAATTTCAATCATTAATAAGAGCTACCCCTACTTAAAAGGAGTCCCCTTTCTGCCCATCTTTTTTCTTCCCCCTCTTGTCTCCTTCTTCTCTTTTCTGCTCTTTTGTTTTTATTTTTGAGACAAGGTCTCAATATGTAGCTCAAGCTGGCCTCAAACTCTCCACTCTTCTGCCTTAGCCTCCCAAGCTCTAGATACATAGACATGCCATATCACATGCATGTGTGACAACCTTTTCATTCAAACAGATTCTCTTTTCTGTAATAGTGATGGCTTTTCCTTTATATAATAGAATAAAGTTAACTTTCTTTCCCTCTCCAATTATTTTTAAATATTTAATTAATTAATTACTTTATTTTTATGGTTTCCTTCTATTCCCAGGACCTCTCCTAGGAAAGACAGAACAAATCATGGTGCTCCCGGGCTCAGAATGACTTACAGATACAAATCCCAAGTGTTTACTGTGGCGTTCAAGGCCCTTCAAGCCCTCTGGAAGGGGCTTTTCTGCTTTCTGTCCATGTTTTACAGGCACATGGGCGGCCTCCTCTGTCTGCCTACAGGTGCTGGCATTCTTTACTTGCTTATCTCTTCTTTCTTCATCTGGACTTTCTTTCCCCTAGGCCCCAGGATGTCCTGTGAAGTCTCCTGTCCCCTCTTGTATCCAGTACTTGCCCATCCCCTGCACTCTCCATTCCAATTCTCTCATTCAACACTCCTTTTTTTGTTGTTCAGTCCTGTTGTTGCCTGGATGCTAGTCTTATTCTGATGTTAATTCTGCTTCTTCAGAAGAGCTGCTCCCTGACAAGTACTCCATCAAGTACTCAGGTGATCTCCTGTGAACCTTTTCCCCATTTTAATGGGTCAATAAAGGCTAGAGTCTGTGATTCAGCAGTGCAGGGGAAGATGGGACTGGAGATTCAATAGTGGGGGCAGGTAGAGAAGGAGAAGAAGACAAGAGAGGAAGAAGAGAGGATGCAAGAGGAGGAAGCATGATAAACCAGAATCAAGTGGCCTTCTTCTCAGAGGGCTGCTTGTCATCTGCTGCAGTGTTGTTCCACATCTCTCCTAGTTTCTTTGCAACATCACTAATGGATAAACCAGGATGCTCGCCTTTGATTTTGGGGTGGTACTCAGAACAGAACAAGAAGAAGGCCAAAGGAGGCCTCTTGGGTGCATTGGGGGTCCTTGAACTTCTTTTTGATCTCCCCTTTGTGGGGGGGGATGTAGGTTTTCATTTCTCTTTCATAACAAGCCTTGTCAGCCTTTGCCATATCTTCAAATTTCCCCCTTTCTTTAGTAGACATGGCCTTCCACCTCTCTGAACACTTCTTGAAGAACTCTGAGAAGTTGACAGAAACATCCAGGTGCTTCTTCTTGTGTTCCTCCCAGCAGGTTTGCACAAAGAATGCATATGAGGACATTTTGCCTCTCTGCTTCTTAGGATCTCCTTTGTCCATGTTTAGTTGATTTTCCTCCACGAGGCACAGAGTCACAAAGTGCCCGTCTGGCTCTCCCTTGCCCCGGCACTGTCTCTATGGAGCTCAATGTACTGCAGTCTCCCCTCTACTGATATAGGTCTCCACCCTCCTATAGGAAAGAGCCTCTCCTATCTACATCCAGCATGTCCGATCTTACAGTCCCCTGCCAGGTCCTATATCTGAGGAAAATACACTTGCTGACCAAACTGCCTCTGCAGGGATATTCATGGCCTTACCTGAACAAACAGACTAATTTCATTCATGTACACACACACAAATATAAAGGGGCTTCATGCCTGCTTCCTCCACATCCCTCTTGCTCAACTCCAAAGGATAATAAAGACATGCTTCTCTTGTGCATCCTGCATTACCAACCCAGCTTTACAAACAATGGGCACCAATCCCTGAGGCCTTAAGTCCAATGCCTTATGGCAAATTGATGTCACCCATATTCCCCAATTTGGAATATGTTTTTGTCGCCATAGATACATACTCACATTTTATATGGGCTACAGCCCAAACAGGTGAAAACTCAAAAAGGTTCATTAACCATATGCTCTCCACCTTTGCCATCATGGGCATTCCTCAACAGATAAAAACTGATAATGGCCCTGCCTTCACTAGCTCTCAATTCAAAACCTTCTGCACACGCTGGGAAATTGCCCATCATGTGGGAATTCCCCATAACCCTCAGGGCCAAGGAATAATAGAATACACCAAACCCTAAAGGCCCAACTCCTAAAACAAAAGACAACCACCTATCCCACTAATGTACAATTAATGATGGCTCTGACTACCCTAAACATATTTAACATCTACAACAAATCTAAACATCTCCTATCTCCCTCCATTGGCACACACCAAAATTAATTCCTCCCCCCCCCCTGCCTGATGGTTTGCATATCCTTGGACCAGGGAGTGGCACCATCTAGAGGTGTGGCCTTGTTGGAATAGGTGTGACCTGGTTGGAATGGGTGTGTCACTGTGGGTGTGGGCATAAGATCCTCACCCTAGTTGCCTGGAAGCCAGTCTTCCACTAGCAGCCTTTGGATGAAGACATAGAACTCTCAGCTCTGCCTGCACTATGACAGCCTGGATGCTGCCATGCTCCCACCTTGATGGTAATGGACTGAACCTCTGAACCTATAAGCTAGCCCCAATTAAATGTGTTTTTTATAAGGCTTGCTGTGATCATGGTGTCTGTTCACAGCAGTAAAACCCTAACTAAGATACCCCCCTATCCTCGTATGATGGCTAGATCCTTTAAATGGAATTTGGAAGGGAACAGACCCCCTCCTTATAACTGGAAGGGGTTTCGTTTGTGTTTTTCCACAGGACTAGCATAAGCCTATCTGAATTCCTGACAGAAATGTCCAACACCACCTCATAAACCAAGACGATGGCCTGCCTCTCTGGCAGATCAAGGACAGAAGAGGAGGAGGCAGAGGAAACACCACATCCCGAAGAATATCAAGATCTCCTGGAAGGACATCCATGACCTGATGACCATTGCCCAGGCCATGTGCCCTCCACAAGGCCCCCTTTCCTTTATTCTCTTGGCTGTTTTTGTCATTCTTCATGCTAACTCTGCTACTTCCCAGCTTCTTCCTAGCCTTCCCAACACAATGGACACAACAAAGTTATAGGGACCTAGGACTGTTCACTCGAAGGATGTTGAACCATGATTGAAATTCCTCTACACCCAGATTCCATCTCCACTATCCCCAGTCCTTATCTCTGCCTTCCTTACTGAAACACGGGTGAATATCTCCAGGAGGTCTCCACATATGGAGGTTGCAGATACTGGAGCTTCAGGATGGAATCCACCAGTCATGGCAGCACTATGCTCACCAACCTTAACACTCGTTTTCAGCTTTCCATCAGCGATCCAAGGGATGAACATTGGCAAACTGGAGTCATGGGTAAACTTTACCCCAATGACTATGCCAAATATCCAGTAGCTGACCCGCACATCTCTCATGAGCTTGTTCCTGCCTCCAAATCAGCCTTTATCGATGCTAATATTATCCAACAGGAAAATCAGTCTCAAAGAGCTCCGGGGAAACCTCTGAACATGTTATATATCCAACACCCCTTCCCTTTGGTACTCTCACCCCTTGGTAGCCTGGGCTCTTCCCTCTCCTTGTCCCCATACTAGCCATTGGAGTCTTGCTTCTCTTGGCACCCTGCCTCACTCAGTTTCTAAAGCAGCAGATGAGTAGCATTGCAAAAATCACTACCAATCAGGTCTTGGTTCTGTATCAAGCTGTTCCCAACATAGGAGACAGTCATTCTGATGAAACCTCTCCCTTATAAAAAGAAAAAGGGGAGTTGTGGGATGGTGAGCTGTGATAGGCAGCCTGGTCCCTGGTCAAGCTTAGGCTTAGAACCCCAGAGAGGAAGCAGGTGACTGTCCCCTGCAGGGAACTGCAGGTGTTTGGCCACATCCCTTGGGCCCCTGGCTCCTGTTCCAGCTACAGCCTCCCACAGCTCCTGCAGAGAGGTGTGTGGCCATCAGTCATGTAGGAGCAGCACCAAGCCCTTTCACATGCAAGTAAGGTTTCCCCAATCTTCCAGACCAAGCCAATGAGAAATGCCTGCTGTCAGTCCCTGACCAACCCCAAAACTGTATATAAGAATCCTATCTGGAAGGATTAAAGGTGTGTGAGAACTACTCCATTGTCGAAGAGCTTCTATCATAAGAGCTATAACACTTGGGAAGAGGCCTGCTGTTCCGAAATGCCACCTGAAACCCCAGTGCACCACTCACTAGTTGGTCTAGCTAGTTGGTCTCTTGTTGGCCCAGGAATACCTGACTCAGTGCAGGCCAAAGTGGAGTAACTGAGACAGCATGGTGGAGACAGAGATGAAGCCAACTGCAGCAGCAGAAGCAGCAAAAAACAACTTCCCCTCCCTGCTCACACTCACTCCCTTTACATGACCTCTCTCACCCGGCTGGCCAGAGATCTCTGTGGAAAGTCTCCGATACACAGGCCCACAAAGGGAGACTCTGGGACTTCTCCTCCCGGGGACTGAGCATCAGCAAGGAATCTTTTTAAAATGATCTCTGCTATGACAACAGTTCTCTGTCTTCTGCCTCTCTGTCTCTCTCCTCTCTGTCTCTGTTCCTCTCTGTGTGTCTCTGTTTCTCTCTCTCTCTCTCTCTCTCTCTCTCTCTCTCTCTCTCTCTCTCTCTCTCTCTCTCTCTCTCTCTCTCACACACACACACACACACACACACACACACACTTCTCTTGCTCTCCTCCCAACCACACCTGACATGCCAAATGCTTCATGAAGAGCTGAAAGCAAGTCTGAAGGTGCTTCATGCTGGAAACTGGCCATCAGTGCCACTAGAGGAGTGGTTCTCAACCTGTGGAAGTGGTTCGTGACCCCTTTGTGCAGTGGTTCTCAATCTTCCTAACTTTGTGACCCTCTATTGGATTTACAATTGAGTGAAAGGAGCTCATAAGCTTTCTATGTAAATAACATCATAAGCCAAGTATAATCACCTGAAAATTGGATCTTAGACATGTACCTAACCCTCGTACACCAAAAGAGCTACGGTTTCTATAATTCAAAGATAGAAATCATGTGACTTTAAGAACAGTATATAATTTTAATGGAAAGTTTTACATCACTAGCTGAGTGGCTCATCTGGCTTTTCTGCCTTTGATATTCTTATTTAAATACTTGTATTTTAAAGTATAAATTGTATTTACAAATTTCTATCTTCTTGAATTCCTGGGCTTTTTCACAAGACCATATACTCCTTACCTATCTGTAAGATTGTGTCTTCTGAGACCTCTGGGTACCTAAATTTCATATTACAAACTGAAAATATCCTTCACCATTCCCTGAATCTAGCTGGCCATTGTCTTGTCTGCTGCTGTTTCCATGCTAGGAAATAGTGAGCTGCATTGAAACACTGGCACAGGGAAGGACTCCAACCTTCTATCAAAGCATCAACTCGCCACTAAGTTCTGTCTTTAACATGTGTCTCTTTCTGGAGAGAAGAGAGTCATTTAATGAGGATAGTATTCATACAATAGCTCTTTACTTATTTTTTTTGTACTGTGGAAAACCAGTAAAGGTCACTATCTCATGTGGACATTAGGTCATGTTATAATGTGACTCCATGCAGATAGCCTACATGTATACAGGACACTGTCGTGGTGTATAATCTGAAGTAAAATGTAGACTTGGTTGCCCCTGCCAATTTGTGTCCCTTGAAAAAGATGGTCTTGTTTGTTTCTCTTCCCTTTTTAACCTTTTAAAGTGATTTGCTCCTACCCTGAGCTTCTTTGGTTTCCTTCTTTCCATTTCTGTCTCCATGATCATCTAACTTACAGTTGTCTATGTGGTCATTTTGAGTGGCCTTTTCTCTCAATTATTCCCCCAAAGTTTACTGCTGTTTGCTTCTTCTTTTAGAAGAAGCAAAATCATTTTTATAATTTATGATTTGTTAATGTCATTATATATTATACCATATAACTATAAACTGCCTAATATATAATATGAAGCAAATTAAGCTATTTTTTCTTCCTTTTTGATGGTTTTTAGTGATTTCAGTTCTCAACTTAGGCTTGGCTACTAGCTATTTACTAACAAAAAAAAAGGGCTTAAATGTACTGTTAGGGCTCAAAATTTTTAGGTAGGCTAAGGTAAATTCTTTTATGTGAGGCATTGTTTGTGATTTTAAAAGTCATGTAATTTAATTTTTTGGAAAATTTAACAAATATATGATGGTTGTAATCAGCACTGTAACCAATACTAAATTAAGGATGTTGGTTCACATTCTTCTATTCTAGACAAAAGTAAAATCTTTTCACTTCTTATCTACAGCTAATGATGGTGTGAATAGCAGGGTATGTATGAATATATTTGATTGATAAATATTAAGTAATTGCTCCTTTTTCTTTACCCATATGCTGTAATATGTAAGGCAAACAAGCATTCCAAACGTGAAACATTCCACCTTCTCATCTTCAGAAAACATTTAAAGAACAAAACTAAAGAAAAAATATGACATAAGTTCCTATACTCAGAGCAACCTGCTGCCAAGACAGCAAAGGAAGCACAGCGTGAACACAGTGGATGACAGATCATGCTCTCTTAAGTAAATCATTCAAGATTTCAAAGTGAAAGTTTGTACAATTCTTAGAAACATGAAAATAATGTTTATCCCAAGGAAGAATGACTGCCTCATATCTCTAGGGGAAAAGAAGGATTAAGGTAATTCCATTTTAAAAATCAGTATATTTTGTTTGAGAGCAAAGATGTGCTAGCCCATGTCTGCAGTGCTGTAGTGTCCAAATAAGGGGATCTTATCTAGACAGCTTTGTACATGTCCTGGACCTCCTACACAACCTCAGTCCCAACTGCATCCTTCTCAGCTGATCGTTTAAGAGGTAAGTAAAAATAAATTACACTAGGAATATAACAAACCAGAAATTAATAAGCCTTGTAAACAAATGAAAATTCTTATAAAATAAACAATAATTTTAATAATAAAATGGGATGATGATAAAAGACTAGTTACATTTGAAATAAAAGGAACTAACATGCTTGTTATGCAAATGAGTGCAGCATAAAACAAGACATAATTAACTATACATTTGATGTTAGACGTGTGCCAAGGTGTAGTAAACCATAAACACAGTGTCTCCCATAATATAAGGAAATGAATCATGTGACTATACAACAGCTTGTGATCCTACTTGAAAGCTCTATATTACTGGATAAATGGATCCCTGGGTCTTCTGCCTCGGATGTTTAAAATGAAATATTTCAGAAGTCTGTGCGGGTTTGCATTTTAAAGTATGCTGTAAAAATGTTCATGTTCTTGAATCCATGTACTTTTTCCAGGTAAGCCACACCCCCCTACTCTATTGATTTTGTTCTTTCTTCCAAGTCCTCTAAGTCCTCAGATTTCATATGAGAAACTGAAGAAAATGTCCTGACAAATCCGACCATTATTTCACTCTGTCAGCTGTTTAACCCTTTTTAGCTAATATCAACATGTAAGTTTTTTGAAAAACTGACAATCAGGGAGGGAGTTCAGCCAATTTTCAAAGACTAGAAACTGTGTTTAGAAAATGTTAGAACATATTTTTAAATTATTTATAGTAATATATAAATATTAAATTCTCTTCAGATCTAACAAAACTTTAGGGCTAGAGGGTTAAGGGTTAGGATTAGAAGTTATGGGATTAGGGTTAGAGGGTGAGGGTTAGGATTAGGGTTAGAATTAGTGTTGGGGGTTAGGATTAGGGGTGTTAGAGTTAGGGTTAAGGGTTAGGGTTAGGGGCTTAGGGTTGGGGTTAGGGGGTTAGGTTTAGGTGCTTAGGTTTGGGTTGGGGTTAGGGGGTTAGGGTTTTGGGGTTAAGGTTGGGATTAAGGTTAGGGTTAGATGAGTTAAGGTTAGGGTTAGATGGGTTAGTGTCGGGTTAGGCATTAGAGTTTGGGTTAGGTATTAGGGTTTAGTGTTAGCATTAGGAGTAGGGTTTAGGTATTAGTGGTTAGGGTTAGTGTTTAGGGTTTTATATTTAGGGTTAGGGTTATGGTTGTGGGGAAAGGAAAAAAAGATATCCCAGCAGTGATTCCTTTTAGGGCTAGGTTTAGAGTTAGGTTTGGGTTTAGGGTTAGAGGGTTATGGGGTTAGGCTTAGGGCTTTGGGCTTAGAGGTAATGGTTTAGGGTTTAGAGTTTAGGGTTAGGTTTAGTGTTGGTGGGGGTCAGGGTTTGGGTTAGGGTTATGTGAAAAAGAAAAAAAGATATCCCGGCAGTGATTCCTATTCAGGTTACAGAGTTAGGTGGTTAGAGGTGTAGGGTTAGGTTTAGGGGTTAGGGCTTAGGGTTTATGCTTTAGAATTTATGGTTAGAGTTAGGGGTTAGGGTTAAGGTTATCATTGGTGGATTATGGTTAGTGCTAGATTTTAGGGTTAAGGTTGGGGTTGGCATGGTTATGGTTAGGATTAGAGGGTTAGAGTGATAGAGAGTTATAACAGAACACAGCTATTGCAAATCGCAAATCAAGGTTAGGTTTAGGGATTAGGGGTTAGAGTTTAGGGTTAGGGTTAAGGTTAGGGTTCTGGGGGTTAGGGTTAGTGGTTTGGGGTTTAGGGTTAGGGGTTAGCGTTAGGGGGGTAGGGGGCTAGGGGGTAGAGGGTTAGGGATACGTTAGGGTTAGGGGTTAGAGGGTTAGTGTTGGTGTTGGTGTTGGTGTTGGTGTTGGTGTTGGTGTTGGTGTTGGTGTTGGTGTTGGTGTTGGTGTTGGTGTTAGTGTTAGTGTTAGCATTAAGTCTAGGGCCCAGGCCAGGGCCAGGGTTAGGGTTTGGACTAGGACTAGAGCTAGAGCTAGATTAACAGATAGATTTAGGGTTAGTGTTAGGGTTAGGCCTAAGTCCAGGGCTATGTCCAGGGCTAGTGTTAGGGTTAGGACTTAGGCTATGACTAGGGTTATGTGTAGGTTAGGGTTCAAGTTAGGGTTAGGGTTAGCGCTGTTGCTGGTCATGAGGCTTGGCCTGGAGCTAGGTCTAGGGCTAGGTTTAGGGTTAATTTTAGGTTTATGGTTAGCATTGGTTGACACAGTTAGGGAAAGGATTAAGGGTTAGGTTTAAGTTATGACTCATGCTAGGGTTAGGGCTAGGAATAGATCTAGTTCTAGGGGTAACTCTTGGGTTAAGTTAAGGTTTATGTTTAGGGCTAGTGCTAGGGATAGGGATAGGTTAGGGTTAGGGTTAGAGTTAGGGTTATGGGTAGGACTTGGGCTAGGTGTAGTGCTAGGGCTAAGTTTAGGGTTAGGTTTAGGGCTCTATTTTGTGTATCATCTAATTTACAATACTTTTCTTACAGGATATCAAATTGTACTGTTCTCTAAAATGTTTCTGTGAAATACAGGAAAGTAAAACATACTGGGTTACCGTTTCCTATAGAAAGCAATTAGAAACCGGAGTGAACTGAATGTGTTTTGGTGATGACGTCCCTGTTTTGAGAAACATTCTCCTTTTCTTCTTAAAAACACACATTTTCTGCCTAAGATCTCTAAAGCTAACTATTTATAGGAACACTAAATGAAACACTCTTCTGATTATTACCACAGAGAGTAACACTCAGGCATGCACATTGTACTCTCTTTTATACAATCATCTAATTTAAAGTACTTTTCTTTCAGCTAAAATGAATTACACATTTTTCTCTGAAATGTTTCTGTAAAAGTACAGGAAAGTAAAAAGTACTGGCTTCCCATTCCCTGTAGAAAGCAATTCCAAAGCAGAGTGAACTGAATGTGTTTTGAAGACGATGTCTATTGTGAAAAGCATTTGTGCTTCTTAAAAGCACATGTTTACTAATTAACATGTTTAAAGTTAAGTGTACATGGGATAACTAAACACAACACTCTTCTGGTTATTTGTACAGAGAGTAACATCCAAGCATTCACATTATACTGTTTTTTGTCTAGCTTCTATGATAAGGCACATTTCTTTCAGCTACAATGAGTTGGACTGTTTTCAGTGAAATGTTTCTCAAAACTGTGTTCCCATATAAAAGTAAAGTAATTCTAAGTAGAGTCTGCTGAATGCATTTTAAAGAGGATGCCTATTGTGAGAAATGTTCTTCTTGTCTTCTTAAAAACACAAGTTTAGCTGAGCATTGGTGGTACACGCCTTTAATCCCAGCACTTGGGAGGCCTAGGCAGGCGGATTTCTGAGTTTGAGGCCAGCCTGGTGTACAGAGTGTGTTCCAGGACAGCCAGGTCTACACAGAGAAACCCAGTCTCGAAAACAAACAAACAAAAAACAACCCACAAGTTTACCACCTAATATGTGTAAAGATAACTGCGTGGGAACACTACACGAAATGATCTTCTACTTATTTGCACACAGAGTAAGACCCAAACATTGACATTGTCTTGTACTTTGTGTAGCACAATTCTTTCAGCTATAAAGAGGTTGGGCTATATAAAGGTTGGGCTGTTTTCTGTGAAATGTCCTTAAAAATACATGAAAGTAATGACATACTGTGTTCTGTAAGAAAATAAAGCAATTCCAAAGTAAAGTTTACTGAATGTGCTTTGAAAAGGACCTCTATTGTGAGAAACATTCCTCTTGTCTTCCTTAAAAAACATTTGTACCAGGCCCATTGGACTTGCAAACTTTATATGCCCCAGTACAGGGGAACCCCAGGGCCAAAAAGGGGGAGTGGGTGGGTAGGGGATTGGGAGGGTGGGTATGGGGAACTTTTGGGATAGCATTGAAAATGTAAACTAGGAAAATACCTAATAAAAAAAATAAATTAAAAAAAAAAAAACATTTGTACCATAAAAGCAGTATACAGCAAACCAGTAGCCAACATGGAACTAAATGGACAGAAACTCGAATAATTCCCACTAAAATCAGGGATTAGACAAGGCTGCCCACTTTCTCCCTACCTATTCAATATAGTACTTGAAGTCCTAGCCAGAGCAATTCAACAACAACAGGAGGTCAAGGGGATACAAATTGGAAAGGAAGAAGTCAAAATATCACTATTTGCAGATGATGTGATAGTATATATAAGTGACCCTAAAAATTCCACCAGAGAACACCTAAACCTGATAAACAGCTTCAGTGCAGTAGCTGGATATAAAATTAACTCAAACAAATCAATGGCCTTTCTCTACACAAAGGATAAATGGGCTGAGAAAGAAATTAGGGAAACAACATCCTTCACAATAGTCACAAATAATAGAAAATACCTTGGTGTGACTCTAAGGGAGTGAAAGATCTGTATGATAAGAACTTCAAGTCTCTGAAGAAAAAAATTGAAGAAGATCTCAGAAGATGGAAAGATCTCTCATGCTCATGGATTGTCAGGATTAATATAGGCAAAATGGTTATCCTGCTGAAAGCAATCTACAGATTCAATACAATCCCCATCAAAATTCCAACTCACTTCTTCACTGAGTTAGAAAGGGCAATTTACAAATTCATCTGGAATAATAAAAACCTAGGATAGCAAAAACTATTCTCAACAATAAAAGACCCTCTGGTGGAATCACCATGCCTGACCTCAAGCTGTACTACAGAGCAATTGTGATTAAAAACAAAAACAAAAACTGCATGATACTGGTACAGCAACAGACAGGTAGATCAATGGAATAGAATTGAAGACCCAGAAATGAAACCACACACCTATGTTCACTTGATCTTTGACAAGGGAGCTAAAGCCATCCAGTGGAAAAAGGACAGCATTTTCAACAAATGGTGCTGGCACAAGTGGTGGTTATCATGTAGAAGGATATTAATTGATCCATTCTTATCTCCTTGTACAAAGCTCAAGTCGAAGTGGATCAAAGACCTCCACATAAAACCAGAGACACTGAAATTAATAGAGGAGAAAGTGGGGAAAAGCCTCGAAGATATGAGCACAGGGGCAAAATTCCTAAGCAGAACAGCAATGACTTGTGCTGTAAGATCAAGAATCGACAAATGGGACCTCATAAAATTGCAAAGCTTCTGTAAGGCAAAAGACATTGTCAATAAGACAAAAAAGGCCACCAACAGATTGGGAAAGGATTTTTACCAATCCTAAATCTGATAGGGGACTAATATCCAATATATACAAAAAGCTCAAGAAGCTGGACTCCAGAAAATCAAATAACCCCATTAAAAAATGGGGTACATAGCTCAACAAACAATTCTCAATTGAGGAATACCAAAGGGCTGAGAAGCACTTGAAAAAATGTTCAACATCCTTAATCATCAGGGAAATGCAAATCAAAAGAACCCTGAGATTCCACCTCACACCAGTCAGAATGGCTAAGATCAAAAATTCAGATGACAGTAGATGCTGGCGAGGATGTGGAAAAAGAGGAACACTCCTCCATTGCTGGTGGGATTGCAAGCTTGTACAACTACTCTGGAAGTCAGTCTGGCGGTTGCTCAGAAAATTGGACATAGTACTACCGGAGGATCCAGCAATACCTCTCCTGGGCATATACCCAGAAGATGTTCCAACTGGTAATAAGGACACATGCTCCACTATGTTTATAGCAGCCTTTTTTATAATAGCCAGGAGCTGGAAAGAACACACATGTCCCTCAACAGAGGAATGGATACAGAAAATGTGGTACATTTTCACAATGGAATACTACTCAGCTATTAAAAACAATGAATTCATGAAATTCTTGGGCAAATTGATGTATCTGGAGGATATCATCCTTAGTGAGGTAACCCAGTCACAAACAAAGTCATTAGATATGCACTCATTGATAAGTGGATATTAGCCCAGAAATGTAGAATACCCAAGATACAATTTGCAAAACACATGAAAATCAAGAAGAAGGAAGACCAAACTGTGGATACTTCATTCCTCCTTAAAATAGGGAACAAAATACCCATGAAAGGAGTTACAGAGACAAAGTTTGGAGCTAAGACAATAGGATGGACTATCCAGAGACTACCCCACCCGGGGATCCATCCCTTAATCAGCCACCAAACCCAGACACTATTGCATATGCCAGCAAGATTTTGCTGAAGGGACCCTGATATAGCTGTCTCGTATGAGGCTATGCCAGTGCCTGGCAAATACAGAAGTGGATGCTCACAGTCATCTATAGGATGGAACACAGGACCCCCAATGGAGAACTTAGAGAAAGCATCCAAGGAGCTGAAGGGGTCTGCAACCCTATAGGTGGAACAACAATATGACCAGTACCCCCAGAGCTCGTGTCTCTAGCTGCATATGTAGCAGAAGATGGCCTAGTCGGCCATCATTGGGAAGAGGGACCCTTGGTATTGCAAACTTTCTATGCCCCAGTACAGGGGAATGCCACGGCCAAGAAGTGGAAGTGGGTGGGTAGGGAGGCATGCTGGGGGAGGGTATAGGGAACTTTCAGGATAGCATTTCAAATGTAAATAAATAAAATATCTAATAAAAAATGTAAAAAGAAAAAACCCATTTGTACCTCTTAAGATATTTAAATCTAACTATATAGGGGAACACTTACTGCAGCATTCTTCCAGTTATTAGCACAGAGAGTAACACACACTCATGCACATTGTAGTCTGTTTTGTGTAGCGTCTATATTAAAATATGATTCTTTCAGTTATAACAAGTTGGACTTTGTTCTGTGAAATGTTTCTCTGAATATCCAGGAAAGTAAAGTTGTACTGTGTTCTCTTACCAAAAGAAAGCAATTCCAAGTAGAGCATACTGAATGTGGTTTGAAGTTGATGTCTGTTTTGAGAAAGAGTCTCACTGTCTTCCTTAAAACACAAGTTTACTGCCTAAGATACTTAATATTAACTGTACATGGGGACACTAAGCGCAATCTTCTTCTGGTTATTAGCACAGAGAGTAACACATAGTCCTGCACATTGTAGTCTGTTTTGTGTAGCGACTATGTTAAAATACGATTGTTTCAGTTATCACGAGTTGGACAGTTTTCTGTAAAATGTCACTGAAAACACAGGAAAGTAAAGACACACTGTGTTCCTATAAGAAAATAAAGCAATTCCAAAGTAGAGTTTACTGAATGAGTTTTGAAGAGGACCTCTATTGTGAGACAGTTTCTCATTGTTTTCTTAAAAACAAGTTTATCGCCTAACAGCATGTTTAAAGCTAACTGTAGGGAGCTGGAGAGATGGCTCAGTGGGTAAGAGCACTGACTGCTCTTCCAGAGGTCCTGAGTTCAATTCCCAGCAACCACATGGTGGCTCACAACCATCTGTAATGGGATAAGATGCCCTCTTCTGGTACCATCTGTAATGGAATCTCTTCTGGTGTGTCTGAAGACAGCTACAGTGTACTAATTAGTACATATATATGTACTAATATACATAAAAATAAACAAATAAATCTTTTAAAAAAAAAGCTAACTGTACTTGGGAACACTAAGACACAAGCATGCACTACACTGTCTTTTGTGTTGTGCCTATATTAAAGTATTATTCTTTCAGCTATAATTAATGTATTGTGTTCTGTGAAATGTTTCTGTGAAAATACAAGAAAGTAAAATGTACTGGGTTCCCATTCCCTAAATAAAGCAATTCCAAAGCAGAGTGTATTGAATGTAGGTTGAAAAATGACATCTGTTTTGAAAAAATGTTTTTGTTTTCTTCTTAACACTTTTACTGCCTATGGTGTCTAAAGTTAAGTGTATATAGGAACACTAAATGAAAAACTCTTCTGATTATTACCACAGAGAGTAATACTGAGCCATGCACATTGAAAATGACGTCTGTTGTTAGAAATATTCTTGTTTCCTTCTAAAAACACACATTTACCACCTAAGATCTTTAAAGCTAAGTGTATATAGGAACACTAAACGCAACATTCTTCTGCTTATTAGCACAGAGAGTAACACTCAGGCATGCACATTGCACTCTTTTTTGTGTGTCATCGAATTTAAAGTACTTTTCTTTCAGCTATAATGAATTGTACTGTTTTCTCTGAAATGTTTCTGTGAAAATGCAGAAAAGTAAAACATACTGGGTACCTGTTCCCTACAGAAAGCAATTACAAAGCAGAGTACACTGAATGTTTTGAAGATGATGTCTATTGTGATAAACATTCTTTTTTTTTAATTTTTAATATTTTTATTACATATTTTCCTCAATTACATTTCCAATGCTATCCCAAAAGTCCCCCATAGCGCCCCCCACTTCCCTACCCACCCATTCCCATTCTTTTGGCCCTGGCATTCCCCTATATTGGGGCATATAAAGTTTGCAAGTCCAATGGGCCTCTCTTTCCAGTGATGGCCGACTAGGCCATCTTTCTATACATATGCAGCTAGAGACAAGAGCTCCGGGGTTCTGGTTAGTACATCATGTTGTTCCAACAATAGAGTTGCAGATCCCTTTAGCTCCTTGGGTACTTTCTCTAGCTTCTCCATTGGGAGCCCTGTGATACATCCAATAGCTGACTGTGAACATCCACTCCTGTGTTTGCTAGGCCCCGGCATCGTCTCACAAGAGACAGCTATATTTGGGTCCTTTCAGCAAAATGTGATAAACATTCTTATTGTCTTCTTAAACACACACGTTTACTGCCAACCATGTGTAAAGGGATCACTAAACGAAACACTCTTCTGGATATTTGCACAGAGAGTAACACCGAAGCATTCACATTGTACTGGCTAAGGCACTAAAGAAAACACACTTCTGGTAATTATCACAGAGAGTAACACATAGGCATGCATGTTTTACTGTCTATTCTGTAACGTCTTTTACAAAGTTATTTTCTTCCAGCTATAATGAATTGTCCAGAGTTCTGTGAAATGTTTCTGTGAGAATACAGGAAGGTAATGATGTACTGTGTTCTCCTATACAAATACAGCAATCCCAAAGCAAAGCTTACTGAATGCATTTAGCTAGTGGTGTTTCTTTTGTTTTGTTTTGTTTTTGAGAAAAATTCATGTTGTCTTCTTTTTTCAAATTTAATTTTATTTATTTACATTTCAAATGTTATCCCTCTTCCCAGTTTCCCCTCTGCAAGCCCCCTATTATATTCCCCCTTATCCTGCTTCTATGAGGGTGATCCCCCACCCATCCACCTACTCCTGCCTCACTGCCCTAACATTTCTCTACACTGGAGCATCAAGCCTTCACAGGACCAAGAGCCTACCCTCCCATTGATGCCAAATAAGGCCCCTTTAGCTCCTTCAGTCCTTCCTCTAACTCCTCCATTGGGGTCCCTATGCTCAGTCCAATCGTATTGATCAAGATCTGGCAGAGCTTCTCAGGAGACAGCTGTATCAGGCTCCTGTCAGCAAGCACTTCTTGGTATCTGCAATAGTGTCTGGGTTTTGTGTATGCATGTGGGATGGATCCCCAGGTAGGGCAGTCTCTGAAAGGCCTTTCCTTCAGTATCTGCTCTACTCTGTGTTCCTGTATTTCCTTTAGACAGGAGCACTCTGGGTTAAAATTTTGGAGATGGGTGGGTGGCCCCATCCCTTAACCAAGGGGCCATGCCTAACATCTGGATATGGTCTCAACAGGTTCTCTCTCCCCTTTTGGGAGGGTATTTCAGCTAATATCAACCCCATGGGGTCTTGGAAGGCTCATGCTTTCCTGGCATCTGGAATTTTCTGGTTGCTACCTCCAGTTTGTCAGCCCCCTTTTCTAGGCACCTCTGTTCAATTTCCTGACCCTCTGTACATCTCCTCCCATATCTGATTCTTCTTCTCTTTGCCCACACCCCTTCTATTCCTCCCAAGTCCCTTACACCCTCTTCTTGCCTTGATTGTTTTGTTCCCCCTTCTAAGTAGGATTGAAGCATCCACTCTTTGGTCTTCCTTCCTCTTCAGCTTCATGTGGTCCATGATTGTATTGTGGCTATTCCATGCTCTTTGCCTAATGTGAGTACATACCATGTTTGTTCTTTTGTAACTGAGTTACCTCACTAAGGATGGTATTTCCTAGATCCATCCATTTGCTTGTGAATTTCATGAAGTCATTGTTTTTAATAGCCAAGTAGTTTTCCATTGTGTAAATGTACCCACATTTTCTATATCCATTCCTCTGTTGAGGGACAACTGGGTTGTTTCCAGCTTCTGGCTATGGTAGATATGGCTGCTATGAACATAAAGGAGCATGTGTCCTTATTACATGTTGGAGCATCTTCTGAGTGGTGCTCAGTATTATAGCCAATTTTCTGAGGAACTGCCAAAACAATTTCCAGAATGGTTGTACAATCTTGCAATTCTACCAACAATGGAGGAGTGTTCCTCTTTCTCCACATCTTCGCCAGCATCTAATGTCACATGAGTTTTTGATCTTAGCCATTCTTACTTATGTGATGTGGAATCTCAGGGTTGTTTTGATTTGCATTTCCTGGTTGATTAAGGATGTTGAATATTTCTTTAGGTGTTTCTCAGCCATTCGAGTTTCCTCAGTTGAGAATTCTCTGTCTATCTCTGTTCCCCATTTTTAATAGGGTTACTTGGTTCTCTGGAGTCTAACTTCTTGAGTTCTTTGTATATACTGGATATTAGCTATCTATCAGATTTAGGATTAGTAAAGATCTTTTCCCAATCTGTTAGTTGCCATTTTGTCCTATTGACAATGTTGTTTGCCTTGTAATTTTGTGAGGTCCATTTGTTGATTCTTTATCTTAGAGCATAAGCCATCGGTGTTCTGTTCAGGAAAATTTCCCCTTTGCTCATGTGTTCCCCATTTTCTCTTCTATTAGATTCAGTGTATGAGGTTTTATGTAGAGTTCCTTCAACCACTTGGATTTGAGCTTTGTACAAGGCAATAAGAATGGATCAGTTTGCATTCTTCTACATGCTGACTGCCAGTTGAACCGGCACCATTTGTTGAAAATTCTGTTTTTGTCCACTGGATGGTTTTAGCTCCTTTGTCAAAGATCAAGAGACCATGTGTGTGTGAGTGTGTGTGTGTGTGTGTGTGTGTGTTCATTTCTGGATCTTCAATTCTAGTCCATTGATCTTCCTGCCTGTCTCTGTTCCAATACCATGCAGTTTTTATCACAATTGTTCTGTAGTACAGCTTGATGGTGATTCCCCCAGATGTTCTTTATCCTGGTTCTTTTGTTATTACAAATGAATTTGAGAATTGCTCTTTCTAACTCTTTGAAGAATTGGGTTGGAATTTTATGGGGATTGCATTGAATCTGTATATTACTTTCAGTGAAAATGGCCATTTTTACTATATTAATCCTGCCAATCCACATGCATGGGAGATCATTCCATTTTCTGAGGTCTTCTTCAGTCTCTTTCTTCAGAGAATTGAAGTTCAAAATTTGTTCCTGAAAACCAAACCAAACCAAACCAAACCAAACCAAACCAGTATGGCTGCCTACCTGCCTGCCTACCTGCCTACCTACACAGAGAAATGATATCTCCAATCAACTAAAACTACCTCCTAAGTCTGCCTGTTTCTCTTTTTCTTTTCTTTCTTCTTTCTTTCTCTTTCTTTCTTTCTTTCTTTCTTTCTTTCTTTCTTTCTTTCTTTCTTTCTTTCCTTTCTTTCTCTCTCTCTCTCTCTCTCTCTCTCTCTTTCTTTCTTTCTTTCTTTCTTTCTTTCTTAAATTTATCCTTTTCATACATGGTTTCTTAGTGTAAGCAGCCCTGGCTGTCTTGAAAACACTTTGTAGGCCTCAATCCTGTAAGAGACTGCCTCTGCTTTTCAAAAGCTGGCATGAAAGTTATACACCACTATGAACGGAAAAGAAAGATTCTTTTTTTTTCTCCCCACCCCCCCCTTTCTTTTTACAATTCTAGATTTGGCCAGGCAGTGGTGGTGGTGGTGGTGGCAGAGGGAGGTGGATCACTGTAACTTTGCAGCTAGCTTAGACTACAGACTGAGTTACATAAAAGAATGTCCAGGATGACTGGTTATATTTATCATTTATTATGTGTTTTAATTAAAAATAACCAAAAGAATTTAGAATGATCGATTCAGAGTCTGGCGTTTAAAAGTATAATGAAAAAGCAGGAGAAATGCATGAGGCTGTCTGTGGATGGTCAAGGGTTCTGGCTGCTTTAGGGAGCCTCCTCACCTTTCTGCACATGCAAACTGGGCCACCTAGAGGCTGGTAAAGGGAGAAACAAAAGCAATCTGGAGCCTCCTCCATCTTGATGAGTGAGGTCAGTCAGCGGACAAGATGGCTGCTACCCACATGTCACCTTTCATCTTGGTGAGGTCAATGTGTCAATGTGCAACCGAGTGACAGAACAAGGAAGTAGACATGCAGACAACAGACATGCAGGTGCACCACCTCCCTTCTGTTTTTGGATACAAGACACACAATTTTTATTTTTTACAGTAAGCCTTAAACAGCACTCTGACAGCCGGGCAGATATCTACCTTCTATGTGATTAGAATTTCCTTTTTTTTTTTTTTTTTAATTAATTCTCAGGAGCTGCATGGTGGCTTCTCCTAGGTTCTGGTGCCCTCTTCTGTCATGCAGGTATATAGGCAGCAGATAGAGCACACACACACACATACACTTACATTGAAAACTAATAGTAATAAGAAAGAAAGAGAGAGAGAAAGAAAAAAGAAAGAAAAGAAAAGAAAAAAAGAAAAGAAAAGAAAAGATCTCTGAAATATACATCTGGAGTGAGCCCTAGCTTGGGCATATAAACTCACACACATGTACTACTAATTTACAAGAAGCTACACACACACACACACACACACACACACACACACACACACGTAGGGCAAGGGGGTCATGAAACAATATCCACAGTCTTCCACACATATCTCCTTAGTCTGATTATGGAGGAGAGATTGAGGAAAACTGCAGTAGTGGATACCATAGAAGCTTCGAGAGTCATGGGATGGAATGATTTACTTCACCAGCATCAATTGGCTGAGAAATGAACAATCCCCAAATACTTTTTGTTGTAGTTCCTTACAATTTGCTATTGTTGGTGGTGGTGGTTGGTTGTTTATTTGTAAGCAGATCCCAGAAATATGCTTTCTTTGATCTGCATACCTTAGAGATGATCAAGTATCTTTAAGTAAAACAGGAAGCACAGGTATGGTTTTCCCCATTGTTGTTTTGTTTTATGCAAGTAGGAGGGTTCTCAAACACATCTCTTTCTGCCAAGTAGGCTGTCAGTTCCCAGGGAGTTCTTGGGAACTTATACTTTACACTTACCCTACTCAAAACAGAAGTTTGATCCCAAGGATCCCAGGAAAATGGATAACAGAAGCTTAACAAACACAGTGGCTCTGCTCCTGCCTGTCCTGTTTCTGTCTTTCATGGGTTCAAGTCATCACTACCCACAGGGCAGGCAAGAGGCAATTGACAGCCATCCATAACTCTAATTTCGGCAGATCTGGTCCCTTCATCTGACTTCTGAATGCATCGTACAAGCACAGTTTCCATAGGCAGCCAAGCAGGCAAGGAACACCCCCCACCCCACCCCACCCCATCACTACCTCCTTCCCAACACACACACACACACACACACACACACACAATGATAAAATCAGGTCAATCAGGTTGTCAGGCATTTGGCCAGCATGGGGGATCCAGAAATGAGCATGCCCCAGGATTTATCAATCAGGGCCACAATTCAGGTTCCAGAGCAGAACTGTGACACAGAGTGAAGATACTACAGGGTTTCTATGCCTAAAATCCACAAACATGTGAACCAAGTTATTCCACCAGTCTGGACTTAGGGATAGTGGAATTCCTTAGGAACACAGCTTTGCTGTACACTTGCCCACATGCACATCTCTTTCTGCCAAGTAGGCTGTCAGTTCCCAGGGAGGTCTTGGGAACTTATACTTTACACGCACCCTACTCAAAACAGAAGTCTGATCCCAAGTAGTCTCTGCACCAAATTGGTGCAGGTGTCTCTCTGTGTTTGGGCCCATTCCTGGGGCAGATATAAGAGCAAATACCATAAAAGCTTATACATGGTTGGGTGCAGGAAATGCTGCTGGTGGTCGGTTTGCGTCCAAGCCTATTGCAGATAACTATAGAACAAAGGAAGCAGTTCTATTGGCTTCTATCATGATTGTTTTCTAAGGACACAGAACCAAAGAGAATAGGTAATCAACTCAGGCAGTAACACCATCAACAACGTATGAGAAAGTGACATTGTAACAGCACAAAATGGCAGTCTAGCCTGGTAAAAGTTACCTAGCCCTTAACTAATCTGACCTAGGAGGCCTTCACATTCCATTTAGGGGGTCACAGAGTATGTGACCAATAGGGGAGACCAACATTGAGTCATAGACATGGCATCATTCTTCATGGTTTCCTGCCAATAACATGGTTGCAGATTGACTACATTGGACTTCTTCCTCTCTAAATTGGACAATGATTTGTCCTTACCTGAGTTGATATTTTTCTGGCTGTGGAGTTATTTTTCCTGTATGTATGCTTCTCGCAAAACCTCAACCTTATTACATAGGATTACAGAATGTTGTATTGTCCAAAAAGATATTTAATGCATGTCTTACTCAGGGTTTCTATTCCTGCACAAACATCATGACCAAGAAGCACGTGGGGGAGGAAAGGGTTTATTCAGCTTACTCTTCCACATTGCTGTTCATCACCAAAGAAAGTCAGGACGTTTCAAGCAAGTCAGAAAGCAGGAGCTGATGCAGAGGCCATGGAGGGATGTTCTTTACTGGCTTGCTTCCCCTGACTTGCTCAGCCTGCTCTCTTATAGAACCAAGACTACCAGCCCAGAGATGGCACCACCCAAAAGGGGATCCCCCCCCACTTGATCACTAATTGAGAAAATGCCTTACAGCTGGATCTCGAGGCATTTCCCCAACTGAAGCTCCTTTCTCTGTGATATCTCCAGCTTGTGTCAAGTTGACACAAAATTAGCCAGTACAATGCAGTATTACACCAAACCAAAAAACAAACTTCATACCCAGGGTAGTGTGACAATGGGCCCGGAACGGAGATTACACATTTTATCTCTGGAGTGCAGGAGATCCTTTAGGATATCTCCTGGTGTTACCAAGTCTTTGATTAAAGTAAATTGGAAAATGCAACATCCTAATACAAACAGGATGACAAAGGTTACATCAGAAATACAAGTAGGGATCACTAACTGTGGAAAGGGTCACAACTTGCTGAGGTGCTTGTAGAGGTGGGTGGAGAAAATATAAAACAGATTGAAGAGGAAGTAGCTATAAATGTCAGCTAAAGCCACATAACCAATTGTGGAAAAGAGAATTCACTCATGTGTGGATTTGTTTTATTTTATATAGACTGCATTATGTAGATATTTGTGTTTTCTTCAATTTCATTATCAGTGATAGAACATCAATATAGAATGTATCAGTGGTAATCATATTTAAGTTCAAGATAACAAAAGATTATTTCTTGACAGACATTGCCATGCATTCTAAATTTATAATGTGTTTGCAGCTGTCCATGTCTCCTTGTTAATACAGGGCCACTGTATGACTTGATCCTGTGCAGGTCTTATGAATGCTGAGAAATCCCTGTGAGTTCATATAATTATCAGTCCTCTTTTTCTTAATGATACTGTTTCATTGAAGTCACCTAATACATCTATCCCTTATACTAATTGACCTTGCTTTTCCTCTTAGATCCCTGAGTGTTGGTGTTGTTCTATATAAACTGGTGACAAGGAGATAGTCCTGAGACAAACCTTACTTATGTTATCAAATATGAAAAAGTTCAGCTGGTCCTCAACTACAAGCTTTACCTCTAATGACTAGAATTCAAGTTGCTAGAAAGTACACTACAAGCTGCCAGAGGAAAAGGTAAAGGAAATAAAGACCAAGTGAATCCTACTCCACAAAGATTCCTTATCTTCAAAATGTACATTTAGCCTGGCAGTGGCAGTACATGCCTTTAATCCCAGCACTTGGGAGGCAGAGGCAGACAAATTTCTGAGTTCAAGGCCAGCCTGGTCTAAAGAGTGAGTTCCAGGACAGCCAGAAACCCTATCTCAAAAAAAAATTAAAAAGAAAAAAAGAAAAAGAAAGAAAGAAAAGAAAGAAAGAAAGAAAGAAAGAAAGAAAGAAAGAAAGAAAGAAAGAAAGAACATTCAAATGTTGGGAACTATAGGGGGATATAGGGGAAGGAGGAAGAGGGAAAGAGCCCACGTCTGGCCAGAGTTCCTCCTATGCTCTGGGCAGGCAGACATGGGAGAGCTGCCAGACACTTTCCACTTGGCCCTGGTGTGGGCATCTAAGCCACTGACCCCACTCGATGGGGGCGGGGGGTGGTGGACAAAGGGCAGTCCCTGATACCAGGGGCCCTGGAGTGACACCTTCAGCCCCGGGATACAGGAGAGAAGGCAGAGGAAGAGAGGTCCCCATGCAGGCAAGAGTCCTTCGTCTGGGCCTTGACTGGAGCACAGAAGGCTTTCCATCGGGAGATTAGAAACAGCTCATGAGAAGCTCATCAAATGGATGTATCTGGAGGACATTATCCTGAGTGAGGAAACCCAGTCACAAAAGCAGTCACTTGATATGCACTCACTGATAAGTGGATATTAGCCCAGAAACCTAGAATACCCAAGATACAACTTCCAAAACACAAGAAAATCAAGAAGGAAGACCAACTCGTGGATACTTCATTCCTCCCTAGAATAGGGAATAAAATATCAATGTAAGGAGTTGCAGAGACAAAGTTTATAGCTAAGATGAAAGGATGGACCATCCAGAGACTGCCCCACCCGGAGTTCATCCCATAATCAGCCACCAAACGTAGACACTATTTCATACGCCAGCAAGATTTTGCTGAAAGGACCCTTATATAGCTGTCTCCTGTGAGGCTTTGCCAGTGCCTGGCAAATACTGAAGTGGATGCTCACAGCCATCTATAGGAGGGAACACAGGGCCCCCAATGTAGGAGCTAGAGAAAGTACCCAAGAGCTGAAGGGGTCTGCAATCCTACAGGTGGAACAATAATATGAATCCCAGCACTCGGGAGGCAGAGGCAGGCGGATTTCTGAGTTCGAGGCCAGCTTGGTCTACAAAGTGAGTTCCAGGACAGCCAGAGCTACACAGAGAAACCCTGTCTCGAAAAACCACAAAATAAATAAATAAATAAATAAATAAATAAATAAATAATAATATGAACTAATCAGTACCCCCAGAACTCATGTCTCTAGCTGCATATGTAGCAGAGATGGCCTAGTTGGCCATCATTGGTAAGAGAGCACCCTTGGTTTAGCAAACTTTATATGCCCCAGTACAGGGGAAAGCCATGGCCAAGAAGTGGGAGTGAGTGGGTAGGGGAGCAAAGGCGGGGCAGGGGTATAGGGGACTTTTGGGATAGCATCTGAAATGTAGATGAAGAAAATATCCAATAAAAAAAGTATGTTAAAAAAAAAAAGCCTATCCCATCGTTCAAGCGCAGTGGGCCTTGATGAACAGAGACAGTCTATGGTTTTAGAGCTTTATTGTAGAAAGGCAGAGGAAAAGAGAGAAGAGAATGGAGAGAGAAAGAGAGAGTGAGAGAGAGTGAGCAGCCATGGCCAAGAGGAGAGAAGGGGTAAAGGAGAGAGAGAGAGAGAAGAAAGGCTAGAGTAAGAGGTTAGAGAGAGAGCGAGGAGAGAGTAAGAGAGTGAGAGGAGAGGATGAGGAGAGTAGAGAGGAGGAGAGAATGAGGAGAGAGTGAGGTGGGGCCAAGCAGCCCCTCTTATGGTGGACTGTTATCTTACTATTGCAAGGTAACTGGGAGGAGTCTAGCCTGAAGGTCAGAAGCTTGGGACATTGTCTATGTGACTACTAGCCACACACTTCTCCTGTGGGGGCAACAACTTCGACAGGAGCCTTGAGTCCAGGAGACATGAGTGAACGCCTACTGTGCCATGTACTATGAATGTGTGCATCTGAAAGCTGCTCTCTTAATTTGCTGATACAAAATTAATTGGTGAGCACAGCACACTTTTTTTTTTTTTTTTTTTTTTTTTTTTTTGGAGGCAGGGTTTTTCTGTATAGTCCTGGCTGTACTGGAACTCACTCTGTAGACCAGGCTAACCTCAAACTCAGAAGTCCACCTGTCTCTGCCTCCCAAGTGCTGGAATTAAAGGTGTGCACCACCATTGCCCCGCAAAATAACACATCTTTTGATTTAATGTTTGCTTGTGCAAATTTCAAGAAATAACACATTGAATGGCGTTTCACTGTATAATGTGCTTCCTGGGAGATAAATGGTCAATAAGAAATAGTGAGCAGCCACAACAATGAAGTGGAGTTAAACTATACTCAATGCATGTAAAACTGCATACTACCAGCACAGAACACAAATTCTTCCTTACACTGTAAATCAGTTTAGGTGTTTTACATATTCAATACAATGTTGATTCTAAGAAAACACATTTGAATTATTAGGAAATCATGATCTCTGCATGCACAGTAAAGACCAGAATTCATTACCTGCTCATCAGGCAACATTACCAAGGAGAAACAGTAACAGACTTCAGAAACCAATCATAATTCAGGCTTTGAATGATGAAGAAGAACACACACACAAAACTCCACAAGGAATACCCACAAGGACTTTTCTTTCCCTACCGGTCACTAACATAGCCAAAGGGGCTCTGGTCATTATGTATTCTTAATATGAACCTTGTGAGGAGCGGGTGTGGCATCAGTCCCAAGATGGTGCCCGGGACTGCAGCCAAGTCTTATGTCTTGCACCTGACTTCCTCATACACCTGAAAGTAAGCCACGACCATCATGAGAACTGTGCAGGTGCACCATGATGTAAGATTTGACCATATGACGAGTGATGATTCTGGCCAATGGACTGCTGTTGCGTGGACTGGGCTGATGGGGCATGGTTGAGGGGTTATATAAGGGATTGCGATTGGGGGCGGGGAGATTCCTAGAGAGATTGATTTCTGGAGAGAGATTCCTGCATGCATGTTGAAAGGTTCCTGAATAAACTGCTTTGAGAAGAACGCTGTGTCATCCGCCGTTCCTTTCTGCTGGTCAGAATCGGAGGCGACAGAACCTTCCAAATTCTGAAGAAGCTTGGAATTTAACATTCTAAAAACTAATAGTCACATAAAAGTGATCTTTCTGGAATTGCTTCAGTGCATCATCAGCAGATACCATGTTCTGATGCTCTTTAGACATGGATGATGGCCTTGAAAGCCTGCCATGTGAATTTGTTTTTAGTCTTTTTTTATTAGATATTTACTTTACTTACATTTCAAATTTTATCCCCTTTCCCCTCTGAAAATCCCCCTATTCGGTCCCCCTTCCCCCTGCTCACTAGCCACCCATTCTAGCTCCCCTATTCTGGGATTCCCCTACACTGGGGCACCAAGCCTTCACAAGACCAGTGGCATCTCCTCTAATTGATGTCCCAAAAGGCCACCATCTGCTACATATGTGGCTGTAGCCATGAGTCCCTCCTTGTGTAATGTTTGGTTGGACCATGTGAATCCATAAATATACTCATCTCTACTCTATCCAATATATGTCTGGGTTTAAATAAATACTAGTGTTTAAATAAAATAAACAGTATCTGAAGCTAGAGTGAAGCACCTTGGAACCCATGCATACACTTCCTAACACAATGGGGTTGGTCTTCATCTGGCCAAAGATGCTCTTAAGAGCATCTCCTGGAGTCCTTGTCTGGCATGAGAAGGCCTTTATAGGGCTTTAAGCTCTAGTCCCTCTTGGTCATTTTGGTGCCTCTTGTTGTCTCAAGTGAAACAGGATGCTTTATGACTAATGCCTAAGCTCACTCCATATCGCTATAGTAATGGGCTTGCAGGAGCTAACAGAAGTGGAGGCATGACTGTACTTTCTGAGTCTACTCCTCAATATTGTCATCACCTTAGCAATTTCCCAAATATTATAGTTAATTTGTAGTTCAGAGTTCCACATCCTTGGATTCAGCTTGAAAAACCTGGGCATGACACACAAACCTATAATATCATCCTTTGAGAGATAGAGAGGTAGGATGATTTTTCAACTCAAGAATACCCTGGGCTGCATGTGAAATTCTATCTTAATACATCACTGTCCTCATTGGGAAAAAAAGAAATGGAAAGGAAAAGAAGATATAGAAAAATACAGAGGAGACAAAATGAAAGGAGAGAAGGAAGAAGAGACTATTAACATGAAGAGAACTATCTGCTTGTCAGTTTCTCTCCAGTGTGGTATCTTTTATGCTGTTTGTCTTAATTTGGGTTTTATTTCTGGGAAAAAATACCATGACCAAGGCAACTCTCATAAAGAACATTTAATTGGGAGTAGTGTATATATGCAGAGGTACAGTCTGTTATCAAGGCTAAAAAGAAATGTCAGTGTTTCATAGGATCTCAGAGTCCAAGCCCACAATGACAGACTTTCTTAAATGCCATATCTACTCCAGAAAGGCCATACTTCCTAAACTGGCACTTGCCATGGGCCAAGTATATTCAAACCACCACATCTTTCAATATCACTGTAAAGGCTTTACCACATTGGTTATATCCATAGGGTTACTCTTTAGTATATGTTCTTTTATGTAGTTGGAGGTGACTTGATTGTGAACAGGATTTGCCACATTGTCTACATTTATAATGTTTCTCTCCAGTATGAATTCTTTTATGTTTTCAAAGTATAGCATGAGAAACAAAGGATTTACTACATTGCTTACATTCATAGAGATTTTTCTCCAGTATGTATTCTTTTAAGAATTCAAAGACTGAACTGCTGGAGCAGGTGAGGGAGCCATCTTGGGTCCCAGGTCCCTCAGAGACCAGTCTGTGCAGGTCAACTGGCGGATTGTGAAGGGTGAGCAAGCAGACTGCAGAAGTGACAGCTTCTGGGACAGACCCTGTTTCGGGCTCCAGACATCTGACACCTTCATCACCAGAGGAGAGGTGCCTGTCCAGGAGATCTCTGACTGCCTAAACAGGTGAAAGAGCCATTTTGGGTCCTGGGTCCCTCAGAGGCCAGTCTGCGCAGATGAGAGTTTGGACTTCTGGGACAGACCCTGTTCTGGGCTCCAGACATCCAAACACATTCCCTGACAGAGGAGAGGTCTCCACCGGGAGGGCTCTGACCACCAGAGCAGGTGAAAGAGGCATCTTGTGGCCCGTGTCCCTCAGAGACCAGTCTGTGCAGGTGAGCGTGCAGACTGCAGAGGCAACACATCTTCTGGGACAGGCCCTGTTTTGGGCCTTCATCTTCAGCCAGGAGGCAGGTCTGAATGCTAGACCTCTGTGCACCTTCCCTGCAAGAGGAGAGCTTGCATGCAGAGAGTACTCTGACCACTGAGACTCAGGAGAGAGCTGGACTCCCAGAACTGCTGACAGAGGCTAACAGAATCACAGGGGGAACAAGCTCCAGTCACAGACAACTATAAGAACTAACTCCAGAGATTACCAGATGGCAAAAGGCAAATGTAAGAATCTTACTAACAGAAACCAAGACCACTTACCATCATCAGAACCCAGCACTCCAACTTCAGCCAGTCCTGGATAACCCAACACACCTGAAAAGCAAAACACGGATTTGAAAATCATATCTTTTGATGCTGCTAGAGGACATCAAGAAGGGCATTAATAACTCACTTAAAGAAATACAGAAGAACAGTGCTAAAGAGGTAGAAGCCCTTAAAGAGGAGACACAAAAATCCCTTAAAGAGCTACAGGAAAACACAACCAAACAGGTAATTGAATTGAACAAAACCATTCAAGACCTAAAAAGGAAAGTAGAAACAATAAGGAAAACCTAAAGTGAGACAACTCTGGAGATACAAAACATAGGAAAGAAATCAGGAACCATAGATGCAAGCATCAGCAACAGAATACAAGAGATGGAAGAGAGAATCTCGGGTGCAGAAGATTCCATAGAGAGCATGGGCACAACAATCAAAGAAAATGCAAAATACAAAAAGATCCTAACTCAAAACATCCAGAAAATCCAGGACACAATGAGAAGATCAAACCTATGGTTAATAGGAGTAGATGAGAATGAAGATTTTCAACTTAAAGGGCCTGCAAATATATTCAACAAAATTATAGAAGAAAACTTCCCAAACCTAAAGAAAGTGATGCCCATGAACATACAAGAAGCCTACAGAACTCCAAATAGACTGGACCAGAAAAGAAATCCCTCCTGACACATAATAATCAGAACAACAAATGCACTAAATAAAAATAGAATATTAAAAGCAGTAAAGGAAAAAGGTCAATAAACATATAAAGGCAGGCCTATTAGAATTACACCAGACTTCTAACCAGAGACTATGAAAGCCAGAAGATCCTGGACAGATGTTATGCAGACTCTAAGAGAACACAAATGCCAGCCCAGACTACTATACCCAGCCAAACTTTCAATTAACATAGATGGAGAAATCAAAGTATTCCATGATAAAACCAAATTCACACAATATCTTTCCATGAATCCAGCCCTTCAAAGGATAATAAAGGGAAAACACCAACACAAGGACAGAAACTACACCCTAGAAAAAGCAAGAAAGTAATCCTTCAAAAAACCTAAAAGAAGATAGCTGCAAGAACAGAATCCTAACCTTAACAACAAAAATAACAGGAAGCAACAATTACTTTTCTTTAATTTCTCTTCACATCAATGGAATCAATTCCCCAATAAAAAGACATAGACTAATAGACTGGCTACACAAACAGGACCCAACACTTTGCTGCTTACAGGAAACGCACCTCAGACAAAAAGACACACACTACCTCAGAGTGAAAGGCTGGAAAACAATTTTTCAAGCAAATGGTATGAAGAAACAAGCTGGAGTAGCCATTCTAATATCGAATAAAATTGACTTCCAACCCAAAGTTATCAAAAAAGACGAAGGGCACTTCCTACTCATCAAAGGTAAAATCTACCAAGATGAACTCTCAATTCTGAATATCTATACTCCAAATACAAGGGCAGACACATACATTAAAGAAACTTTAGTAAAGCTCAAAGCACACATTGCACCTCACACAATAATAGTGGGAGACTTCAACACCCCACTCTCACCAACGGACAGATCCTAGAAACAGAAACCGGAGACATGTGGACACTAACAGAAGTTATGAAACAAATGGATTTAATTGATATCTACAGAACATTTTATCCTACCTTCTTCTCAGTGCCACATGGTATCTCCTCCAAAATTGACCATATAATTGGTCACAAAACAGGCCTCCACAGATACAAAAGTAATGAAATTATCCCATGTATTCTATCTGATCACCACAGATTAAGGCTGATCTTCAATAACAACATAAATAATAGAAAGCCAACATTCACGTGGAAACTGAAAAACACTCTACTCAATGATTCCTTGGTCAAGGATGAAATAAAGAAAGAAATTAAAGACTTTTTTACAGTTTAATGAAAATGAAGCCACAACATACCGAAACTTAGGGGACAAATGAAGGCAGTCCTAAGAGGAAAACTCATAGCCCTGAGTGCCTCCAAAAAGAAACTAGAGAGAGCACACACTAGCAGCCTGACAGCACACCTAGAAGCTCTAGAACTAAAGGAAGCAAATTCACCAAAGAGGAGTAGACAGCAGGAAATAATCAAACTCGGGGCTGAAATCAACCAAGTGGAAACAAAAAGAACTATTCAAAGAATCAACCAAACCAGGAGCTGGTTCTTTGAGAAAATCAACAAGATAGATAAACTCTTAGCCAGACTCACTAGAGGGCACAGAGACAGCATTCTAATTAACAAAATAAGAAATGAAAAAGGAACCAAGTAGGGATGGTTCAATATACGAAAATCCATCAATGTAATCCATTATATAAACAAACTCAAAGACAAAAACCACATGATCATCTCGTTAGATGCTGAAAAAGCATTTGACAAAATCCAACACCCATTCATGATAAAAGTCTTGGAAAGATCAGGAATTCAAGGCCCATACCTAAACATGATAAAAGCAATCTACAGCAAACCAGTAGCCAACATCTAAGTAAATGGTGAGAAGCTGGAAGCAATCCCATTAAAATCAGGGACTAGACAAGGCTGCCCACTCTCTCCCTACCTATTCAACATTGTACTTGAAGTCCTAGCCAGAGCAATTAGACAACAAAAGGAGATCAAGGGGATACAAATCAGAAAAGAAGAAGTCAAAATATCGCTTTTTGCAGATGATATGATAGTATATATAAGTGACCCTAAAAATTCCACCAGAGAACTCCTAAGCCTGATAAATAGCTTCGGTGAAGTAGCTGGATATAAAATTAACTCAAGCAAGTCAATGGCCTTTCTGTACACAAAGGATAAACAAGCAGAGGAGGAAATTAGGGAAACAACACCCTTCTCAATAGTCACAAACAATATAAAATACCTGGGCATGACTCTAACTAAGGAAGTGAAAGATCTGTATGACAAGAACTTCAAGTCCCTGAAGAAAGAAATTAAAGAAGATCTCAGAAGATGGAAAAACCTCCCATGCTCATGGATTGGCAGGATCAACATTGTAAAAATGGCTATCTTACCAAAAGCAATCTACAGATTCAATGCAATCCCCATCAAAATTCCAACTCAATTCTTCAACGAATTAGAAAGGGCAATCTGCAAATTCATCTGGAACAACAAAAAACCTAGGATAGCAAAAACTCTTCTCAAGAATAAAAGAACCTCTGGTGGAATACCATGCCTGACCTAAAGCTGTACTACAGAGCAATTGTGATAAAAACTGCATGGTACTGGTATAACGACAGACAAGTAGACCAATGGAACAGAATTGAAGACCCTGAGATCAACCCACATACCTATGGTCACTTGATCTTTGACAAGGGAGCAAAAACCATCCAGTGGAAAAAAGACAGCATTTTCAACAAATGGTGCTGGCACAACTGGCGGTTATCATGTAGAAGAATGCGAATTGATCCATTCCTATCTCCTTGTACCAAGGTCAAATCTAAGTGGATTAAGGAACTCCACATAAAACCAGAGACACTGAAACTTATAGAGGAGAAAGTAGGGAAAAGCCTCAAAGATATGGGTACAGGGGGAAAATTCCTGAAAAGAACAGCAAAGGCTTGCGCTGTAAGATCGAGAATCGATAAATGGGACCTCATAAAGTTGCAAAGCTTCTGCAAGGCAAAAGACCCCGTCAATAAGACAAAAAGACCACCAACAGATTGGGAAAGGATCTTTACCTATCCTAAATCAGATAGGGGACTAATATCCAATATATATAAGGAACTCAAGAAGGTGGACTCCAGAAAATCAAATAACCCCGTTAAAAAATGGGGCTTAGAACTGAACAAAGAATTCTCACCTGAGGAATACCGAATGGCAGAGAAGCACCTGAAAAAATGTTCAACATCCTTAATCATCAGGGAAATGCAACTCAAAACAACCCTGAGATTCCACCTCACACCACTCAGAATGGCTAAGATCAAAAATTCAGGTGACAGCAGATGCTGGTGAGGATGTGGAGAAAGAGGAACACTCCTTCATTGTTGGTGGGATTGCAAGCTTGTACAACCACTCTGGAAATCAGTTTGGCGGTTCCTCAGAAAATTGGACATAATACTACCAGAGGATCCAGCAATACCTCTCCTGGGCATATATCCAGAAGATTTTCCAACCGGTAAGAAGGACACATGCTCCACTATGTTCATAACAGCCTTATTTATAATAGCCAGAAGCTGGAAAGAACCCAGATGCCCCTCAACAGAGGAATGGATACAGAAAATGTGGTACATTTACACAATGGAGTACTACTCAGCTATTAAAAGGAATGAATTTATGAAATTCCTAGGCAAATGGATGGATCTGGAGGGCATCATCCTGAGTGAGGTAATATATTCACAAAGGAACTCACACAATATGTACTCACTGATAAGTGGATATTAGCCCAAAAACTTAGGATACCCAAGATATAAGATACAATTTGTTAAACGCATGAAACTCAAGAAGAACGAAGACATAAGTGTGGACACTGTGCCCCTTCTTGGAATTGGGAACAAAACACCCATGGAAAGAGTTACAGAGATAAAGTTTGGAGCTGTGAAGAAAGGATGGACCATCTAAAGACTGCCATATCCAGGGATCCATCCCATAATCAGCTTCCAAACGCTGACACCATTGCATACACTAGCAAGATTTTGCTGAAAGGACCCAGATATAGCTGTCTCTTGTGAGACAATGCCGGGGCCTAGCAAACACAGAAGTGGATGCTCACAGTCACCTATTGGATGGATCACAGGGCCCCCAATGGAGGAGCTAGAGAAAGTACCCAAGGAGCTAAAGGGAACTGCAACCCCATAGGTGGAACATTATTATGAACTAACCAGTACCCCAGAGCTTTTGACTCTAGCTGCATTTGTATCAAAAGATGGCCTAGTCGGCCATCACTGGAAAGAGAGGCCCATTGGACTTGCCAACTTTATATGCCCCAGTACAGGGGAATGCCAGGGCCAAGGGGTGGGGGTGGGTGGGTGGGGCACTGGGGGGGGAGTGTATTGGGGACTTTTTGGAAAGCATTGGAAATGTAATTGAGGAAAATACCTAATTAAAAAAAAAAGAAAAGGCCAAACTGTATAGATGGAAAGAGGGAGAGGACATCCTCTTATGCATTTTGAAGACATTCCGTCAACCAACAGGAGTGTTGTGGCAGTCAGGTCCTCTGTTGTGGATTTATCCTCATGTATCTCCCAATAAAACCCTTGAATATTATCCCATTGCTGTAGCTCAATTAGCAATTTTGGGCATTAAATCGTGTATTCAATATTTTGGAGCACCCCCTCAGAAAATCATTACACCTTATAATGCTAATCAAATACAGATTCTAAGTTCTTTGATAGATGATTGGGCTCTATTGCGCTGTAGTTTTGATGGGGAATTAGATAATCATTATCCCAAAGATCCTTTGCTACAATTTTTTAGTGAACATCCAGTGATTTTCCCCAAAGTCACAGCATCTAAACCCATATCAGGTGCATTGGATATTTATACAGATGGTTCTAAAACAGGTGTTGGTGCCTATGTAGTTAATTCTCAAAAACCCATTCTTTTTCAATACAATCCTGGCACCCCACAACTTACTGAATGTAAAATTGTGTTGGAAGTATTCAAAGCTTTTAAGGAATCTTTTAATCTAGTCTCTGATTCGGCTTATGTACTAAATGCAGTGCGTGCATTAGAAATTGCAGGACCCATTAGACCTACCAGCCCTGTGTGCACCATCTTATTAGAGTTACAAAAATTGATTTGGAAAAGAACACATAAATTCTTTATTCAACATATACGAGCTCACTCTACCTTACCAGGCCCTATGGCAGAAAGAAATGCCTTAGTGGATGCTAGCACTCGCATGGAATTTATTTTTCATGCCACCCCACTGGAGCTTGCAAAAGATTTTCATCGATTGTATCATGTTCCTGCTGCTACACTTCAGCAGAAATTTGATATCTCTCGAGCCTCAGCACGAGATGTGGTGTTACAATGTCCACAGTGTGTACAATTTCACCACCCTCCTCATGTTGGTATTAACCCTCGAGGATTGCTTCCTCTAAAACTGTGGCAAATGGATGTTACTCATGTCTCAGCATTTGGAAGATTAAAATATGTTCATGTTTCAATTGACACCTGTTCAGGTGACATTTTCGCCTCCCCCATGTCCGGTGAGAAATCCCGCAATGTGGTTGGCCATTGCCTAGAAGCCTGGGCAGCTTGGGGAAGGCCTGATAGTTTAAAAACTGATAATGGCCCCGCATATACATCAAAATCATTCCAAACCTTTTGCAAAATAATGCAGATTAGTCACTCTACTGGCCTTCCCTACAATCCACAGGGCCAAGGCATTGTGGAAAGAGCACATCGAACCTTAAAAGAACTCTTACAAAAACAAAAAGGGGGAATCGCCCATGGCCAGCCACCCAAAGAACAATTATCTTTAGCCCTCTTTACTTTAAATTTTTTAATTCTGGATGAACATGGTCGTTCGGCTGCAGATAGGCATGCCATGACCTCGCCTATCCTTAAACAGGATGTCAAATGGAAAGATGTCCTAACTGGAAAATGGTATGGCCCAGATCCTGTTATTTCGAGATCCAGGGGGGCTGTTTGTGTTTTTCCACAAAGTCAAGAATACCCGATTTGGGTACCAGAGAGGCTGACGCGAAAATTACTCCCCCCAACAGAGATATAGATTGTAATAGTTCCGGAAGGACATGTTTGTTAGCAGAGTGTTGGCAGGGTATACTGCTGTGCTTGTGAAATTTCTCACCTTTGTGCCTATAGTAGATTTTGAAATGTTTGCCACCTATGCCCATTAGGTGCCCCTTGTATAAAGTTGTATAAGCTAATTTCTCTCAGTCTCTTGAACAGATTCACCTCTTATCTGAGTAGGAAATTGTTCGGCTAAAGCGGAGCAGTTATCCAGAAAGCTGCTCCTCCAGATTGCCAAACTCAACAGCACTCGACTTGACCCTGTCACCTTGGGGGACTTCACCTCCTGGATCACCAATGCCTTCTCATAGTTTAAGGAGTGGGTGGGAATTTTGGCCTGGGGAGCAGTGGTCCTCCTGGGTTGTGTCTTTTGTGTCTGGCAAACGAGAGCACGCTCAGTATAAGGCAGTGGTGTACCAAGCATTGATGGCGATTAAAGAGGGCGTCTCCCCTGAAGTTTAGTTCCTCTTTTGTAGAGTTCGTCCTAGGTCATTTAGCAGTTACTGTCACACAGCACCGCGGTATCCAGAGACAGGCAACTTTCCTTATGCACAGACCAACCTAAGACACGGGGCCCAGTGGCGATAGGGTAACCCTAGGACGGGTAAGGCTGTGACATGAAAGGATCGACCTAAGACAGGAGCCGTAGCCTAGTCCAGCATCGTATTATTAAACAAAAAAGGGGGAGATGTAGGCAGCCGCACACCCAAAGATGGCGCCGACCTCCAGTACACCATTGCGCAGACGCCAGCCCGAATCTGGCGACAACCCCTCCCGAGTGGGTGTTACATATCAAAGGGGCCGACAGACTGACAAATCCCAGGAGGACACGTAGATCTCCCCAGTGCGGGGGTGGAGAGGGGAGTCCTTCCGGGGGTTTCCAGAGTTCCCGAGTAGCATGGAGGTGTTCCAGAAATAAAGAGAGCTTTTGAGAAGAATCCGACCTTGTTGCATCGTTTCTTGCTGTACAAGGTGAGCACAACAATATGACATGATCATTACATTATTAAATAAAATGATTTATAATAAGTATAGCAGTATGTTGCTGAACTTTTTGCCAGAGGATCTAATGACTATTGGCACTCTGACCCTTAATGGTTGGTCATACACTCACTGGTAGTAAAATGGCTAACTCCACAAACAGGATTAGAGGTTTTCATCCTGTCTAGTGTCACAGTAATAACATAGGTTGCCAGACTAAGAACGGTCTGTCATGTTTTTGAAAAAAAATTAAAAATAAAAAAAAATTTAAAAATTAAAAAAAAATTAGTCCAGATATTTAAAAGTTGGGATATAGAGAAAATGTTTGTAAAATATATGTCTGATCCATTACAATTTATCACTGATGACTAAACTTATATCACCACCATAATTGTAAATCATATCTCTGTTATTTCAGTTTCTCAATGATAATCTAAACTTATGACTGAGATGATGATAATACATATCTGGAGACAGAAATAATATGTTCTATGTTTTGGAACAAGATGAATCAATCTCTGCTTAATGAGTTTTGTGCAAATAAACATTCTGACTGCCAATCAGTCAAGGCTGCAAGATTCTCTCTACAACTATGCCAGACTCCATTCTTCATGGACTCCTCTATACCTCCTTTCTTTCTTTCTCTTCTGCATCTGATCTCTAAAGTTGGAAACAAATGATTTTTGTTGTGAAATTGGATTGACATGAGAACCTGGAGAAAAGCAAACACTTTAAAAGTTCATGACAGTGTGTCTCCTATAAATAAAATATGGTGTTGATCTCATGCACAAAAAGCATTTTGATCTGTGTTTTTGAATGCTTGAAGAGAAGGTAAAGAGAAAACCCCCAGATATTGACAAAACTAAAATTCTGGTGATGTCTTCATTTTGAAATTATTGCTCAATATAAAAATACCTGTGTTATGAGAGCCATTGTGTTTATGATCTTTCCTTGTGAAATTAACTGAATTGATTAAAGCAGTGAAAATATATCAGTCTTTCTGCAGCAATATTTGGTTCCTGTACTTACAATCACTTCTAATTAGTGGCCAGTATTCTTAAAATGTCATTTCATATCTATTCTCATCTTGATAATTTTTTGCTTTCAATTTTATTCCTGAAAGAAAATCTATTCTAAAGATTTATTTTTAAATAAATTCAAATATCCAACGTGCATTTGGTAATTGATACATGTCTATGCATATGTTGGTATGTGTTTGAGCAACTTTCATTTAGGTCATAATAGGGCAATACATCTGCGGGGCAATGGGTGTAGGGGAATAAAGGGAGTGGGAGAAAACCCGTGTCCCACCAGAGTTCCAGTGCTCTGGGCAGGCAGATGCAGAAGACTGCTGCATGCTTTCCACTTGGCCCTGGGTAGGTGCCTGGCTGTGGGAAGCCATTGAATCCCAGCTGACTGGGGGATGGACAAGGTGCAGTCCTAGGTAACAGGTTCTCAATCTCAGGCATTCCAGATGTTGCTGGACACCACAGAAGAGCTGAGAACAAAATGGGAGCCCTGGGGGTGGCTCAGTCAGCCCTGGGGACAAAGGGAAGAGAGGGCAGGGGGAAAGGGGGTGTTGGTTGGTTCCCACATGGGTGAGAATCCTTGATCTGGTCCGTGGCTGGAACACAGAAAGGCCTTCTGGAGGGAGGTTAGATGTGGCTCATTAGGGAAAAGCCTATCCCATGGTTCAAGCACGGCAGGCCTTGATAAGCAGAGACAGTCTACAGTTATAGAGCATTACTGTAGAAAGGCAGGGAGAAAGAGAGAAGGTAGAAAGAGGGAGAGAAGCCAGCCATGGCCATGTGGAGAGGGGAGGGAAGGGAGAGAGAAGGAGGGCTAGAGATGAGAATAAGAAAGGTAAGAACTTAAAGAGAGCAAGGAGGGGCCAAGTAGCTCCTTTTATAGTGGGCTGGGCTACCTTGCTGTTGTCAGGTAACTGTAGGAAGGAGCATACCTATAGTCAGGTAACTGTGGGGGTGGAGTCTAGCCAGAATGCCAGAAGCTTGGGACATTGTCTGAGTGACTTATAGTCACAAAATTATGGAGTTGGGGGGCTCTGTGGTGTCAGGCACCTGTCTTTGGGAACATGGCTCACTGTTCCATCCCTTGTAGAGTTTCCTACTGGGTCTCCAGAGAAAGCTTCATTCATCCAAAATAGGCTGCCTTTCACAGCCCCACATACATCCAAGTGTGTTTTTTTTTCTTTTTTTTTTTTTTTTTTTTTTTTTTTGGTTTTTCGAGACAGGGTTTCTCTGTATAGCCCTGGCTGTCCTGGAACTCACTTTGTAGACCAGGCTGGCCTCGAACTCAGAAATCCGCCTGCCTCTGCCTCCCGAGTGCTGGGATTAAAGGCGTGCGCCACCACGCCCGGCTACATCCAAGTGTTTTATAAGATACTTTGTTAAAGACTATCCTCCCTTCAAATGTGCAGGTGTACACTTCTGCCAGGTTCTTAATGCAGAGAAAAATGGCTTGCCCCACCACCAAAGTATCATTTATCAACTTTCTATTTACAAAGGAATGTGATATGTTCACTCTGGTGACTTCTCATCATTATAACTTAATTTCTATGAAACTGTTGGAAACAGGCCCGAGACTCACAAGAAATGGGGTTTCACCTGGGAGGCAAACTGGGGCTGGAAAGAGAGGGGGAACTAGGCAGACGAGAGAGAAATGGAGCCAAGACAAGGTTCCTGATTAAGGCTCAAAATGTTTAATAGCGAATGCACTTATAAAGGAGGGGGGAGGCCCATTCCTGCCAATTCATTCTTGGAGCCCAGCTGCAGGTGACCACGTACAGGATAGGATGTAGTCTGAGGAATAGCTAGGCGGCCTCTCAGCAGGTCGCAGTATCTTGAATAGGAACAGTGGCAGTGGCTGAACAACAAAGTGATCTAGGAAGGCTCCATCTTAGGTAATCTCCTTAGTGGCAGAAAAGGTCAAGGTCTGACTCAGCCTGCTTCAGGCTTGGGGGAGGTTTCAATTTCCTCCCTGTTATTAATATTTAAAAAAAAAAAGCTGGACTGAGGCATAAAACTTATTTATGCTCTATAGTTCTGCCTGATTTCTTTGGGCCTAGTGAAGAAACGTGTCTCAGTGGGATTCCCTAACTTTTCTCATGGTAAACCCACCTATTCACTAGGCCATTGTGTTTGGGTAAGACCGTTTACTGCCTCAAGTAAACACTCTGCAGACTGGCCGTGAGCTATTCCGGCTTGGTCCTTTGTAATGCTTAATTAGTTACTGAATAGGTAACTTTCTTACTGAATTCCTACTGAATTCCAAGTTTGTTGGCTTCAAGGTCTTTCTAGGATGTTGGAACTCTGGTGAAGGCTTAGCTATGTCAGAATTCAGTCTTAACAGGCACTTATAATAAGATAATACTAAAAGAGAGCACGTGGATCCATACACCCAGACTAACTCGGGGATAGTATGAGTATGAGAATGCCAAAGTTCCAGGAGGTGAGTTTCCGTGAAACTCTTTGCCTCGTGAGTGCTCCCAAGCCTCTCGGCCTGCCAAGCAAACTTCACTGGAGTGTGCATAGCATTCTCCCCCTTTCTTATATTTCTGCCAAAGTTCCAGACCATCCCACCTAGTCGTAGCTACAGATCTCAGGAGTGCTCTAAAGATGAGTGGAAACACAACGATTTACTAATAAAATAGTGCCAATAATAATAGCAATTAGGAATATATATTGAACCAATCCAGGGGGTTCAATGCACTTAGGTTAATTTTTTAAGTCTCTGGACAATTCATCAATGTTCCAAGTGTCCAAATGACTTTTGCTAATATCTGAAATTTCTGCCTTTATAGCCTTAATATATGCTATGTCCTGCCCTATTGTAAAGACTACTGTAAGACCCACTTTCGGGGACCCCCACTCTAGTCTCAGGAGTGAGAGAGCGCCCAAAGAAACACGAGGACCCATCTTGCTGTAATTACATGAGGTCGTTTAATGACAGAGCTCCATACCGACATGCATCTCACACAGGAGATAACGGATGTTGGCCTCAAGGCTCGAAAGCTAGGGGTTTTTATGGGGTGAGGGGCTTATCTCGTTCACATAGCAACCAGTTAATATATGACTTAACCCAGCGCCAAGGGGCAATAGACAGAGGGGAGGTTCCAGCCAGATGGTGTCAACTCAGACAAGATAGCCTTGCCTGCGTCCTTGCATTTTTTTTTTTTTTTTTTTTATCTTTACAGTCAAGAGCCCTGCCCTGGCATCCAGGATCATGGACAACTCTTTTACATGAATCACTAGTTACAAAATCTCATTTTCCTTCACTACTACTTCTAAGACATTAACCTTTTCCTCCAATTTTTTACATGGCTCTGTGGTGTATTATTAATAAGCCACGGCCTCTTGGCATGTACCTCTGTCTAGATTGGTATGATTCTGAGATCTGGGTGCCCGTCTTAGACTGTCCGGCCCTCATAGCAAACCTTATTCCCAAATCAGACCAAAAGCCACAATATGTACTTAGAATGCGTCCTCAATGACAATTAATAACTGCCACCTGCACTGTTGAAGGCAAGGATGCACACCTGCTGCAGTCAGGCTGAAGGGCCTTGACTGACCTGCTTGAAAAACAAAGTTGAGACAGTGAAAAGCAACAGTACAAAAGCTTCTTTGGGAAAGTCCAGGTACTCCATCCAATTGCAAATTAGCAACAATCAGGTTTAGACTTAGAGCTCCCGGGTGTGGGGGAGGTGGCTTTGAGAATCACAGAAAGGCTGTAACTTTCTGGGAGTGGAGGCTGTGCTCCAAATTAACTTTGCTAGGTAATTAAGATTTTAGCTATCTTCCCTAGGATTCTCTAATACTAGAATTATTACTAGACCAGTCCAAGATTGAGTTGGAATAACCGGTCACAATGAGGGAAGGAGAAGAATCACTATAACTCTTTCTTGTGACTAATCTTTCTAAGTCAGATTACACAGTCTCTAATGTTCTATGTCCCATAAGGTTTAAAAAGCTTGAAGCAAGGCAGCTTAGCTTGTCCAAACTGGGAAAATGGCAAACAAAGGTAGGTCAAAAACATTTACCTAATTCAGCTTTCTTGTCACTACAGTCAGGGCACTCAGTGAACTCACCTGTCAGCTTGTCACACGAATTAGCCGTCATGCTTCTACAGCATTCTGTCAAGAGAACCTATGCTTCTCCCTTCCCCAATAAGGTAGCTGTTCAGGATCAAGCCATATGCCAATAAGTAGATCCTTTTCATCTCACCTAGACATGATTATGTCTGGTTTTTAAGATACTATAAGGCATTTATTAAGTTCTTTGACATCCAAATTTCAAAATTCATAAAATAAAAGTATGATTAAAATAATGTGCTTGATTAATCAATGTTTTAAAACACCATTTACAGCACACAATTTAATTATCTGTGTTGAAGTGTAGGACCCCAAATATAGGGACCCCACTCTAGTCCAGGGACGGGAAGCACCCATGAACACAAGAATCTCTCTTGTTGCAAGACGCACGAGGCTTTATTAGCAGAGCTCTGGGTCGATACGTACCTCACACAGGAGGCAGGGGAATCGACCCCAAGGCTCAGGAGTTAGGGGTTTTTAAGGAAGCAAAGGGTTAGGAATACAAAGAATTTTGACAAAGGCATGGGGTTGATTCATTAACAGAAAGATTACATATCAGCAAAAGGGGCATCAGAGCTTTGTTCCGGTGGGCTTGGGCTTATCTTTGTTCACATAGCAACCAGTTGATGTATGACTTTTTCCTGGCGCCAAGGGGCAATAGACAGAGGGGAGGTTCCGGCCAGATGGCGTGGACTAGATAAGATGACCCTGCCTGTCTACAGATTGAGGGGAGATTCCGGCCAGATGGTGTTAGCTTAGATAATATAGTCCCATTTGTCCTTGAATACCGTTTCATCTTTACGGCCAAGATGTTCTTAGGAATGCCTTAACAACAGCCCTGCCCTGGCATGCCTGGGGGCTGTTCTGCTTTGTTCTCAGTCCCAGATCAGAGCTGTGGGATCTTAAACAAGTTACAATATTCCATCTTCCTTCAGAAGCAGGAGGAAGCTCAAAAGAATAAGTGTGTGATCCAATTCACATATACTTTTCTCCCATAGAAGGGCTGTTTTTAAACACAGTAATTGGCATGCATGCATGCATGAATTTTTAGAAGATACAGAAGCATGCATAAGAACAATTTTTTAACTTATCTTTGGGATAATGATTGTCAATTTTATTTAAAATGATGGTATGCAATAGATCAAATATTAATATTCTGTAATAACCTATTTAATTGCTGTTTTGAACAAGGAACAGACACTTTGTCAGGTTCTTAAGACACAATTTTTGTTGTAGGTTTTCTAAAATATACGAATATATTTTACAATTCTTTATTAGCACCACAGCAGCCTTAATAGGATGTTAAAACTGTGCTTTGAGGTGAACGCCACCTCGGCCTCGCCTGCCTCCAGCCTTCCTCTCAGGCAGAAGAGGCTGAAGCGGCCCAATCTGTTGTAGGCCAGAAAGCCCGAGTGAGGGCAGCAGAGCACCCCGAGTTCTAGTGGGAAAATATGGCTACTCCCAGCGGGGATAGGTGGAGGCTCATGAGAGCAATGGCGAACACGACCCTCCCCTGAGTTCCCTACAAAGGCGCTGGTTTTCTGGGCCTCCCGTGTCACCACTGCTCAGGGAAAGCTGTGTGCCCCAAGGCCCTGCCCCGCAGCAGCCAGCAGTCAGCAGGCTCCACGTGGGCCAACGGTTTGCCGGGAGAAGAAGAAAAATGACTTTACAATAATGTTTTCTCTTGCCAAAGAATTGCTGTGGACACAGCTAATATTTAATTGCCATTGATTATAATTGATAACAATTATAAAAGCTTTCTTTATTTTCTGCAAAGCCTTTTATAGTATAACTAAAACCCTAAGTATTAAAAAGATATTGCCTTTGAATCTTTTCTGGAGCAACAGCTACTCCCAGAACTTAAAAGCTCCTTGTGTGAGAATAAGGATTTTAAGTAAACTTCCCTTGAGAGGCATTAGCTAATAAAATACTTTCCACTTAGGAAACAATATACACTGAAATATTCAAACTCTTAGCTTCTTATATTGAAGCAGAGATGATAAAAATTTTTCATACATAATGTAAAGCCATCTTAGCCATACCTAGAGGCAAAATTTTCCAGTGATCACCAGTTCACTAGAAGCAAAACTCTTTACAATTATCAGGATGCAAAGGAAAAAGCAAACTTAAATCTATAATAACTTTACATGAAGTAGGCAAGTCAAATTGCAATGTCCTGATAAATTCTACAGCCTGATTAACCTTTTATAAACTTAGAATTTAAACTTTATTTAGAACAACATCTGGGTAGATCTGCAAAGGTGCTCTTTTAGATAAAAGGGATTTTCCCTGAAGGCAAGGAGAGGCAAGTTTCTAGTTTCCTTAGGCACCATTTGCAAGACAAACGAAGGTCACACAAGCCTCACAGAGGCTGCTCTGAGCTTAGTTCTGGCATGAGAACAGATTTCAGAATTTTTAAGTTTCTTTTGCAATATTAGACTATAACTACAACCTTGGGAAAGCAAAACCCATTTTCAAAACAATTTATCACCTTAGAATAAACATCAAAACTTCACTATCACGTTGCGAAATTTGGCTGCCAATTTATACCGATGAATGCATGTCAGTGCAGATTTTAATGCTTCATCAAAGAGACATTGTTTTAAATCTTATCTTTAAGTCTACCTTTTAGGATAAGAATCATATTAAATATTATCTCAAATAGAAGTATACCTTAGAGGCCTAGTTTTTTGGCCTGCTTTATGCCACATGTTGGAAAGACTCCAAACCTGAGTTACCAATTTAAAGCTAACTTTCTTTTTTTTTTTTTTTGACATTTTTTAAATTAGGTATTTTCCTCATTTACATTTCCAATGCTATCCCAAAAGTCCCCCATACCCTCCCCCCCCCCACTCCCCTACCCACCCACTCCCACTTTTTGGCCCTGGTGTTCCCCTGTACTGGGGCATATAAAGTTTGCATGACCAATGGGCCTCTCTTTCCTGTGATGGCCGACTAGGCCATCTTTTGATACATATGCAGCTAGAGACAAGAGCTCCGGGGTACTGGTTAGTTCATATTGTTGTTCCACCTATAGGGTTGCAGTTCCCTTTAGCACCTTGGGTACTTTCTCTAGCTTCTCTGTTGGGGGCCCTGTGGTCCATCCAATAGTTGACTGTGAGCATCCATTTCTGTGTTTGCTAGGCCCCTGCCTAGTCTCACAAGAGACAGCTATATCAGGGTCCTTTCGGCAAACGCTTGCTAGTGTATGCAATGGTGTCAGCGTTTGGAGGCTGATTATGGGATGGATCCCTGGATATGGTAGTCTCTAGATGGTCCATCATTTTGTCTCAGCTCCAAACTTTGTCTCTGTAACTCCTTCCATGGGTGTTTTGTTCCCAATTCTAAGAAGGGGCAAAGTGTCCACACTTTGGTCTTCGTTCTTCTTGAGTTTCATGTGTTTCACAAATTGTATCTTATGTCTTGGGTATTCTAAGTTTCTGGGCTAATATCCACTTATCAGTGAGACCATATGTCTTAGTTAGGGTTTTACTGCTGTGAACAGACACCAGGACCAAGGCAAGTCTTTTTTTTTTTTTTTTTTTTTTTTTTTTTTTTTTTTTTGGTTTTTCGAGACAGGGTTTCTCTGTATAGCCCTGGCTGTCCTGGAACTCACTTTGTAGACCAGGCTGGCCTCGAACTCAGAAATCCGCCTGCCTCTGCCTCCCGAGTGCTGGGATTAAAGGTGTGCGCCACCACGCCCGGCCCAAGGCAAGTCTTATAAAAAAACAACATTTAATTGGAGCTGGCTTACAGGTTCAGAGGTTCAGTCCATTATCATCAAGGTGGGAGCATGGCAGTATCCAGGCAGGAATGGTGTAGGAGGAGCTAGGAGTTCTACATCTTCATCCAAAGGCTGCTAGTGGAAGACTGACTTCCAGGCAACTAGAGTGAGGATCTTATACCCACACCCACAGTGACACACCCATTCCAACCAGGTCACACCTATTCCAACAAGGCCACACCTTCAGATGGTGCCACTCCTTGGTCCAAGGATATACAAACCATCACACCATATCATTTGAGTTCTTTTGTGATTGGGTTACCTCACTCAGGATGATGCCCTCCAGGTCCAACCATTTGCCTAGGAATTTCATAAATTCATTCTTTTTAATAGCTGAGTAGTACTCCATTGTGTAAATGTACCACATTTTCTGTATCCATTCCTCTGTTGCGGGTCATCTGGGTTCTTTCCAGCTTCTGGCTATTATAAATAAGGCTGCTATAAACATAGTGGAACATGTGTCTTTCTTACCGGTTGGAACATCTTCTGGATATATGCCCAGGAGAGGTATTGCTGGATCCTCTGGTAGTACTATGTCCAATTTTCTGAGGATCCTCCAGACTGATTTCCAGAGTGGTTGTATAAGCTGGCAGTCCCACCAACAATGCAGGAGTGTTCCTCTTTCTCCACATCCTGGCCAGCATCTGCTGTCACCTGAATTTTTGATCTTAGCCATTCTGAGTGGTGTGAGGTGGAATCTCAGGGTTGTTTTGATTTGCATTTCCCTGATAATTAAGGATGCTGAACACTTTTTCAGGTGCTTCTCAGCCTTTCGGTATTCCTCAGGTGAGAATTCTTTGTTTAGCTCTGAGCCCCATTTTTTAATGGGGTTATTTGATTTTCTGGAGTCCACCTTCTTGAGTTCTTTATATATATTGGATATTAGTCCCCTATCTGATTTAGGATAGGTAAGATCCTTTCCCAATCGGTTGGTGGCCTTTTTGTCTTATTGACGGTGTCTTTTGCCTTACAGAAGCTTTGCAGTTTTATGAGGTCCCATTTGTCAATTCTCGATCTTACAGCACAAGCCATTGCTGTTCTATTCAGGAATTTTTCCATGTGCTCATATCTTCGAGGCTTTCCCCCACTTTCTCCTCTATAAGTTTCAGTGTCTCTGGTTTTATGTGGAGTTCCTTAATCCACTTAGATTTGACCTTAGTACAAGGAGATAGGAATGGATCAATTTGCATTCTTCTACATGATAACCGCCAGTTGTGCCAGTACCATTTGTTGAAAATGCTGTCATTTTTCCACTGGATGGTTTTAGCTCCCTTGTCAAAGATCAAGTGACCATAGGTGTGTGGGTTCATTTCTGGGTCTTCAATTCTATTCCATTTGGTCTACTTGTCTGTCGCTATACCAGTACCATCCAGTTTTTGTCAAACTTGCTCTGTAGTACAGCTTTAGGTCAGGCATGGTGATTCCACCAGAGGTTCTTTTATCCTTGAGAAGAGTTTTTGCTATCCTAGGTTTTTTGTTATTCTAGATGAATTTGCAGATTGCTCTTTCTAATTCGTTGAAGAATTTAGTTGGAATTTTGATGGAGATTGCATTGAATCTGTAGATTGCTTTTGGCAAGATAGACATTTTTACAATGTTGATCCTGCCAATCCATGAGCATGGGAGATCTTTCCATCTTGTGAGATCGTCTTTAATTTCTTTCTTTAGAGACTTGAAGTTCTTATCATACAGATCTTTCACTTCCTTAGTTAGCGTCACGCCAAGGTATTTTATATTATTTGTGACTATTGAGAAGGGTGTTGTTTCCCTAATTTCTTTCTCAGCCTGTTTATTCTTTGTGTAGAGAAAAGCCATTGACTTGTTTGAGTTAATTTTATATCCAGCTACTTCACTGAAGCTGTTTATCAGGTTTAGGAGTTCTCTGGCGGAATTTTTAGGGTCACTTATATATACTATCATATCATCTGCAAAAAGTGATATTTTGACTTCTTCCTTTCCAATTTGTATCCCCTTGATCTCCTTTTGTTGCTGAATTGCTCTGGCTAGGACTTCAAGTATAATGTTGAATAGGTAGGGAGAAAGTGGGCAGCCTTGTCTAGTCCCTGATTTTAATGGGATTGCTTCCAGCTTCTCACCATTTACTTAGATGTTGGCTACTGGTTTGCTGTAGATTGCTTTTATCATGTTTAGGTATGGGCCTTGAATTCCTGATCTTTCCAAGACTTTTATCATGAATGGGTGTTGGATTTTGTCAAATGCTTTCTCCGCATCTAAGGAGATGATCGTGTAGTTTTTGTCTTTGAGTTTGTTTATATAACAGATTATGTTGATGGATTCCCAGATATTAAACCATCCCTGCATCCCTGGAATAAAACCTACTTGGTCAGGATGGATGATTGTTTTAATGTGTTCTTGGACTCGGTTAACGAGAATTTTATTGAGTATTTTTGCATCGATATTCATAAGGGAAATTGGTCTGAAGTTCTCTATCTTTGTTGGATCTTTCTGTGGTTTAGGTATCAGAGTAATTGTGGCTTCATAGAATGAGTTGGGTAGAGTACCTTCTACTTCTATTTTTGTGGAATAGTTTGTGAAGAACTGGAATTAGATCTTCTTTGAAGGTCTGATAGAAATCTGCACTAAACCCATCTGGTCCTGGGCTTTTTTTGGTTGGGAGACTATTAATGACTGCTTCTATTTCTTTAGGGGCTATAGGACTGTTTAGATTGTTAACTTGATTTTGATTTAACTTTGGTACATTGTATCTGTCTAGAATTTGTCCATTTCCTCCAGGTTTTCCAGTTTTGTTGAGTATAGCCTTTTGTAGAAGGATCTGATGGTGTTTTAGATTTCTTCAGGATCTGTTGTTATGTCTCCCTTTTCATTTCTGATTTTATTAATTAGGATGCTGTCCCTGTGCCCTCTAGTGAGTCTGGCTAAGGGTTTAATCTATCTTGTTGATTTTCTCAAAGAACCAGCTCCTCGTTTGGTTGATTCTTTGAATAGTTATTCTTGTTTCCACTTGGTTGATTTTGCCCCTGAGTTTGATTATTTCCTGCCTTCTACTCCTCTTGGGTGAATTTTCTTCCTTTTTTCTAGAGCTTTTAAGTGTGTTGTCAAGCTGCTAGTGTGTGCTCTCTCTAGTTCCTTTTTGGAGGCACTCAGAGCTATGAGTTTCCCTCTTAGAAATGCTTCATAGTGTACCATAAGTTTGGGTATGTTGTGGCTTCATTTTCATTAAACTCTAAAAAGTCTTTAATTTCTTTCTTTATTCCTTCCTTGACCAAAGTATCATTGAGAAGAGTGTAGTTCAAATTCGACGTGAAGGTTGGCTTTCCATTATTTATGTTGTTATTGAAGATCAGTCTTAATCCATGGTGGTCTGATAAGATGCATGGGACAATTTCAATATTTTTGTATCTGTTGAGGCCTGTTTTGTGACAAATTATATGGTCAACTTTGGAGAAGGTACCATGAGGTGCTGAGAAGAAGGTATATCCTTTTGTTTTAGGATAAAATATTCTGTAGATATCTCTTAAGTCCATTTGTTTCATTACTTCTGTTAGTTTCACTGTGTCCCTGTTTAGTTTGTTTCCACGATCTGTCCATTGATGAAAGTGGGGTGTTGAAGTCTCCCACTATTATTGTGTGAGGTGCAATGTGTGCTTTGAGCTTTACTAAAGTTTCTTTAATGAATGTGGCTGCCCTTGCATTTGGAGCATAGATATTCAGAATTGAGAGTTCCTCTTGGAGGATTTTACCTTTGATGAGTATGAAGTGTACCTCCTTGTCTTTTTTGATAACTTTGGGTTGGAAGTCAATTTTATTCGATATTAGAATAGCTACTCCAGCTTGTTTCTTCAAATCATTTGCTTGGAAAATTGTTTTCCAGCCTTTCACTCTGAGGTAGTGTCTGTCTTTTTCCCTGAGATGGGTTTCCTTTAAGCAGCAAAATGTTGGGTCCTGTTTGTGTAGCCAGTCTGTTAGTCTATGTCTTTTTATTGGGGAGTTGAGTCCATTGATTTTAAGAGATATTAAGGAAAAGTAATTGTTGCTTCCTATTATTTTTGTTGTTAGAGTTGGCATTCTGTTCTTGTGGCTGTCTTCTTTTTGGTTTGTTGAAGGATTACTTTCTTGCTTTTTCTTTTTTTTTTTTTTTTTTTTTGGTTTTTCGAGACAGGGTTTCTCTGTGTAGCCCTGGCTGTCCTGGCACTCACTTTGTAGACCAGGCTGGCCTCGAACTCAGAAATCCACCTGCCTCTGCCTCCCGAGTGCTGGGATTAAAGGCGTGCGCCACCACGCCCGGCTACTTTCTTGCTTTTTCTAGGGCGTGGTTTCCGTCCTTGTATTGTTTTTTTTCTGTTATTGTCCTTTGAAGGGCTGGATTCGTAGAAAGATAATGTGTGAATTTGGTTTTGTCGTGAAATATTTTGGTTTCTCCATCTATGGTAATTGAGAGTTTGGCTGGGTATAGTAGCCTGGGCTGGAATTTGTGTTCTCTTAGTGTCTGTATAACATCTGTCCAGGATCTTCTGGCTTTTCATAGTCTCTGGTGAAAAGTCTGGTGTAATTCTTACTTGACCTTTTTCCCTTACTGCTTTTAATACTCTTTCTTTATTTAGTGCATTTGTTTGTCTGATTATTATGTGTCGGGAGGAATTTCTTTTCTGGTCCAGTCTATTTCATGGGCATGTCTTTTTTTAGGTTTGGGAAGTTTTCTTCTATAATTTTGTTGAAGATATTTGCTGGCCCTTTAGGTTGAAAATCTTCATTCTCATCTACTCCTATTATCCGTAGGTTTGGTCTTCTCATTGTGTCCTGGATGTTTTGAGTTAGGATCTTTTTGCATTTTGTATTTTCTTTGATTGTTGTGCCAATGTTCTCTATGGAATCTTCTGCACCTGAGATTCTCTCTTCCATCTCTTGTATTCTGTTGCTGATGCTCGCATCTATGGTTCCAGATTTCTTTCCTAGGGTTCTATCTCCAGTGTTGCCTCACTTTGGGTTTTCTTTATTGTGTCTACTTCCCTTTTTAGGTCTGGGATGGTTTTATTCAATTCCATCACCTGTTTGTTCATGTTTTCCTGCAATTCTTTAAGGGATTTTGTGCTTCCTCTTTAAGGTCTTCTACCTGTTTAGCAGTGTTCTCCTGTATTTCTTTAAGTGAGTTATTAAAGTCCTTCTTGATGTCCTCTAACATCATCATGAGATATGCTTTTAAATCCGGGTCTATCTTTTCGGGTGTGTTGGGGTGCCCAGGATTGGGTGGGGTGGGAGTGCTGCGTTCTGATGATGGTGAGTGGTCTTGGTTTCTGTTAGTAAGATTCTTACGTTTGCCTTTCGCCATCTGGTAATCTCTGGAGTTAGTTGTTATAGTTGTCTCTGGTTAGAGCTTGTTCCTCAGGTGATTATGACATGGGAGACTAGCTCTTTCCTGAGTTTCAGTGGTCAGAGTACTCTCTGCAGGCAAGCTCTCCTCTTGCAGGGAAGGTGCCCAGATATCTGGTGTTCGAACCTGCCTCCTGGCAGAACTTGTGTTCTACTCACCAGAGGTCCTAAGATCCCGTAGAGAGTCCTCTGGGGACCTTGGGGTGTCCGCAGACTCCCCTCCCAAGGTGCGTCGGTGGGACCAGAAGGGACTTGTGACCCTGGTCAGGCCGGGTTTTCTGCTTCCCTAATTAATACAGTCTCAGGTCCCACACGATTGGATTGGAGCAGCAGTTATGTTCCACTCACCAGAGGTCCTAAGATCCCGTGGAGAGTCCTCTGCGGACCTTGGGGGTGCCCTCAGACTCCTCGCCCAAGGTGCCCCAGTGCTGGTGCTGGCACCGACCAGAAGGGGCTAAAGCTAACTTTCTAGTAACCAGGGTTACACCTTTTTGACCAGTAAAAAAACCAAATTAAGTGGCTACATGAATCTTATAAATTTAGACCAATCAAAGAATTTTAATTTTTCTAGCTATAATTATAAGATAAGAAAAGCACCTTGTCATTAGCTAAACACAATAATCACGATTGCAGAGACCCTCTAGGAAAAAAACATCTATCAGCTTTTTTGCCCCAAAACCAAGAGGCTGCAGACTCCCTTTCTTTGAGAGCAGCTTTTCCAGCAGTGGCTCCCCTGCTGTGCCTGATCCTGGCTAAAGCATGTGGCCACTCTCTTGCTGAACCAGCAGATAAAGTTTTAGCCATCTTTATTTTCCAACATGAAACACAGAACACTCAGTCATTCAGACAAAACACACATGTATTGAACTCGTGAACAGACAGGTGCACCAGACATTAGATGTTAGACAACACAAAGAGGGCAGAGAACTTCTGCTGTAAGGGCCGGAAGGAAAAAGGCGGGGCATCCCCTGAATTTCTCTCTGCCTCTGGGAGAGTTTCAAAATCCATTTTCCTCTATATTATTTTATTATAACAAACCCTGTTTCTGCCGTCTGATGCAGCTCCTGACTGCGGACACCCACCTGATTATTTAATTTAAACCTTTTTTCCTCTCTCCTAAAGCAGTTTTTTGAAAACTGAAGATAACCACCTGATCAGTTCCTAGTTCTGATAATTCGCTGCCGCATAAGTGAATCCAGCGTTGGGTTAGAACTGATTTAACCTTAGCCCATATCTTCCACACCTCCAGCAACCCTTTACCTGTTGCTTCACTGTGCCCCGATATGAATTCTCTGATTCTTTTTCTTCCCATGGAGCTCCATTACCAAGCAGCATTCCTTCAACCTGTGGGCTATGACTCTAGGTGATTTTTAAATTAAATTATTTTATTTATTTACATTCCAAATATTCATAGGCCCCCTTTCTCCTCCTCAGTCCCAGAATTCTTCATTCCATCCCCCATCCCCTTTGCCTCTGAAAGGGTCCCACATTTACACCCCCACCCTCACCAATACCTCCCATCTCACCCTCCCCAGCATTCCTTTTCCCTGGGGGCATCAAGGCTTTACAGGATTTTCACATCGTCTCTTACTGAGGCCACAGAAGGCAGTCCTCTGCTACATAGGCGCTGGGGGACACAGACCAGCCCATGTATGTTCTTTTGTTGGTGGAAAAGTCTTTGGTAGCTCTGAAATGTCTGGATTAGTTGATACTGTTGTTAATCCTATGGGTTTGCCATCCACTTCTTCTCCTCCAACCCTTCCCCTAACTCTTTCAAAGTTATCTGTGACCTTAGTCCACTGGTTGCTGATAAGTATCTTCATCTGTCTTAGTCAACTGCTGATAGAGCCTCTCAGAAGACAGCCAAAATAGGCTCCTGTCTGCAAGCACAACATGACTTCATTAATAGTGTCAAGAATTGGTGGTTGTGAATAAGATGGATCCCAATCGGGTAGGTCCTTCATTGTTAAAATTACAGTTCTGAAGTAGGAACAGAGAATGTATTAGTGGTAATCATCACAACATAGGAATAAAATATTGACAGCATTAGAAAGATGGAGAACTACTGCTCTAAAATGAGAAGAACTTGTTGGGGTGTGTTTGGTGTCAGGTTTGAACATGCTACATTCTACAACCAATTAATGATACTCTGCATCTGTAGGAGAGGTTAATTCTCCTCTTCCACTGTCCTTGTTAGTAGTCTTTTGCTTGTTATGAGGGATGAACATGAAGCCCCATAAAATTTGTGCCCTTTCATCTTCATAAGTACATTGAAATTGCATGGATTTTTTTTTTTGTTTATGCTATAATTTTCTAGTGGAACTGTTTTACAGTAGATGACCTGGTATTCTTTTCATTGCATCCTCAGTGATGTTGTATGGGGCAAAGATGTAGTAGCTGTGACACAGCTGTATTTGGGTGTTGGTAGCTATACCTATCCTGATGCAGCAACGCTTGTACTATCTCCTGACTGGGCTGCCTTGTTTGTCCTCAGTGGGAGAGTATATGTGTAGCCTTACAGAGTTTTGATGTGCCAGAGTGATAAGATACCCAGAGGGTACTCTGCTCTCTCATAGAATAAGGGGTGAAGTGGGGGATGGAATATATAAGAGTAGAACTCAAAGAAGTTGCAGTGTATTGAATGTAAAGTAAATGAATGAATGAATGAATGAATGAATGAATGAATGAATGAAAAAAAAACAAACCACCTCTCCAGTCTTGAGTAGACAATCTTTAAAAATATTTCACTTAAAAGAAGTATATGGTTATAAATACTGGGAAATAAATCTAGGAACACACAGTCAGGATTTATCCTCATTTTTGTGCCATGGTCTAATAATCCAACTACATAGCATCAAAAAATCTAATTATATTTCTCCTAAGTTCTTCTTTTACGGTAACTTAAAGTCTGTAGTACTGCCAGGACTACAATGGAGAAAAGAGTAGCTCAAATCCTACAGTTCAGAATATTTGTACAAGTCATGTTTTTTATAATTGATTGATTGATAGATTTATTAATGTTTATTCATATAAATGGTTAGGCTCATAGATGTACATGGAAAACAGGTATTCCTGATGCCAGCAATTGATGAGGGTGTCAGATAGCATAGATGAGTGAATCTCCATCTCTCAGCATCACATGAATGTTTGTAGTTCTCCACTTAGCTGTGTGAATATGTGAAAATGTCCCCTTCCCTAATGGCATGCCAACTGGTAATGTCATTTTGTAGGTCTTACTTAGGTGACCCACCTATTAAGTTATCACAGGTGCAGCTCCACGATTACATAGAAGACATTTTCTCTCAGCAGGCAGCTTAGTCCTCCAGATTTCACTATCTTCTAGTCCCTTTACATGTTCCCTGAGCTGTGGGTGCAGGGGTCATGTTGTGTATATATCACATGGGCTTGGACACCCTCAGTTAGTTGTCCTTACATGTTAACAAGTTGAGATTGTCTGCAATGCTACAAGTCTATTACACATAATCCATATTGTGAGTAAACAGGACTATGCTTATTTATGGATATAAGGATAGGCATTGAGATTAGAAAAAAGGAAGAAAATGCCTTACAGCTGAATATTATGCAGATATTTTAACAATTAAATTCTTTCAGGTAACTCTATCAAATGTTGGAATGAAACAAGCAAACAAATCTAGCAAGCACACAAGATTGAATTTTAAAAAATGGGAAACTGTCTTTCATTTTCTCAGTAGTAGTGTTAATTCTACTTTGAAGATCTGCTAGAACTCTATGCTGAGAAGTTCTGGCTCAGTGCTTTTATGTTTGATTATTTATTTGGTTTGGTTTTTGTTTTGTTTTAGAGTGGGATTTTAAAATAATTTCCATGTCATTCTCTGTTATATGGCTATGTAAATTATTTTCTTAGTGTTAATATGAGTTAAGATACACACACCAAACACACACACACACACCCTCTTATTTATTACACATTTCCAATTTAGTGTACTTCAGATTATTAAAATTATAAACCATAAGACTTTCAATCCTGTGTCTATTTTAATGTTGTTCTTCGCAAGTATAATTTTACTGAATTGGATCTACTCTGTTTGGGAGGAGATGCTTTAAACTTATTGATCATTTCAAAGGAATAATTATTTGTTTTATTTTATTTACATTTCATTAATTCATACCTGAATTTGCTTAAATATTTCTAATTTTATTTATTGTTGTATATTCTTGGTTTTTTTTGTTTGTTTGTTTTTCTTTTCCAAGAACTCAAAGAGAACCATAAATCATTCTCATAATCTCTCTCTCGCTCTCTCTCTGTCTCTCTTGAAAACATTTCTCACTTAACTATGTTCATTGTGTCCCATACATTTTGTTATGTTCTGTTTTGACTTTCCATATTTTAAGTTTTCTTCTTGTTTGCATCTTTCAGGTGATTATTATGCTGTAGTATGTTGTTTAGCTTCCATGAACTTGTACACTTTATTTTCCATGTCAAGTTTATTAATTCTTTGAGGATTTCACATAGTGTATTTGAAAGAATGTTCACCCTCTTTCTTGAATAGTTTCTGGATCCACTCCAACTGCACAACAGTGAATTTCAAGTTATTTTTTCTTTCTTTCTTTTTTTTTTTTTTTTGGTTTAATTTTCTTTCTTTTTTAAAAAAATTTTTATTAGGTATTTTCCTCATTTACATTTCCAATGCTATCCCAAAAGTCTCCCATACCCTCCCCCTCCCAAGTTATTTTTCTAATCAATCAGTCTAACAGTTCTTACCAATGAATTAAATTAAATGTGCCTATGAATATGACTGAGATACTGATAGTCAGGCAGGGATTTAGTACCTTTGGTGAGAACATACTTTCAATTGGAAGAGGAGAAAGGAAACTCGTGGAGTTCATTCCACAGAAACACACATATTAAAATGGTCTAGCTCTAGATGATCAACACTGCAGGAAGGTTAACATCCATCACTTGAAGGCAACAATCACATTATCGATATGAAAATCATTTATGAAACACAGCTTTCTGTAATTTTCTCCAGAATCTCTCATGATGTTTGTAGGAAGGTTATAATACTAATCACATGAAACAAATATTCTAGACAGAGCTAAATATTTTGAACACCACTGATATAGTAAATCAGCTGTAGATTCATGATTGATTTTCGGGAACCTAGATATGACTGATTTCAAGGACTGAAATCTAATTCCCAAACCACTACCATTAACTCTTGCCCTAAGAATTTATTAACAATTGTTCTCTCCTTAAATCTATATTTTTATGGCAGATCACATTAGATCTTGACATTTAATCTTCTAAATTTCCCAAATCATTCCCACTTCTCTAATCACCCAGCTTTAGGTTCTATCTCTCAAAGAAGCAAACATGAATCAAAAAACAAACAGCTAACTGAACAGAAAAATGGGAGTCAAGATAAACAAATGAAAACCAATAATACAGAATTGCCAAATTCATTCCATGAGGACAGGCACCCTGATAAGAAAGAGAATTTCAGATCAAATTTCTCTTGTGAACATTGATTCAAAAATATTCAAAAAAAATATTCACAAACTGAACCCAAGTACACACCTAAACCATTATCCACCATGATCAAGAGGACAACAGATAGTTCAATCTACTCATTAATCATGTGCTGAACAATTCTAATGTGTTTGAAAATATTAAAAAATATATTTGTTTTTTTGACATAGATCAATGAGGTTTGTATAGTGTAAGCACATATAGGATTAAGTTTGGGAAATACTGTTAGTATCTTTGTCAGTGCAAAGACATTTATGCAGTGGTCAAAAGACAGTCTCCAGTGTCATTCTTACACTTTACCATATTTTAGCCATCATGATGGATTGTTCTCATTGCATGTGACATGCTAGTTGGCCACAAGATACTAGCTATTGGCCTGATTCCTCACAAATCCCCTAGACACATGTGATCATAGATGTACACGCAGCATTCATGTTTCTGAGGTCCTTAGGAAATAGCTAACTTTAATGTCCCTAAACATACATATTTCTTTGGAAATAATTTAGATGATAATTCTTTAAGGATCAAGTTTCACTCTAGGAAGATATAGAATATTCATGTTTTCAGTGGGACTTGTATTTAGGATCATGGAAGAGCATGCTTACACATATGCATAAGTAATAAGACATGGAAAAATATCTAAGAAAGCAGTTTTGACTCTGATTCTTTTACCCAAAAAAATTCTGTAAAATGCATTCTTTGCAAGCATTGTAAAGTTATCCATATATGCAGTTTAAGTAAAAATCTGTTATTTTGGAGAAAAATTACTCATTAAACAGTTTAATTCATTAAATTAAGAATCAAGTGTGTTTACATCATCACTTGCTTTGAATGACCCTACAGTGTTTTAGTGAACAAAGAGGGAGAAGATGATCAATCTTAAGAATTTCTCCCCAAGAGAGCATTCACCTTGTCATTTGAAATCTCATTCTCACTGCAAGGGGAACAGTCAAAACAGCCAGCTCTTACTCTCTCCTGATGTAATATTTTGGTATCCAAGAGTGCAAGTGACTATTCATGTAGGACTAGGGATCTGTAGATAATGAAGTTAGTGTTGGTAAATAATAGAGAATTCGCTATTTTCATTTATCTTTAATAGTTATAGCTCTTATCCTGTTCAGGGACTTAAGCATTTCTATAGACCTACAATAAGAATCAGGTCACAATTCTTTTTTTTTTTTCAAAATTTTTATTAGATATTTTCTTCATTTACATTTCAAATGCTATCCCAAAAGTCCCCCATACCCTCCCCCCAGCCTGCTCCCCTACCCACCCACTCCCACTTCTTGGCCCTGGCATTCCCCTGTACTGGGGCATATAAAGTTTGCAAGACCAAGGGGCCTGCCTCTGTTCTCAATGATGGCTGACTAGGCCATCTTCTGCTATATATGCAGCTAGAAACACGAGCTCTGGGGGTACTGGTTAGTTCATATTGTTGTTCCACCTATACAGTTGCAGACCCCTTCAGCTCCTTGGGTACTTTCTCTAGCTCCTCCAATGGGGCCCTGAGTTCTGAGCATCCACTTCTGTATTTGCCAGGCACTGGCATAGCCTCACAAGAGACAGTTATATCAGGGACCTTTCAGCAAAATCTTGCTGGCTTATGAAATAGTGTCTGGGTTTCGTGGCTGATTATGGGATGGATCCCGGGTGGGGCAGTCTCTGGATGGTCGATCTTTTCGTCTCAGCTTGAAACTTTGTCTCTGTAACTCCTTACATGGGTATTTTGTTCCCCATTCTTGGAGGGATGAAGTATCCACACTTTGGTCTTCCTTCTTCTTGAGTTACATGTGTTTTGCAAATTGTATCTTGTATCTTGGGTATTCTAAGTTTCTGGGCTAATATCCATTTATTGGTGAGTGCATATCATGTGAGCTCTTCTGTGATTGGGTTACCTCACTCAGGATGATGCCCTCTAGATACATCCATTTGCCTAAGAATTTCATAAATTCATTGTTTTTAATAGCTGAGTGGTATTCCATTGTGTAAATGTATCACATTTTCTGTATCCATTCCTCTGTTGAGGGACATCTGGGTTCTTTCCAGCTTCTGTCTATTATAAAAAAGGCTGCTATTAACATACTGGAGCATGTGTCCTTATTACCAGTTGGAACATCTTCTGGGTATATGCCCAAGAGTGGTATTGCTGGATCTTCCAGTAGTACTATGTCCAATTTTCTGAGGAACCGCCAAACTGATTTCCAGAGTGGTTGTACAAGCTTGCAATCCCACCAGCAATGGAGGAGTGTTCCTCTTTCTCCACATCCTCACCAGCATAAACCCCTAACCCTAACTCTGAAATGTAAGTAAAGAAAATATCTTTTAAAAAAAACTCAAAGATTAAGCGGGTATGCATTGATTACATTCATGTTTCACTCTAGTATGTATTCTTTCATGTGTTCGAAGACCATAATGACGTACAAAGGCTTTACCACATTGATTACATTTGTAAGGTTTCTCTCCAGTATGAATTCTTTGATGTGTTAAGAGGTCACAGTTCTGAGCAAAGGCTTTACCACATTGATTACATTTGTAAGGTTTCTCTCCAGTATGTATTCTTTTATGTACCTGTAAAGAATTTTGACATGCAAAGGCTTTACCACATTGATTACATTTGTAAGGTTTCTCTCCAGTATGTATTCTTCTATGTACCTGTAAAGAATTTTGATATGCAAAGGCTTTACCACATTGATTACATACATAGGGCTTCTCTCCAGTATGAATTCTTTTATGTACTTTAAAATACCTTTGATCTGCAAAAGCTTTGCCACATTGATCACATTTAGAGAGTTTCTCTCCAGTATGTGCTCTTTTATGTACTTGCAGAGTACGAAAATGTCCAAAGGCTTTACCACATTGATCACATTTGTAAGGTTTCTCTCCAGTATGTGTTATGAAATGACTTTTGAGATTACGTTGTTGAGTAAAGGCTTTACCACATTGATTACATTTGTAAGGTTTCTCTCCAGTATGTACTATTTTATGCATTTTAAGACGACTGTGTTCTCCAAAGTCTTTACCACACTGATCACATTTGTAAGGTTTCTCTCCAGTATGTGTTATTTTATGTACCTGTAAAGAATTTTGATATGCAAAGGCTTTACCACATTGATCACATTTGTAAGGTTTCTCTCCAGTATGTATTATTAAATGCCTTTTAAGATCACGTTTTTGAGCAAAGGCTTTATTACATTGATTACATTTGAAAGGTTTCTCTCCAGTATGAGTTCTTTGATGGCTTTGAAGGTGACCTTGACAGGCAAAGGATTTACCACACTGCTTACATTCATGGAGTTTCTCTCCAGTATGTATTCTTTTATGTACTTGGAGAGTACTATAATATACAAAGGCTTTACCACATTGATTACATTTGTAAGGTTTCTCTCCAGTATGTACTATTTTATGCATTTTAAGACGACTCTGTTCTCCAAAGTCTTTACCACATTGATCACATTTGTAAGGTTTCTCTCCAGTATGTGTTATTTTATGTACTCGCAGACTAGTATGATATGTAAAGGCTTTACCACATTGATCACATTTGTAAGGTTTCTCTCCAGTATGTGTTATTTTATGTACTTGCAGGCTTGTATGATATGCAAAGGCTTTACCACATTGATCACATTTGTAAGGTTTCTCTCCAGTATGTGTTATTAAATGCCTTTTGAGATAACGTTGTCGAACAAAGGCTTTATCACATTGATTACATTTCAAAGGTGTCTCTCCAGTATGACTTCTTTGATGGCTTTGAAGGTGAAGTTGAGAGGCAAACGATTTACTACATTGCTTACATTCATGGAGTTTCTCTCCAGTATGTGTTTTTTTATGTACTTGCAGAGTACTATGATATGCAAAGGCTTTACCACATTCATTACATTTGTAAGATTTCTCTCCAGTATATGGAATTAAATGCATTTTGAGATGACTGTGTCGTGGAAAGGCTTTACCACTGTGATTACATTCATAGAGTTTCTCTCCAGTTTGTGTTCTTTTATGTATTTGGAGAATACTTTTTTGTGAATAGGCTTTATCACATTGATTGTATTTGTATTGTTTCTCTCCAGTATGTATTATTTTATGCATTTGGAGACTGCTGTGATGTAGAAAGGCTTCACCATACTGAATGCCTTCATAGAGGTTCTCTCCATTATGAATTCTTTCATGCCTTGGAGGATAACTGTGGCATGCAAAGGCTTTACCACACTGAGTATTTTCAGGGGTTTTCTCTCCATTACGAGTTCTTTCATGCCTGCAAAGATAATTGGCACATGTAAAAGCTTTGCACATTCACTAAACCAGAGGAATATTTTTATCTGGAGGAATCAATTTTACAAGTTGGTCTAATTGTAAAGAGGAATCACATCTTAAGACTTTTATCACTTTCTTTACATTCATGGTTTCCCATTATGGGTTGTTTGGCATAACTGTAATGAATTATGAGTGTTATTACATGGCTCACATTTATAGCATCCTTTTTATCTATGAGATTTTTCACAAAATTGAAGGGAAATGGAAGAGCTCGGAGCTTTACCACACTGTGTACATTTATTAATTTCCTATACTGTTAAATACACTACATTTTCACACTACATTAGCAAAGTAGACCAGGACAGACATAAAAGAAGTTCCACAATCCTAGTACTCATAGGGATTACCTGCAGTGTGAGATTATGAATATATTCCCACTGTAGTTGGAAAACCAACTGATTATAAACTTGTATCACACTGAGAAAGTTTGCTCAAATGTGGACTACTACAGAGAGTTTAATTGTTCTGGGAGAGAGGGAATGTTCTGTTTCATTCAATATTGCTATGCTAACATGGATTGTATCCATTGTGATACAGGATATATCTATTAAAAAAAGAATAGCAAATAAAAGATTTCTACATAGCTTTCACACAGTTTGATTGTTTGTTCATATAGGAATTAGGGTTTCTCGTCAACAACATTGTTGACTCTCATAAACTGCCCCTCTCACTTAAACTTAGCAATGTTACTATATGAATAATCAGCTTTACTATGAAATATTTGCTTATTAGAAACATACACTTATCACCTAATATATATCTTTGGCAATATGTGAGTGGTATGAGACCAGATGGGCAGTTCTACAGAGTAGCTGGAATGTGGCTATGATTCAAATGGTAATATAAGTTAAGGCATTGTTTCCTTGTCTTATCTTTCAGACAAAGGCCTTGAAAGCACAAATCAGACACCTGACATTGAGGTACATGGATTTGTGAGAATTTAATAATAAATACACTTAAAGAAGTGCATTTTTCTTTACACTGTTGCTTTTCTTGAAAAGTTCCAAGACACATTAACATTTCTTCAGAGGAATATTCATAGCAACTTGCACATGAAAATTACCTTCCGTGTCTCCTGGAACTTTTATAATGATCTTCAATATTACGGTCTTCCCAATTGTAGCCTAAAATATAGTACCAGAAAATTTATCATATATTAGGCAAATTTAAGTTACTATCTTTATAAACCTGATTTATTTACCTTATTCTTCCCCATTCTCAATTGAAATTTCAGAAAAGCATCAATAACAAAGAAATAGTTGTTTCCTGATTTTAAGAAGTAAAGGAAAATTCATAGTCTTACCTACAGCATTGAGGTTCCTATAGGTCTCCAACATCACATCTCTGTAGAGGCTCTTCTGTGAAGGATTCAGCAAAGCCCATTCTTCTTGAGTGAAGTTCACATGCACATCATCATAGGTCAGTTCATCCTAAAATATTCCATACATGTGTAAAAATGAAACCATGATACCAACATCACTGTAAATGTATGCTTCATTGACAATATATTTGTATGATACTGGTGCTTCCCACACTTATTTTATGACCAAGAAGTTCTAATGTAATTATCAAATCATCTTAGAAGGAAACTGAATAATAAGGTTCACTTCTGTCATTTCTTTGCTCTTTGAATAGTAGCCTTGCAAGAGAAATGCTAATTAACAGAGGGGGTGAGTAGTAAAAATCAGAGAAATTTTATGAACAATTACTAACTACAAAAAATGATGGAAACACTGAGCATAGTAGTTCATGTCTTTAATGGCAGCACTCAGGAGGTAGAGGCAGGTATATCTCTAGTCTACCCAGGACAGCCAGAGGTATATATTAAGGCTCTGTCTCCCCTGTAATAAGCGAACAAACAAAGAAGAAGGAGAGAAAGGACTCTGAGGTTTTTACTAGAGTTCCTACAAAGAATGACACATTTACTCCAATTCTCTATTCATTTTCTAGAATCCTGAAGTGTCCCAGTTTAATCTGTAACAGTAGTGAGATCTTACTTAAAGGGGATGCATCTTTGAACAGATACAAATGAAAATGTTGATCCTACATTGGACAGGTACTGGCTCACCAGTGAAGCCCTCTTGCTGGTCTTCCAAATAATTGGGCTCAATTGCCAGTATTTTTAAGGGGCTTCACACCTATCAATTACTCCATGTTCAGGAATTCTGAACCCATCTTCTCACTACTATGGCTACCAGGCATACATGATGTGCATATTCATGCATACACTCAAATACTCATATTCATTTAAAAAATGAAAACAAACACAACAGGTAGGAAGAATGTTATGTACCTGCAAACCAGTGACTCAGAAAGCTCAGGAGGTAAAACTCAGGCAGTATTAATGTCATGAATACAGGCTATACTAAGAAACAAAATATTCTCTCTGCCAAATTTCAAAATTCACAACGTGGATGACTATCAACACAACAGCATATGCTGTACAAAAACCTACATTCTAGCCCATCAGCCAATAATATAAAAACAAACAAACAAAAAAAAAAAACAAAGAAAATGCTAGGCATGTTGGCCCAGAACCAGAGTCAGGTGGACTTTTAAGTTTGAGGGTGCATGTTCTACACACCTACTTTCAGGACAGCTGGGGCTACACAAAGAAACATTGTCCTCAAAGACAAAAACAACAAAATTAAAATTATAAAATATAAAATAGGCTTGCAAAATAGCTTAGCACTGAATAACAATTCCTTCAACTTCATCTTATGTAATTTACGGATAGTCTATATTGGTGAAGGCAAGACAACATAAGAAGGAAGCTGACTAATCAGGTCCAATCACAACACAGTAGACACACTTGCACGCGCGCGCGCACACACACACACAAAGGAAATGGGTTGAGTCTATAGACACTCAAATTTCATCCCCAATAAGCAATCTAGAAAGTTTCCTCCTTCAAAAGATTGAGAAGACTGACTTGGCCAGAGCCAGGCTGACTGCATGACAGGCTGCAAACTGACAGTTTGGGAGACTAGGTCTAAGTTGCTGTTTCCTAGAACTGGAAAAGTCCAAACAAGTCAATTCTAGGAAAACCACCCTCACAGACAATCAGGAGCTTCTAGGAGCTGCACCTGCCACCAGGCCTGAGCCAAGCCTAAACCAAGAATACTTAGTCAGCATTGGTTATGGAAATTCCCCAAAATATCCCAGGACCTTAACCAATCCCAAAGACACCCATTCACCTGGAAACTGAGCCAACCAATCAGAATAAAGTTCACCTACTTCTTCCTGGAATTCCCCAAACTGTTTTTAAATTGAGCTTGCAAAGCCTAAGTGTCTTCCTCCATCCTAGTGAATGGTAAACCCCTGCATGATAGAATTCTGCAGAATAAAACAATTTTGTATACTACTTGAGTTGGGGGATTCTTCCTTAAGTGATTCTTGGACCCTAACATTCTAAGCTCTCCCAAAGAAATCCACAAAAAGAAACAAGTGTTCAAAGACATCACCCTATCTATGAGCTTTTTGACTCAAACAACTACATTCTGATCATGGTCATCCATGTTGAAAATGTACACAGTTTAAGTTCAATGACCCTAACAGTCTGCAGCAGCCCATGCATTCTTCAAATGTAGCAAAGTCTCTTAGGACACTGTTTTGTTTTTTTTTTCCCAAGATTTATTTATTTCATTCATATAAGAAACGCCAGAGCCGGGCGTGGTGGCGCACACCTTTAATCCCAGCACTCGGGAGGCAGAGGCAGGCGGATTTCTGAGTTCGAGGCCAGCCTGGTCTACAAAGTGAGTTCCAGGACAGCCAGGACTATACAGAGAAACCCTGTGTCGAAAAAAACCAAAAAAAAAAAAAAAAAAAAAAAAAAAAAAAAAAAAAAAAAAAAGAAACGCCAGAAGAGGGCATCAGATCCCATTACAGATGGTTGTGAGCCATCATGTGGTTGCTGAGAATTGAACTTGGGACCTCTGAAAGAGTAAGCAGCCAGTTCTCTTAACTGTTGAGGCATCTCTCCATGCACTCTTCTGACATTCTTGATTGTTACATCTTGTAAAATCAAAAGTCAAGTTATTATATTACATACAAAAGCACAGAATGCCCCTTTCCTTTCCAATAGAGAGGAATGTGTACATAGTGAGGGAAGAGTGGACCAAGGCAGGAAACGCAGCAGGGCAAACACCACACCATGTAACTCTATCTCAGACACAAGGGGCCTCAGTTTCAAAAGGCATAGATGGCCCTATCCATGAAACTTCTCATACATCTCTCAGTTTAGTTACTTGCACTCTCTATATGCAGCTCTCCATAGCAGGTGTCTCATACCTTAGGTATCTCAACATCTTGTGGTCTCAAAATGCAACTCAGGCTTCATCCTCACAGGTTCATTCAATGCACTCTCACAGTTTCCTCCCTCACTGGGGCTCTTACTCTGGCAAACATAGATGGCTGGAACAGTGCTGAACAGAAACCACAAGGGAAGAATTCATGACCTTACATTTTACATCTTTCTTATTTCCAGAACTTGGGTGCTCCTTTTAAGTTTGGATTCTACGTTTGGATGGACTCTGCCATGCTTGGACCACAGTTGTAGCAGGTTTTCTACGAAGCTCCTTCCGGGAATTCTGGACTAGGAATCACTTAGCCTTCTTACCCCCCCCCCCACTTCACCCCCCTTTCCATTCATTGAAGGCTTAGCAGGAGGGTGTGTTTTCCTTAGGACACCTTCCTGGCTTTCAATCCTGAATTCAGGCCTGTCTCAGCATTTGGCTGCCATTTGAAACTACCCAATGTTGCTTTTCTCTACAAGCCACAGACTGCATTTATTTCTGCATTTATTGTTGTTGTTGTTTTCCTCATTGTAGTCCTGAGTGAGTTACTGGAAATAATCATCCAACAGATTCAATATCTTTTAATTCTGCCTTACTCAATTTGTAAGAGCATGGGACGAATAAGAAAGATTTGGGGTCAAATTACCACACAAATCACCTCTAGTTAAATTTTTCATGCAGTCCATTTTCAACTAAAATCCTATGACCTCAACTGCATTATTTGCAATACTCCAATCTTCCAGATGCTACAATTAAGCTCTAAGTACAGCTTTCTATGCTGTTTGCCATCTCAAGTACTGATAACTCCCACATTCCTCCAAAGGAGAACATGTGCAGTTTCTGTCCAGCAACAAAATATCTTTATGTGCCTTTTCTTTTTTTTTCTTAGTTCTGACTCACTACTCTGCTACTTTGATTGAATCCTCTAACCAAAAGCATCTCAGTTAATGAACAGGTTCACTTGTTTGGTTCTGTCAGATCATACTCCATCATTTTGGGAGCTTAGGATAGAACCTCAAGCTTCAAGAAAATAAGGCAAAAACCATGGATGAACATTGTTTCCTGCCTTGCCCTCTTGCTTGGTCACTGTCTCATGCTCAGTTAGCTCTCTTATGTAGCCCAGGCCCACTAGCTTAGGGATCCTGCCACCCTCAGTGGAAGAGCCTTCCTTCCCACATCAATCATCACACAACATAATCTCTCACAGACACAACATCCTACCATTTAAATGAGAGATGACTGTAGACTACAAAATGTTGACAACTTAAGCTAATTAGAACACACAGACAATAATATATCAGAAAGGTTTAAAAAGCCAAATCTAATGTGTTAACCATATCAATCACTTAAGTAGCAAAACCCTAAAAATTGCTGATTGCATCAACTGGAAAACAGAGTTGCCAAAAATGAGGAGAGGTAAGCCTTCAGGATCAAGAAGAGGAAACTAAAACTGTTTCCCAACTATCAAAAACTCAAGAAACTCATAGTAAATTTTCAGAAGACAAAAATAGGTAAAGGTCTACTATTTTCCAGAGAAATAATATAATTAGATTATAGTGAATAACATCACACAATGTAGATAGCACCACAAATAAAGAGAGACCAAAAGACAGATAGACATATAAGTCTTTTTAAAATGAAGTACAAGACTATAATAAAAAAAATTAAGAAATTAAAGGCCAATACTCATCCTGTGTATTCTGTTTCTCCTCTTTGCCAATAAAACAAAATAGATTAAAAGTGGCAAAAACCTTGTCAATTGGACATAAAGGCTGTCTAAGGAATGGGAAGCATTTTTTTTACCCAAATTCACATATTATAAAGACCAAAATATATAACAACCTCAAGAAACTAGACTATCCAAAGCAAAAAGTTCAATTTATAATGTGGTATAGATGTAAACAGAGAATTCTCAACAGAGGAGTCTCAAAAAGCTGAGAAATACCTAATGAAATCATCGCCATCTTAGCCATGAGGGGAATGCAAATCAAAATTACTTTGAGCATCTATCTTGTACATGTCAGAAGGGTTGAGATCAATAATACAAGTGACAGCCCATGCTGGCAAGAATGTGGAGAAAGGGAAACAAACCCCAACTCCTTGTGGGTACAAACTAATACCATCACTATAGAGATCAGTATTTCCTCAGAATCGTGGGTACAAACTAATACCATCACTATAGAAATCAGTATTTCCTCAGAATCGTGGTTCCTCAGAACACTGAGAATCCATCTACCCAAAACCCAGTTACACTGCTCTTGGGAATCTATCCAAAAGGTGCTCCTCCCTACCTCAGGGACATTTGCTCAACTAGGTTCATAGCATATTTATTCATCCTAGCCAGAAACTGGAAACAACTAAGAGGTACCTCAACTGTAGAATGGATAAACAAAAAATGTGGTCCATTTATAAAATGGAGTATCACTCAACTGTTTAAAACAAACAAACACCCAACATCATGAATTTACAGCCAAGTGAATGCAACTTAAAACAAACAAACAAAATACTTTGGAATCAGCTTTCCTGTTAGGAGTTTTCTTTAGATGTTTTGAATTTATGGTGCAAATTAAACCTACCCAACATCCCTTTTATTTTTTAAAACCTCCCTATAATGGTGTTTTTTACAGTTGTAAGTATGTGAAACTGAAAATGATGTGAAATAATGGACAAAGCTATAGAAAGAGGACTTTTAAGCATAGACTTTAGGGACACAGAATATATTGTTAGGGTTACATAAATGATATCTCACTAAGTATAACTTAATTGAGAAAACAAAAAGAGTGAAAATAAGACATTGTCCAGAATTGAATAATGAATATGAATGTGGATAAATGGTTGTGTATTAGGAATAAACTCTGAAAGCAGTAGGTTGGAATTTTTCATAGATGTCAACTAAAATTAGTTAAGTTCATGTTGTCTTATAGTTGATATAAAATTTTACATAGTTAATGTATGTATTCTGATACATTTGCACATAATACCTACTCCCAAGCAACCCCATTCTACTGAGTTCTCATAAAAATGACAGAATTGCCATGGATCCCAGCAGTCTTCTCAGTATAGTTTCCATGCACTTGAAATTAGTTTAAAGAAGAACCAAAATTCTCATGTTCATTACAGTTGTATTATGGTAGCCTAATTACCTCAGTGCTCATTTGTTGAGGACAAGCTGGGTGCCTTAAGGTGACATTGTGCTAAAGGAATGAAGACAATAGCGAAAGTTAAAGGATTGAGTTCTTGTAAAGACTCTCACAGTCAGTGCTGTATTGGTCATAAAAACGGCATGTAATTACAGCTTAAGCATTGTTGACCCATTTCTTTTTCCCATATAATTTTAATCTTTTGTGCACTCTTATACTCAGATGGATATGAGAACTTGAACCATCTTGTCTATCTGCAGGTAGCAGTGGAAAATGAAGGGTTGACCATTCAGCTCAGTCAGTCAACAGGATCTCAAGGGAGGAAGGGAGGATTGAAAAGAAGACAATTAGACAACACTATAACATGACTCCAGCCAGTGCTGAGGCTGGAGCAGGTCTACCTTTCTCAAGTCTGCTTTTATACCATTTTAAGTACATGCCAATAATAAGGTCAGTTCTAGGTCAAGGAATACACAAGCTAATGAACAAAGTCCAGGAATCATAGTTTTAAGGGGGTTATCAGCACGGCCAAGATAAAAGGAATGCCACCCATTTCTTGGCTGAGATTACCTGGAGCTTTGTATTAGCCCAAATGTAACTATTCTATTCTGAGCCTACTTCCATGTCCTTGTTCAATGTCAAATTCCTGCCAACTCCCTACAGAATGGCAGAAAGCACAGAATCTAGCTGAAGCAATCTCCTTCAAAGGATTTTAATAATGTTTAGTTAGCACATTATATAGAGAAGAGGAATGAACTATCAAGCTTTCTGTAGCAAGAGTTGTTATAGATGGGAAGCAAATGTGGAATTATAGTACACTGTAAAATGCAGAAAGTGGCTTCATTTGGATGGTATGAAAGCTTTCTGCCTATGAGTCATACTGCATGAAAAAGTAAAAATGAATTTAAGAAACAGACTGTTTTGTTTGAATTTAAATACTGATGATAAATTACAATGGACACACATGTTATAGCCTTAAATAACCGATTCATCTCTATTTTCTCTGAATTAAGTAAGTTAGATGGTAATACATTCATTTTTGCTTTGGAGAATGTGTTTAAACATTTAACATTTTTATACCTTGCTGTATTTATTCTTAATGTATAATATAGTTAATGCAGCAAATTTGTAGAATATCACATATTTATTTTATTAAAAAATTATTTAGACATTGGCTTTTCTTGACAACAATCAAGAGTTTGCTTTTGGAATGAAATAAGAAACATTGTGATTCCACATTTCAAACTAGTGAAAACTAAAATAAGAAAATGACTGCTTTTGTTTCCTACGTGATATATATTTCACATTGCCGAGAGCAAAACTTCTGATTTCACAGACATAGACTGGGCCCAAGATGAGCTTATCATGAACTCCTGTGTTGCAGGGTATTTGATCACAGTGTTAACCCAGGGAATATCCAGTTTACTTGGGGGTGGGAGTGGGATAAGGTAGAGAAGCTGTTTCTATTTGTGGTGTGGCTCAGCCCTTAGTACACGTTAGCTGCCAAGCGATGAAAATAAAGTTAGTTTTAGAAGGAAGCACTCATGTTTGAAAGCAATGTCTAATTGAGTGGCTGACAAAATGATGAATTAGAGAAAGATCTGACAAAATAGGATATGCCCAACTCTCAAGAGAAGAGAGAGGGAAGAGAGGCAACATAAGAGGAAGCAGCTGAGAGGGTGAGAGGAGGAGGCAGTTTTACCTGGAGAGTTTAACAGAGACAGGCTAAAGAGAAAACAAGCTAGACACAGGTGAAGAAAGAATGAGCCAGAGAACGAGACTGTTCCAGAAGATGAGAACAGATTGCTAGAGTTCATTTGAGGCCAAGCACAGCAGTTCAGTCAGAAGTGAAAGAAGCCAGTTTGAATCGGTTAGCATGAAGAGGAGTTTGAGTCAGAACAACTGAGTTGGCCAGCCAGCCAAAGTTCAGAAAGAAAAAAAAAAGGGTGATTTTATTCAGCAGTTAAAGTCTCAGATGCCCAAAACATTCTAGACCTAGATAAAATTGTACAGGACTAGGTCTAGATGATCATGAGGAATTGAGCCTCCAAGATGATATTTTTACACTCCTTTGTGATGGTCACTATCTACAAAAACAGAACAAAAGCTGTATCTGTCACAATCCTACTGTAAGGATCTCCAAGGGACCACCTTAGCCAACAGCTCAACCAAATATAACCCATTTCCAACACTGAAGCCCTGGCCTCAAAGGATGTTCAGTTCAGACTTCATATTCTCCATTACTTGGAGTCTTCATTAGGGTCACCCTATAGCATCCAGGAAGTTGCTGTTATACTGGGTTTTTACAGTAACCCCCAAATGACCCCATTCCAGCTGTTTCTCCCTGCATTGTGCTTTACCCCTGCATCCCCCAACTGATCCCTCCCACTCCTGTTCCCATCAAACCCCAGTCTACTCACAGAAACTACTCTATTTCCCCTTTAGAAGGAGATCTGTGCTTCCCTCCTATAGCCTATCTCTACCTAGCCTTTCTGGGTTTGTGGAGTACAGCTTGATTATTGTTTACCTAATAGGTAATATCCACTTATAAGCGAATGCATGCCATGTTTGTCATTCTGGGTGTGGGTTACTTCAGTTAGGGTGGTTTTGGTTTTGTTTTGTTTGTTTGTTTTTTTGTTTTTTCCAGACAGGGTTTCTCTGTATAGCCCTGGCTGTCCTAGAACTCACTCTGTAGACCAGGCTGGCCTCGAACTCAGAAATCCGCCTGCCTCTGCCTCCCAAGTACTGGGATTAAAGGCGTGTGCCATCACACCGGGCTGCCTTTCCTATCTTTAATCCTTGCTCTGGGTATCAGAGACTGTTTGACTCATGCTGGGGAGTGCAGTACAAGGAAAGAAAGTAGATTCAAAAATCTCTTTCTCCTACATCCTTGTTACTCTCCTATCTGGTGTTAGGGGGTGAAACAGGGGTGTGGGGGACACAGGAATCGGGGGGAGGTGGAGCATGGGTGCTGTTGGGGAAGGGTTTAAGGGTAGGGAAAAAGTAGCAAAGACCAGCTACATTGATTAAGGCTAAAAGAGGAGCCAGACTAGGATGGATTTTGCATTCCACATATGCTGCCACCCTTCAGTCTCTTTTAGGTTCAGGTTGAGGTTATGTTTTGAACAACTTAAATACAGACTGGAGGCTGCAATTCTAGCCACTAAGACACATGGGAAATTTACACAGTAAGCATATTCCCAGGATCATTTCTTAAATACACAGTGCCCTAACACAGCAGGTTAGTGACAGTGTCCTAAGTGGAAGGTTCCAGATGATGAAAAACACTGGACATGGAAAAGGTAGAAAGTAAAAAAGCTGGGGTGGGGAGGTCTTACACAAGCTATGGCTCATGCTAAGTAAGCTTCTAAAGAATACCATCTTGTACACGATTGACATGAGGGAAAGGAAGGAGATGGGAGACATCTATGAAGTCAGGAGAAAGATGAAGAAACTATGACGTCAGCAGAAGCATCATACAATGGGACACACTCAGGAGAAGTCTAATCAAATAGTTGCTGCACAAGGGGAAACTCAGTGCATCTGAAAAACATTTCTGACCAAGCCTCCTGTGGCCTTGGGACTGATAACCACAACTCCATAGGGTGGGAAGAGTCTTGTTCTCAGAATCTGATTCAACCCCTCCCAAAGGCCCTAGCCCTCTCCCAAGCACATTCCTGGTTTTATCTCTATACCCAGGGCCTCGGGGTAAGCTCCCAAGGAGCCAGCTGAGTAGGCCCCAGGCTGTGACTGGCTCTGCCAAGCATGTTCCTGGATTTCAGAAGGAGCTATGTCATGCTCCAGACATGGGGACCTCAGGGAAATGACAGCTCAATCAGGCCAGCACTCAATAATACAACAGTCTTTTCTTTTCTTTTCTTTTTACACTTTTCACATGGTTGTCACTGTCATCTTGCCCATGTGGCATAACTATGCTTCTTTCAAGAAGACTGAACCTTTATGGCACACTAGGCCTTACTGTAGATTGTGATCCTGTAAGGCCCCATTGAGCAGCTGGTTAGAGGCCTGCTCTTTGATATGGAGATGGGCCTAGTGGCTGGTTGTAAATCAAGTTGTTTTGTTTATTATGGTTTGGAGCCATATTTCTGGGTAATCCTTGTGAACAAGCATGTGTATCCTAGCAACCTAAACTCTAACTGCCCTGGTTAGCACATCTTACCTGTGGGGTTACTTACCTGTGGGATGTTTTACATGCAGTCCACCCTCAGATAAATTCTACTTGGAGTGCCTTACTATCTCCTAAGCTTTAGAAAATCCTTTACATCATCAATCCTGCACTTTTACATCACAGCTTGATATTGGATTGCTACCCAGAACATGAGATGTCTTTTACAACCTCCACAAAATTAACTCCAAATGGATTGTCCACCTTAACGTCAAATGCTAAGAACAGAACTTGTAGAAACTAGGACTCTCTGAGTTTGGGATCATGCCAAAGATCTTTCTACACACAGGCCAAATGCTCTGCACAGATGCAGCCCCCCACAGTGAGGTTATTCAGAGGCTACAGGTGGGTCCCAAGAGTGGCTAGGACCTCAGGCGACCTCACACGTGACCGCCGATTCCCAGTCAGTCCCGGGAAAGACCCACCACACCAAGCTCGCGCTGTTCAGACCCCTGCTTCTCCCCATTGTTAGCAGTGACCCTGTGCTCACCATGTCTCAACTTCGGAGCTTGCCTGAGCACAATCCACAGCATTCAGCGGCAGGACAAGGAGCACAGCACACAGGCCCATTCAAGCCTGCTCAGCAACTAAGTGAAATTCGCGCCAAGGCATCCGGAAAAACCCGCCTTCCCTTCTGACTGGCAGGTCAGCCTCAAGGCTCTGATTGGCCAATAAATCTTGAGTGACTCCATCACCTCCCTTAAACGTACTCCGTGTAGAGGTTCTCAGTCCTAGCTTCAAGTCCAGTGCCTCGCCTTTTCCAGATCTACAGGGAATTGCATTTCCATAGTACTGGTGCGGGTCCTCCAATAGCCTACTCATTTGTCTCCCCGCACAGCCTCAGGGAGACCCCACCACTCCACCTGCCACTGCTCAGTCGCTTGCTCCTCCCCTATGTGGGCAGTGATCCTGTGCTCACCAGGTCCTGACTTCAGCCCCAGCTTCCCTCACTCACTAGCCTGTTTGCCTTCTCCCTCCTAGAATTAAGGTAGGGAGCTTGCATAGCCCATTACTCAACTTGCAGTGGAGTTATCAATCTGTCCCACCAATGGAAGAGTGCCCAGGATATTAACAATTAAAGAGAGATTTTGGGTAACTATAGTTTATAGAAATGAATAGGCTTATTAATTTCTGGCTTATTATGTTCATAGTGTAATTTATTTTTGCTTACATCTTTTTTTTCCTTTCTAATATACTTTATTGGACATCATAACAACCTCAGCATAACGTATTTTACCTTTTTCATATTGAATCAAGAACTTTCACAGTTTTTGCTGAGAGCAAACACTTGTTACATATCTAAATACACAGCATCATGCTTGCATTCTGCAGTTCTTATTAAGTGAAATACAGGGGAAGTAGTTGAATGAGAGTACCTTTTGCTTACATTTTTAAAGATCAGTTGAGAAGGATGCAGTTGTGATATGGGCCAGCCCCAGCGTGCGGTGTTTCTTCTTTCTTGTCAGTTCTTCTTGAGGGAGCAGAGGGATAAGAGCATAGGCGGAGAGTAAGACTTTGTCTTACCAAAAATTTAGGGTTGCTGTATAATAAAAAGTTTACATATCTAAGTCTAAGTTACTATGCAGTTGTAGCTGACCTGCCTTCTGTGATCCTCTGAGGTCAGAAACTGCAGTCTCTGGCACTCAGCATCTCATCCTAAAACAGCAGGAGATTAAGTAAAAGATTAATTGTTAGACCCTTTCCCCTATTCTCCAGATGCCACTTGCTTTCAGGATAGGAGGATGTTTGGAGCAATAAACTTCTACTGAGCCAGGAGAAGAGAATAACACTCACAGAAAGAAAGGCTTTTACATAAGCAAATATGAATAATCTCACATAAATTCACATTCAGCTTCATTCATGCTCATTTATTCATTTTCATTCTAAGCAAACTGGGCCCAGCTTTCATGTATTCTCACAGTTACATACTTACAACCTCACATCCAGACATTCTCACAATTACATACTAACACACACATCCATACTTACATATGCATATGGAGCATAAGACCAAGCATGGTTGCAGAAAGAACTCACACATTCTAGATGAAAAATAAGTGCACTCCAATCTATATTACATAGAGAAAGAAAAGGCTTCTTCCTTCTTAATGCTAAATGAATTAAATCTATGTTTGTAAGAAAAAACCTTTGTTTCTTTTAATAAGACTAAACCTGCCTTGTCCTTACCATGGGGCCTATTCTGTCCCATGGTAAGGAGAAGCCTGCCTTCTCCTTTTGCTCTCTGCAACATCTACTTTTTTCCTCTTTCCCTCTGCATTCTACACATTGTTCTCTTAGTAGTTTATGTTACCTATAATTTCTAACCTACTCCACTCTGCATTCTCCTTCTAAACACTTCTCCTCAGCTCAGTTCCTCTCTCAGCTCAGTTCTCTCACCTCCATTCCTCTCAACCCTGGCCTCCAGTTTTGTCTCTTCTCTTTATCCTCAGCCCTTAAACATCATTCATAATACATGATCACATGTTTAAAAGTTCATCAAAAGTTCACACAGAAAATTAAATCATGGGGGCTGGTTAGATGACTCAGTGGGTAAGCGCACCCGACTGCTCTTCCAAAGGTCCGGAGTTCAAATCCCAGCAACCACATGGTGGCTCACAACCATCCATAATGAGATCTAACTCTCTCTTCTGGAGTGTCTGAAGACAACTACAGTGTACTTACATATAATAAATAAATAAATCTTTAAAAAAAAAGAAAATCAAATCATAAATTGAAATAGAATGTTACAACAGAGGATGTTTATATGCATATCCATTAGGCGTGATTATCGACCTAAACAGCCATCACTTGTCTCAGCTCCACAGGTTCACTGAAGGCTTAAAACCATAACTTAGTTATAAGTGGTTTTGTATAGATAAATCCAGTCAATATTTTATCTTCTGCCCTAGCACCTATAATAAATTGTTAGTTCCCTTTTATGACTGTTGGTTAATTGTTTTACAACCTCTTGGAATGTGCTCTGAGTAGAAGAAAGTCTAACTACTAAGAGCAATTAACTGGTGACACTTGAGAGACTGGGAGAGTTGTCATTGCAGCTTTGATTATCAGTAAAGGACCTAATAGCAGTCCCATTATAAAAAGCTTAATAATCAGAGATACAATTTTAGGAATTCTTATAGGATCCTCATTAAGTATTATGTCATCTATTTGTCTATATAGCATCACTACAAGATAGTACATCTTCGTGGATCTGCAGAGATCTGCTCCAAAGGGATGTGCTCATACTTAGTGGTGGTTATATATGTTCAAGAACAACAGGAAAAGCATATATAGCAGGAATCTTTCCTAAAATGAGTCCCTCACAGCCTTGCTCAATGAGGGCTCACCTGTTGCAGATTATATAATAATCTGAGGCAGGCCATTTCAGGGTGATTACCTGCTAGTTATTAGCTTGTCCCATTATGGCTCCTGACACAGTGGGGACTGAGGTTGTGTAGGAGGTCCATGACATGGACAAAGCTGTCCAGATAAGATCCCCTTATCTATACACTCTACAGCACTGCACACATGTGCTAACACATCTTTGCTCTCAACAAAAATATACTGTTTTTTAAAATGGAACTACCTTTAATCTTTTTTTTTCCTTAGAGATATGAGGTAGTCGTTTTTCCTTGGGACAAACATCATTTTCAACTATACAAATTTTCACTTTGAAATCTTAAATGATTTACTTAAGAGAGCATGTTCTATCATCCACTGTGTTCACACCATGCTTCCTTCCATGTCTCCGTAGCAGGTTGCTCTGAGTGTAGGAACTTATGCCATATTTTTCTTTAATTTTATTCTTTATATATTTTCTGAAGATGAGAAGGTGGAATGTTTCATGTTTGGAATGCTTATTTGCAAAAGGACTCTGTTTTTACATATTAAATGGTATGGATAAAGAGAAAAGAGCAACTACTTAATGTTTATCAATTAACTGTCTTAATATATACTCGGCTACTCACACTCTCAATAGTTACAGATAAGAAATGAAAATATTTTAGTTTTGTCTAGAGTAGAAAAATGTGAACCAACATATTTAATTTAGTATTGGTTGCAGTGCTGATAACAACCATCATATTTTTAAAATTTTACAAAAAAAGAGAATTATGTGACTTTTACTATTATAAAGGATGTCTCATGTAAAAGAAATTACCTTATCCTACCTAAAATTTTGAGCCCTAACAGTACATTTAAGCTCTTCTTTTTCTGTTTGTCAGTAAATAGCTAGTAGGCAAGCCTAAGTTATTGAGAACCTAAATCATTAAACACCATCAAACAGAAAAAAAATTGCTTAATTATACTTCACATTATGCATTGAGCAGTTTATAGTTATATGGTATAATGTATAATGACATTAATAAATCATAAATTATAAAAATGATTCTGCTTCTTCTGAAAGAAGAAACGAACAACAGTAAGCTTTGGGACAATGATTGAGGGAAAAGGCCATTGAACACGACCACATAGACAACTGTAAGTTAGATGACCATGGAGACAGAAATGGAAATAAAGCGGCCTAAGAAAAAGCTCAGGGTAGGAGCAAATCACTTTTAAGGTTAAAAAGGGAAGATAAAAAAAAAGGACTGTCTTTTTTAAGGGATACCAATTGGCAGTCACAACAATGTCTAAATTGTACTTCAGATTATACACCACAACAGCATCCTGCATGTATGTAGGCTATCTGCATGGAGTCACATTATAACATGATCTAATGTCCACATGAGATAGTGACCTTTACTGGTTTTCCACAAAAAAATAAGTACAAAAATAAGTAAAATGCTATTGTATAAATACTAATGTCATTAAATGAATCTGTGTTCTCCAGAAAAAAAAAAAAACACATTAAAGACAGAACTTAGAGCAGGTCAGTGCTTTGAAAGAAGGTTGGAGTCCTTTCCTGTCAGTGGCTCAATGCAGCTCACCACCTCCTATTTATTAGCTTGAAAAAAGGAGCAGAAAGGACAATGATCAGCAAGATTGAGCAAATGGTGAAGGATATTTTCAGTTTGTAATATGAAATTTAGGTACCCAGAGGCCTCAAAAGACACAACCTCACAGATAGGTAAGGAGTGCATGGTCTTCCGAAAAAGCCCATGAATTCAAGAAGATAAAAATTTGTAAATATGGGACTGGAGAGATGGCTCAGCAGTTAAGAGCACTGACTGCTTCTTCCAGAAGTCCTGAGTTCAATTCGAGCAACCACATGGTGGTTCAAAACCATCTGTAATGGGACCTGATGCCCTCTTCTGGTATGTGTCTGAAGACAGCTTCAGTGTACTCATCTAAATAAAATAAATAAATAAATAATATTAAAAATAAAAAAATTGTAAACACAATTTATACTTTAAAATGCAAGCTTATTAAAGAGATCTGCAACCCTATAGGTGGAACAACATGAACTAACCAGTACCCTGGAGCTCTTGACTCTAGCTGCATATGTATCAAAAGATGGCCTAGTCGGCCATCACTGGAAAGAGAGGCCCATTGGACTTGCAAACTTTATATGCCCCAGTACAGGGGAACGCCAGGGCCAAAAAGTGGGAGTGGGTGGGTAGGGGAGTTGGAGGGGAGGGTATGGGGCACTTTTGGGATAGCACTGGAAATGTAAATGAGGAAAATACCTAATAAAAAATATTTTAAAAATGCAAGCTTATACAGAATTCTGAAATATTTAAATAAGAACATCACAGAGAGAAAAGCCAGAGGAACCACTCAGCTAGCGATGTAAGACTTTCCATTAAAATCATATACTGTACTTAAAGTCAGATGAGTTCTGTCTTTGAATCATGGGAACCATAGCCGTTTTGGTGTACAAAGCTTAGGTACTTGTCTAAGATGCAATTTTCAGGTCATTATATTTGGCTTATGATGTTATTTACATAGAAAGCTTATGAGCTCCTTTCACTCAACTGTAAATCCTATAGAGGTCTTCATCATTCCTTTTCTATACTGTGATTATATGTGAAGTCTCCTCATTTATCTTAAAGGCACATTTGTTATGTTTGTTATGCACTACTTTTTGAGAAAGTCAGTTGGCTGGGACTAGGGAAGTGCAGAGTGTGTGCAAACCTGGGGTCCTGTTCACTAGATGTTCTATGCAGCACAGCAGACAAGGACCCACAAATGCATCTCTCCCACACACTCACACATGAAAAACATTGTTTCAAAAACAGAGAAAATTACCCTTAACTCATGACTCTCTTAACTATACATATAAATGGAAGAAAATGATTCCTAAAAGTGTCCTGGAGGTTTTTTGCCACATTTACATAAATTAAGCTGAACTATTTTTTAGATGTTAGCATGTTTACAGGATTTTTATTCTCATAAATCACCTCTCAAGGGGAAAGTCCATACATTACTTTTAATAGTATATCTTAGATTGGCTTAAGATCACAAACAGTAGAACACAGTTGTCTTCAGTGTGTCAAACAGGTAGAAACACATGATTATATGAATTCAGTTCTTTCTAAGAAAGAGGAGAAGCAGTTGATAATAAAGACTTGGGAAAAATAATCAAATAAAGCCATATAAACCTATTACACAGGGAAATATAACTAAATGAACTAACAATAGAGACAGAAACTTCAGAAAGACCAAATCTGTTCTGCAACAAAAGTTCAGCATTGGTGTTAAGCTTTTTTTTTTTTCTTTTTTTTTTTCCTGAGACAGGGATTTTCTGTGTTGCGCTGGCTGTCCTGAAACTCAAAGTAGACCAGTTCAAACTCAGAAATCTGCCTACCTCTGCCTCCCAAGTACTGTGATTAAAGTGTAAAGCATTTTTAAAAGGCAGAAGGACAGATAAACAAATAAAACTCTTTGTCTGACTAACACCAAGCAGCAGGCACAACAGTTACAAAATTTAATCTCAACATACACACTGGGACCATGTTAAGCATGCACATGAGCTGTTTATTTCATCAAGTTCTACTGTTCTCTGTGACAGTGAAGTAAGTAACTAGAGTGAGACCCTAACTTCATATGTTCTACTCTGGAAAATGAGGTTCTCTTTCTCAGCACTGAGGTTGATTCAGGACATGTTTTTTTTTTTTTTGTCACCAGGGAAAGACTGAAGTAACTGAACTCCATTACTAGTTTGGAACTTTGGTACTTGGTAATTTGAGGGAGGACTGGAGCCCAGAAACATCCGGTTTGCATTACTTTTACTGTAGCATACAGTTAAACATTGTTGTTAACCTGTTATTGTGTTTAATTTATAGGATAAAGTTTATTATCAGCATTCATGCACAGAAAAACAGCTTGCATACCACGAGGAGTATCATCATGCATTTCCCATGGGTAAGGGATTACTAGTACTGCTGAAGGACAGAGCACATTACAAAACTACATGCTAAACACACTTACCAGACTTAATATCTTTATGCACACACACAGTCCAAAAGGAGAACATGAAAGCCTCATTTAATCAAATCCTCCTTAATAAATGTGTTTTCCATATATGTACAATTTTCAGCCAACTAAAGTTTAATTCCCAAAATATTTTTAGTTAGAGCTGTTTTCTATGGGAATACTTCTACAATGAGATAATCCCTATAAAACACAGAACAAAAATCCTGGCACACAGAGTTCAATTAGTGATAGGAAGTTTTTTTTATGTTGGTTTTTTCTGAGGCAGAGTTTCTCTGTGTAGCTCTGGCTATTCTGGAACTCAGGATATTTTGTAGCAGGCGGCTACAAAATATGAATTACTTAATGAGGCGATGAACACAAAGACATGTTAGAAGTGACCAGGAATTCTGGGGTTGTTAGCTCCCACATGAAAAAACTCCAATGTAAGGGATGGGTAATGGTGGGACTTGCCATCAGCTAACTACTATTCACTCTATCAAGCTGTCAGTTCTTATGCCTGTCAATGTGCCTGCACTGGCTATTTCTCACCTCATAATTTCCTAACGCTAAACATCTTTGAGCTGAGTCACAGAGCCCCCATACTGCCGTGCTAGAAGTGTGGTAGATGCTTGCCTAGTGAAACCTTTTCTCTTATTCTTTCAGCCACATCCTTTAAATCTCATCTTCTGAGAAAAGACCTATGAATTTGATTCTTCAGATGTCACACAGGCACAGATAGAAAGGCAGAAGGGCACTGGTGGCTGTCAGTGGAGAACAGGCCACCATTCATGGTAGGAGTGGTGTGGGGCCTGGTCATTTCTGTTCCTCCTGAGGATGCTATTTTAAAGAAAACTGTTCTTCATGACTGATGCAGAATTTCATACATAAGACACAGACCAGCAGCCATGTATCAGTGACATGTGATGACATACCTCTACATATAGGCATAGGGGAGTTCACAGATTGTGGATGTGGTAGAAGAGATTGGTCGTAGGTAGTAGGTGTGAGAGTCACAGTCCTTTTTTCATCAGGATCTCATTTCTATTTTTCTTCCACATTACTGAAAGATTCATTTCCACTGTTTTATTTCCTCTTTGTTAAACTTTGTTTTTTTTCTGTTAAACTCGTTGAATAATGTGCAGCATTCCTAGAGAAGTCTATTTTCTAGTGTAACCTTGTGTCCAGGACACCTTAAGTAGAACACAAGTGGAAGACAGCATTGAGATGATGATGAAAGACTAACTCTAAGAAAGGTGCTATAATGTGTAAAGTAAATCTCCTTTAATCAAATGTTCCTGTGTGATGCTTATTTTATTAGAAAAAAATTTATAAGAACTTTATAAATAATTTAATTTAATGGTTATATCATATATATAAATACATTTTTAAAATAAAAATTAAATGTAAAAAAGTTTTCACAGTCTTTAATTTTAAAAGAAAAATTGTTTCTGGGTGAGTATTTGAAGCACATTTTCAGTAGTTTATTACAATGTAATCAGCACTCTAGCTGGAGGATAAGATGTGCAAACTTGCTCATTTACATGTATTTTGCATGACTGTCCTCCCAGATAAAAGGGAATATTCTGATCTGCACTTTAGGTTAGGTGCTAATAAAGCATCTAGGTAACACACCATCTTCTTCAAATAGCCATAGAGCCTTTTGCTATCTCAAATAAATTTCACCTACCTTCTTAGGAAGGGAAGACAAGAATTCTCCCCTTTTTGGGCAAGGGTTTTTATTTTCCTTTTATTATTATTAAAGATTTATTCCTTTATTCTGTTTAGTGTTCTGCCTGCACGCCACAAGAGGGCATCAAGATCATGTTACAAATACTTGTGAGCCACCATGTGCTTGCTGGGAATTGAATTCTGGAAGAGCAGTCAGTCCATTCAAACTCTAAGCCATCTCTCCAGTGCATTTTTATTCTTAAAATAATTTCCCAGTATCACCATATCCATAATTTAGGTAATTACTTAAATTTAATTTTCTGAGAATGAACAAATTTGTAGTAGATCAATATGACTAGAAGGAAGAAGTATGCATTGCACTTGACAACAGTTTTCAATAGCAGACTCTGTTAACTGTGAATGTGTGCATCTGAAAGCTGCTCTCTTAATTTGCTGATACAAAATGAATTGGTGAGCACACTCCAAAGAAATAACACTTTTTAATTTAATATTTGCTAGTGCAAATTTTATGAAATAACACATTGAATGGATACTTTCATTGTATAATGTACTTTCTGGGAGATAGATGATCAATAAGTAATAGTGAGCAGCCAAAACAATGTATTGGAGTTAAACTACACTCAATGCATGTAGAATTGTGTAGTATTAGCACAGAACACAGACAAATCCTACTTACACTGTAAATCAGTTTAGATGTTTTACATATTCAGTACAATGTTGATTCTAAAAAAACACATTGAATAATTAGGAAATCTTGATCTCTGCATGCTCATTGAAGACCAGAATTAATTATAAGCTCATCAGGAAATATTAACAAGGAGAAACAGTGCAAGACCTCAGAGAACAATCATAGTTCATGCTTTGCATGATGTAGAAGAACTCAGGAAGGAAACCTTTAAGGAAAACCCACAAGATGTTCCTTTCCCTGTTGATCAGTAACATAGCCAACTCTGGGCACTGTGTGTTCTTTCTATGAGCCTTCCAAATTCTGAAGAAACTTGGAATTAAACATTTCAAAAACAAACATTTACAAACAGGGATATTTCTGGAATTGCTTCAGTGTGTCAGCAGTAGATCCCATGTTCTGATGCCCTTTGGACATGGATGATGGTCTAGAAAGACTGCCATGTTAAAGAAAATCATCACTACTCTATCCAATATGTATTTGGGTTTAAATAAACAGTAGTGTTTAAATAAAATAATCACTATCTGAAGCTAGATGGAAGCACCTTGGAACCCTCTCATACACCTCCTACCACAAAGGGGTTGGTAGTCTCAGGCAAAGGATCAATGAATCTGTTAGAGCATCTCCTGGAGTCCTTGTCTGCCTTGAGAAGGCCTTTACTGTGCTTTAAGCTCTAGTCCCTCTTGGTCATTTTGTTGCCTCTTATTGTCTCATGTCAAACAGGCAGCTTTATAATTCTGCCTAAGCTTACGCCATATCTCTACAGTAGTTGGCTTCCAAGAGCTAACAGAAGTGGAGGCATGACTGTACTCTCTGAGTTTATTCCTCAATATTGCCATCACCTTAGCAATTTTCCAAAGATTAGACAGTTATTTTCTAGCTCAGGGTTCCACATCCATGGATTTCTCTTGAAAAACATGGGCATGATATACGCAACTATAACCTCAGCCTACAAGAGGTAGAAGTAGGAGGATTTTTAATTCAAGACTACTCTGGAATACATATGAGATTCTACCTTAATACATCACTGTCCTCATGGGGAAGAAAAAGGAAATGGCAAGGAAAAGGAGATGTAGAAGAATATAGATGAGGAAAATGTTAAGGGAAGAAGAGGAGATGGAAGAGACTATTTAAAACATGTTATGTCTGTAATCAAACATGCAGAGAACTATCTGCTTGTCAGTTTCTATCCAGTGTGATATCTTTTATGCTGTTTGTCTTAATTTAGGTTTTATTGCTGTGAAGAGAAACCATGACCAAGGCAACTCTTTTTTTTTTTTAGTTTTTTCGAGACAGGGTTTCTCTGTATAGCCCTGGCTGTCCTGGAACTCACGCTGTAGACCAGGCTGGCCTTGAACTCAGAAATCCGCCTGCCTCTGCCTCCCGAGTGCTGGGATTAAAGGCGCGCGCCACCACGCCCGGCCCAGGGCAACTCTTATAAAGAACATTTAATTGGGAGAAGTGTATAGATGCAGATGTTCACTCTATTATCATCAAGGCTGAAAAAAAAATGTCAGTGTCTAAGTAGACATGGTGCTGGAGGAGACGAGAATTTGACCTCTTGATCAGAAGGCAGCCAGAATAGTCTTCTGCACTTGGTGGAGCTTAATTAGGATCTCAGAGTCCAACCCCACAGTGACATACTTTCTCAATTGTCACATCTACTCCAGAAAGGCCATACTTCCAAATACAGCCACTTGCCATGAGCTTTCAATAACACTGTAAAGGCTTTACCACTTTGGCTATATTCATAGGGTTACTCTTTAGTACATGTTCTTTTATGTAGTTGGAGGTGACTTGATTATGAGTAGACTTTACCACATTGTCTACATTTATAATCTTTCTTTCCAGTATGAATTCTTTCATGTTTCCCACATGAAACATGAGAAACAAAGGATTTACTACATTGCTTACATTCAGAGGATTTCTCTCCAGTATGTATAGTTTTATGTAATTGGAAATAATTTTGATATGCAAAGGCTTTGACACATTTATTACACTCATAGGGCTTCTCTCCAGTATTGTTCTTTTTTGTACTTAGAAAGTTCTATGATAGGCAAAGTCTTTACCACACTGATTACATTTGTAAGGTTTCTCTCCAGTATGAATTCTTTCATGTATTTGAAGTTTATTATGAGAAGCAAGGGATTTACTACATTGCTTACATTCATATGGTTTTTCTCCAGTATGTATCCTTTCATGTCTTTGAAGATCATATTGATGTACAAAAGCTTTACCACATTGACTACATGTGTAAGGAATGAATTCTTTCATGTTTTCGAAGTTGAGCAGGAGAAGCAAAGGATTTACTAGTTGATTACATTCTTCATGTTTCACTCTAGTATGTATTCTTTCATGTCTTTGAAGAGCATCATGACGTAAAAAGGCTTTACCACATTGATTACATTTGTAAGGTTTCTCTCCAGTATGAATTCTTTCATGTATTCAAAGTTCACTGTTACAGGTAAAGACTTTACCACATTGATTACATTTGTAAGGTTTCTCTCCAGTATGAATTCTTTTATGTACTTTAATATAACTGTAGGCAGCCGATGCCTAAAAGATGGCGCCAGTCTCTGGTACACTGTCGCAACACCACTGCACAGGTGCTAGCCCGAATCTGGCACCAACCCCTCCCGAGCAGGTACATGCAAATTAAGGTGCCGGCAGACTGACCAATCCCAGGAGGACACAAAGCTTTTCCCTGTGCTGGGGTGTATATAAGGAATCCTCCCTGGGTGGCCGGGGTTCCTGTAGCATCAAGGCGTTCCTGCAATAAAGCTGTTGAGAAGTATCCGACCATGTTGTATTTTCCTTGCCTGACAGACAAGGTGGGCGCAACAAATTGGTGGCCGGCACGGGGACCCGAGGATCTCATGGATTCAGAACTCTTCAGCTGAGGAACGGCAGTACTGGTAAGTCTCCCAAAATGATCCCCGATTAAAAGAGGGGATATGTTTTTCTCACCCGTGTACCCAGTGTGGGTAGCTCTTAACTTTGTTGTTTCGTTTTTTGTGATTTCTGGCCTCTGCTTTTGTTTGATAGAAGCAGTTAAGGCAGGTCAGAAAATTCTTATGGAACAACAAGAAAGTATGTCAGAGGAAGATAGGAAATGCATAAGCAAAAGAAAGAAAAGGGGCGAAAAAGAGAGAGAAAAGGAGAAGGGAGAAAAGGCAAATTCAAAAGGAAAAGAAATAATAAGAAAGAAAAGGAAATAGCAAAAATATATCCCTCATTAAAAGACTTAACAATAAGTTCAGCAAGTTCTGACTCCAGTGACTCAGAGCTTGATAAAGATGAGGAAGTTGACCTAGAAGAAGAGGCAGCTCAGTATGAGAGGGATAGGTATGATCCAGACTGGTCATACAAAACCAATCCTTTAATAAGAGGGGGGTCGGCTGGCAAAAGAGTAAAATCGAAAGTGCCGACCGCTCCACCTCTTAACCCTGAGTATACAGGAAAAAAGGAATCCACAAAAGCTGGTAAACAAGGTACCTCATTTTGCCCAGAGGTTTGGAAGGAAGTTGGACTGACTTTCCCTGTCTTCTTAGATGGCCAGGGACGACAGTATCATGAGCCAATAGGTTTTAAAACTATTAAGCAACTGGCTGAGTCAGTCCGTACCTACGGGGTGAGTGCAGCTTTTGTAGTTGCACAGGTCGAGGCGCTTGCTAGATATTGCCTCACCCCAGGGGACTGGAATAATATTACTTGGGCTTGTTTGTCGTCCGGACAGTATTTAGACTGGAAGTCCTTGTCCTATGAATATGCAAACAGTCAGGCAGCAGCAAATTTAGCCACAGGACAAGATCCTCAGAGACATTGGGATGCAGACATGCTTCTGGGTTTAGGACGTTTTGCTTTACATCAAACAAATTATCCTGAAGCGGTCTATGCCCAAATAAATGAGTTAGCTACCAAAGCCTGGAAGGCATTGCCAAACAAAGGCACAGTCTCAGTCAATCTTACAAAAATCTTGCAGGGTCCCACAGAACCATTTTCAGACTTTGTAGCACGCCTCGTTGAAGCAGCTGCTAGAATTTTTGGAGACCCTAATACAGCTATGCCTTTGGTGAAGCAGCTATTATACGAGCAATGTACTAAAGAATGCAGAGCAGCCATTACACCCTATAAACATAAAGGTTTAGAAGTTTGGATGAAGGTTTGCAGAGAACTAGGGGGCCCGTTAACCAATGCAGGCCTGGCAGCAGCTGTAGTGCAGTTGGGTAGATCTAATAATGATACTTGTTATAAATGTGGCCAGAGAGGACATTTTAGAAGACAATGCCCCAAAAATGAGAAAAGGACTCCATTAGATAAACCTAGACAGCCAGGAATATGCCATAAATGTAGAAAAGGAAAACATTGGGCTAATGAGTGCAGATCAACAAATGACATAGAAGGCCGACCATTACAAGCAGGATATGGTGGCACTAGGCCAAAAAACGGACAGCGGGGTCCATGTCCCCAGGGCCCTCAAATACATGGGGCTCTTTAGAAAGACCAGAAGAAACCTTGGCCATCTCTCCATCATCCGAGAGACCACGGAGAGCCACTACTGGCTCCACAGGATTGGACCTCCACTCCACCACCAGACTCGTATTAACCCCACAGATGGGGGTACAACCCATAGATACAGATTTTAAAGGCCCCCTTCCCAAAGATACTGTAGGACTATTGCTTGGCCGCTCATCTTCTGCTTTAAAAGGATTACAAATTACCCCTGGAGTGATTGATCCAGACTATACTGGGGTTGTGAAAAATCTTAGTGGCCTCCCCCAGTGGCATTTCAGCTATCTCCCCAGGAGATAGAATTGCTCAATTATTACTGTTGCCAAGTTTGCATAAATATTTTCCAGCAAATAATAAAATAAGAGGAGAGAGTGGACTAGGTTCTACAGGTTCTCGGTTCACTTTCTTATCAATGGAATTAGGAGATCGCCCCATGTTAACTTTGGAGGTTGAAGGACGATCCTTTCTGGGGTTGTAAGACACAGGTGCAGATCGCAGTATTATCTCCACTCATGATTGGCCATCAAAGTGGCCTTCACAAACCTCATCTCAAAGCCTCCGTGGTCTAGGTTATGAGACTGCTTCCCTTATAAGTGCTAAGGAATTAACTTGGAAAAATGAGGAAGGTAAGTCAGGGAAATTTTTTCCTTATATTGTGGATATTCCTGTGACCCTATGGGGTAGGGATGTCTTAACCAAAATGGATCTTAGACTAACTAATGAGTATTCCCCACAAGCCCAAGAAATTATGTCTAGTATGGGCTACACTCCAGGAAAAGGGTTAGGAAAGTCATTACAAGGCATGACTATGCCAGTGCCTGCAAAGTTCAAACAAGATAAAAGGGGATTGGGTTTTTCCTAGGGGCCATTGAGGGTGGTATACCCATTACTTGGAAAACAGAGGAGCCTGTATGGGTTCCTCAATGGCCTCTTTCCTCTGAAAATTAGTAGCTGCCAGATAATTAGTAGAGGAACAATTGAAATTAGGACATATTAAACCTTCCTAGTCACCTTGGAATACACCCATATTTGTGATTAAGAAAAAATCAGGCAAATGGAGGCTCCTGCATGATCTTCGAGCCATTAATAATCAAATGCAGATTATGGGCCCCATACAGAGGGGTCTGGCCCTACTTTCTAGTTTGCCCAAAGAGTGGCCTATTATAATCATTGATATTAAGAATTGTTTTTTCTCTATTCCCCTTGCATTGTGTGATAGCGAGTGCTTTGCCTTGACTATTCCTTCTGTGAATAATGAAGGGCCTGATAAACGGTATCAGTGGATAGTTTTACCTCAAGGGATGGCAAACAGTCCTACTATGTGTCAACTTTTTGTAAGAGAAGCTCTACAACCTGTCCGTGATGCATTCCCAAAATTAAGGATAGTACATTATATAGATGATGTCCTTCTTGCCTCAAAGAATAAAGAAAGTTTAGGTGAAGCCTATATTAAGCTAGTAAAAGAATTAGAAATGAAACAATTATTTATAGCTCCTGATAAAGTTCAAATGGGAAATTTAGGAGAGTTCTTGGGTACTAGAATTACTCCACATTTTATTACACCTCAAAAGATAGAATTGTGTAAAGATCATTTGAAAACATTGAATGATTTCCAGAAGTTGTTGGAAGATATAAATTGGATTCATCCATATATGAGGCTATCAAATTTTGAATTAATCCCTCTTTTTGATATATTGAAGGGCGATCCACAGCTTTCATCACCTCGTGCTCTCAACCCTGAGGCCTGAGTAGCATTAGAAAAGGTAGAAAGGTGTTTAGAAAAGTCCAAGCTGTATAGATGGAAAGAAGGAGAGGACATCCTCCTATGCGTTTTGAAGACATTCCGTCAACCAACAGGAGTGTTGTGGCAGTCAGGTCCTCTATTGTGGATTTATCTTCATGTGTCTCCCAATAAAACCCTTGAATATTATCCCATTGCTGTAGCTCAATTAGCGATTTTGGGCATTAAATCATGTATTCAACATTTTGGAGTGCCCCCTCAGAAAATCATTACACCTTATAATGCTAATTAAATACAGATTCTAAGTTCTTTGATAGATGATTGGGCCCTATTGTGCTGTAGTTTTGATGGGGAATTAGATAATCATTATCCCAAAGATCCTTTGCTACAATTTTTTAGTGAACATCCAGTGATTTTTCCAAAAATCACAGCATCTAAACCCATATCGGGTGCATTGGATATTTATACAGATGATTCTAAAACAGGTGTTGGTGCCTATGTAGTTAATTCTCAAAAACCTGTTCTTTTTCAATACAATCCTGGCACCCCGCAACTTACTGAATGTAAAATTGTGTTGGAAGTATTCAAAGCTTTTAAGGAATCTTTTAATCTAGTCTCTGATTCAGCTTATGTAGTAAATGCAGTGCGTGCATTAGAAATTGCAGGACCCATTAGACCCACCAGCCCTGTGTGCACCATCTTATTAGAGTTACAAAAATTGATTTGGAAAAGAACACATAAATTCTTCATTCAACATATTCGAGCTCACTCTACCTTGCCAGGCCCTATGGCAGAAAGAAATGCCTTAGTGGATGCTAGCACTCGCATGGAATTTATTTTTCATACCACCCCACTGGAGCTTGCAAAAAATTTTCATCAATTGTATCATGTTCCTGCTGCCACACTGCAGCAGAAATTTGATATCTCTCGAGCCTTAGCATTTGGAAAATTAAAATATGTTCATGTTTCAATTGACACCTGTTCAGGTGTCATTTTTGTCTCCCCCATGTCCGGTGAGAAATCCCACAACATGGTTGGCCATTGCCTAGAAGCCTGGGCAGCTTGGGGAAGGCCAGATAGTTTAAAAACTGATAATGGCCCCGCATATACATCAAAATCATTCCAAACCTTTTGCAAAATAATGCAGGTTAGTCACTCTACTGGTCTTCCCTACAATCCACAGGGCCAAGGCATTGTGGAAAGAGCACATCAAACCCTAAAAGAACTATTACAAAAACAAAAAGGGGGAATCGCTGATGGCCGGCCACCCAAAGAACAATTATCTTTAGCTCTCTTTACTTTAAATTTTTTAATTCTGGACGAACATGGTCGTTCGGCTGCAGATAGGCATGCCATGACCTCGCCTATCCTTAAACAGGATGTCAAAATGGAAAGATGTCCTCACTGGAAAATGGTATGGCCCAGATCCCGTTATTTCGATATCCAGGGGAGCTGTTTGTGTTTTTCCACAGGGTCAAGAACACCCGATTTGGGTACCAGAGAGGCTGACGCGAAAATTGCTCCCCCCGACAGAAATATAGATTGTAATAGTTCCGGAAGGACATGTTTTTTTAGCAGAATGTTGGCAGGGTATACTGCTGTGGTTGTGAAACTTCCCACCTTTGTGCCTATAGTAGATTTTGAAATATTTGCCACCTATGCCCATTGGTGCTACCCACTGAGTGGTCCAATTTGAACCTCTTTTCCTCAAATCTTTGCTTCTGTTTGAGAATGAGTTCATTCACCAAGAAATTAGGATAGAGATGGTCAATATTGTCCACAACATAATTACACTTGGGAAAAAATTTATAAGAACTTTATAAATAATTTAATTTAATGGTTATATCATATATATAAATACATTTTTAAAATAAAAATTAAATGTAAAAAAGTTTTCACAGTCTTTAATTTTAAAAGAAAAATTGTTTCTGGGTGAGTATTTGAAGCACATTTTCAGTAGTTTATTACAATGTAATCAGCACTCTAGCTGGAGGATAAGATGTGCAAACTTGCTCATTTACATGTATTTTGCATGACTGTCCTCCCAGATAAAAGGGAATATTCTGATCTGCACTTTAGGTTAGGTGCTAATAAAGCATCTAGGTAACACACCATCTTCTTCAAATAGCCATAGAGCCTTTTGCTATCTCAAATAAATTTCACCTACCTTCTTAGGAAGGGAAGACAAGAATTCTCCCCTTTTTGGGCAAGGGTTTTTATTTTCCTTTTATTATTATTAAAGATTTATTCCTTTATTCTGTTTAGTGTTCTGCCTGCACGCCACAAGAGGGCATCAAGATCATGTTACAAATACTTGTGAGCCACCATGTGCTTGCTGGGAATTGAATTCTGGAAGAGCAGTCAGTCCATTCAAACTCTAAGCCATCTCTCCAGTGCATTTTTATTCTTAAAATAATTTCCCAGTATCACCATATCCATAATTTAGGTAATTACTTAAATTTAATTTTCTGAGAATGAACAAATTTGTAGTAGATCAATATGACTAGAAGGAAGAAGTATGCATTGCACTTGACAACAGTTTTCAATAGCAGACTCTGTTAACTGTGAATGTGTGCATCTGAAAGCTGCTCTCTTAATTTGCTGATACAAAATGAATTGGTGAGCACACTCCAAAGAAATAACACTTTTTAATTTAATATTTGCTAGTGCAAATTTTATGAAATAACACATTGAATGGATACTTTCATTGTATAATGTACTTTCTGGGAGATAGATGATCAATAAGTAATAGTGAGCAGCCAAAACAATGTATTGGAGTTAAACTACACTCAATGCATGTAGAATTGTGTAGTATTAGCACAGAACACAGACAAATCCTACTTACACTGTAAATCAGTTTAGATGTTTTACATATTCAGTACAATGTTGATTCTAAAAAAACACATTGAATAATTAGGAAATCTTGATCTCTGCATGCTCATTGAAGACCAGAATTAATTATAAGCTCATCAGGAAATATTAACAAGGAGAAACAGTGCAAGACCTCAGAGAACAATCATAGTTCATGCTTTGCATGATGTAGAAGAACTCAGGAAGGAAACCTTTAAGGAAAACCCACAAGATGTTCCTTTCCCTGTTGATCAGTAACATAGCCAACTCTGGGCACTGTGTGTTCTTTCTATGAGCCTTCCAAATTCTGAAGAAACTTGGAATTAAACATTTCAAAAACAAACATTTACAAACAGGGATATTTCTGGAATTGCTTCAGTGTGTCAGCAGTAGATCCCATGTTCTGATGCCCTTTGGACATGGATGATGGTCTAGAAAGACTGCCATGTTAAAGAAAATCATCACTACTCTATCCAATATGTATTTGGGTTTAAATAAACAGTAGTGTTTAAATAAAATAATCACTATCTGAAGCTAGATGGAAGCACCTTGGAACCCTCTCATACACCTCCTACCACAAAGGGGTTGGTAGTCTCAGGCAAAGGATCAATGAATCTGTTAGAGCATCTCCTGGAGTCCTTGTCTGCCTTGAGAAGGCCTTTACTGTGCTTTAAGCTCTAGTCCCTCTTGGTCATTTTGTTGCCTCTTATTGTCTCATGTCAAACAGGCAGCTTTATAATTCTGCCTAAGCTTACGCCATATCTCTACAGTAGTTGGCTTCCAAGAGCTAACAGAAGTGGAGGCATGACTGTACTCTCTGAGTTTATTCCTCAATATTGCCATCACCTTAGCAATTTTCCAAAGATTAGACAGTTATTTTCTAGCTCAGGGTTCCACATCCATGGATTTCTCTTGAAAAACATGGGCATGATATACGCAACTATAACCTCAGCCTACAAGAGGTAGAAGTAGGAGGATTTTTAATTCAAGACTACTCTGGAATACATATGAGATTCTACCTTAATACATCACTGTCCTCATGGGGAAGAAAAAGGAAATGGCAAGGAAAAGGAGATGTAGAAGAATATAGATGAGGAAAATGTTAAGGGAAGAAGAGGAGATGGAAGAGACTATTTAAAACATGTTATGTCTGTAATCAAACATGCAGAGAACTATCTGCTTGTCAGTTTCTATCCAGTGTGATATCTTTTATGCTGTTTGTCTTAATTTAGGTTTTATTGCTGTGAAGAGAAACCATGACCAAGGCAACTCTTTTTTTTTTTTAGTTTTTTCGAGACAGGGTTTCTCTGTATAGCCCTGGCTGTCCTGGAACTCACGCTGTAGACCAGGCTGGCCTTGAACTCAGAAATCCGCCTGCCTCTGCCTCCCGAGTGCTGGGATTAAAGGCGCGCGCCACCACGCCCGGCCCAGGGCAACTCTTATAAAGAACATTTAATTGGGAGAAGTGTATAGATGCAGATGTTCACTCTATTATCATCAAGGCTGAAAAAAAAATGTCAGTGTCTAAGTAGACATGGTGCTGGAGGAGACGAGAATTTGACCTCTTGATCAGAAGGCAGCCAGAATAGTCTTCTGCACTTGGTGGAGCTTAATTAGGATCTCAGAGTCCAACCCCACAGTGACATACTTTCTCAATTGTCACATCTACTCCAGAAAGGCCATACTTCCAAATACAGCCACTTGCCATGAGCTTTCAATAACACTGTAAAGGCTTTACCACTTTGGCTATATTCATAGGGTTACTCTTTAGTACATGTTCTTTTATGTAGTTGGAGGTGACTTGATTATGAGTAGACTTTACCACATTGTCTACATTTATAATCTTTCTTTCCAGTATGAATTCTTTCATGTTTCCCACATGAAACATGAGAAACAAAGGATTTACTACATTGCTTACATTCAGAGGATTTCTCTCCAGTATGTATAGTTTTATGTAATTGGAAATAATTTTGATATGCAAAGGCTTTGACACATTTATTACACTCATAGGGCTTCTCTCCAGTATTGTTCTTTTTTGTACTTAGAAAGTTCTATGATAGGCAAAGTCTTTACCACACTGATTACATTTGTAAGGTTTCTCTCCAGTATGAATTCTTTCATGTATTTGAAGTTTATTATGAGAAGCAAGGGATTTACTACATTGCTTACATTCATATGGTTTTTCTCCAGTATGTATCCTTTCATGTCTTTGAAGATCATATTGATGTACAAAAGCTTTACCACATTGACTACATGTGTAAGGAATGAATTCTTTCATGTTTTCGAAGTTGAGCAGGAGAAGCAAAGGATTTACTAGTTGATTACATTCTTCATGTTTCACTCTAGTATGTATTCTTTCATGTCTTTGAAGAGCATCATGACGTAAAAAGGCTTTACCACATTGATTACATTTGTAAGGTTTCTCTCCAGTATGAATTCTTTCATGTATTCAAAGTTCACTGTTACAGGTAAAGACTTTACCACATTGATTACATTTGTAAGGTTTCTCTCCAGTATGAATTCTTTTATGTACTTTAATATAACTGTAGGCAGCCGATGCCTAAAAGATGGCGCCAGTCTCTGGTACACTGTCGCAACACCACTGCACAGGTGCTAGCCCGAATCTGGCACCAACCCCTCCCGAGCAGGTACATGCAAATTAAGGTGCCGGCAGACTGACCAATCCCAGGAGGACACAAAGCTTTTCCCTGTGCTGGGGTGTATATAAGGAATCCTCCCTGGGTGGCCGGGGTTCCTGTAGCATCAAGGCGTTCCTGCAATAAAGCTGTTGAGAAGTATCCGACCATGTTGTATTTTCCTTGCCTGACAGACAAGGTGGGCGCAACAAATTGGTGGCCGGCACGGGGACCCGAGGATCTCATGGATTCAGAACTCTTCAGCTGAGGAACGGCAGTACTGGTAAGTCTCCCAAAATGATCCCCGATTAAAAGAGGGGATATGTTTTTCTCACCCGTGTACCCAGTGTGGGTAGCTCTTAACTTTGTTGTTTCGTTTTTTGTGATTTCTGGCCTCTGCTTTTGTTTGATAGAAGCAGTTAAGGCAGGTCAGAAAATTCTTATGGAACAACAAGAAAGTATGTCAGAGGAAGATAGGAAATGCATAAGCAAAAGAAAGAAAAGGGGCGAAAAAGAGAGAGAAAAGGAGAAGGGAGAAAAGGCAAATTCAAAAGGAAAAGAAATAATAAGAAAGAAAAGGAAATAGCAAAAATATATCCCTCATTAAAAGACTTAACAATAAGTTCAGCAAGTTCTGACTCCAGTGACTCAGAGCTTGATAAAGATGAGGAAGTTGACCTAGAAGAAGAGGCAGCTCAGTATGAGAGGGATAGGTATGATCCAGACTGGTCATACAAAACCAATCCTTTAATAAGAGGGGGGTCGGCTGGCAAAAGAGTAAAATCGAAAGTGCCGACCGCTCCACCTCTTAACCCTGAGTATACAGGAAAAAAGGAATCCACAAAAGCTGGTAAACAAGGTACCTCATTTTGCCCAGAGGTTTGGAAGGAAGTTGGACTGACTTTCCCTGTCTTCTTAGATGGCCAGGGACGACAGTATCATGAGCCAATAGGTTTTAAAACTATTAAGCAACTGGCTGAGTCAGTCCGTACCTACGGGGTGAGTGCAGCTTTTGTAGTTGCACAGGTCGAGGCGCTTGCTAGATATTGCCTCACCCCAGGGGACTGGAATAATATTACTTGGGCTTGTTTGTCGTCCGGACAGTATTTAGACTGGAAGTCCTTGTCCTATGAATATGCAAACAGTCAGGCAGCAGCAAATTTAGCCACAGGACAAGATCCTCAGAGACATTGGGATGCAGACATGCTTCTGGGTTTAGGACGTTTTGCTTTACATCAAACAAATTATCCTGAAGCGGTCTATGCCCAAATAAATGAGTTAGCTACCAAAGCCTGGAAGGCATTGCCAAACAAAGGCACAGTCTCAGTCAATCTTACAAAAATCTTGCAGGGTCCCACAGAACCATTTTCAGACTTTGTAGCACGCCTCGTTGAAGCAGCTGCTAGAATTTTTGGAGACCCTAATACAGCTATGCCTTTGGTGAAGCAGCTATTATACGAGCAATGTACTAAAGAATGCAGAGCAGCCATTACACCCTATAAACATAAAGGTTTAGAAGTTTGGATGAAGGTTTGCAGAGAACTAGGGGGCCCGTTAACCAATGCAGGCCTGGCAGCAGCTGTAGTGCAGTTGGGTAGATCTAATAATGATACTTGTTATAAATGTGGCCAGAGAGGACATTTTAGAAGACAATGCCCCAAAAATGAGAAAAGGACTCCATTAGATAAACCTAGACAGCCAGGAATATGCCATAAATGTAGAAAAGGAAAACATTGGGCTAATGAGTGCAGATCAACAAATGACATAGAAGGCCGACCATTACAAGCAGGATATGGTGGCACTAGGCCAAAAAACGGACAGCGGGGTCCATGTCCCCAGGGCCCTCAAATACATGGGGCTCTTTAGAAAGACCAGAAGAAACCTTGGCCATCTCTCCATCATCCGAGAGACCACGGAGAGCCACTACTGGCTCCACAGGATTGGACCTCCACTCCACCACCAGACTCGTATTAACCCCACAGATGGGGGTACAACCCATAGATACAGATTTTAAAGGCCCCCTTCCCAAAGATACTGTAGGACTATTGCTTGGCCGCTCATCTTCTGCTTTAAAAGGATTACAAATTACCCCTGGAGTGATTGATCCAGACTATACTGGGGTTGTGAAAAATCTTAGTGGCCTCCCCCAGTGGCATTTCAGCTATCTCCCCAGGAGATAGAATTGCTCAATTATTACTGTTGCCAAGTTTGCATAAATATTTTCCAGCAAATAATAAAATAAGAGGAGAGAGTGGACTAGGTTCTACAGGTTCTCGGTTCACTTTCTTATCAATGGAATTAGGAGATCGCCCCATGTTAACTTTGGAGGTTGAAGGACGATCCTTTCTGGGGTTGTAAGACACAGGTGCAGATCGCAGTATTATCTCCACTCATGATTGGCCATCAAAGTGGCCTTCACAAACCTCATCTCAAAGCCTCCGTGGTCTAGGTTATGAGACTGCTTCCCTTATAAGTGCTAAGGAATTAACTTGGAAAAATGAGGAAGGTAAGTCAGGGAAATTTTTTCCTTATATTGTGGATATTCCTGTGACCCTATGGGGTAGGGATGTCTTAACCAAAATGGATCTTAGACTAACTAATGAGTATTCCCCACAAGCCCAAGAAATTATGTCTAGTATGGGCTACACTCCAGGAAAAGGGTTAGGAAAGTCATTACAAGGCATGACTATGCCAGTGCCTGCAAAGTTCAAACAAGATAAAAGGGGATTGGGTTTTTCCTAGGGGCCATTGAGGGTGGTATACCCATTACTTGGAAAACAGAGGAGCCTGTATGGGTTCCTCAATGGCCTCTTTCCTCTGAAAATTAGTAGCTGCCAGATAATTAGTAGAGGAACAATTGAAATTAGGACATATTAAACCTTCCTAGTCACCTTGGAATACACCCATATTTGTGATTAAGAAAAAATCAGGCAAATGGAGGCTCCTGCATGATCTTCGAGCCATTAATAATCAAATGCAGATTATGGGCCCCATACAGAGGGGTCTGGCCCTACTTTCTAGTTTGCCCAAAGAGTGGCCTATTATAATCATTGATATTAAGAATTGTTTTTTCTCTATTCCCCTTGCATTGTGTGATAGCGAGTGCTTTGCCTTGACTATTCCTTCTGTGAATAATGAAGGGCCTGATAAACGGTATCAGTGGATAGTTTTACCTCAAGGGATGGCAAACAGTCCTACTATGTGTCAACTTTTTGTAAGAGAAGCTCTACAACCTGTCCGTGATGCATTCCCAAAATTAAGGATAGTACATTATATAGATGATGTCCTTCTTGCCTCAAAGAATAAAGAAAGTTTAGGTGAAGCCTATATTAAGCTAGTAAAAGAATTAGAAATGAAACAATTATTTATAGCTCCTGATAAAGTTCAAATGGGAAATTTAGGAGAGTTCTTGGGTACTAGAATTACTCCACATTTTATTACACCTCAAAAGATAGAATTGTGTAAAGATCATTTGAAAACATTGAATGATTTCCAGAAGTTGTTGGAAGATATAAATTGGATTCATCCATATATGAGGCTATCAAATTTTGAATTAATCCCTCTTTTTGATATATTGAAGGGCGATCCACAGCTTTCATCACCTCGTGCTCTCAACCCTGAGGCCTGAGTAGCATTAGAAAAGGTAGAAAGGTGTTTAGAAAAGTCCAAGCTGTATAGATGGAAAGAAGGAGAGGACATCCTCCTATGCGTTTTGAAGACATTCCGTCAACCAACAGGAGTGTTGTGGCAGTCAGGTCCTCTATTGTGGATTTATCTTCATGTGTCTCCCAATAAAACCCTTGAATATTATCCCATTGCTGTAGCTCAATTAGCGATTTTGGGCATTAAATCATGTATTCAACATTTTGGAGTGCCCCCTCAGAAAATCATTACACCTTATAATGCTAATTAAATACAGATTCTAAGTTCTTTGATAGATGATTGGGCCCTATTGTGCTGTAGTTTTGATGGGGAATTAGATAATCATTATCCCAAAGATCCTTTGCTACAATTTTTTAGTGAACATCCAGTGATTTTTCCAAAAATCACAGCATCTAAACCCATATCGGGTGCATTGGATATTTATACAGATGATTCTAAAACAGGTGTTGGTGCCTATGTAGTTAATTCTCAAAAACCTGTTCTTTTTCAATACAATCCTGGCACCCCGCAACTTACTGAATGTAAAATTGTGTTGGAAGTATTCAAAGCTTTTAAGGAATCTTTTAATCTAGTCTCTGATTCAGCTTATGTAGTAAATGCAGTGCGTGCATTAGAAATTGCAGGACCCATTAGACCCACCAGCCCTGTGTGCACCATCTTATTAGAGTTACAAAAATTGATTTGGAAAAGAACACATAAATTCTTCATTCAACATATTCGAGCTCACTCTACCTTGCCAGGCCCTATGGCAGAAAGAAATGCCTTAGTGGATGCTAGCACTCGCATGGAATTTATTTTTCATACCACCCCACTGGAGCTTGCAAAAAATTTTCATCAATTGTATCATGTTCCTGCTGCCACACTGCAGCAGAAATTTGATATCTCTCGAGCCTTAGCATTTGGAAAATTAAAATATGTTCATGTTTCAATTGACACCTGTTCAGGTGTCATTTTTGTCTCCCCCATGTCCGGTGAGAAATCCCACAACATGGTTGGCCATTGCCTAGAAGCCTGGGCAGCTTGGGGAAGGCCAGATAGTTTAAAAACTGATAATGGCCCCGCATATACATCAAAATCATTCCAAACCTTTTGCAAAATAATGCAGGTTAGTCACTCTACTGGTCTTCCCTACAATCCACAGGGCCAAGGCATTGTGGAAAGAGCACATCAAACCCTAAAAGAACTATTACAAAAACAAAAAGGGGGAATCGCTGATGGCCGGCCACCCAAAGAACAATTATCTTTAGCTCTCTTTACTTTAAATTTTTTAATTCTGGACGAACATGGTCGTTCGGCTGCAGATAGGCATGCCATGACCTCGCCTATCCTTAAACAGGATGTCAAAATGGAAAGATGTCCTCACTGGAAAATGGTATGGCCCAGATCCCGTTATTTCGATATCCAGGGGAGCTGTTTGTGTTTTTCCACAGGGTCAAGAACACCCGATTTGGGTACCAGAGAGGCTGACGCGAAAATTGCTCCCCCCGACAGAAATATAGATTGTAATAGTTCCGGAAGGACATGTTTTTTTAGCAGAATGTTGGCAGGGTATACTGCTGTGGTTGTGAAACTTCCCACCTTTGTGCCTATAGTAGATTTTGAAATATTTGCCACCTATGCCCATTGGTGCTACCCACTGAGTGGTCCAATTTGAACCTCTTTTCCTCAAATCTTTGCTTCTGTTTGAGAATGAGTTCATTCACCAAGAAATTAGGATAGAGATGGTCAATATTGTCCACAACATAATTACACTTGGGACATCTATTATTGTCCTCCAAACTCTGATGAATACACTTGTAGCAAAAGCTGAGGCCACATTTTGTCATGTATGCCTCCTCAGTCATATCAAAGCAGATGGGACTCTCTCTTATTTAATAGACTTAGTTCAAGAACAGGTTGAAGAATTGTATAAAGTTGTACAAGCTAATTTCTCTCAGTCTCTTAAACAGAGTCACTTCTTATCTGAGTACCTTAAAGGAAATTGGTCGGCTAAAGCGGAGCAGTTGTCCAGAAAGCTGCTCCTCCAGATTGCCAAACTCAACAGCACTCGACTGGACCCTGTCACCTTGGGGGACTTCACTTCCTGGATCTCCAATGCCTTCTCATTTTTTAAGGAATGGGCGGGAATGTTGGCCTGGGGGGCAGTGGTCCTCCTGGCTTGTGTCTTTTGTATCTGGCTATTGTTTTGACTCAAACAAGCGCACTCTCAGTATAAGGCAGTGGTGTACCAAGCATTGATGGCGATTAAAGATGGCGCATCTCCCAATGTTTAGCTGGCCTCTTTTAAAAATTAAGAATTTGCCCTAGGTCGTCTGGCAGTTGTAATCACACAGATCCACGGTATCCAGTGACGGGCAACTTTCCTTATGCACAGACCAACCTAAGACACGGGGCCTGGAGGCGATAGGGTAACCCTATGACGGGTAAGGCTGTGACATGAAAGGATTGACCTAAGACAGGAGACGTGGCCGATGGACAGACTTGCCCAGACCTAGTCCAGCATCATATTATTAAACAAAAAAGGGAGAGATGTAGGCAGCCGATGCCTAAAAGATGGCGCCGGTCTCTGGTACACATCGCTGTAAACAACACCACTGCGCAGGCGCTATCCCGAATCTGGTGCCAACCCCTACTGAGCGGGTGCATGCAAATTAAGGTGCCGGCAGACTGACCAATCCCAGGAGGACACAAAGCTTTTCCCTATGCTGGGGTGTATATAAGGAGTCCTCCCTGGGTGGCCGGGGTTCCTGTAGCATTGAGGCGTTCCTGCAATAAAGCTGTTGAGAAGAATCTGACCTGTTGTGTTTTCCTTGCCAGACGGACGAGGTGGGCGCGACATATAACTTTGGTATGCAAAGGCTTTGCCACATTGATTACATTCATAATGCTTATCTCTGGTATGAATTTTTTTATGTACTTCAAAATGACTTTGTTTTGAAAAGGCTTTGCCACATTGATCACATTTGTAAAGTTTCTCTCCAGTATTTTGTTTTTGTTTTTGTTTTTGTTTTTGTTTTTTCAAGACAGGGTTTCTCTGTATAACCTTGGCTGTCCTGGAACTCACTTTGTAGATCAGGCTGACCTCGAACTCAGAAATCCACCTGCCTCTGCCTCCCAAGTGCTGGGATTAAAGGTGTGCACCACCACTCCCGGCAGTAAATTTTTGGTTTTTTTTTTTTTTTTTTTTTTTTTTTTTTGGTTTTTTGAGACAGGGTTTCTCTGTGTAGATCTTGGCTCTCTGGAACTCACTCTGTAGACCAGGCTGGCCTCGAACTCAGAAATCTGCCTGCCTCTGCCTCCCAAGTGCTGGGATTAAAGGCATGTGCCACCACGCCTAGCAACTTTCTGTTTTATTATTGTCTCTGTGTCCTAATTATCTTTAGTTGTCAGCATTTTAGAGATGACTATAGTCATCTGAGGGAGCCTCATTTGAGGTCATGGCCTCATCAAAATGGCTGGATGATGTGTCTATGAGAGATTCTGTTGTGTGATGATTGATGTGGGACGAGTCTTCCACTGAGGGTGCAGGATGCTTTAAGCAAAAGGGCCTGCGCTAAATAAGAGAGCTAGCTGAGCATGAAACAGTGACCAAGCAAGAGGGTAAGACAGGAAACAATGTTTGTCCATGGTTTTTGCCTTATTTTCTTGAAGCTTGAGTTTCTATCCGAAGCTCCCAAAATGTACTGATAGGAAAAACAAGTAACCATGCTCATTACCTGAGATGCTGTTGGTTAGAGGATTTAATCAAAGTAGCAGAGTAGCCAGTCAGAATGAAGGAAAAAAAAAAAAAAAGCACATAAAGTAATTATGTTGCTGGACAGAAACTGCACATGTTCTCCTTTGGAAGAATGTGGGAGACATCAAGACTTGAGATGGCAAACAGCATAGAAAACTGTTGTTAGAGCCTTAGGGTTAAGGGGTTAGGGTTAGGGTGTTAGGGTTAGGGTTAGGGTGTTAGAGTTGTTAGGGTTAGGGTTAGGGTTAGGGTTAGGGTTAGGGTTAGGGTTAGGGGTTAGGGTTAGGGTTAGGGTTAGGGTTAGGGTTAGGGTTAGGGTTAGGGTTAGGGTTAGGGTTAGGGTTAGGGTTAGGGTTAGGGTTAGGGTTAGGGTTAGGGTTAGGGTTAGGGTTAGGGTTAGGGTTAGGGTTAGGGTTAGGGTTAGGGTTAGGGTTAGGGTTAGGGTTAGGGTTAGGGTTAGGGTTAGGGTTAGGGTTAGGGTTAGGGTTAGGGTTAGGGTTAGGGTTAGGGTTAGGGTTAGGGTTAGGGTTAGGGTTAGGGTTAGGGTTAGGGTTAGGGTTAGGGTTAGGGTTAGGGTTAGGGTTAGGGTTAGGGTTAGGGTTAGGGTTAGGGTTAGGGTTAGGGTTAGGGTTAGGGTTAGGGTTAGGGTTAGGGTTAGGGTTAGGGTTAGGGTTAGGGTTAGGGTTAGGGTTAGGGTTAGGGTTAGGGTTAGGGTTAGGGTTAGGGTTAGGGTTAGGGTTAGGGTTAGGGTTAGGGTTAGGGTTAGGGTTAGGGTTAGGGTTAGGGTTAGGGTTAGGGTTAGGGTTAGGGTTAGGGTTAGGGTTAGGGTTAGGGTTAGGGTTAGGGTTAGGGTTAGGGTTAGGGTTAGGGTTAGGGTTAGGGTTAGGGTTAGGGTTAGGGTTAGGGTTAGGGTTAGGGTTAGGGTTAGGGTTAGGGTTAGGGTTAGGGTTAGGGTTAGGGTTAGGGTTAGGGTTAGGGTTAGGGTTAGGGTTAGGGTTAGGGTTAGGGTTAGGGTTAGGGTTAGGGTTAGGGTTAGGGTTAGGGTTAGGGTTAGGGTTAGGGTTAGGGTTAGGGTTAGGGTTAGGGTTAGGGTTAGGGTTAGGGTTAGGGTTAGGGTTAGGGTTAGGGTTAGGGTTAGGGTTAGGGTTAGGGTTAGGGTTAGGGTTAGGGTTAGGGTTAGGGTTAGGGTTAGGGTTAGGGTTAGGGTTAGGGTTAGGGTTAGGGTTAGGGTTAGGGTTAGGGTTAGGGTTAGGGTTAGGGTTAGGGTTAGGGTTAGGGTTAGGGTTAGGGTTAGGGTTAGGGTTAGGGTTAGGGTTAGGGTTAGGGTTAGGGTTAGGGTTAGGGTTAGGGTTAGGGTTAGGGTTAGGGTTAGGGTTAGGGTTAGGGTTAGGGTTAGGGTTAGGGTTAGGGTTAGGGTTAGGGTTAGGGTTAGGGTTAGGGTTAGGGTTAGGGTTAGGGTTAGGGTTAGGGTTAGGGTTAGGGTTAGGGTTAGGGTTAGGGTTAGGGTTAGGGTTAGGGTTAGGGTTAGGGTTAGGGTTAGGGTTAGGGTTAGGGTTAGGGTTAGGGTTAGGGTTAGGGTTAGGGTTAGGGTTAGGGTTAGGGTTAGGGTTAGGGTTAGGGTTAGGGTTAGGGTTAGGGTTAGGGTTAGGGTTAGGGTTAGGGTTAGGGTTAGGGTTAGGGTTAGGGTTAGGGTTAGGGTTAGGGTTAGGGTTAGGGTTAGGGTTAGGGTTAGGGTTAGGGTTAGGGTTAGGGTTAGGGTTAGGGTTAGGGTTAGGGTTAGGGTTAGGGTTAGGGTTAGGGTTAGGGTTAGGGTTAGGGTTAGGGTTAGGGTTAGGGTTAGGGTTAGGGTTAGGGTTAGGGTTAGGGTTAGGGTTAGGGTTAGGGTTAGGGTTAGGGTTAGGGTTAGGGTTAGGGTTAGGGTTAGGGTTAGGGTTAGGGTTAGGGTTAGGGTTAGGGTTAGGGTTAGGGTTAGGGTTAGGGTTAGGGTTAGGGTTAGGGTTAGGGTTAGGGTTAGGGTTAGGGTTAGGGTTAGGGTTAGGGTTAGGGTTAGGGTTAGGGTTAGGGTTAGGGTTAGGGTTAGGGTTAGGGTTAGGGTTAGGGTTAGGGTTAGGGTTAGGGTTAGGGTTAGGGTTAGGGTTAGGGTTAGGGTTAGGGTTAGGGTTAGGGTTAGGGTTAGGGTTAGGGTTAGGGTTAGGGTTAGGGTTAGGGTTAGGGTTAGGGTTAGGGTTAGGGTTAGGGTTAGGGTTAGGGTTAGGGTTAGGGTTAGGGTTAGGGTTAGGGTTAGGGTTAGGGTTAGGGTTAGGGTTAGGGTTAGGGTTAGGGTTAGGGTTAGGGTTAGGGTTAGGGTTAGGGTTAGGGTTAGGGTTAGGGTTAGGGTTAGGGTTAGGGTTAGGGTTAGGGTTAGGGTTAGGGTTAGGGTTAGGGTTAGGGTTAGGGTTAGGGTTAGGGTTAGGGTTAGGGTTAGGGTTAGGGTTAGGGTTAGGGTTAGGGTTAGGGTTAGGGTTAGGGTTAGGGTTAGGGTTAGGGTTAGGGTTAGGGTTAGGGTTAGGGTTAGGGTTAGGGTTAGGGTTAGGGTTAGGGTTAGGGTTAGGGTTAGGGTTAGGGTTAGGGTTAGGGTTAGGGTTAGGGTTAGGGTTAGGGTTAGGGTTAGGGTTAGGGTTAGGGTTAGGGTTAGGGTTAGGGTTAGGGTTAGGGTTAGGGTTAGGGTTAGGGTTAGGGTTAGGGTTAGGGTTAGGGTTAGGGTTAGGGTTAGGGTTAGGGTTAGGGTTAGGGTTAGGGTTAGGGTTAGGGTTAGGGTTAGGGTTAGGGTTAGGGTTAGGGTTAGGGTTAGGGTTAGGGTTAGGGTTAGGGTTAGGGTTAGGGTTAGGGTTAGGGTTAGGGTTAGGGTTAGGGTTAGGGTTAGGGTTAGGGTTAGGGTTAGGGTTAGGGTTAGGGTTAGGGTTAGGGTTAGGGTTAGGGTTAGGGTTAGGGTTAGGGTTAGGGTTAGGGTTAGGGTTAGGGTTAGGGTTAGGGTTAGGGTTAGGGTTAGGGTTAGGGTTAGGGTTAGGGTTAGGGTTAGGGTTAGGGTTAGGGTTAGGGTTAGGGTTAGGGTTAGGGTTAGGGTTAGGGTTAGGGTTAGGGTTAGGGTTAGGGTTAGGGTTAGGGTTAGGGTTAGGGTTAGGGTTAGGGTTAGGGTTAGGGTTAGGGTTAGGGTTAGGGTTAGGGTTAGGGTTAGGGTTAGGGTTAGGGTTAGGGTTAGGGTTAGGGTTAGGGTTAGGGTTAGGGTTAGGGTTAGGGTTAGGGTTAGGGTTAGGGTTAGGGTTAGGGTTAGGGTTAGGGTTAGGGTTAGGGTTAGGGTTAGGGTTAGGGTTAGGGTTAGGGTTAGGGTTAGGGTTAGGGTTAGGGTTAGGGTTAGGGTTAGGGTTAGGGTTAGGGTTAGGGTTAGGGTTAGGGTTAGGGTTAGGGTTAGGGTTAGGGTTAGGGTTAGGGTTAGGGTTAGGGTTAGGGTTAGGGTTAGGGTTAGGGTTAGGGTTAGGGTTAGGGTTAGGGTTAGGGTTAGGGTTAGGGTTAGGGTTAGGGTTAGGGTTAGGGTTAGGGTTAGGGTTAGGGTTAGGGTTAGGGTTAGGGTTAGGGTTAGGGTTAGGGTTAGGGTTAGGGTTAGGGTTAGGGTTAGGGTTAGGGTTAGGGTTAGGGTTAGGGTTAGGGTTAGGGTTAGGGTTAGGGTTAGGGTTAGGGTTAGGGTTAGGGTTAGGGTTAGGGTTAGGGTTAGGGTTAGGGTTAGGGTTAGGGTTAGGGTTAGGGTTAGGGTTAGGGTTAGGGTTAGGGTTAGGGTTAGGGTTAGGGTTAGGGTTAGGGTTAGGGTTAGGGTTAGGGTTAGGGTTAGGGTTAGGGTTAGGGTTAGGGTTAGGGTTAGGGTTAGGGTTAGGGTTAGGGTTAGGGTTAGGGTTAGGGTTAGGGTTAGGGTTAGGGTTAGGGTTAGGGTTAGGGTTAGGGTTAGGGTTAGGGTTAGGGTTAGGGTTAGGGTTAGGGTTAGGGTTAGGGTTAGGGTTAGGGTTAGGGTTAGGGTTAGGGTTAGGGTTAGGGTTAGGGTTAGGGTTAGGGTTAGGGTTAGGGTTAGGGTTAGGGTTAGGGTTAGGGTTAGGGTTAGGGTTAGGGTTAGGGTTAGGGATAGGGTTAGGGTTAGGGTTAGGGTTAGGGTTAGGGTTAGGGTTAGGGTTAGGGTTAGGGTTAGGGTTAGGGTTAGGGTTAGGGTTAGGGTTAGGGTTAGGGTTAGGGTTAGGGTTAGGGTTAGGGTTAGGGTTAGGGTTAGGGTTAGGGTTAGGGTTAGGGTTAGGGTTAGGGTTAGGGTTAGGGTTAGGGTTAGGGTTAGGGTTAGGGTTAGGGTTAGGGTTAGGGTTAGGGTTAGGGTTAGGGTTAGGGTTAGGGTTAGGGTTAGGGTTAGGGTTAGGGTTAGGGTTAGGGTTAGGGTTAGGGTTAGGGTTAGGGTTAGGGTTAGGGTTAGGGTTAGGGTTAGGGTTAGGGTTAGGGTTAGGGTTAGGGTTAGGGTTAGGGTTAGGGTTAGGGTTAGGGTTAGGGTTAGGGTTAGGGTTAGGGTTAGGGTTAGGGTTAGGGTTAGGGTTAGGGTTAGGGTTAGGGTTAGGGTTAGGGTTAGGGTTAGGGTTAGGGTTAGGGTTAGGGTTAGGGTTAGGGTTAGGGTTAGGGTTAGGGTTAGGGTTAGGGTTAGGGTTAGGGTTAGGGTTAGGGTTAGGGTTAGGGTTAGGGTTAGGGTTAGGGTTAGGGTTAGGGTTAGGGTTAGGGTTAGGGTTAGGGTTAGGGTTAGGGTTAGGGTTAGGGTTAGGGTTAGGGTTAGGGTTAGGGTTAGGGTTAGGGTTAGGGTTAGGGTTAGGGTTAGGGTTAGGGTTAGGGTTAGGGTTAGGGTTAGGGTTAGGGTTAGGGTTAGGGTTAGGGTTAGGGTTAGGGTTAGGGTTAGGGTTAGGGTTAGGGTTAGGGTTAGGGTTAGGGTTAGGGTTAGGGTTAGGGTTAGGGTTAGGGTTAGGGTTAGGGTTAGGGTTAGGGTTAGGGTTAGGGTTAGGGTTAGGGTTAGGGTTAGGGTTAGGGTTAGGGTTAGGGTTAGGGTTAGGGTTAGGGTTAGGGTTAGGGTTAGGGTTAGGGTTAGGGTTAGGGTTAGGGTTAGGGTTAGGGTTAGGGTTAGGGTTAGGGTTAGGGTTAGGGTTAGGGTTAGGGTTAGGGTTAGGGTTAGGGTTAGGGTTAGGGTTAGGGTTAGGGTTAGGGTTAGGGTTAGGGTTAGGGTTAGGGTTAGGGTTAGGGTTAGGGTTAGGGTTAGGGTTAGGGTTAGGGTTAGGGTTAGGGTTAGGGTTAGGGTTAGGGTTAGGGTTAGGGTTAGGGTTAGGGTTAGGGTTAGGGTTAGGGTTAGGGTTAGGGTTAGGGTTAGGGTTAGGGTTAGGGTTAGGGTTAGGGTTAGGGTTAGGGTTAGGGTTAGGGTTAGGGTTAGGGTTAGGGTTAGGGTTAGGGTTAGGGTTAGGGTTAGGGTTAGGGTTAGGGTTAGGGTTAGGGTTAGGGTTAGGGTTAGGGTTAGGGTTAGGGTTAGGGTTAGGGTTAGGGTTAGGGTTAGGGTTAGGGTTAGGGTTAGGGTTAGGGTTAGGGTTAGGGTTAGGGTTAGGGTTAGGGTTAGGGTTAGGGTTAGGGTTAGGGTTAGGGTTAGGGTTAGGGTTAGGGTTAGGGTTAGGGTTAGGGTTAGGGTTAGGGTTAGGGTTAGGGTTAGGGTTAGGGTTAGGGTTAGGGTTAGGGTTAGGGTTAGGGTTAGGGTTAGGGTTAGGGTTAGGGTTAGGGTTAGGGTTAGGGTTAGGGTTAGGGTTAGGGTTAGGGTTAGGGTTAGGGTTAGGGTTAGGGTTAGGGTTAGGGTTAGGGTTAGGGTTAGGGTTAGGGTTAGGGTTAGGGTTAGGGTTAGGGTTAGGGTTAGGGTTAGGGTTAGGGTTAGGGTTAGGGTTAGGGTTAGGGTTAGGGTTAGGGTTAGGGTTAGGGTTAGGGTTAGGGTTAGGGTTAGGGTTAGGGTTAGGGTTAGGGTTAGGGTTAGGGTTAGGGTTAGGGTTAGGGTTAGGGTTAGGGTTAGGGTTAGGGTTAGGGTTAGGGTTAGGGTTAGGGTTAGGGTTAGGGTTAGGGTTAGGGTTAGGGTTAGGGTTAGGGTTAGGGTTAGGGTTAGGGTTAGGGTTAGGGTTAGGGTTAGGGTTAGGGTTAGGGTTAGGGTTAGGGTTAGGGTTAGGGTTAGGGTTAGGGTTAGGGTTAGGGTTAGGGTTAGGGTTAGGGTTAGGGTTAGGGTTAGGGTTAGGGTTAGGGTTAGGGTTAGGGTTAGGGTTAGGGTTAGGGTTAGGGTTAGGGTTAGGGTTAGGGTTAGGGTTAGGGTTAGGGTTAGGGTTAGGGTTAGGGTTAGGGTTAGGGTTAGGGTTAGGGTTAGGGTTAGGGTTAGGGTTAGGGTTAGGGTTAGGGTTAGGGTTAGGGTTAGGGTTAGGGTTAGGGTTAGGGTTAGGGTTAGGGTTAGGGTTAGGGTTAGGGTTAGGGTTAGGGTTAGGGTTAGGGTTAGGGTTAGGGTTAGGGTTAGGGTTAGGGTTAGGGTTAGGGTTAGGGTTAGGGTTAGGGTTAGGGTTAGGGTTAGGGTTAGGGTTAGGGTTAGGGTTAGGGTTAGGGTTAGGGTTAGGGTTAGGGTTAGGGTTAGGGTTAGGGTTAGGGTTAGGGTTAGGGTTAGGGTTAGGGTTAGGGTTAGGGTTAGGGTTAGGGTTAGGGTTAGGGTTAGGGTTAGGGTTAGGGTTAGGGTTAGGGTTAGGGTTAGGGTTAGGGTTAGGGTTAGGGTTAGGGTTAGGGTTAGGGTTAGGGTTAGGGTTAGGGTTAGGGTTAGGGTTAGGGTTAGGGTTAGGGTTAGGGTTAGGGTTAGGGTTAGGGTTAGGGTTAGGGTTAGGGTTAGGGTTAGGGTTAGGGTTAGGGTTAGGGTTAGGGTTAGGGTTAGGGTTAGGGTTAGGGTTAGGGTTAGGGTTAGGGTTAGGGTTAGGGTTAGGGTTAGGGTTAGGGTTAGGGTTAGGGTTAGGGTTAGGGTTAGGGTTAGGGTTAGGGTTAGGGTTAGGGTTAGGGTTAGGGTTAGGGTTAGGGTTAGGGTTAGGGTTAGGGTTAGGGTTAGGGTTAGGGTTAGGGTTAGGGTTAGGGTTAGGGTTAGGGTTAGGGTTAGGGTTAGGGTTAGGGTTAGGGTTAGGGTTAGGGTTAGGGTTAGGGTTAGGGTTAGGGTTAGGGTTAGGGTTAGGGTTAGGGTTAGGGTTAGGGTTAGGGTTAGGGTTAGGGTTAGGGTTAGGGTTAGGGTTAGGGTTAGGGTTAGGGTTAGGGTTAGGGTTAGGGTTAGGGTTAGGGTTAGGGTTAGGGTTAGGGTTAGGGTTAGGGTTAGGGTTAGGGTTAGGGTTAGGGTTAGGGTTAGGGTTAGGGTTAGGGTTAGGGTTAGGGTTAGGGTTAGGGTTAGGGTTAGGGTTAGGGTTAGGGTTAGGGTTAGGGTTAGGGTTAGGGTTAGGGTTAGGGTTAGGGTTAGGGTTAGGGTTAGGGTTAGGGTTAGGGTTAGGGTTAGGGTTAGGGTTAGGGTTAGGGTTAGGGTTAGGGTTAGGGTTAGGGTTAGGGTTAGGGTTAGGGTTAGGGTTAGGGTTAGGGTTAGGGTTAGGGTTAGGGTTAGGGTTAGGGTTAGGGTTAGGGTTAGGGTTAGGGTTAGGGTTAGGGTTAGGGTTAGGGTTAGGGTTAGGGTTAGGGTTAGGGTTAGGGTTAGGGTTAGGGTTAGGGTTAGGGTTAGGGTTAGGGTTAGGGTTAGGGTTAGGGTTAGGGTTAGGGTTAGGGTTAGGGTTAGGGTTAGGGTTAGGGTTAGGGTTAGGGTTAGGGTTAGGGTTAGGGTTAGGGTTAGGGTTAGGGTTAGGGTTAGGGTTAGGGTTAGGGTTAGGGTTAGGGTTAGGGTTAGGGTTAGGGTTAGGGTTAGGGTTAGGGTTAGGGTTAGGGTTAGGGTTAGGGTTAGGGTTAGGGTTAGGGTTAGGGTTAGGGTTAGGGTTAGGGTTAGGGTTAGGGTTAGGGTTAGGGTTAGGGTTAGGGTTAGGGTTAGGGTTAGGGTTAGGGTTAGGGTTAGGGTTAGGGTTAGGGTTAGGGTTAGGGTTAGGGTTAGGGTTAGGGTTAGGGTTAGGGTTAGGGTTAGGGTTAGGGTTAGGGTTAGGGTTAGGGTTAGGGTTAGGGTTAGGGTTAGGGTTAGGGTTAGGGTTAGGGTTAGGGTTAGGGTTAGGGTTAGGGTTAGGGTTAGGGTTAGGGTTAGGGTTAGGGTTAGGGTTAGGGTTAGGGTTAGGGTTAGGGTTAGGGTTAGGGTTAGGGTTAGGGTTAGGGTTAGGGTTAGGGTTAGGGTTAGGGTTAGGGTTAGGGTTAGGGTTAGGGTTAGGGTTAGGGTTAGGGTTAGGGTTAGGGTTAGGGTTAGGGTTAGGGTTAGGGTTAGGGTTAGGGTTAGGGTTAGGGTTAGGGTTAGGGTTAGGGTTAGGGTTAGGGTTAGGGTTAGGGTTAGGGTTAGGGTTAGGGTTAGGGTTAGGGTTAGGGTTAGGGTTAGGGTTAGGGTTAGGGTTAGGGTTAGGGTTAGGGTTAGGGTTAGGGTTAGGGTTAGGGTTAGGGTTAGGGTTAGGGTTAGGGTTAGGGTTAGGGTTA